>NC_136497.1:31595600-32335600 GCF_053919585.1 Euprymna scolopes
TAGTCTCTCGCTCCTTGACAAGGTAGAAAAGAGAGTCGCAAACCTTATAGGCCCTGAACTGTCATCTAAACTTCAGCCTCTGTCCCATCGACGAAATGTCGCACCCCTCTGCCTGTTCTACAAGTATTTTAGTGGTGAATGCTCTGACGAACCGCAATCAATTGTGCCCCACGACGTGAGCACCCTCGACAAACCCGACAGGCTACTATATCTCATCCCAAACAGTAGAGATCCCTAGCTGTAAAAGGTCTTTCTACTCCAATAGTTTCTTCCCCAGAACCTCTAGACTTTGGAATTCCATTTCAGGTCCCTGCTTCCCCAACAGTACTGACGTGCAGAAGTTCAAGTGTAACGTAAACCGACATCTTGCTGCCCAAATCCCTACATAGAGTCCCAGTAGTCGTTGCCCCTAATAATAGCCCCCTACATGAAAGTGGCAATTTTCCTTGTTTGGGGTGAAAATGTAACAAAAAAAAAAGATATCTATATATCTATATCTCTATCTCTCTCTCTCTCTCTCTCTCTCTCTCTCTATATATATATATATATATATATATATATGTATATATATTAGTGAGTAATATAAAATTATAATATGGTGAGTAATATATATACGTATATATATACATGTATATATATATGCATATATATGTTTTTATTAAGTGTCAAGCTTAATGAATGCCCTTTTATTTGGTTTTAAAGCGTATATATTATAATAATATAATGTAATGCTGCATATTTTGTCAAGTACTCTTTAGATTTTTAACTTGTCAAGTACTCTTTAGATTTTTAACTTAAAACACTAATAAAAACACCATTTGGACAACTTACATAGTTCATATGACTGACCCACTCTGCTGTTAAGAAGATTATTATCATACTGAGTTTATTTTGACTTCTATTAATTATTTTTGTATTTTTGCATTATTAATTTCATTCAAAATTAAAAAAAAACATGAAAAATTAACACAATTCTGTAGATTGTAGGAAGTCGCTATACGAAACAATATTGTAATGGATACCTTTTGAGAAATTATAAATGTCCAAGTGAGAAAACGATATTTGGAACTTGGAGAATTATTATACTACACTATATATATATATATATATATATATATATATATGTATATATATATATATATATATTTATATTTTGTACTACGTATAACAGTTTAGTAGGCGTTCATTGATGCTGTCCATTTACACAGACCAAGTAAATGGCCATTCAATTTCAACGCCAACTGAGATCAATGTCCACTTATATGTCTGGTCATTAATTATTCAACGACCTAAACTGACACAAAAGAGACACCGTCAGGTGATTGATATGTATAATTGAAAATTAATCTTTGCCGAACTATACTTTGATCAGCATTCTTTACCACGACATTTCACGAGTCATTATTACATGCAGTCAAACCCATCCAACCGTTTTACATATTAAAATATACTAGCTGAGTTTATACTGAAGACAATGGTGCATGCGTTTAACATTACATCTGAATACAATTTTAGTTCGAAAGAAGGTATGGTACTTATTCAGTTTACGAATTAATCTCTAGCTTCTTTGCTTACTTGTCAGAAGATGTCGTAGTCAGGATACTGTTGCAATATTTTGAGAATAATGGGGTAG
The DNA here is from genome assembly GCF_053919585.1 of Euprymna scolopes. Classification (NCBI taxonomy): domain Eukaryota; kingdom Metazoa; phylum Mollusca; class Cephalopoda; order Sepiida; family Sepiolidae; genus Euprymna; species Euprymna scolopes. The sequence continues at coordinate 31,597,234 of NC_136497.1, forward strand.
TTATTTAAATGCTGCCCACCTCAGCATTATGTGGCACAAGGCCGGAAAGTGGGAACCCTGCAGGCTCCCCTAAAGGAGGGGCACTCCTGCAATTTTAAAGATTGCCTGAGTAACCCCGTCGGCATTCCCCGGTCGGGGCGCCTCAGGCAGCAAGCAATAAACTTGCCCCACCAGAAAGCCCGGTGGCAAGGCCTGGGAGGGTGGTGTACCTCAGTCCAACAGGTGCTGGACCGGTTCCCGGCCCCTCACCTGTTGGGCTGAGTGTCAAGTGACGACTTCTTGACTTGTACTACCCTTCCTCCCTGCAGCCGAAGCCGCTAGGAAACACATCCCATCATCCAGGTGGATAATGGGGTATGCTCCCACACAGTCGGACGATTCTATTTATAAACGATGATGCTAAGAACTGACGAATCAAATTAATTCACGTTCTGCTACCAACCAATCAGAAACAAGAATTGCTTCATAAATATTCAACCTTTTCTGGAGCAATTTCACATGTTCTTTCCCGTGTTTCGACACGGTAAGAATATTTTGTTCTGTGGAACTGTCTACTACAAACAAGTCACCTCCCAGGACTTGTGTGTAACAGCGAACCATCTGAAACTGTTCTGAAACTCAAAATGGCTTACACTTCTAGAGGTTATGGGCCCAGCGGTGTCTTTATTTCGATGGATCCGAATCAAAATTCGAATCGTGGCAAGTTAAATTTCTGGGATATCTATGAATCAAAAAGCTACACAAAGTACTACAAACACAACCTGAAAACAGAAACGACCCTGACTTCATTGAAAAGAACGCAACTGTCTTTGCGGAATTAATACAGTGTTTTAGATGACCGAAGTCTATCACTGGTAATGAGAGAAGCCCTGGACGACGGCTGCAAAGCATTAAACATATTGAGAGAGCATTATTTATCGAAAGGAAACCCCAAAATTATTTCTTTATATACTGAACTGACCTAATCACAAGAGTTTCCAATGAAGATACAGGACTCAAAATGGCGACTACATTAAAAATGTACATTTTTATTTTCGTGTACATTTCATGTGTCAACAAGCAATAATAATTTTCTTGTCGATTGTGGGGCCACTGCACATGTGATTACAAAGAAATCTGATTTTATCAATTTTGATCCCAACTTTAAGCCACAAAATCATTTTGTAGAACTAGCTAACGGGAGTCGAGTCAATGATATCGTTTTGAAAAGAGGCAATGCGAAAATCTCGCTAAAGAACGATAAATGTGAACTGTGTTTCTGTATTCTAGCAAACGCCATTTCAATCCCAAAATTTAAACAAAATATATTATCTGTACAAGCTGCCACAAAACAAGGTGCAAATATAAACTTTAGCCCAAATAAATCAAAACTGGCATACCCGAATGGAACTGTATTCGACATTAAAGAAAATGGAAACTATATTATTTAAATAACGTAGTCCAATCAAAAACCGCCTGCCATGATCTACAGACATAGCATAAAATTCTTGGACACTGCAATATTCCTGATATCAAAAAGTTGCCGACTGTAGTTAATGGAATGCAAATACAAACATCAAAAACCTTCAACTGCGACGTCTGTATGCAAGGGAAAATGACAAACTATCAAGACAAGATACCAGACAAAAAGGCAAAAAAAAAAAAAATCCTATCAATGGTGCATTCTGACTTGAACGGCCCCGTAGAACAGATGGCCAGAGAACATTATAGATATGTGTTGAATTTCGTTGATGACCATTCAGGTTTAATAATGGTTTACTTTTTAAAGAACACATCTGATACCCTGCTAGCAATTAAGAAATATCTAGCCGACATGGCCCCCTACGGTGAAGTAAAGTGTATTCGCTCTGACCACGGTACGGAATTCACCAATAGAGACTTTGAACTTTTACTAATTAACCATCATATCAGGCATGAAACATCAGCTCCTAGATCGCCACACCAAAACGGGACTGCTGAACGTGCGTGGCGGACACTTTTTGAAATGGCAAGATGCCTACTCATTGAATCCAAACTCCCTAAAAACCTCTGGACGTATGCACTTATGGCGGCAGCCTATATACGCAACAGGTGTTTTAACAAAACACTATCTAAAACTCCATATTAATCTTTCTGCGGTAAAAAAAACAAATTTAAGCAGAATGCATATATTTGGTTCAACTTGCTTCGCATATATAGAGAAAAAGAGTAAATTCAATATTAAAGCTGACAAAGGTATATTTCTTGGATACGATAAAAACAGTCCAGCCAATTTAATATTTTTTCCCGAAAAAAATAAAATAAAAAGAATCCGGTGTGTAAAATTCACAGACACGTTTAATTGTAAAGACGAAAACCCGTCATATGAAGAGGATGGAATTATATTACCTCAAATAATTAGAACAAACGAACACAATAAAATTACGGAGACGAGAGTGTCCATGATGATGATGATGATGATGATGATGATGATGATGATAAAGTCGAGAGATATCCCAAAAGAAATAGAAGACGACCCGATTTTTTTGTGGTCAACATTATAAAAGATTATCAAATCGACTATTGCTATTCAATGGAAAATGCGCCAAAAAGCTTCAACGAAGCAATTAATTCAGAACATGGTGATGAATGGAAAATTGCCATGAAAAAAGAAATAGATGCCTTAACCGAAAATGATACCTATACGGTAGTGCCTCTCCCAAGAGATAAACATGTTATTTCTACCAGATGGGTCTTTACAAAAATGAGTACAGCATCAGGCGTAGAACAGTACAAAGCACGATTTGTTGCTAAGGGGTGCTCTCAGATTAACGGTAAAGAATACTTTTCCACGTTTTCGCCGACCACAAACCTAACGACAATCAGAATTTTAGTGTAAATTTCATCACAATATGACCTAAACATCCATCAAATGGACGTAAAAAATGCTTATTTGAATGCCCCAATAGACTGTGAAATTTATATTACCTCTCCAGAGGGATTTATAATGAAAAATAAAAATAGCGTGTGGCGACTTAACAAGTCATTATATGGTCTAAAGCAGAGTTCTTAGTGTTGGAATACAGTATTTCATGATTATATTATTAAACAACAATTTAGACAATGCGCTGTAGACCTCTGTTTATATACCTAACACAAAGACGATAAACAACTGATTTTGGTTTTGTGGGTCGATGATATTTTAATCGCATCAAATTGTGACATAATGTTAAGTGATATTAAGAACAAATTTTTATTTATTTATATTTTTTATTCAATTTTCACCCCAAACAAGGCACAGTGCCACTTTGAAGCAGGGGGCTACTATCAGGGACTTAATTAGTGGGGTCATTATGAAGGGAGATGAGTAGAAAGATGTTTGTTAACATTACACTTGAACTTCTGCATATCATTGCAGTTGGGAAAGCAGAATCCCGGAAGGGAGTTCCAAAGACCCGCAGTTCTGGGGAAGAAACTATTGGAGTAAAAGGCTTTCTTGCACCTAGGGATCTCTACTGTAAAGGGATGAGACTTAGTAGCTTGTCGAATTTGTCGGGGATTCAAAATGGCCGATCTTGGCAAAATATCCTGGTTTCTGGGGATAGAATTTACTCAAAGCAAAGGATTTGTTAAGATGACTAAATCGAGATACATCGACAAAATACTTTTAAAATTTGGAATGGGAGAGTGCAAGAAACGCTCTACATCGGTCGAAAATGATATTAATAAAGATATACACACAGAATCTGAAATAATAAGTGATACACAATATCGCGAAATTATAGGTAGTCTTATATATTTGATGACTGCAACCAGGCCCGACATATGCTATACAGTAGCAAAACTGTCACAAAAATTATCACGACCGACAATGAAGGATTTAAATAGAGCCAAACAAGTCCTACGTTATTTAAAAGGAACTAAAGAACAGAAGTTCCACTTATGAGAAGGCTCTTACTTTTTTTTGCATGAATATCAGCGGAAAACCCTAGGGGTAATGCTCAGAGTATATAGATTTCTATATATAAAAATAAAAAAAAAGTCCTGGACAAGACGTTAAACTGTATCCATTTTTATTTGTATTAACACTTTAACCTACTAATACTTTTGCTTAGAAAAAAAATCTTTGTAGTTTTCCTTTTTGACGTTTGAGCACAATTAAAAATGGCGTCTTTTTAAATGCTAAAATTCTAAAATCCAAATGATTTCTAATTTTTGTTATGTCTAAGTAAATGTAAAAAATATATATTTATTTTTGAGCAGAACAAACACAAGGGATTTCCCCATTATAAAAAAATAGGGAGGATGTTGCAATATTTTGAGAATAATGGGGTAGATATTTATTTGCTGCCCACCTCAGCAAAATGTGGCACAAGGCCGGAAAGTGGGAACCCCGCAGGCTCCCCTAAAGGAAGGGCACTCCTGCAATTTTAAAAATTGCCTGAGTAACTCCGTCGGCATTCCCCGGTCGGGGCGCCTCAGGCAGCAAGCAATAAACTTGCCCCACCGGAAAGCCCGGTGGAAAGGCCTGGGAGGGTGGACCTCCTAGGTATTACCCAGGCGGTGTACTTCAGTCCAACAGGTGCTGGGCCGGTTCCCGGCCCCTCACCTGTTGGGCTGAGTGTCAAGTGACGAATCCTTGACCTGTACTACCTTGTCTCCCTGCAGCCGAGGCCGCTAGGAGACACATCCCATCATCTCAAGAGAATAATGGGGTATGATCCCACACAGTCGGACGATTCTATTTATAAACGATGATGCTAAGAACTGACGAATCAAATTAATTCACGTTCTGCTACCAACCAATCAGAAACAAGAATTGCTTCATAAATATTCAACCTTTTCTGGAGCAATTTCACATGTTCTTTCCCGTGTTTCGACACGGTAAGAATATTTTGTTCTGTGGAACTGTCTACTACAAACAAGTCACCTCCCAGGACTTGTGTGTAACAGCGAACCATCTGAAACTGTTCTGAAACTCAAAATGGCTTACAGTTCTAGACACGATATATTAAAAAACGATGCATAAAGCTCCTTATCCAATGTTAATCATGTGTTAATATATAGAATGCCATTATTAGCGTGAGGAAAGAGGGTAACAAGCTGACAAGGCGTGTGGAAGTCATTTTCAGTTTTTAAATGTTTTTTATAAACAATTTCATCCATTTATTGAAACTTGGCGTCTACTGAGACAGATTGGCTAGCTGCCTCCACATTTACTCGTTCCTTACATAATCTGTCAGAAGATGACGATGTGAAATTTCCGCAGATTAGGTCGTAGAGTGGGTAAGTATTATAGATATATGCATAGGTATCCACGCGCATTTGTTCTGTCAAAACATAGCTCTTCTCCGTCGCTAGATATGTCAAGTGTTTCGTGTACGGATTGAACATTCGATCATTAACACTCCAAACTGTTACTACGCTCTTTAGTAATTGTGTTTCTTTCTTCTAATGTTAATTTTGAGAGATAAGATAAATCTCCAGTCTACAGCTTTCATCACATAGAACGAAATATTCATTCATTCTCCAACATTAGTAATTGTTTTTATCAGATGCGCAGTCAAACAAAAGAATTTTATTGCCAACTTTTAGGAAAGTTCAGCAAGTCATGTGAAACAACACTAAAGTATGTTTAATGTATACGCTATTTGAATGTTTGTCTAAGTCGACTTTAAACTGGATGCCTGGTCCAGGTAGCAAAAACATATACACAGAATGCTGAACAGAGAGAGAGAGAGAGAGAGAGAGAGAGAGAGAGAGAGAGAGAGAGAGATAGCGGAGATTACTGCAAGTGATTACAAGACCACGATTGGATGTTAGTGTAAAAAATGACTATATAGGTCGATTTATATGCTGATGTTGTATGGCAGAATACGGTCCTCTTGTATTGTGTGTCAATAATTCAGTCAACGCAGCACCAGTTTGAGCCTACTTTCTGTTGTTCAAGTTAACTGCAAGGAGGTCGAAATGTTAAAACTGACAGACTTCAAACTCCTTAATTTCGAGGGGGGCGCGTTGCACCTGCATGCTAGCAAGGGTAATGAGGCAGATCAATGCATGTGATATGTTGACGGGATCTGACACTCCTCACTATACCTTTTTTGTAACAAATATATACGGGTGGCACACGTGAATCGTTGAATAATCGCACTCAGTTTTCATCGGTTCCATTCAGTTCCCATTCAGATGGGTTACACGAGTCGTGTTGGATAAATATGAAAAGAACAAGAAAGTTAGAGAAGGATAGTCAAATGAACAAGATCGGCTGATAAAATGTGAAGGGTTTTTTTCTGCAGTTTAGACGACCGAATAAAGGTTATACGAAAAATAAATCTCGGAGTTGTTGTGCCTCAGTCATATTTCAGGGTCCGGGAATCTCAGCATGGAATGACCCGCCAACAAGAAGTATAAGAAATAAAGTATATTTTTGTCCCTCTAAGCGGACCGCCGTAATATATGCATGGGACGCACATGACTGTAGACTTAAAATATGAATCCACATTCATGACACTTACCTAATCGCAATAAAGCAAGAACAGATTTAATGTTAAATTTGTTTTTATAGGAAAGCATGGAAAACCTCGTTCCCATTATATCTACCAATCACTGAACACTCCCAACGCGTACGATAAATTTTAACAATTTTTGGATTATTGCTGAATCAATATTATAATAATGATCGACACATAACTGCTACAACAAAGAGTTTTCCGTATAATTCAGACAAAAGCATCTGTCAATGCTATTGTTAATGAGATGTTCAGTTGATACTTAAATTCTAATCACATTCTGAATTTGTTCCAAATAAAGCAACTTTCTTTCCATCTGAACAAATGACGGTATATTCATTCGTCCTAAGTTAAATTCTTTTGTGTAAACTTTGTGAATAGATGCGGCTCGTTAACACACATTTCTCGTGATATTAGTTTGGTTTTCGTATATTAATAACCGTGTACAGTTTAATTATTCCCTGCAGAACGTTCCAAGATGTCTGCCTATTCATACATTCATCCGGTTTGATATGTCTGGGTTCGTCACATTTCGTCGGTTCAACGCCTCAGACGGTCACCGTACGGATGATTCAACGATGCATTTGTAAATTAAATTCAATGACCTTTCAGATAAAACTCATTCCGATATATTCTTATTAAATTGCATGCAATATGACTCATAAGCTAAAATGTTGCGGCGGTCATTTTGCATGAATGTGTAAATAAACGCGAACTAATGGCGGACTGTATCAATGACACTTCTTGTTAGCATTTGTCTCCCTTTCCTAGATACCTTCACTACAGTTTCGTAACGAAAATTCTATAAGTTAACATTCATTTTAAATTTGGAGAAAAGAAGGATGTAATAAAAAATATACATTCTCAAATATATTAATCTTTTTCTCTATAGCTCTCTTTTCTAGTTCTCTCTCTCTTTCTTTCATCATCATCGGCGGTCACTCGTGTCTGAGTAAGACTTTCCTCCGTTGTGGCTTTTGTGGGTCCTCAGGTGAGCATAGAGCCCAATGCTAGACCCAATTTTTCTTGTGCAATTTGGGCAGATAAAGGTAGTTGTGGTGGGGTGCGGTTGGATGTGTCTGGTTGATAAGCTGTCCTTCCTATGCTTGCGTTTATCCTCAGCAGCTGGATTTATGTCACTGCTATAAAGCGCAGCACCTTCGTGGACAGCGCTCCTCCATGCACACCTGCTCCCAGCTACGTCTCAAGGTCCATGTGAAACCGCTTTAAATTTACTTTTATATTGTCCTTATACCTCATCTTTTGGCCACCCTGGGCACGCTTTCCCTCAACAAGCTGAGAGTAGAAAATCTGTTTTGGGAGGCGGAGATCCGGCATTCGGACAACATGACCAGTCCATCTGAGCTGGCGTTGAGCAACAGTAGCGGGGTATAGTAGGAATGTCAACTTCACTAAGGACGCTGGTGTTGGTGCGTCGGTCCTTCCAACTGATTCTGAGGATTTTTCGGAGGCATCTTTGGTGGTACGTCTCCAGTGTTTTTACGTGCCTCCCGTATGTGGTCTAGATCTCCGATCCATAGAGAAGAGTGGGCAGCAAGACAGCTTATTATACCATGATTTTGGTCTTTGCCATAAAGTCATGGTTCTCAAATACTCCCTTCCTTAGCCTTGAGAAAGCCCCACTGGCACAGCTGAGACGGTGTTGTATTTCATCATCTATGTTGGCTTTTGATGATAGGAGGCTGTCTAGGTATAGGAAGTGGTCCACATTTTCCAGTCTAGCGTTGTCGATGGAAATGTTTGGGGGTGACACTGGAGTACTGTTTGGTGGTGATTGATGGAGGATTTGAGGTTTTTTTATATTGATTCTTAGTCCTAGCTGTTTGTACACCCTCGTGAAGGCAACCAGTATACACTGTAGGTCCTCTTCTGAGAGGGCTACAAGGGCGTTATCGTCAGCATACTGTAGCTTCATAATTGATATGGTGTTCGTTCGACATTTGGCTCTGAATATGTTGATGTTAAAAAGTCGCCCGTCAGTCTTGTACATAACCCGAACTCCACGGGGAGATGTTTGTCCGTGAGATGGAGGATAGCAGTAATGAAGATGGAGAACAGGGTTGGGGCAAAGACACATCCCTGTTTCACTCCTGTGTCAACCCTGAAGGGCTCTGTTTCATGTCCACTACTACTGAGGACTGTAGCTGGCATATTGTCATGTAGCAGTCTCAGTACCCGAATGTACCTCTCTGGGCATCCAAACCTTGCAATAACCAGCCAAAGGGCTTACTTTAGTAAGGTCTATAAAAGCCATGTATAATGGTAAATTTTGCTCCCTGCACTTTTCTTGGATTTTTTTTTTTTACATAGGCATCACCACATTATCAAGGCCAAGAGGCCACTCAAGGATAAGGGTTAAAGAGTGTACAGTAGAAATTGGACAATATAGTAATCATTAGTAATGAAAATTTGGTAAATTTGATAACTTATATGGAACGGCTCATCAAGAACTTATTTACGTTAGACTTGAAGACAACCATATTGTAGTCAGCCGGAAAGCAGGAAAACGGAAGACAATTCCACAGGCGTGCAGTTCTAAGAAAGAAGCTTTGTTCATAGAATCTACGTTTAAGTTTAGGCACAGATAAAGAGTGGGGGGAATTATTGATAGTGTTTACAGCTAGACGAGTGTTTCTTGTGAAAGTTTGGCGAGGGGGGACCATACATTGAAGCTCAGTCGAACACTTTCCATGAAAATAATGATACATCAGAGACAAACTCGCAACATCTCTTCTGTGAGATAGAGGTTGCAAGGAAGAGAAAAGGACATCTCCTACGAGGCTACGAAGTCTATTTCGAACTCTATCAAGGCAGGACAAGTCCTTTCTAGCAGCTCCTGCCCAGATGTGGCAACAGTATTCCATCCTTGGACGTACCTGGCTCTTATATAGATAGAGAATAGCATCAGCAGTGAGATATCTACCGGATCGATAGAAAGATCCCACCATTTTTCAAGCGGCCTTGGCAACAGATTTGATGTACGTGTTCCATTTAAGATCAGGAGTAATGGTCAAGCCCAGAAGCTTGTCAAAACTTGAGGCCTCCTGAAGACGAGAGCCATTCATTTCAATTGATGCCAGATGTGGATCAGAATGTTGATGATGGAAAGAGAGAAGCTTGGTTTTAGATGCATTAAAAGTAACCAGCCACTCCTTTCCCCATTGTACTACGTGCTCAAGATCAGAGGAGAGAGAATTGGAGAGAACTTGGTCGTTTACTGTCTTAGATGTGCTACCATAAATGGTAGTGTCGTCAGCATAGATGTCTACAAATGATGTAAGGATGTGATTTGGAAGATCATTAATGTAGATCAGGAAAAGAGTTGGGCCCAGGATGGACCCCTGAGGGACACCGGCATTAATACTGTGAGCTTCTGATTTTTGCCCCTCAACTACTACTCTTATGAACCTATCAGAAAGAAATGATTTAATAATTGAGAAGACATTTCCAGCAATACCATAGCTAGAGATCTTATGAAGTAAACCTTTATGCCATACCCTATCAAAGGCCTAAGATATGTCAAGAGCAATTGCCCTAGAAAGGTTGCCTCCGTCGAGAGATTTGCTAATCCTATGAGATATAACTGTAAGCACATCTGCTGTAGATCTAGCAGAACGGAAACCATATTGAGTGTCACTAAGAAGGTTATTTTTGTTGAGATGGTTGATTACTTCTGTATTTAACACAGATTCCAGCAACTTACTCATGACGCACAGGAGACTTATTGACCTGTACTGAGAGGGGGATGAGCGATCACCTGAATTCTTAAATACAGGGCATACTGATGAAATTTTCCAGGGAGATGGGAAACTATTATCCTTAAGACAACGTTTAAACAGTTTTGTAAGTATGGGCGCTAGTTCAGGTTGAAGTTTTTTGAGTACTATAATTGGAATACCGTCAGGGCCAGTTGCTTTACTGGAATCAAGGTTTTTGATTAGCTTGGCAACATCACGTACAGATATACGTATGAACGAGCAGTGAAGATCATGCCCATTGTGCCTCTATTTGGGCGAAAGCCACTTTGGGACTCGGGAAGGATGGTTTCTGCAAGGGATGTAAGCTTGTTGTCCAAAACCCGAGCTAGGGCTTTCCCCGTGGTAGAGAGGAGAAAAATGCCCCGGTCGTTCCCACAGTTTCCCTTGTCTCCCTTCTTTAAGATGGAGACAACTAGGGCATCTCTAAGTTGTGCAGGGATTTTCTCTTGTTCCCATATTTTGAGAAGCAGGGCATGGATGTGTCTGAGAAGATCAGGTCCGCCTTTCGTCAGGACTTCTGCTGGGATTCCGTCAGAACCAGCGGCCTTGTTGTTTTTCATCTTCCTAATTGCATCCCGCACCTCTTCCAGACTGGGTGGTTCTCCCATGCTCTTAATTATCGGCTGTTGAGGGAGTTTTTCAAGGGCCTCCATCTCTGGAGTGGTGTCCCTGTTCAGAAGATCCTCGTAGTACTCTTTCCATCTATTTGTTATTTCTCCCTTTCCTTTCAGCAGCGTGAGCCCATCCTTAGACCGAAGGGGGTCAGAGAACGGTAGCTGGGCTGTATACCACTTTTGTGGCTTCAAAGAATCCTCTGGTGTCCCCAGAGTCGGCAAACTGCTTGATCTCCTGAGCCTTCTTCATCCACCAGAAGTTCTTCAGCTTCCTGACTGTCGATTGGACAGCCGCTTTAGCCTTGGCATGGGCAGCTCTTTTAACCTTGCAATTGATGTTATTCTGTCAGGTGATAAAAGTTTGCCTCTTGATGTCTATAAGCTGTTGGATTTCGGTATCGTTTTCATCGTACCGATCCTGATGATTCCGCTTTTTCTGTACTAGGATGCTTATAATGGAGTCCATGATGGCAGAGGACAGCTTGTCCCAGTGCTCTTCAGCGTCATGCGGATACTGCTTGGGCAGGTCCGCGCTAAGAGCCGCCTGGAGGTGTTGTTGGTAGGTGATATCGCCCAGCTGCTCGATGTTGAGCTTTGGTCGGCTCTGTCTTTTTTGCATCCTTTTCTTCCGCATTAAATGGATAGACATGATGGAGCGAATAAGATGGTGGTCGGTCCAACAATTGTCTGTATTGGTTATTGCCCTGGTGTTTAGCACATCACAGCGGTCTTTGGCACGGACAATGACATAGTCAATGAGGTGCCTGATTTTAATTCGAGGGTGCATCCATGATGTTTTGAATGCGTTTTTGTTTTCGGAAAAGTGTGTTCGTGATGATCAGGTTAAGTTCTGAGCACTTTGTCAGTAGGAGTGTACCATTTGAGTTAGTGTTCCCAACCCCATCTCTTCCAAGCGTTCCTCTCCAGTGGTGATGGTCTCGTTCCACTCTGGCATTGAAGTCTCCAAGTAGGATTATCTTGTCCCCCTTGGGGCCCCGGAGAGAATGGTGTCAAGGTCATCATAAAAGGTCTCCTTTATTTCATCATGTGTAACAAGCGTTGGAGCATACGCACTAATCACAGTGACCATTTGGCTGCCCGCAAGCATCAGGCGTTCGTTGATGCCCACAGGGAATCTTAGGAAGATCTCTTTCTTTACACACACACACACACACACACACACACACACACACACACACACACACACACACACACACACACACACACACATATATATATATTGAGGTGGCATTGTCTAACTATCTGAAGAATAGTCTCTACCATACTCCTTTTTCGAGTTACAGTCTGCAGACTTGAAGTTTGAAGATTTGAATATGCACAACAAATTCTATTTAGTTTTAGCCTGTAAAAATGGTTAAAATGATAGAAATGGAACTCGGCATGCGTTAGTGGACTAAACGTGTTATTTATACACACGATTAAATATACATTTATATATATAACAATGTAATATTTTCAGTTTTTATATGCGGAAAGATTATGGCAGTAAAGAATAGAGTGTAGTATGTTTTGCTTTCGATTCTATCCGATTTCATCAAAACATATTTTTCTTCAGTCGTGAGATGTTGTTGTTTAATCTGATTATAATTATTAATGCTTTCGGCGTAATTACAGATATGTTTTCTTAACGAACTTACCCTATGCGCATCCATTGAAATATATAAAGCAAATCACATTTGGAACTATTGCTGAGAAGAGAGGGTGGTGCCTATGAGAGAGAATATGTTGTGATTAGAATTATGCTGGCGTAATTTACATTAACGTCTATTGCATGTTTTGTTTCTTTGATATATATATATATATACATATATATATATATATATATATTTATATATATATATATAAATAAAATCCCAAATAAACAAAATATGCGAGATATTTATATATAGATATATACAAAACGCCTTCAATATCTGTTCAGACCTTTTGTACAGACATTCAAAATTATCGTATACTTTTGAAACATTAGTATGTTATTTATAAATGTTTTATAAGATAGCTTATCAATTTTAATGATTTCAGGTTCAAATGAACAGTTACAACAGGAATTGGAATACACCCTACTAAAGCTTTACTGTCACAGCTGATGAATTTTAAAATATGCAATCTGTACGCAAGATTTTGAGCGCCTGTTTTTGTTGCATAAGGAAGGCAGTGACTCTGAGATGGATGATGAGAGGCGTTGAAGGAGTAAGGAAATCAGAACATCAAAGTTGATTGGCCAAATAAAGGATTTCACGGATTAAGACCGTCCTGTGTCTATATGGACAATGTGCACAGTCAGTTTGATGTCAGTGGTGGACCTGTATACCCAATCATTTCCAAGGAACTGAAGATGCGAAAGGTATCCGCTAAATTTGTCCAAAACGTGCTGAGCGATCAGAAATACAGACAGACTATTTGACCAAGATGGATATCAAGACGATTGCTCACCCATTACTTACATAGACCTTGCTTCCTGTGACGTTTTATTTTTCCCTAAGTTCAAGTAAAACCTATGAGGCTGTACATTATTTAACAATTGAGGAGATTGAAGAGACTGTGGCGAGGATCGTTGATACGCTCACACAAGAGGAATTCCACAGGGCCTTCCAGAAGTTGCTGGCAAAAGTACAACACGCGCATTGTAACTGAAGGAGATTACTTCAAGAAACTAGAGTTTCCTGCGTGTACAATCATTCAAAAGCGTGAAACTTATTGAATCACCCCGTATATATATATATATATATACACACACATATATATATATATATATATATATATATATATATATATATATATATCCCACAAATATAAAAAAATTACTAGTTGCACCCGCCCAGCCACACATTGTCGTGCCTGAATCTGGTTGACGCAAGTATTAGATTGATTTGTATCTCAGAGACACACCCACACACGCACCCATGCACACACGGACGCACACACACAAACGCACACACAAACACACGCAGACTTGCACATACGTACACACGCACACACGAAAACACACACGGAAGCATTATCTCCCCCCCCCCCAAAAAAAAAAGATATACGGGAAAAACACACACGCACACACACGAACTCACGAAAAAAAGCAGACACATGTACAAAAACAAACGCAAACACTTACGGAAGCAAACACCAAAAAAAAAACACACACGCACACACAAATAAAACACAAACACGCACACACACATACACACAGACGCACATGCAGACACACGCAAAAATAAACACGCACAGAAACGTGCACACTCACACAGAAAACACATACACGCACACACAAAAACACAAACACGCACACACACACGCAAAAGCACATTGACGGACACACGCCCACGCACAAACTCACGCAGACACGGAAAAACACCCACGCACACATAAAATAAACACAACGGATGCACACACGTACACGCGCAACCAAAATTACACACACGCGCACAAAATTACGTGCACGCACACGCTCACACAGGCAACCATATACAGGAACTCACACACACGCACACACTTCGAAAATAGTAAGGAGTAGACAGTTAAAAATCTATAAAATCTCACATATGGAGATTATGAAGGACATAAATTGTCTATTTACGGTTATGCTTAAATGTTAGAGTCAAGCATTGTAGTTAACTGTTAAAAGAAAGAAAAACAAAGAAAGCATTGCTGAGATCCTGGTAAGGAGAATTGAACTTGGAAGCGCGGGTATGATGCTGAGGTAAACAGAGCTGGGAGCGAACAGATTACAGAATATTACTGTTTTACGTATAAAATTTAAAAAAAAACTGGAATCTAGTAATAATAGGAGCAGCTAGACATAGTACAAATAATTTCAATTGCCTTTAGAGAGACGGTCAGAATCTTAAAAAAGATTTCCTGGGACACGCACATACACACACACACACACACACACACACACACACACACGAAAAACGCTCACACGAAAACACAAAAAACACAAACACGTGCACACACACACAAACAAATAAAAACACACGTACACACACAAGCAAACTCACGCAGAGACGAAATAAAAGGCAAGCGCGCAGACTCAAACTAAATACAAACACGCACACGCACACGCACACGTAGAAGCATACGGACGCACACACGTACACGCATACGCACACACACACAACTAAACTCAGGTGCACACGCACAAACATAATCACGCACACTCACACACGCACACACACCCACTCACACACACGCACACACTTCGAAAATAGTTAAGGAGTAGAGAGTTTTACAGCTTTAAAATCACACATAAGGAGATTTTGAAGTACATAAAATATCAATTCATGGTTATGATTTAATGATAGAGTCAAGCATTATTGTTTACTCTGTAAAGAAGAGAAACGGTATTAATTACGATAATTAACGCTCAATCCTTTCTAGTCGGTTTAATATTTATAAAATGATTGCTTCGTGTATATAAAGAGACCCAAGGTTTGTGAAGGTCTGACGCGTTTTGTGAATACGTTATTTATTCTGGAGTAATGGATCTATTCCTTCTCCACCAATGAGAAAAGCCGGACATTTCGAATAGAGGAATTATAATTTTTGTATCGGTAACTGGAAATATAATGGTACGAATATGAGTGTATGAACCAGTTACTAAGAGTGCGGAGAAAATATTTATTAGGTTTGTATATATTTGATGAAGTGTTTAATTAAGGGGCGGTTCATTAGGAATTTGTTAACATTGGACTTGAAGACATCCAAGTTGTAGTCCGGAGGGAAGCAGGCAGACGGAACAGAGTTCCAAAGGCGTGCACTTCTTAGAAAGAAGCTTTGTCCATGGAATCCGCGTTTTGATTTAGGCACAGATATAGAGTGGGGGAAATTTTTTACACTGGATTCAGCTAGACGGGTGTTTTTCATGAAAGACTGGCGAGGGGGGACCAGAGATTGGAGTTCAGACGAGCACCTGCCATGGAAATAACGATAAAACAAGGATAGGCTCGCAACGTCTCTTCTGTGGGAGAGAGAAAGACTTGGAATGTAAGAACACTCCAGGATAACAAAAAGAACCCTGAACGAAAAACTGCTATCATGGCAAGTGTGTTAAGGCATCATAATTTTTTTGTTGCAGCTCTTTCTGAAACGAGGTTTGCTGATACAGGACAGCTAGAGGAAGTTGGAGGTGGATACACTTTTTATTGGATTGGAAAACCAAGTTCTGAGAAACGTGAATCAGGTGTTTGTTTTGCCATCAGGAATGATATTCCCAAAAATCTTGAGTCCCTGCTCATTGGTATAAATCCCAGACTTATGTCCTTGCGCATTGCAAAAGGAAAGGCCAAATATGCCTCATTTTTTAGTTGCTATGCACCTACACTTAATTCATCTGATGAGCTAAAAGAAAGGTTTTACTCCTCCTTACGCGAACAGATCCACAAGGTCTGCATACAGGATACGCTGTTTGTCTTGGGTGACTTCAATGTTCGTGTGGGTAGTGATACAGGATTTTGGAGTAATGTCATTGGTTCACATGGAATTGGTAAAGTCAACTCAAATGGTGTGTCTTATTGTCTCTTTGCAGTGAATTCGATCTTTTGCTCACAAATACAGTGTTTCAGCTGCCTAATTGCAAGAAAGACAGTTGGAAACATTCCTGTTCTAATCATTATCATCTCATTGATTATGTCATTGTACGTCGTTCTGATAGACAAGATATAAATCTTACACGCTCTTACGGAATCGGGGAATGTTGGTCAGACCATAAATTGATCTGCTCCACAGTCAGTCAGGATGAAAACCAAGCGCCCTGTTCGAAACCAAAGTAATTATTCCATCAAGAGAAATGATGTAGGCAAGTTAGAGGTTAAGGATATAATCCACTCATTTCAAAAGGCTACTGATGAAAAGCTGTCCTCCGTTGTATGTGGGAATGATATTGAGGCATCTTGGAGATATTTTAAAACTGCAGTGTATGACTCTGCCAAAGAGTCATTAGGATATGTTAGAAGGAAAAACCAAGAGATTGGTTTGATGAAAATGATCCAACTATCATCCCATTGCTCAATAACATGTATCAAACCCTTCAAGTATGGATTACTGACAAAAAATTTTCAGTGAAACACAAGGCTTTCAGAATGGCCAACAGGTTGGCACAATCTCGGCTCCGGAAAATGAAACAAAACTGGTGGGAGCAGAAAGCCTTACAAGATGCGGCGGATGGGTGTGATTTTACATCATTCTACGAAAACCTCAAGGGATTGTTTGGTCCCATTTTAGGGGGGGGCATCTCCAATATTTTCGTCGGATGGCATTCTCCTCTCGGATAAGAAAGAAATCACTAAGCGCTGGGCTGAACACTTTTCAAATGTTTTAAACAGAGAATCGACAGTGGATCGAGGAGTGATTGATGATATTCCTCAGAGGCCAACCATCGAGGCGCTTGCTGATACTCCATCCATGCCAGAGATTGAATAGGCTGTAAAGCGATTTTCAAGTGGTAAGGCTCCAGGTCATGACGGCATACCTGCAGAAGTATACAAATGTGGAAGCCAACTGTTAATCAAAAAACTAAGTGCCCATTTTTTCATTAATATGCGAACTTGGTACCGTGCCACAAGAGTTCAAAGATGCGTCAATTATTCACCTGTTTAAGCACAAAGGAAATAAGTGTGAGTGTGATAACCATAGAGAATTTTCTCTTTTGTCTGTTGTTGGTAATATTCTACCTCGTGTAACCCTAAACAGACTCAACGGTTCAATCTGTAAAACTGTGCTCCCAGAAACCCAGTGTGGTTTTAGGGCAGGAAGAGGTACTGTGGACATGATCCTCAGCCTTCGGCAACTACAGTAGAAAGCGAGGGAGCAGAATAAGGACATGTTTGTCACATTCGTTGACCACACAAGGGCATTTGATACCGTCTCTAGGAATGATCTGTGGATTGTTTTGAGGAGGCTTGGTATTCCGGACAAGATGTTGAATGTGATTGTCTCCTTTCACTGGGGAATGGTGGCGACAGTACGATCTGGCTGTGAACAAAGTGAACCATTTGAAGTGTGAAATGGAACTAAGAAAGGATGTGTCCTTGCTCCGATCCTATTTGCTCTTTTCTTTTCGGTGATGCTTGAGGCAGCTTTCAAGAACACTTCAGGAGGCATAGGTGTTGAGTATCGATCAAGTGGAGGATTATTTAAGCAGCAACGGTTCAAGGCCGAAACCATGACATCTGTAGAGACTGTTCTTGATCTCCTTTATGCTGATGGCAGGGCTCTTGTCACCCATAGTCTTGATGACATGCAGAACATATTCAATAAGGTTTCTGGTGAATGTAAAGCCTTCGGTCTTACAATTAGCATAAACAAGACTGAAATGATTCACCAGCCAAAACCACACGCTACGTCCTCTTCACAACCAGTGGTATATGTTGATGGTGAAGCTTTGAAAACAGTATCTTCTTGATACTTCAATTGGCTCTGTTGTGTCTGATGATGCTAAATTTGAAAAGGACATCCAATGTAGAAATAAAAAAGCTCGTGAGGCATTTGGTAGCTTGCGACACAGACTCTAGAACAGCCACGACGTGTCTCTAAAAGCAAAGGTGACAGTCTACAAATCTGTTGTTCTGCCTACTCTTCTGTATGGTGTCGAAACGTGAACCGCAAGCATATAAATCAGCTTGACTCCTTCCATATGAGATGCCTGCGTATTTTTGAAATGTTGGATGGCAGGATCATGTTCCGAATAGTGAATTACTGGAGAGATGTGAAATCACTGGTATTGCATCATTTTTGATCAGGATACAAATGCGGTGGTCGGGTCATCTTGTAAGAATGGATGACTCAAGAGTTCCTAAGCAATTTTTTATGGGCAACTGACAAATTCTTGCCGTTCAATTGGGCGTCCCCTGCTTCGTTACAAAGATAAACTAAAAAACAACCTGAAACATTGTGGAATTTCTCTGAGTTCCTGGAGAGTGCAGCAGGGGATGGCATAGAATGGATGAAGATGTGTTTCCTGAGGATAAAAGAATTTGAACATAACCGGCTTTGACATAGGGACACCCTTCGTGCAAATATGAAGGCAAAACACAAGAAAAATCACCTAAAAAATAATATGTATGTCACTGTGCTTTCAGAGCACGCAGCAAAGCAGGGTTATCTGTTCATTCGAGAAGGTATCTTTGACCGACGAACATATGAAAGTTCACCATCTGCGGAGGAGTGTTCCGGACGTCTACGGGATTGCAATTATGCATGTGGTGTCACAGAGCTTAGGAGCTGCTGAAGAGTGCGTACTGAACCCTCATTCATCGTCTTCGATGAGAGAATCCACCATATGTATATATATATAAATATATATATATATATAAATATATATATATATATATATATATATATATATATGGCAGCAACTTGTTCTCGAGTATTGCCATTACTTAATAAATCTATGGCTCAAATGACGCAAATATAAGCGGCAACTAGCCGATCACCTTTATAAACCCTCTATAGTCCAGCACATCCACTGATGACCGGGTCCGAGCTGTGGTGCCCTGAACACCTACCAGGCCAGACCATGGAAGTTCCAGAACTTTTATTGTCATTCACGCCCATATTTGCATCAGTTCTCATTGAATGTCCGTTTGCCGTTTCAGGCTACAGCCAGCCTTTTTGTTATCGAGATACACACTGATTGCAATGTGTGTATTCCATTGCATATCAGGTAATGTACTACGCACTCACACACATATATATCTATATCTATCTCTCTATATATGTATATATGTATATGTGTGTGTGTACATTTATAGATATGTATATAAAATTGTGTCTTTAATTATCGTATGCAGACGTTAACAATCAGCGGTTAATCGACGGACTAGTTTCAAGCCTGAGTAGTAGTACATGTGCAATAGTAGTAGTACATATGCAGTAGTAGTAGTACATATGCAGTAGTAGTAGTACATATGCAGTAGTAGTAGTACATATGCAGTAGTAGTAGTACATATGCAATAGTAGTAGTACATATGCAATAGTAGTAGTACATATGCAATAGTAGTAATACATATGCAATAGTAGTAGTACATATGCAATAGTAGTAGTACATATGAAATAGTAGTAGTACATATGCAATAGTAGTAGTACATATGCAATAGTAGTATAACATATGCAGTAGTAGTAGTACATATGCAATAGTAGTAGTACATATGCAATAGTAGTAGTACATATGCAATAGTAGTAGTACATATGCAGTAGTAGTACATATGCAATAGTAGTAGTACATATGCAGTAGTAGTAGTACATATGCAGTAGTAGTAGTACATATGCAATAGTAGTAGTACATATGCAATAGTAGTAGTACATATGCAATAGTAGTAGTACATATGCAATAGTAGTAGTACATATACAGTAGTAGTAGTACATATGCAGTAGTAGTACATATGCAATAGTAGTAGTACATATGCAATAGTAGTAGTACATATGCAATAGTAGTAGTACATATGCAGTAGTAGTAGTACATATGCAATAGTAGTAGTACATATGCAATAGTAGTAGTACATATACAGTAGTAGTAGTACATATGCAGTAGTAGTACATATGCAATAGTAGTAGTACATATGCAATAGTAGTAATACATATGCAATAGTAGTAGTACATATGCAATAGTAGTAGTACATATGAAATAGTAGTAGTACATATGCAATAGTAGTAGTACATATGCAATAGTAGTATAACATATGCAGTAGTAGTAGTACATATGCAATAGTAGTAGTACATATGCAATAGTAGTAGTACATATGCAATAGTAGTAGTACATATGCAGTAGTAGTACATATGCAATAGTAGTAGTACATATGCAATAGTAGTAGTACATATGCAATAGTAGTAGTACATATGCAGTAGTAGTACATATGCAGTAGTAGTACATATGCAGTAGTAGTACATATGCAATAGTAGTAGTACATATGCAATAGTAGTAGTACATATGCAATAGTAGTAGTACATATACAGTAGTAGTAGTACATATACAGTAGTAGTACATATGCAATAGTAGTAGTACATATGCAATAGTAGTAGTACATATGCAGTAGTAGTAGTACATATGCAATAGTAGTAGTACATATGCAATAGTAGTAGTACATATGCAGTAGTAGTAGTACATATGCAGTAGTAGTAGTATATATACAGTAGTAGTACATATGCAGTAGTAGTACATATGCAGTAGTAGTACATATGCAGTAGTAGTAGTACATATACAGTAGTAATACATATGCAGTAGTAGTAGTACATATGCAGTAGTAGTAGTACATATGCAGTAGTAGTGCATATGCAGTAGCAGTAGTACATGTGCAGTAGTAGTAGTACATATGCAGTAGTAGTACATATGCAGTAGTAGTAGTACACATACAGTAGTAGTACATATACAGTAGTAGTAGTACATCTGCAGTAGTATTAGTAGTGCATATGCAGTAGTAGTACTACACATGCAGTAGTAGTACATATGCAGTAGTAGTAGTACATACACAGTAGTAATACATATGCAGTAGTAGTAGTAGTAGTACATATGCAGTATTAGTAGTAGTACATATGCAGTAGTAGTGCATATGCAGTAGCAGTAGTACATATGCAGTAGTAGTAATACATATACAGTAGTAGTACATATACAGTAGTAGTAGTAGTAGTACATCTGCAGTAGTAGTAGTAGTGCATATGCAGTAGTATTACATATGCAGTAGTAGTACATATGCAGTAGTAGTAGTACATATGCAGTAGTAGTACATATGCAGTAGTAGTAGTACATATGCAGTAGTATTAGTAGTACATATGCAATAGTAGTACATCTGCAGTAGTAGTACATATGCAGTAGTAGTACATATACAGTAGTATTAGTAGTACATATGCAGTAGTAGTACATATGCAGTAGTAGTACATATGCAGTAGTAGTAGTACATATGCAGTAGTAGTACATATGCAGTAGTAGTAGTACATATGCAGTAGTAGTAGTACATATGCAGTAGTAGTAGTACATATGATGTAGTAGTAGTACATATGCAGTAGTAGTAGTACATATGCAGTAGTAGTACATATGCAGTAGTAGTACATATGCAGTAGTAGTAGTACATATGCAGTAGTAGTACATATGCAGTAGTAGTAGTACATATGCAGTAGTAGTAGTAGTAGTACATATGCAGTAGTACTAGTAGTACATACGCAGGCTGTATGACGTCACATCAGTGTGCAAATGTTTCAAGTTTATATATAATCCGACCGCTTTGTCAACTGTTGCACTACAAAATAAGCATGTATTTACGTAGGGATTATCAAGTACGAAGATTATCTTAATATTTTTACAAGAAGACTTGCAACATCACAATGTTTGACCGGCGATTTTTCTTATCATGACATTCAATCAACGGAGGTGTGAGAATCATTTGTAATCATTTGGAACAAACAATAAAAAGTGTCTTATTTTCTAATCGAAATCACGACGACATGGAAAAATGAACTAAAAGTGGACGCTTTAACCGTCACCTAAACAGAGATGTTTTATATTTTTGACTTGAATGTAATCGACCGAAGTATTTTACGTTTCCGTATAGATCCAAATTTTGTTGCTAATCTAAAAAAATAAGCATTAATATGGACGTAAAATTCTGATTAAAATAAATATACATATATACGTGAGCATTTATAAGTGATTAAAGAACGATAGATGTTTTAACTATACAAAAAGTTAAATGCGTATCATGGCTTAAGAGTAGATATGCACTGATTTCAAGAATAATTGTTATATTGTTGATATAGTTTTGGCATCTATAAAGACATAGAATTTATGGTACGTATATGCCAATCATTCTAATGCCACATTATGACAGCATGCTGGTAACTTTCAAATATTCATCTTTTAAACGAAAAGATTGGTATATTTAAAGTATGCAATGTAATTGACACATTGTATTTTACCAAAACGCGCCCACATACACACACACACATATATATTAATTTAATTTAATATATATATATATATATATATATATATATATAATATCATTAAGTGAAACTAACCTACACTTCTCATTTCCCTTTAACCTACACTCCTCATTTCCGTTTAACATGCTTGGTTATGTCCGACTTTACCGTAAGGACTCAGACAGACACATGCACGGGCTTGAAGTCTATATTTGTGCCCCGCCTTCCCTGACTAGTGAAACAAAACTTGAACCAAGGTATTTATGTGCTTCAAACTAAACATGCGTCATAATATTAATTGTTTGTATTTTCTCTACCGCTCACTCAGGACTGTATACTAATAAAAAAAAGCCTTTGACAGCATAGATATAGCACTCTTCCTCGATACTAGCGCACAAGTACATGTATATAGTGACTTTAATGTCCACCACAGTAACTGGCTTGGATTCTCTACCTACACAGACACAGCTGGAAGTACAACACATAGATTTTCTATATCTCATTCCCTATCAAAGACGGTTACATTTACGACACGTTTCCCAGACCAGCAAGATCGACTTGCCTCACTTCTAAACATATTTCTGATAACAATTCCCGATGGTTGTATAACGAATACCTACACCCCACTCGGGAATGCTGATCACGCTTTGATGATAATAGAAGTCGCCCTTAATTCTCGACGCAAAGCTGAAAACTCACTGCTCAAAACAACGAGGTATTACAAAAAGGCTGACTGGGAAACCATCAGGGATCTCATCACGGAAATATCTTTTCTCTTCCAGCTGAACAGTGCGCAAATGAGACCATTGAATGGTTCAAAACTGCAATTGAAGCATATGTTACCACATGGACAGACGCCACACTAGATGATTTGAAAATTACCCATTGTCAGATAAATGGTATTATAAAAAAAAAAAAAACTATACATCTCAAAAGCATGTGGACCGGATATCATCCTGGTTGTGCTATTAAAAAATGCTCCGCTGAGGTTGCTCCAGTTCTCTACACTTTTCAATAAATGCCTATACGAATCTTGCTTTTCTGACTGCTGGAAAACCGCTTCTGTGGTACCATTTTCCAAGAATCTTGGTGAAAAAACTGACCCAGTAAATTATGGCTCAATTAGTCTTCTCTCGCTTTTCGCCAAACTATTTGAATCCTTAATTATTCAAGCTCTAGTCCATCACCTTACAGCTGCTAAACTCCTGACCGACAAATAATATGGATTTAGGCAAGCACGTTCAACAGCAGATATCCTAACTGTAATCTCTGAACTTTTATACCGTTCACTGACCAAAACAGGAAGGTAGGAGCTATAGCCCTCTATATAACATAGGTTTTTGACAGGGTGTTGCACAATGGTCTGAGGAAAATTAGATCATATGATATCATTGGAAGAATACATAATGTAAGTAAATCCTTCTTAAGTAAGAGAAAAATCCAGCTTGTCCTCGACGGTACTACATCTAAACAATATGGTATAAATGCGGGAGTGCCTCAATAGTCTATCCTTGGGCCTTTATTATTCCTGATATTCATAAATGACCTCCCTGATAAAATTGTTGCAGAGATGGGTATATTTGTAGAGGACACCACTCTCTATAGCAGACAGTGGGGAAAACAAATAAACACATATCTAAGGAAATGGCAGAAACACTAGAGGATGACCTCGAATCTGTAGTGGAATGGGGACAAAACTAGACTAAGCTTGTCTCCTTTAATAATTACAAGAAACCTCCTGTACCACCAATAGCAATGGCCCAGAACACATTACCTGAAAGTACTTCCTTTAAACTCCTTGGTCTAACGTTTACAGGGAACATGAAGTGAAATAGATACATTGAGAACATTGCCAAGGCTGCTGCAAGGAAGGTGCGCTTTCCCTACCGTTCTAGAAAACTACTTACGCCTGAAAGTAACTTGTACCTCTATAAGGCCAGTGTTTTCCCATGTATGTCACATTTGGGATGGTGCCTCTACTACTTGTCTCTCACTACTGGACAAGTTTCAAAAGACAGTCGCCAACCTGATAGGAACTGTCATTTAGGTTTCAACCTCTGTCCCATCGACGAAATGCTGCATCCCTCTGCTTGTTCTTCAAGTACTTTGATGGTGAATGCTCTGACGAACTACTAGCACGTACCTCTTCGCCGTGAATACCCCCGACAAATCTGATAAGCAGATAAATCCCACACCTTCACAGCAGAGATCCCTAGGTGTAAGAAGGCCTTCTACTCCAAGAGTTTCTTCCCCAGAACTGCTAGTCTTTGGAACTCTGCGATTCTGCTTTCCCAATTGTACTGACATGCAGAAGATCAAGTGTAATGTGAACAGACATCTTGCTGCTCATCCCCCTTAATATCTCTGCAACTTATGTCCTCGATAATAGCCCCCTACTTCAAAATGGCACTGTGCCTTGTTTGGGGTGAAAATTGAACAAAACAAAATTAATATATATATATATATATATATATATATATATATATATATATATATATATATATATATATATCCTTAGACATACTTTTTACCGCAATAGAGCTCGAATGCGTGACGAGATATGTGACTGATGCAATATGATAATGAAACTCCTTCGCTTATAAGGCAGTTAAAATGCATACACGTATGCTACCCCCACCGCCGAGGGAGTAGGCCAGTGAACATAACGGCGTGACGTCATTTCCGGATCAACTTGTAGACATAGAAAACTTCCGGTGTCACCACATGGACATAAAAATATTTTTCGTTGCCTTAGATTATGCATGATTTTTATTCTCCTAAAGAGAAAAAGCAATTCTCCTTTTGATAATTATATATTTGCAATCATCATAATAATTACACGTCGGGATAATTTTTATCTAACGAAATATAACAGTAAGTGGGTTGATTTGGAATTTGTATATCTATCGAAGGAAGTCGAATATTTCATTTTATTTATTTTTTTAAACTCCCCAAAAATTTTGTATGAGAATATTTTTCAGTCCGTTCTTTTGATAATAAATAAAACTTTCTATTGATAATTTTTAAATATTTTAAAGTTAGAAGCATTTTTTGGTATTTCTAAACTTCATCGCCGAAACTAAAGACTCCATTTCATTTCGCGCACTTGTCGATAAAATCTAAAGGAGAATAATCAGTATTTTAAACTATGGTCGAAGCATGAAATAAATAACAAAAATTTTAATTGGAGAAAGATTGATTCTTAATAATGTCTTTTTCATTTTCTTTTTTTAATAATAATAATAATAATAAAACATGTTTCATGAAAAACTTACCCTTTTTCATTAATTAAATCAAAACATTTACAATTAAACAATTGTGGATACATGTTCTGTTTCACTTTCTTTATTTACTTATTTCATAGTTATTTTTGGAGGTTTGTCTAGTTTAATTTTTTGTTATTTATTTCTAACTTCGGCCATAGTTTTATATACTGGTTTCTCCCTTGGATTTTATCGACAAGTGCGCGAAATAAAATAGCGTCTACAGTTTCCGCGACAAAGTGTAGAAGTACCGCATTTTTCACGACAATTTTTAACATTTTTATTTTATTTTTGTTTAAACTAAAATAATTGATGAATTCAATATTTTATCACCGGGCGTAATTTATTTTTTTGAAATATATTTAAAACTAAAAAGTTTTTGTTTGTTTTATGACATTTTATCTGTAAATAATGACGGAAATGGTAAATAAAATAGGAAGTTTTCTATTCTCTCGAACATATTCACTTTATTCTTTAAATGATTTATTCTCTTGAACAATTTATTCATACGAACACAAATTAAAAATTCATTAACTTATTAGTTTTAATTAAAGTTTTGATATGAACTAAAAATAAGGAGTACATAAAATTTTAATTAACATATAAATAAATATTGTTTGGTATTTGTGCCGCGTACTTATCGTGCTGAAATAATAATAACGGTATGTAGAAAGCCATTCTCAATAGAGAGAGACTTTCTTACTGTTCTGTACTTTCACCTAAAAAATTGATGAAAAAAAAAGATACCATAAAAGTTAACTTGAAAATTCTATCTAAAATATAGCACGGTGCGTACACTGTCAACCAACATTATTATTATTATTATTATTATTATTATTATTATTATTATTATTATTATTATTATTATTATAACAACAACAATAATAAAAATCTACTTGGTGGGGAACGTGGACTCTGCGTAAACGGGTTTTAATTTAATGTTTGCTCCCTAAAAAGCGCATACGCCAAAAGTTTTCATTAATTTATTTAATCACGAACACCTTTTTAGGGTACTATTTGAGGCAAAGAAATGCATTATCACAACAACCGGTTGCCATTAATTTCTTGCTAGCGATTACGACTAGTCTTCACAGGATTTTGGGTACTTATCCAGAGGAGGAATGATTAATATATTCTCTTCTCGATCATTAAATTCCCCTTCATATTTCCCGATTTGGTGTGGTGCCAGGCAATGCCGACGTTTTATTTTGTATTTTATTCTATTTTATTTTAAGGGGGTATTTTGTGTGCTTCTTTTTTTGTCTTTGTTTTTTTCCGGTTTTGCGGGTTTATACTGTTTTTGTTTTATTAGCTAGTGTTCGCAGTGATTGAGCGTTGATTTCCATATTCTAGTTTCCTCTTAGATTTAAGCCGTTTTTATTATTGCTATCTGATGCATCTTTTCTGTCTGCCTCCTGATTCCAATTTCTCTCATTCTGTTTTGGAAGTTTTTCGAA
Source organism: Euprymna scolopes (assembly GCF_053919585.1). NCBI lineage: Eukaryota > Metazoa > Mollusca > Cephalopoda > Sepiida > Sepiolidae > Euprymna > Euprymna scolopes. The sequence goes on from NC_136497.1 coordinate 31,624,742, forward strand.
TTGTTCCTAGTTATTATTATTATTATTATTATTATTATTATTATTATTATTATTATTATTATTGGTAGTAGTAGTAGTAGTAGTAGAATAAGTAGCAGTAGTAGTTGCACCATCACCAACAGCAATAGTTGTAATAATAGTAATAGGTGTGTCTGTACTGACAAGGACGTCTTACACACATCATCATTAGAAATTACTTTCTGATAATAATTGGCGACCTTCATTAAAGGCTAGAAGACAACGAGTCTCCCCAAATCCTGAGTCTCTACCTCTTTCGATAACCTTTGCAAATTTACTATCGTGAAGCATGTTTTTATTATTATCATGGTACAAATATCATCTTGAATTATTATTAACAACAACATTAATAATAATAATAATAATAATAATAATAATAATAATAATAATAATAGATATTGACAGGACAACGTGGAAAGCCTAGTCCATTATCACAATTAGATTATATTTGCGATCATAATTTTGGAAAAAGTGCATTTACAGATTGGCATGTTTAGTCAGAAATTAAATTCAGAAATAAAATAAACAATATCGATTTAGGGATTTGAATGTAGATTTGAATTTGCTTAGTAAACAAGGTTTTAGCTTACATGAACAAGACGTGATTTGGTCTGCCTTACTAACGTAATAGTTAGTTAGCAGATATCAAACTAAGGAGTTGGCTAGAAGCGCGTTAGTGTATGGACATGTGGATGACACTGTTGGAAGTAGAAAAGGGAAGGAGTGAAGCTGTAGAAAGAGACTCAGCGTGCCAAACTGTAAGAAGGGAAATCATAAGACAAATGCACTATATGTAAAATACAACTCGTTGTTATGGTGTTTTGGGGGGGGGGCAAATATGAAGTTATATAATTCTTTTGGAATATTGTTAGCTGTTCGTAAAAAATATGTGTCACGTTTGTAGCAGCACTATTTTGTGAAGAACCAGTCGCACATTCAATGAACATTTTATATATAGAGAACAATACAAGAACATTTTAACCATTAGACAACACACTCCATACATCACAACGTTAAACCAAATTAGTTAAACAGATACTGTCTATATACACTCACCGGCTATAAATTAATAATAATAATAATAATAATAATAATAATAATATTAAATACTACTATTACTATTAATGATCTGATCAGATCGAATAATATGAAATAAACCTGACAAAAATACACAAAAGTATTTACATTACTTTAATGGTTTGAATTTCCCTCAGCTTATTTTCATCCTAATGCACAAATGGCGTCTTTTGTCTCCGAGTTTTTATATTATTCCCAAGTCTTTCAATGCATTAGATGCATTCCTACGCACCAACAGGATATGGAATGAGCGGAAACGGCGAGGTATCTTCAATTATAACCACATCCTAATATTTTAATATCAAAAAGTCATTTGCTATTGAAAAAAATGTTGTTGATGATTTTCTCTTTCTTTGTTTTGCTTCATATTTCATACTGTGACCTGATGTGACATGCACTCAGTAGCGTTAATGTTGATTAAAACGAAACCAGAAACAAAAATGCGATGGTGACAAGAGAGCGTTCCAGCATTTTGCAATTATGATTATCAATTCTGTGTTTGCTTCATTATCATTATTTCTTGCATCTTTATTGATTCAATACCTTTTTTATTTGGTGAATGCAATGCACAAAATGGCGCCAGTAGATAATTAGTATTTACTATTTTGTGTCGAGATGAGAAGAAAACGCTATTCCCCGAATCATTTGAAGAAAACTTTAGATATAGCGTCTTTGTTTATATGGATTCTTCAAACTATTGTTCTCATCTTGCGTGTTATTCGCACAACGTCTCCGCCGATGTTATTATACCACATGGTCCTACGCTTGACAAGGTCCGTTGTTTCTGTTTCCTTCTCATCTCGTTCTCTCAGGGTCATCGTCTCCCACGCAGTATCGATTAGCGAAAAGGAGTGCTCCTGTTCACAAGTATATATATATATATATATATATATATATATATATATATGCATATATATATAAAACTCGAAAGAAAACATAGAAAACACATATGTGGATGTCAGTTATTTGTGAGTGCGTGTAGGACACCATCGTGGGAAATTAGCCTCAAAGCGCTTATAGACATATCTCAGTTTTTTTCTGTCAAGGCAGAGTTTGTCAGTTTTTATATGCTCATCTCAATTTCCTAAAGCTTTTCCGACTTTGTTCAAGACGCAGCCTTCTTTCAACTTTCGCCGACGGTAACCGTCACACCAAAAACTATCCCCTACCGCTCCCAACTGGTGTAAAAACTGTCGCAACACCAATCGCCAATTCAAAAATCCGACGCTAAAATATACTTACCTTTTTTGTCTCAATTGTACTCCGAGGTGAACAAGTTTCTATCTATTGTTTTTCCCGATCGTATGTCCTTTAGATTTGTTCTCCTGACAAACGTATTTGACCATGTCTTTTGGCATACATCTTTTTCTATTTCTTTTCTATTTCTCAACATTGAGAAGGATGATGATACTATCAAAATGCAACCTCCGGACTTCCTTCTTTGTATATTGTAGAATTCGGTAATCTTTCCGTCGATCTCCGGAATCTGCACGGAATTTCAAAAGAATTTATTTTTATTTAATCCACAGTAGTAGCATGCTTTTCTTCTGTAAGCCACGATCGAATAGGAGTCTTATTGAATTCCGAGTATCGCCTACACTGAGGACCGATCCTGAAACCTCCACAAAAGAGTCACTTAAAAATGAAATTTGGATAGTGTTTTATTCTTTCAATCAGTGGAATTTGCACTATATGAAACTATTTGCGATACTTGTATTCTGGCCGATAAAATGAACCCTCTATCGAAAGTGATTTGGGAAATACCCCCTTTGCTGCCAGAGAAGAGAAATCCCATGTGGAGGTTTCTCCAAGCGTTATTCTACTTTCAACTTGAGAAATGATATCTGTATATATCTACCCGTAACAATATATTATTTGACAATTTCAGTGATTTGAAACGAACCACATAACAAAAGCAAAAGCTTATATCACAGTATTTCTACTTTTATTTCCCATTTTTTAGTTTATATTTTGTATTAAACTGTCTTATTTTGTGGTGTACATTTTAAAGATTTATATATCGATGTTTGTGTCATTCGTAATTATAGCTTTCTGTTTGTCATGGCTGCAATTTTCTTGTACACAAACCGTCTTTTGTTTTAGCATTTTATTATTTAGTTGTTTTTGAGACTGCCGTCTTAAGTTTTGTTCTTTTTGTTATTGTGTTTCTCTCGAGCACTTCACTGTTTTCATTCGTTCTCCTTGAACGTAAGTTATGGTTTCTTGTATTTCGAATTACACATTTACTCCGTATTTTCTATCGCCAATTCGGAATACATTCTGGCGTCGCTTGCTTTAAAATCAATGCTTGTCCGTCTTTTTAATGACTCCAATTAGGTTTTATATTTTGTTCAATTTTAGTTGCGCTTCATTTGTTTTTGTATCATATACTTAATTTACATTGTATTTTTCTATATCGTTTGAACAGGGAATCTTATATTTATTTCTTCTTTTTGTGTTGCCTTTTCTCTAATCTATTCGTGTATTTTTCTTTGCTGTTAACTTTGTTTCAGTTTCTAAAATCTCCTGACTATTTTTCTATCATTTTAACTTACATTCCTTTTCGTATTGAAACTTGCAAGTCGGCATAATTGGCATAACTGTAAAAGGCAATCCATATGTTTTTAAGAATAGATCGAAAATACACGCTAGTCTAGCCATTAACAAGTGTTTATCAATCAGTTTAAAACTCGTTTTCCAACATTCTCTTCCAAGTTATACTTTCTCCTCTAGTATTTAATACTTGTCTCTCGTTTCAAAAACAAATTTTCTTTCTTATAATGCCTTTGTTTATCGTTATTTCGTTTCGTCTTTCATATTTATGACTATACGTAGTCGAAAACTTTTTGTAACAAAATAGCCTCTTGACGTTGGTCATACATTCGGAAATAGCATCGGAATAAAACTATCAAACACCTCCCCAAATGCATACACCTTTTTACATTTATATGTACTAACTTTTATAAAAGCTATTGTATAAACCCCGAAAATTGAAAGGTCGGTCATTGTTAATTTAAACTAACTTTGCAAGTCACATTTATTGACTATATCATTCCGTAAGAAATCACAATCATTCATCCACTATTAAGCATAAAAACATAGAATGGTTAATCTACGTAAAATTCAAAGATTGTCATCAGCAAACAAGGGGTGTGGGATAAAACTTATATATACAAAATCATAGTGCAAATGAGAAACTTAGTATTGGTATTCTGTCCCGCTTTATCTCGTCTTTTAAAACGGAACAATAACCACACAGGCTAATTAACAACACGCACAAAATTCCACAATTAAAAAGAAACCCTTTTTCTATTACCTTAAATGGCCGTTTCACAAATCGAATGTCACGGTTTAATTTAACTTTTAAGATGCTTATAATCACACTAATATTTTCTTTCATTTTTTATTTAAATTTTCATTTCTTATTGTTTCTTTATTATTTTTCTTTTCCAACGTTTGTAATTATTTTTTCTGTATTCTATTTTCTCTTTCTGTTACTACTACATTATGTTATTCATTTATTATTTGAATACAGTTCTGTTCTACTTTATTTTATTCTTATCAATTTGATCCCGGCTTCCGTGCATTTTCTAAGATATTCCTGTATGGATTATCTACCATGCGTTGACGGGAAATGATTTTACTTATATTTTTCTTTTGTTTATTTAGATCAGGGGTGGGCGAACTTTTCAGCGCAAGGGCCGTATTAAAAATTCTAAATTTTACTGGGCCGCATAGTATATTGTCTAATATAATTGATATTTAAAATAGACAAAATAAAAGGGGTTCAAAGAAAAAAAAATGGAATTAATTTTCATTTGTTAGCAATTTAAAGTACTATAGAATATTCCTATAAAACACATTTATTTGAAAGATATAGGAAGTCAGGTTAACTTTAACCATTAAAAGAAAACTGTTAAGTGTTGAGATATAATTTTATTAATACCTATTTTTAAGTAGGAACTCCAAATGAAACACATTTGAAAAACGAAATAACTTTGTTTTAAGAATAAAAGCAATTATTAATTACTCCTAAAGAAATAAAAAAATATATCTTATTAATTAATATTTTAGAATGGAATCTTTAAAAGATACACATATAAAGTAACTCAAAGGACAAAACTTAATTTCTATATTAAAGAAGAAACGTCACATGAGGTACATTTATTTAAAAAGAAAGAAACTCAATTTAAAGAAGAAAACATATTTGTATTGGTATTCAAAATCAGTAACTTGGCATGAAACATATTTATTTGAAACACAAAATAACTCAGCAACTGAGCAAAAGAAGGATCAACATGACTCAGTGAGAATGGTGCAACTGGCTGCAATCATTTACCAGTTTGTTGAAATTAGGTGTCAAGTTGCTTGTACTGATTTTTAACACTGACTGAAGTTTTAAGTCTGTGAGAAGTGACCTGTTTTTGACTTGTTAATTTTCAATATGGAGAAAGTCTGCTCACATATGTAAGTTGGAGCAAATAACATAAACATCTTCCTTGAAAAATTTTTCAGATTTTTAAACTTTTCTGGGCGCAGAGATGCATAAAATTCGACTAGTTGTTTATTTTCAAAGAGCCTTTTTAAAGAGTTGTCGGCTTGCAAGTCAATAAGATCTACCTGTAGTTCTTCGGCAGTTGTTTCAATGTCACGTGCAAAAGTTGAGCCGAGCAAATCAAACTGTCCTTCAATTGCCTTGAAATCAGCAAATCTTCTGATGAATTCCTCTTATAGAGCCATCAAGTGGAAACTGTATTTGTCTAATAATGCTTGTGTTTTCAACAAAGGAAAATGAACAAAGTTTGTCTCTTTAAGCTGCTTGGCAAAACGTTTAAGTTTCAATTGAACCGCTTTCACTTCCACATACAATTCATATAGACCTTTGCCTTGTAGTTTTGTATTTAACTCATTCAACTTTTGCAATATGTCTACAGCAAATGCAAAATCACACTCATTCGTCACATTCCATTTTTAATAAAAAGTCACAAGAACTTTCTTTCATATTAAAAAAACATGACAACCTCTGCTTTAAGGTCCCACATTCTCTTCAGTACTTTCGCCATACTTAACCATCGAATATTTGTGTGATACAGCACATCAGTAAAATCCGCTTCGATATCTTCCAAGAAACATTGGAACTGCCTGTGTTTCAGTCCCCGTGCTCTTATTAAGTTCACTGCACGCACTACTGGATCCATAACATGTTTGAGTTTCAAAGATGATTTACAGGATGCAGTAAAAAGACAACACACTGTGCGATGGAAAATCTTCTTTGATTTTTTTTATTCATCAACGTCACAAGGCCACAGTGTTTGCCTATGAGATAAGGAGCGCCATCAGTTGTAATACTTGTCAGTTTATCCAGGCTTAACCTAGATCTAATTAGACTGTTAATGACACTGTTATATACATCTTTTCCAGTGATTGTGTCTTTTAGAGACTCCATGGATGGCAAGTCTTCTGTAATTGCAAAGTTTTTGTCAATTCCTCTGATGTAAATAAGGACCTGAGCAGTATCCTGAATGTCAGTGCTCTCATCTAAAGCAATAGAAAACCACTGAAAACTAACACTGGTTGTTAACACCTGTTCTTTATTATCCATTGCAATTGCATCTATGTGACGAATAATCGTTCTTCTTGACAGAGGTATAGCTTCTACTTTTGATATCACTTCAGGACATACTACATTGACAGCATTAACCATGCAGTCTTTAATAAATTCTGCTTCTGCAAATGACGTATTTTGCTTTGCAATTTTATTTTCCAATACAAAACTTGTCTTTGTCACATTTCTTTGTAAAGATGAAGTTTTTTGAAGCACAGTTTGCTGTTGCCTCAAACTTTTTATCAGATCAGTTGCTTTCCTTTGCAGTTCTTGCTTTGATAAATTGCTTCCAAATTTGGTGTGCTTGGTTTGAAAATATCGTTTCAAATTGTATTCTTTGAAAACAGCAACTGTATCATGACAAATCAAACATACAGCTTTAACTCCGACATGAGTAAAGAAATACCTTTCGGTCCACTCTTTGTTAAACACTCTGCATTCGTCTTCAATATTTCGCTTTTTAGATAACGTCATTTTGGGTATAGTTTGCAAGATAATAAAATCGGTACTAAAATAAAATGAGAAAAATAGTGAGTGAGAAAGGATACAAACAGCGGTAGGCTGATAGTATTACGGGTCCTCGAACCGAAAATACAATGGACCCCCATTTTCCAATGTTTCACAGTTTAATGCGAGGCTGTGCAGCAAGTGATCTGTGCTTATTTGCTTAAATAAGACAAAAAAATTAGCTTAAGAATAGTGTTGAAATGATTCCTATTTTTTTCAGATGACAATAGTTCTCATATAAAAAAATTAACTTGATTTGATGAAGTTGGTTTTTTCACAGTTGAAAAACAATTCCTTATGAGACCAATTTTATCTATCGTAGAAGCGACCATATATGAAGTAAAAGGTGAAGTAAAGGTCAGGTAATCGACATTTTGGAGGCCACATTTCGCGAATTTAGTCCTTTTACATTTCCAGCACCAGAAAAATAGAAATTTGTTTTTCAAATATCTATTTTTTTCTTTTTTTTATTAAAAAAATAACTTGAAATTTATTTCTATGCAGAAAAAATATATGAATGACCCTACCAGTTTGATGAGAAAACATATAGGACGTACAAGTCATATTTTGGCCGAGACACTATGGAACTCAACGTCCAAGGAGTACCGATGCTTCGAAGATGAAAAACTTTTAAATGGTGCCCTCCCCAATAAAAAGCTGTCATAAAGCGGGTGCTCATTTTACGTTAAATTTTTACAGAAAAGTGATTCCCCACTTTTTAAAACCAATATTTCTTTATAACTTGAAAACTACTCGTTTGCCAGAAATTTAAACGTTATTTTCATTTTCAGCATCCCCGAAACCCACAGCATTGGCAATTTTAAAGGATTTGTCGAGGGTGCACTTTTACCAAAACTACAAATGCGTGAAATTAGTAAATTTTAATAGAAAAACAAATTCAGCGAAAAAATAATTTATCGAAAACAAACCCCAAAAAACAAACAAAAAAACTGGTAAATATGAAGAATTACTCCAACCTAGAAAATGCCTTTAAAATTTCAACTTTTATCGTTTTTTGGGGGTGCTGATCACGGAAATAACATTTAAAATTACGGCAAACAAGTAGTTTCCAAGATATGAAAAAATGTGACCCCCAATTTTGGGCCAAATACATTTTTTCATATTTGGAAACTATTCATTTGCCGTAATTTTAAAGGTTATTCCCGTTTTCAGCGCCACCGAAAACCTTAAAAAGTTAAACAATTTAAAAGACTTTTCGAGGATGGAGTAATTCTTCATATTTACCGTAGTTTTTTTTTAACTAAAAATCAGTGAACCGAAACGAAATTAGAAGTTCCGTTCCATTTTTGTGACAACCGAAAAATATAACGTGCTTATCCATATTTACCATTATGTTGATACAATTTACGAAAATATTAAAAAAAGAAGTAAAATAAGTACTTCAAAATATAGTTATCGAAAACATCATAAAAAAATTAGCATGAAACAAATCGAAGATGCGATTTTTTGCAAATTGTTAAACAACTCCAAAATGTTACCTTTTTATAAACTTTTTGCATATGAGTGAAATAATTTTTTTGTCATTTAGAGAAAAATGAAAAACAAGATTAGAAGTGTTTTTTTAATAAATCTTTTATAAATCAGATAATTTATTTTAATTAGTAATAAATGTACAAAATTGACTAATATACATATATGTAGGCGGCCTGTAAAATTTAAAATTTTAGATAATGTTTCAATCAAGATATTGTGAACAGGTAAATGCTAAAAAAATATTTGACAAAACGGGACAATATGTATTATTATTATTATTTTTTAAATATTTTGCTTGAATTCGCATAAAACGCTTTGGTCAATGTCAAGTTTTTTTCAAACTCCCCCCAAACTTTAAAATGACGATTTATAGAGGTTTTCGGTGGTGCTGAAAACGAATATCACATTTAAATTTGGGGCAGATGAGTAGTTCTCATGATATGAAGAAATTGCTTTTTGAATAGGTGGGGGATCATTTTCCTATATAAATTAACGTAAAATGAGCACCAACTTTCTGGCCACCTAGTAATTTCTTCATATCATAAACAAATTTAACTGTGATATTCGTTTTCAGCACCCTCGAAAACCAGCGCTGTTATTTTACTAAGAGATTTGTACATTTTTCCTCTTCAAATTTAGGACGGTAATAATGCTGTCAGTAAGTTTCCATGAGCGGTTTACAAAAAACATACTTTGTTTTCCGTGTTTTTCTATTATAGAACTTGTATAGTTTTTAACAGGTGCTTCTGCAGTTTAATATTTCACAAAGATTTTTGTGAAATATTAAACGGTTCTTCTGCTCGGTTAATGTCGGCACGATACTTACGGAAAAACGGTTAATTAAACTATAGAAACACATGTTAAAACTATACAAGTTCTATAATTGAGTACACCCCTATAAAAAAAAGGAACAAAAAAAAATTTTTTTGTAAAAGGCTCGTGTAAGATAATTGACAGCATTATTAGCGTCCTAAATTATGAGATGAAAAAAATGAAAGAATCTCTTAGTAAAAACAGCGCAGCTTTTCGGGGGTGCTGAAAACGAATATCACAGTTAACTTTTTTTATATGAAGAAACTACTAGGTGGCCAGAAATGGGTTATCATTTTACTTGCAAGTTATATAGGAAAGTGATCCCCCACTTTTTGAAAAATCTTCTTATCATTAAAACTACGTATCTGCTCCAAATTTAAATGTTATATTCGTTTTTAGCACCACCGAAATCTTTAAAAGTCGTCATTTTAAAGTTTTTGGAGGAGTTGGAAAGAAACTTGACATTGCCCAACCTTCTTATTGACATTCTAAAAAAAATTGACTTACGAAATTACATAATGCGAATTTAAATTTACTAAATTTTTGTAACAAATTATCATAATTGCAAAATAATTAGTCAATATTTTAACTTACGAAAATGTTTGGCAATGACAACAGGAATTTGTAAAATGTCCTTCTTTGGAAATTCTAAATATCTTATGAAAAGTTTACTGCCTTTTGGGAGTGACGGAGATGGGAGAGAGAGAGAGAGAGAGAGAGAGAGAGAGAGTTCGCTAAGACTTGACCGGTCGGTAGGTGTTACCCCAGACGACAAGCGCCAGATTTTATGGTCATCAGACTATTTTTAGTATATTAAAATAATTTATTGCCCGTTTTCGGCCAGACAAAGGTTTCGGGAGCAGCAAATCAACAAGGATCGGATAAAGTTACGTCTGGCAGTCTAGCTGGGAACCAAGTGTGAACTTACAAGTCCATTGTGATGGGATGTCTCCTAGTGGCTTCGGCTGCATGGAGACAGGGTAGTACACGTCAAGGATTCGTCACTTGACACTCAGCCCAACAGGTGAGGGGCCGGGAACCGGCCCAGCACCTGTTGGACTGAGGTACACCGCCTGGGTAATACCTAGGAGGTCCACCCTCCCAGGCCTTGCCACCGGGCTTTCCGGTGGGGCAAGTTTATTGCTTGCTGCCTGAGGCGCCCCGACCGGGGAATGCCGACAGGGTTACTCAGGCAATTTTTAAAATTGCAGGAGTGCCCCTCCTTTAGGGGAGCCTGCGGGTATCCCACTTTCCAGGCCTTGCGCCAAATGATGCTGAGGTGGGCAGCATTTAAATAAATACTAGTCCCCATAAAACAGGCATTTTTTATGCGTAATTCTTAAGGTTTCTTCGTTTTGTTTTACTTTCGTTGTTTTTCTTTCTTCATAAATTTAGTTAGATTGTTAACGAATATACTTTGAATCTCCAAATTTTCATTGTTGCAAGGATCTGCCCCCCCCCCCCTCTTGTATCCGGCAGTCCGCACGTCCATGAGAAAACCACAATTCAATATTCAGTACTTGGAGAGCTGCATAAATTGGTTTGGCGGGCCGCACGCGGCCCGCGGGCCGTACTTTGCCCACCCCTAATTTAGATGCTCACACATTTTGTATTTACTTTTAATGATTTAATTTTAAGAAAATGTCAACATTTTTGAGGATTCAAGGAAAAGTGTATACGTTATTAAGCATTAATCTGCAATGATATCAACAGTTCGTACAATGAAATGTAAGTATTTTAAGACCATAAATAAATTCGAGTTGTTTTACGATGAAATGTTATTGCGCGAAATAATATATATTTCAATAGGATGCTTCTATATATCTGGACCATGGCAACAGTAACCAATTATGTTGTACTAGAAATATACCTATATATCAAAGAACAAATTGCGGCATTTCAGCACGTTTCCCAGGTTTATAGTAATCAGGATTGAACGGAATAAATCGTTCAACACCTTCGTATTTAATTTCTTAAACATTTATTGCTTTCTAACCTGACAGCCATATATCTAAGCAATGAATATTAGCTTCTGTATTTGACAATAAAGGTTTTCCCATCAATATTAAATTTCTATCAATATCAAAGGAAAACTGATAAGCATAATTACATAGTGTAAAAGACTATGTACAAATGTGAACATGAGCACTATATGATCGAAAGAAAGGTTACATACAACATGCTTGTGGTTGTTTCATGGGGTTTCGGGCAACTATTCCCCTGGCCTTCGTCAGGTGGTAACCGCGACGCGATAGGAACTCCGACTCTCTTAACTGCATCTTCAGCAATAACTGCCCTCCATGGTTATTTTCATCTCACCACGCCTTGGCCAAGTAAGCCCCTGGCCGGCTTTGGGTAGGTTTGAACCTGCTATCTTCAGACTATACTTACGGGAACCGTTAAGATTCAACGTCTCTATCCACTGTGCCACGACTCCGAAGTTGGGTCCGTACTGAATTATATATATATATATATGCTGGTTATGTTTGGCGAACATCCTTGCATCTTTTGACTCGTATAAACCAGCATGTTCCATCGAAGATCAGATAAGGAAGGATGGGGTCTGATGGTCTCCCTCCTTCTGCAGCCTTGGATTCTGCTATTGGCCAGCATTTGGTTGACAACCCGTGCTGTGCCGATAGATATAAAATAGAATGGTTCGAGGTGCAACATAGAGCGGACTCCAGAAACCACTTAAAGATTTTGGAGTCTGTATCTATTGCGGTGCGGAAACCTTCTTTGTGCCGGCAGAAAGAAACATCTAACGCATTGTTTCTATTTGGGAAACTGTGAATCTTTTCTCCCATTTTTTTTTGTTTTTTCCCCTCGTCGTGCCAATATTTTAATCGTTTTTTAAACGTTAATAAACTTTATTTTACTGATACCGTAATTTTTGGCACATTCAATAGTTCCCCATCAGAACTCTTTACTTTCGACATAGTATTATTATTTTTACGCTATCGATTTTCTCCTGATGAGATGATAGCTGAAAGAGCTCTCGAGAGACTTCCGCCCATCATATTTAATATATATATATATATATATATATATATATATATATATATATATATATATATTAGACATAAAGAGGAGATTATAGATAAATATATAAATCCCCGTTCACATACACCTTTCACGATAAAGCTAGAACCCAGAATTAGATAGAATCGAGCTATTGCATCGACAACGGACAACGCCAGACCCAAAGTGGGTTTCGATGTACTGCATCTCATCAGTGACGTGCTCCAACACAGGCGCGAACCCACGTCACTGATGAGATGCAGTAGCTCGATACCCACTTTGGGTCTGGCTTTGTCTGTTGTCGATGCAATTGCTCGATTCTATCTAAGTCTGGGTTCTATCTTTATCGTGAAAGGTGTATGTGAACGGGTATTTATATATCTATATCTATCTATTTATCTATCTATCTCTCTCTATATATATTTATATATATATATATATTATTTAATTGGAATTCGTTATTGAGATGAGTATCATTTATTAACATATTTATTGCGGAACATTATCCTCATCTTTTTTAGTTGTTGTTTCACGACGTTTCAGCCAACTCTTCCTTTGGCCTTCGTCAGGTGGTAACAGCGATGGGATAAGAACTCTGAATCTTCTAACTGCCGTCTCATCAATTACTGCTTTCCATAGTTGTTGTTGTTTAACCACGTTTTGTCCGACGTCGTGAAACAATAACTAAAAAATGAGGATGATAATCCGCATTAAAGAAATACTACTGATCTCAATAACGATTTCCAATTAAATAATATATATATATATATATATATATATATATATATATATATATATATATATATATATATATATATATATATATATATACTATTCGGACACAACCAGGGAAGATCAGATAATAATTAAACTTGGATTTATAAGATAAAAAACCAACCTTAATCGGCCTTCGGGACCTGTGGCGCAGTGGATAGAGACGTCGAATCTTTACGGTTCCAGATAGCGGTTTCTATCCTACCCAAAACCTGACAGAGGCTTATTTTGACAAAACGTGGTGAGACGACAACAACTATGGAAGGCAGTAATTGCTGATGATGCAGTTAAGAGATTCGGAGTTCCTATCTTGTCGCAGTTACTACCTGAGGGAGACCAGAGAAATAGTTGGCCGGAACCTCGTGAAATTACAATAAAAAAGATGAGGATGATAGTCCGCAATAAATAAATTAATGAATAATAAGTATGTCAATAATGAATTCTAATTAAATAATATAAACATGCTTGTGTCCTAATCACGTCTCGCTAGCAGAACGTCTTCCAACATAAAATATTACAGTCGTGTTAATTAGAAATTTGGGGTAACTACTTGAAATTTGTCGGTAACCATATACTTCTTACACATGTAATATTGACTTACTGTGTCTGAATATTGAACATGGATACATGGAGCAACACTTGTTCTCGGCCGATATCTCTACTACTTATGCCCATTCCGATATCCACCTAACTTTCTACTTATACATGTCTATCGAGATGTTACTAAATATTTTATGCATTGGGAAAGGCTCAGGTTAGTTCCAGACAGACAAGAAACATCGCGGATTTCCTTTACATTGGTACTGACAAAATGAGAGTTTATACAAGAAAATGACACAAACACTAGAGGATGACCTCCAATCTTTAGTGGAATGGGGACAAAAATAGATGGCCACATTCAATGCTGCTAAGACTAAGCTTGTTTCCTTCAATAACTACAAGAAGCATTCTCTGCCACCAATGGCCAAGAACACATTGCCTGAAAGTACCTCTTTTAAACTCCTCGGCCTAACGTTTACAGGGAATATTAACTAGAATAGATACATTGAGAGCATTGCCAAGGCTGCTGCAAGGAATTTTGGCTCCCTCTACCGTGCTAGAAAACTACTTACGCCTGAAAGTATCCTGCACCTCTATAAGGCCACCATTCGCCCATGTATGGAGTACTGTTGTCACATCTGGGCTGGTGCATCTGCTGCTTGTCTCTCGCTCCTGGACAGGGTTCAAAAGAGAATCGCCAACCTGATAGGTCCTGAACTGTCATCTAGGCTTCAGCCTCTGTCCCATCGACGAGATGTTGCATCGCTCTGCCTGTTCTTCAAATACTTTAATGGTGAATGCTATGACGAACTGCAAACACTTGTACCTCCTCGACGTAACTATTCCCGACAAACCCGACAAGCTACTAAGTCTCATCCCTTTGCAGTAGAGATCCCTAGGTGCAAGAAAGCCTTTTACTCCAATAGTTTCTTCCCCAGAACTGCAGGTCTTTGGAACTCCCTTCCGGGATTCTGCTTTCCCAACTGTACTGATATGCAAAAGTTCTAGTGTAATGTGAACAAACATCTTTCTACTCATCTCCCTTCATAATACCCCTGCAAATTAAGTCTCCGATAGTAGCCCCCTGCTTCAAAGTGGCACTGTGCCTTGTTTGGGTTGAAAATTGAATAAACAACATTAATTTAAACGTCAAAATAATTAATGGTAATTATAGCAAGGGTAGACATTTGGAGAAAGTATTTTTTCTGTATCTAGAAGGTTATTGTCAAAACCAATTTATAAAAGAATATTAACGAATTTATTTAATAGAATAATGCATTTTATGGAAAAGTTGTCTGATGATATTAGGAGCAACAATAACATAGAATATTGCAAGATAGAATAAATTTAAATAACATAGAAATGAATTAAGACGGCATTTTTAGAAATGATTGAATGTATTTGTATACTGATTTGCATTTATTGTGTAAATATTCTTAGTGTGATGTTTTTAAGAATGACAGTGACGATGGGCTCCTGATTCACGACACATATTGGTGACTTGGGTGTTTCAAGTTCAAATCCAGTTCTTTCCACAAAAAAAAAAAAAACGTTTCACATAAGATATTGATATCTTCATGTGATACCTCTCGTAAGTACTCCATGTCCTTTAGGAAGAAGTCTTACTGGGAAAATATCCGAGAAATCAATGTAAACAATAGAATCTCCCGATTCATAAGATGATGATGCTTTTAATGAATATATTGAGGAAATAATCAGAAAGAGGAATTGGTGTCGCTAAATTGAAAAAGATCTAAGAGATTTTACTTTTAATGTCTAATGCAACAAGTTAACTATTTTCTTGTCTGATTATAATCGCATATCTGTATTAATAGAACACGGCATGGATTAAAATGCATGCAATTCTCAAGTACTGTATTAGTAGAAACGTAAATGCTCTCTCTATAGAATTAATACATATAACACTCTTTTTTCTTTCTATTCTATTTTTATGTGGTTTAACTAGAAAGCGTTTGTTGAAACGTAATAAAGTGAGATATACAAATAAGAAATGCATCATCCGTAGTAATAGTTAAAGCAATTAAATCTATATAAATAAAATGTGAAAGTATGTTTGTTCATGACCGATAATCTAAATAACCACTGGACTGATTGCTTCGACACTTTCGCAAAGTATTTTTATCGTTTCCATGCATGTTTTTGTATATCTCTTTTTAATTATAGCATTATGCATCCTTTTTATTTAATAAATTAGGAGGTTTTATTGGTAACAATGTTGCCATTTCTTATACGGAAATATCACCGCCGGTGATACACCAGTTAGGTGACGTCGATAAAACATTAAAATTTCAGACCATTTGTTTCGGCTGTAATATGAATATTTCTAAGAACTGTACACCAGTGGAACTCTCTTCCGTTTATCTGCTTTCCAGCTGACTACAATATGGTTGTCTTCAAGTCCAATGTAAACAAATTCTTGATGATCCGTTCCCCTTAAGTAATTCAATTTACCAAATTTTACACTTCTAATGATTACTGTGATATTTTCTTTTTGACCACTGTACACTCTTTAGCCCTTATCCTCGAATTGCCTCTGGGCCTTGATAAATGGTGATGCTTTTGTAAATAAAAGAAAAAGAAAGATAATGTACAATTCAAGATCGCAGCGAAATTTCGCAAAAATATTGATATAATCTAATCGATCGTCATCGTCGTTCATCGATGAAAGCAAAGTTATATTACAGGAAAAGGGCGATATTTGGACCACAAAATTTCTTGCCAATTGTTTTCAAATGTAAGCTCAAGTTGACGAACTTATTAGAAGTTAGCTAAAGCATAGATCGATAATCTTATAAATTCTGGATCCCGCATAATAAGATAAATCTGGAGTCCCTCAGGGGTCAATCCTCGGCCCAACTCTCTTCCTGATCTACATCAATGACCTCCCTAAACACATACTTAAATCATTCGTTGACATCTATGCTGATGACACGACCATCTACGGCAACACATCAAAGGCTGTAAATGACGAAGTTCTCTCGGATTCTCTCTCCTCTGATCTCGAGCGCGTGGTTCAGTGGGGGAAGATGTGGCTAGTTACCTTTAATGCATCTAAAACCAAACTCCTATCCTTACATCATCAACGCTCTGATCCCCAGCTGGCATCAATTGTGATGGATGGCTCTCGTCTGGGTGAGGCCCCGTGTTTTAACAAGCTTCTGGGTTTGACCTTTACTCCTGATCTGAAATGGAACACGTACATCAAGTCTGTTGCCAAGGTCGCAGGAAAGATGGTGGGATCCTTCTACCGCTCCAGAAGATATCTCACTACTGATTCAATTCTCTATCTATATAAAAGCCAAGTACGGCCAAGGATTGAATACTGTTGCCATATCTGGGCAGGAGCTGCCAAAAACAGCCTATCATGCCTTGACAGAGTACAAAATAGACTTCGTGGTTTAGTGGGGGATGCCCTTTTCTCTACCCTGCAACCCCTCTCCCACAGAAGAAACGTTGCGAGCCTATCCTTGTTTTATCGTTATTTTCATGGCAGGTGCTCGTCTGAACTCCAATCCCTGGCCCCCCCTCGCCAAACTTTCACGAAAATCACCCGTCTGGCTGAATCCACTGTGAAAAATTTCCCCCACTCTATATCTGTGCCTAAATCAAAACGCGGATTTCATGAGCAAAGCTTCTTTCTTAGAACTGCACGCCTGTGGAACACTGTTCCGTCTGCCTGCTTCCCTCCGGACTACAACTTGGATGTCTTCAAGTCTAATGTTAACAAATTCCTAATGAAGCGCCCCCCCCTAATTAAACACTTCATAAAATCTCCTCACTAACGTGATGTACTTGCAATAACCCTTATCCCTGAGTGGCTTCCGGGCCTTGATAAGTGGTGATCACTGTGTAAAAAAAAAAAAAAAAAAAAAATTCGTTCATTCATGGGCGTTCTTTATACGAGTGTTAAACAATATAATTTCTAATAAACCGAACTTTACAAAGAATCAGGAATATATAATCAGAAATGTTTTTCTATCATTTTGTGAAATCAATGGTGTTAATAAGAATTCATACCTATCTTTTTTAGGGGAATATCCTTCATTTTATGTGAGGATAGATATTATTCTAAGTATTGTTGCACCATTATGTGTTTTCTCTAATAGATATATTATTTTTCTAGGATAAAACATCGTTTCATTAAATTTTCTAGAAAATTTACCAACTGCAGAATCTGTCTAAAATTGATAATGACCCCAGAAAGATAATTGAAGGCTAGATTATTAATATATTTCGAAGAAGTATGATGTATTTGCCCCAACAATATAAAGCATAATATAAACATACACATCTTTTCATACAATAAAAAACATAATCGAACGCGGAAGGAAACGATGCATTAGAGATATCTCATGGTAAAGCAAAACCCCAATTTTTGGAATGATCAATCCTCTATACGTCCGATATTCAGAACATAATTAAGAATTACTTAAGACTTCTACTTGTTCATGGTTGACGAAACGACAAAAATCTACGCGTGTACAGTATAAGTATTCGTGAGTTCGATAAGACTGAACGATAAAATGGTCACAGTTTACATCTGACACATCTTGATGAGAATAACATCTATGGTCAGGACAGTACTTCGAATATTCTAAATAATTCAAATAATTTTTGCTGCTGTACGTAGAATGTTAAATACACGAACGTTAAGTTGAATAGAATACTGGCTTTTAGAAGTCCATATACATTTTAGATTTCGGTCTCACCATGACAAACATTTAAAGCAGAGACTAGAACTATTTGAATCTGGATATGCATTCAGGCAGATAATACATATTTGTATTAAAGATAAATCATTACTCGTGAATAACTTTCAATATTTTCCTATGTGTGAAATTCAAAATAATTGCGTGTCATAAAAACAATAAAAATAAAAGATACACCTTTCATGAAAACCTTGAATATTAAAAACAATCTTACATTTTTTACGTAATCCTAATCGCTAAATATGTTTGACAAAGAATAGAGGTTATTGATGGTTGGACGAAGTTCTCAGTGGCTGAACAAACTAAGGATAACATACAAATGTTAGTTTATGAGACAACTTCTATGAAAAACTTTATTCGTCTAAATCACACTGAATACTTGTCCGCACATATATCAACGTCTGATCAAATGCTGCTTAATTCTCATAAAAAACATTTCAATAAACCAATCACCTTTGCTGTTTGCCTTTATGAATGATATAGGTGTTGATATCATCAGCGCTTGAGTTTCGTATGAATTATATTCTTACATATATTCTTGCTTACTTGGAAAAATGGTGGCCGTTTTCATCATCAGGTATTAACATGTTTCAGTTCATTGTACGCGACAACTTATGCAGTTGACACATTTATTCAAGGACCAAAAAGGAAAAAAAGAAGTATACATCATTTATAGCTCCGTTTCTTTATAAAATGATGTACTAGAAATCCATCTCAATTACAACTCTTCTATGTTTTCTCTCGTGTCGTCAAATTACCTCACTTGTCGTTCTAAGAATGAAGCCTTATTCTCATGCCCGATTTGGCCAATCAAGCTTGCAGGACGCGGCACGTGTTTGCTGCGCCGACAGAGCTAACAAAACAAGCACTGCTCCGCATCCGCCCTGTAATGAGATCTCAACGTTACAATCTACAAAGATTGTTGGACGGAAGATAGGCGAAGCAGCCTACGATGGACGAGCACTGAGGCGTAAAGCTTCTTTATGGTAGAAACCATATTGGTTGGAATGGCTCGATGAACGAGTAGCGGAAAATGGAGATGTTCATTGAACGTGCACAGAGAAAACAAGTGATGATAATAAGATTTTTCTTGTAAACTAGTTATTACAAACGCTTATTTGCAAGAGCGGAAAGAAAGGTTATCTGCGTAAACCTTGAAGGCGCACAATAAAGAAACAAAAAAGTGTGTTTAATTTCATTGCACACAACATTGTATATAAAACACTATTGTCTTTCATGTGTATTAGTAGACCCCCTATATAGCACTGCTGATAATTTGTTCAAGCATAATAATTATATTTTTTTTATTTTATTCAACTAGCCATGGGTAAGGAATGCAAATGTTAATGCAATTTTAATAAGTTTTGAAGCAAATAAGCCTTTATTATCAAAAATACCACAACCCCCTACAACCACCTACAACAATAACAACAACAACAACACCATTAACAATTAAAATTATAGTAATAAAAATGATAACGGTACCCAGAAGATCGATGAGGGTTTCATGACCAGCAGGTTCTCCTTCGGTGGCCGGCGTGGGGGACTCGGTCGTCATCCAGTTAACTATGCCATGGCTATTCTTAACATCAGAAACAAGAATAGAACACAGAACAGGTAAGTATCTCCTCTACTTCGAGGTACCAAAATAATACAGATCAAACTCAGCGCACCCCCCTCCAAAAAAAATCAACATAACGAATCTAGAGGAATAAATGGATAACAAAAGAGAATAAACAGGTAATGGAATGCTATAACAGAAGCAATCTCGGTATACAAAGTTTCGAAACGGATGAAAGAGTTAGGGGACATATCTATTGACTACCATGTAACAGAACAAATAATCATGGACAAAGTTAAACTTTTTCTCAAGAAAATGATTGCATTTCAAATTTAGATGGAAATACAACTAAAATAACTGATAGAATAAAATATGAAACACCCCTTAATGAAACTTACAGATAGAAACTCCACTTGTAAATGCCCTGCAAAACTTAAAAAATGCAAACGTAGAGACTGAATTCTATAGAAAGAACAGAACTAACTGAGAATGGATAAGCTGAAATAGAAAACATCATACAAGTTATAGATTAATTGAAAGCCAAATAAAGAAAGCATACACACATACTGGTTCTAAAACATGAAAAGCTCACCCAAAATATCAAAAAGATGTATCCACTAGGCAGACGTGCCAAAATTAATGAACTAATAGAAAACCACATTAATACAAATAGACACAGAAAATAGAACCGCCTATAGTAACTACATGCCTATAACCTGCTTACCAAAAATATTGAAAACATTAGCAGCGCAACACAGAAAATAAATTTCTCATAGCCTTAATAATCTTGGACTACTCCTCAGGAAAGCGTACTGAAGCCGAGAGGGAAAGGGAGTAACAATTGACTTGCTACGCAAAAACTAAATTATATTCATGTTTCATAAGGATGCCAAAAATAACTTGAGCATAATTATAAGAAATACAGCTAAACAAAGAAACAGAATCGCTACGTCAAGCGAGATATAGCATTGCGTTATCTTTACACATTGCAAGGTCAAGGTCCCAATCTTTACTGAATTGTTCTGGCAACAAGGGAAACGTCAAAATTCAATTCCATTATGGATACTTATCATTATGAATAAAAAAAAGGAAGAAAGACATAAATGTCCAATATAAAAATTCTGTATCTTTTTTTCGACTTATTATGGTATCTTAGGAAAGTGGGTTCTAATCTCGGTTTTGTCAAACCATAAACTGAAAAATCGTGCATGTAACCTTTTTGCTCAACACTCAAAAGTATTAGATAAGTGTCGAGGCACACAGGAAAATGTGTTGCACCGTTAATTACACCTCGAATAAATGACCGATTAAAGAAATATTTCGTGTCATACTCGTATGCAAGCAATTCATTTTTAGAATAAGTATTCCATCATGGAACTCGTTATGCAATTAGTAGAATAGGGTTTGTTAATTTTACGGCAGTTAAAATCACGCCATTGTGTCTACACTACCAACGCTTTGGTGTTTGTTTTGTCTTTGTCACGATAGATGACTATCCCCAGGGTAAGTCAAATGTTTTGATAAATTAAGACTGCGTGAAATACACAAAACCAGTTTGAAAAGACGCTAATGAAATTAAAAAAACCGACATGTGTTAACGAAAAAAGCGAAACAAATGAACGACCAATCATGACATTGTTTCCCTCTTAAGATTAAAATATCTTGTGTTTGCCTCTTTCTATTTATCATAAATTATTGCAATCCATCTCATCTGATGAAAACTAATTGATATTTATTTAAATCGCTTCATGTACTCATAATAGCAAATCTTTCATGATTTTTACTTTTCATGTATCTCACAGTATTCAGATCAACCTACGTAATCTCCGGAGAATGTCTTATGGGGAAACTGCATTCTTATAACACATTTCTACGACTATTTAACTATTAATAACATTAATAATAATAATGTTCGATTACAACGTGAACCATGTTAACATAAAACAGAATCATATCTAAAAAAAAAAAAAATAACATTGAACGAGATGGAAACGGTTGTGAAATGGAACTTAGAAAATAAATAATAAAAAAGAATAACTAGAAATAATCATAGCGACGATGATAATGCTTATCATTATTATTGTTGTGGAAACGCCCACTAATTAGCATACGTGGCTGAAAAAGATATAGATAAAGGTATCAAGTGAGCCTATCAGAGAGAAATGACTTAATGATAGAGAAAACATTTCCAGTTATACCGTAGCTGGAAATCTTGTGTAGTAGGCCTTTATGCCAAAGCTTATCGAAGGCCTTTGATATGTCGAGAGCAATTGCCCTAGAAATGAAGCCTTTGTCGAGAGATTCGCTAATCCTATGAGATATAACCGTTAGCACATCTGCTGTAGATCTAGCAGAGCGGAAACCATATCGCGTGTCGCTAAGAAGGTTATTTCTGCTGAGGTAGTTGACTACTTCTCTATTTATTGTGGATTTCAACAACTTACTCATGACACACAGGAGACTTATTGGTCTGTACTGAGAAGGGGATGCCTTATCACTTGAATTCTTTTATACAGGGCATACTGATGAGGTTTTCCAGGGTGTTGGGAAGTACTTCTCTTAAGGCAACGCTTAAACAGTTTGGAAAGTATGGGGGCAAGTTCTGGTTGTAATTTTTTTAACACTATAATTGGAATACCGTCGGGACCAGTTGCTTTACTGGAGTCAAGGTTCTTGAATAGCTTGGCGACCTCATGCACAGATATTTGTATGTTGCATAGCGTGTTGTCTGTTATAGGAGGGAATATGGGGAGTTTATGGCCTTCGTCACACAGGGTACAATTAGCCGCAAATTTTTGGCAAATAGTTTGGCCTTGTCGGAAGCTGTCGAAATTATCTCTGGTCCCTTGATAATGGTTGGGATAGAACGCACGTTTCTGTTTAGGATCCTATTTGCTATTTGCCAGAACTGGCGGGAACCAAGTCGCTGCTCAGCTACTTTGGACTTAACGGATTGCGCATATAGTTCTCTAGCATTTTTTATTACTCTTTTACAGTGGTTTCTGGCGGTTCTGAAAGCGGCTTTAGTTTCAGTGCATCTATTACGTTGGTAGCTATGGAAAAAGTGATTTCTGTGTGCGATGGCAGCAGCACATTCGGGGGAGAACCATGGCTGGCTGTTAGGTTTTTGTTGGAATTTTTGGATGTTATGAATTGGTCTATGCCTACAATTAACCATTCGGCCAGGTTTGATACTATAGAGGACACATCCTTTTTAAACATGGAATGGAGAGGGAGATCAGATATGAATGTACGGAAGCTATCCCAATCCGCCATAGAGTATCGGTATACAGTACGACCGTTTCTTTCGGAAAATAATGCAGATCAGTGCACTAGAGATATTAAAGCTGCTGCCAATACAGCGTCAATGCAATCCGAAATAGAAAAACAGTAAAATTAGAAACAAGTTAGAAAAGCATTCCATAATTTTTACAAAGTAATTCATGCAAATTTAATACCTTACTTTGTAAAATGTATAAAAGTGCACTTTGACGATAAATAAATTTCAAATTGAATCTTGTACCTTTATTTTTAAAGCCTGTGGTAAAAATATTTTGTTTTACAAGTTTTTTAAGATTATATTTAATTTAATTTATTAATTTAGATTTAAAGAAAGATGAATGTGATTTTGTATGTATTTATAAAACTCCCCTACTCTCTATTTTAGATTGTATTTTTCCTCACACCACAACTCATTTTGCAACCCCCTCTTTTTATTATTACAGGTCTGAATATTCTCTGTTTCAGTTTGTAATTCTCCTCACTCCACAACTCTTTTTTGCAACTCTCTCTTTGTCATACATGTCTGAATAATAAGAAAATCTGAATTTTTTTTAACAGAAACTTTAAAATAACTTTTTTAGATTATTTTTTTAAAAAACTTCTTTCAGAATAGACAATCCTTACAATTTAATAAGAAACATATTTCATATAGGTTTCATCAAAAATATTCAGTAGATAACGAAAAAAGTAGAGATGAAAATTTCAAAAGGAGTGTATAACTGGTTACGCTCAATAGTAGTCCTTGCTAGCGAAAGACTTTGTTATTGTTATTCTATTATTATTATTATTTAAAATATTTTTGTCCTGCGCTTTCGCGCGAGGACGTATATAAAAAAACACGATGGCGGAAATGTTTAGATAGGCAAATAAAACCATTTAAAACACGTTTTGAAAAGGAACAGAGGAAATTGTACCTGCAGGGATGACTGAGAAGATCCAACCGGTAACAATAATGAAAACGACTACAATCTTAAGGAAAACTCTTGAATGCAAAGACTAATCCATATGAGCTACTGACACAAGCCGACATACAGAAACTG
Organism: Euprymna scolopes; assembly: GCF_053919585.1. Taxonomy (NCBI): domain Eukaryota; kingdom Metazoa; phylum Mollusca; class Cephalopoda; order Sepiida; family Sepiolidae; genus Euprymna; species Euprymna scolopes. Next base: position 31,649,204 of record NC_136497.1, read on the forward strand.
CTACAGATTAAAACGCTAAGGAACGCGACATGGAATTATAAAAACTGAATCTGTACAAGTGTAAGTTACTCCCGATGCGCTTCCGCCCCTTTTTTGTCACCATGAACTGATGCGACACGTACGTAAGTAGGGAGGGTCAAGTAAGATAAAAATACAGACAAAAGAAAGCACTAACCAAGCCACCACTGGATTAGTGCGAAGAAGACAGGAACATTCGGGACGCTAATTACCACCCTAATTACCAATGAGGATGTTGCGGACGAAAAATCAATGGCAAATAGCTATTACAAATAAATTTGAAAAGTTTATCAAAAAGGTTAGTGAGAACTGGAAATCTGGGAAGACTTATTGTCACTCAGACTACACGGAGCACTAAAGGTTTTTCTCAAAGAGAAATCTTTTACGACTTGTGTTTAAAGTCAATAATAATAATAATAATAATAATAATAATAATAATAATAATAATAACAATAAAATTAAAGAAACATTACTATACGTTATGCAAAAATAAAGATTTGTAACGGTTTATGCACTTTAGAATTAGATTAAAGTTGAAACATTTTATTAATAACTACGGAGTTTCCTTGTAGAGCCGGCATTAAGCACAATTTACTTATAATACATATAAGAAGGATTCAGTAAATGAAAGTCTATGTATTCCACTTTGCATTGAAAGCGCAAAAATATTTTGCATATACATGTGTGTGTTAAGCAATGTTGAACTTTTCTAGTACCAGATTGGTGGCCATTATGGAATTCTAGGCGCTGTATGTGATCTTTGCCTATCTCAGTATTGTTTTTAGTCGTCCTGAGCCTCCACTTGCCACTGGTAATTAACAACTCCAATAAAGGAGAAGTGTGGTTTGAGATTGCGTAACTCTTACCGCAAAATTCCTACAAGGGACCCTTATAGTGGGTATCCACTGTCTGTCAGGACTGAAGCAAGACCGTCTTAAAAGACAAGATAGCCGGTGGGCAAAAATAATTTAATCTGCTGACGTCATCACGGATAGTCCTTAGTTGCTTGACACCGGTAGTCACCGGTAGTCACTCGTAACGTCTTGAAGTCAGTGTAATATTTCTTTTTTTATTAAAATGCCTTCACGGTGCATCGTTCCAAATTGCTGAGGAAATTATCGTAAAGGACCAAAAAGTGACAGTATTTTCATTTCCGAAAGATAAAGAATTATAATGCAGTAAAAAAAAAAGATTTTACACCATCTCCATTCAGCAAAGTAAGTTTTAACGTGCTCCCCCCTGTATTTAACACGATGTAACTATAATTTAATTCAAGATTATCATCCTAAATATTTTACCATTCAAAAGAAAAAGCTTCAAATAAATTGCTAATATTAAAAAAAAATTTTTACAGCATACAAAACTAATGAAAATGCGAGACAACATCGACTCTTTAAAACACGTTCTTTTGAAGAGACGATTTTTTTAAGCTGTTGACACACATGTTTTAAAAATCTAGCAAAAATTAATTTTCCTGAAATTTTTCAATATTTAAAAATAAATTATGCCGGCTGATAAAATTTTTAAACTTTTTTTTAAAGCTAGAAAGATAAAATTTAAAAATTCTTATATATATATATATATATATATATATATATATATATATATATACATATATATATATATATATATATATATATATGAAACTAAACTAAAAAAAAACGCGCGTTCACTCGTGGTCTTATAATTCATTTCATTAACGTAATTGGGTTTGTATTACTGTACACATAGATTCGAAAAAGTTGTCAAAAATATATAACAAATAAATGTTATCAAAGGCAAGATAAGTTACTTTTCTACCAAATATTTTTCGTGTTTTTATTCAATGTAACATGTTTATTCAGCTCGAAAAACATACAGTGTTTACCGATGTATTCGAAAATTCAAGATGGCGTCTGATTCTCTCTTTAACACGGTAAGTTTGAGATAAGGTGTTATAAATAAAAAACTATACAAAATACTATTAAAACCCGCCGAATATATGTCAAGCTATGTTGAGCGAGTTTTTACAGTATTTTTTCCGGTTTTGTATTTATAACACCTTTTCCCAAACTTACCGTGTTAAAGAGAGAATTAGACGCCATCTAGAATTTTTGAATACATCGATAAACACTGTATGTTTTTCGAGCTGAATAAACATGTTACATTGAATAAACACACGAAAATATGTCCAGTTTGGTAGAAAAGTAACTTATCTTGCCTTTGATAACATTTATTTGTTATATATTTGTTTTTTGACAACTTTTTCGAATCTATGTGTACAGTAATAAAAACCCAAATATTTTAACAAACTGAAAATATGGATATAAAAAATGATTTTGCATGTTATTTTTGTTATGTGGTGAAATAATCTTAAATAAGAAACATGATTTTTTCTTTAGGTTAATTATTTTTTTACTGTGCAATATTTCATGAATTTATTAAAAATATTGTTTTTGATTTTGAAAAAATATTGTGGTTCATTTTGATTAAAAATATTCATTTTGATTTTAAAAAAATATTGTTCATTTCGATTAAAAAATATTCATTTTGATTTTAAAAAAATATTCATTTTGATTAAAAAATATTCATTTTGATTTAAAAAAATATTGCTCATTTTGATTTAAAAAAAATATTGTTCATTTTGATTAAAAAATATTCATTTTGATTAAAAAAATACATTTTGATTTAAAAAATATTGTTCATTTTGATTAAAAAAATAGTTTCATTTTAATATTTGTTTATTGTCTTAACTTATATCTAATGTTTTGCTTGTGTTCTGCTTCAAATATTCATAATCTTACATGCATAATTTTCATTTAATTATATTAAATAAACTTCAAGTTTATTTCAAATCAAATCGTGTTCCTTCACTTTTTTAAAATGTAATTTATAAGTAATTAAAGAACGCATTCTAATCTTTAAAATCTATAATACAACGAAATATTCAATTGCTTATAATATACTTAAACAAATAACTTGTGTTTTTTTTAAATTATTTTTTTATTATTAATATTAGATGAGTTTCAGTATAAATCATCGTGTTCTTTCTTTATTTCTTTATTTTAATCCAATTTTGAAGTTTTGTAACGCTGTCTGTAAAAATTACTGTTCATTATTGACAGTCTAAGAGTTCCACATATCTTGCTTGTTAGGACCTCGGCGATGACGTCATTTTTTCAGCTGGCCGGCCATCTTTATAACGGAGGCCACGACTGAAGGGACCTATCTCTCTGTCTTACTCTCTCTCTCTCTTTCTCTCTCTCTCTCTCTCTATATATATATATATACATACACACATACACACACAAACACACACACACACACATATATATATATATATATATATATATATATATATATATATATATATAAATATATATATGAGGTGGTCACCAAAAATGTGTATCTTTTAACATTATTTTATCACAAACAATGTGTATTTTTTAACATTATTTTATTATTCCGTGTTGTGGTTTTTCATTGAAAGTTATGTTTAGATCATTGTAATAATGTTTTTTACATCATTGAAATCGTTTATAACGCGTTTCACACGTTCTGCGAATCGTCCTCTTCAGAAAGTATTTAAAATGTAAGATATTTAGAATATACTTAAGATGTGTTTAAAATGTAAAAGAGCATTTTCGTAGTTCATTTGAAATGTTTCGGAGCGGTGGAAACATGTGAAAATGATTCTACTTTTCATTCGTATGTTCAATTTTTATTACTGGTTCGTTGGGGTCGGACTGTGGGCACTGCTGTCTTATGTTTCTCTCTCTCTCTCTCTCTCTCTCTCTCTTTCTCACTCATCTTCTGTTTCTAGTTTGTTTTTTCTCATTTTTTTTCTTTTTTAATCTTACTGGATTGGAGGTGAGGGGCACATTGGTACTTGGTCAACTGGGTGCGTAAGGTAGAGTGTGTGTGTATGTGTGTTTTCTTGTATTGGTCTGTAGAATGTGTGTTCTCTATTATAGTATTATAAAGTTATTTGCTTTTCTACGAAGGCTGCTGTGATTCCAGGTCGTTTCTAATGTGCGCGTGTGAAGAGGGGGGACAACTCCTCTGATACAAGGGTAGGGGTGTTTTCATTCAATTTTGATATTTATTTTTTGATTCTTAGATTTTATTATTGTTATTTATCATTTCAGTCTTAGACTGTTCGGGCATTCATAATATTATGTTGGTTTAGATAAAGAGGTGTATTTATAAATATACGTGGGAGATTTTTTAATATTTCTATTTATTTGTCTCCTCAAATTTTTATGGCCTGATCCAGGATCGGTTATTAAGGTGGGGAAGGTCTCGTTCCTCAGAGGGGAGCGGGCACTTAGAGGGTTACAGGTATGGCAGGAAGGATGATAGTTATCTCAGCCATGAGGGGGACGATGTGTTGGAACAGATACTACACTATGGTTCTTGGTGTTTCCTAGTGTTGTTAGTTTCGATGTAACGTAGGATTGGTATTGTTCAATGTATTGTATTAGAGACAGAGGTTCTGATTTCTCCCTCACTGACTAAAGGAACATATGTTAGAACATATACTACTACTAATTATGTAATTATAGACATCTACCGCAAACCCACAGACACTCAACAATACCTCCACTTCAAAAGTCACCATGCTAAAAACTGTCTAAAATCAATACCCTACTCCCTAACACGTAGCGTCTGCACCATAGTAACAAACAGACACCTTCGTTCGACTAGACTGAATGGACTCCAAATAACCCTGCGGAAAAGAGGATATCCATTACCAGTAATACAGAAAGGTATTGAACTGGAAGAAAAAATCCAATAGACCAACTAAGAATCCCAAAAGAACACAACAAAGAAAAAAATTTAGCAGACGTCTCCACACACATCACAAACAACCCAGAACTATTTCCGATAACAAAAAACATTATCCTTTTCAGTCAGAATGATAAACTAAACAACATACTTAAAACAACAAAAATAGTTAAAAGCAAACGCCAACCCCAAAACTTAAAACACATCCTAACTTCCTCAAACATCGTTCCACATACTACAAAAGGGGTTACAAAATGCAACAAACCGCTATGTGGATTCTGTGACATTATAATAGAAGGAAACACATACACATTCAAAAATCCAACATTCAAAATAAAAAAGGATCTAAATTGCACCTTCAGAAATGTAGTATATGCACGAGGATGCACAGCATGCAACAAACCCTACATAGGCGCCACCAAAAACTTCAGCAACAGAGTGGCCTTACATGAAAGCAACATCAAAATTGCAGATAACGGACACCTCTATGTTTCAAAACCGTACACACATGCAGTGGAAATAACTTCAAAATAATGCCGATCTTCCAAACAGACAATTACTTTTATTTACTTACACAGGAAAAAAAATGTCATAACAAGATTCAGTCCCAGCCTAAAGAGAGCCTAATATCAACACACAAAAACATGAAATGCAAGGCACACTCGCATACACGTACATATACATATACATACCCACATATAGATCAGAATAAAAACATTAAAACATACACACACACATACAGACACGCATACAGCCACACACAGGCACAGCACCCCTGTCTCTAATACAGCACATTGAATAATACCAACCGTACTTTACCCAGAAACTAACAACACTAGGAAACACCTAGAACCATAGTGTAGTATCTATTCCAACACATCGTCCCCCACCCTCAGTTAGTGGAGGAGAAATCCTTCATTGCTGAGATAACTATCATCCTTCCTCCCATACCGATACCACTCCAAGTGTCCCATCCCCTCTGGGGAACGAGACCTTCCCCAGATTAAGAACCGATCCTGGATCAGGTAATACCCAATTGTGGATACAAATAAATATAAATATTAAAAAATCCCTTACGTATATTTATAAACACACCTCTTCATCTAAACAAACATAATATTGAGAATGCCCGAACAGTCTAAGACTGAAACGAAAATTCACAAAACTAAAATCTAAGAATCTAAAAAATAAATATCAAAATTGTATGAAAACAACCCTACCCTTTTATCAGAGGAGCTGCCCCCTCCCCTTCTCACACACAAATGGCTGACCCACTCTAACAAGAAAGATGATTAGGGGAAGTTCTGTCATGATTTTGCCACTGCATATGAACTCACGCAGATTGTTCACGAACCCACTCGAGGCCCGATACTTCCGGTCAGTATGCTAGCCTTCTAGACCTTTTTCTCACAACTTTACCTGAGCTATGTTCAAGTTCTGTTCTGTATCCTCTGGGATCTTCCGACCACTCGGTTGTATCAGTTAAGATAAAACGAAATGCAATAATATTCTTCAGATGTACCTCTCAACCGTACATTATATCGATACTCTACCGCTGACTGGGATAGCTTCCGTACATTTATATCGGATCTTCCTCTGCGTTCCATATTAAAAAGGATGTGTCGTCTATAGTATCAGACCTGACAGAATGGTTAATTGTAGGTATAGAGCTGAGCGAATGTCTAATTGTACCCTTATATAATCAACGCTCTGATCCCCATCTGGCATCAATTGGGATGGATGGCTCTCGTCTGGGAGAGGCCCCGTGTTTTGACAAGCTTCTAGGTTTGACCTTTACTCCTGATCTGAAATGGAACACGTACATCAAGTTTGTTGCCAAGGTCTCTGGAAAGATGGTGGGATCCTTCTACACCACCAGAAGATATCTCACTACTGATGCAATTCTCTATCTATATAAAAGCCAAGTACGTCCAAGGATAGAGTACTGTTGCCATATCTGGGCAGGAGCTGCTAAAAACAGCCTATCCTGCCTTGACAGAGTAAAAAGTAGACTTTGTGACTTAGTCGGTGATGCCCTTTTCTCTACCCTGCAACCTCTCTACCACAGAAGAGATGTTGCGAGCCTATCCTTGTTTTATCGCTATTTCCATGGTAGGTGCTCGTCCGAACTCCAATCTCTGCCCTCCCCATCGCCAATCTTTCACGAAAAACACCCGTCTAGCTGAATCTACTGTGAAAAATGTCCCCCACTATTTATATGTGCCTAAATCAAAACGTGGATTCCATGAACAAAACTTCTTTCTTAGAACTGCACGCCTGTGGAACTCTGTTCCGTCTGCCTGCTTCCCACCTGACTACAACTTGGATGTCTTCAAGTCCAACGTTAACAAATTCTTAATGAACCGCCCCTTAACTTAAGTAAACTATTCATCAAATCTCCACACTAACGTAATGTACTTGCAATAACCCTTATCTCTGAGTGGCTTCCGGGCCTTGATAAGCAGTTATCACTGTGTAAAAAAAAACAAAAAAAAACGCATAGACCGATTCATAACATCCAAAAAATTCCAACAAAAACCTAACAGCCAGCCATGGTTCTCTCCAGAATGTGCTGCTGCCATAGCGCACAGAAATCACTTTTTTTCCATTGATACCAACGTAATGGATGCACTGAGATTAAAGCTACCTTCAGGACTGCCAGCAACCACTGTAAAAGAGTTATAAAAAATGCAAGAGAGCTATATGCTCAGTCCGTTAAATCCAAATAGCTGAGCAGCGGCTTGGTTCCCACCAGTATTGGCAAATAGCATACAGGATCCTGAACAGAAGTGTGCGTTCTATCCCAACCATCATCAATAGACCTGAGGTCATCTCGTCAGCATCAGATAACGCCAAACTATTTGCAAAGAACTTTGCAGCTAATTCTACCCTATGCGACGAAGGTCATCAACTCCCCGTATTTCCTCCTATAACGGACAACACGCTCTGCAACATAGTAATATCTGTGCGTGAGGTCGCCAAGCTCATCAAGAACCTTGATTCATGTAACGCAATTGGTCCTGACGGCATCCCAATCATTGTACTGAAAAAGCTTCAAACAGAACTTGCCCCATACAAAACTCTTTAAGCATTGCCTTAAAGAGAAGTGCTTCCAAATCCCCTGGAAAACTTCATCAGTATGCCCTGTATTTAAGAATTCAGGTGATAAGTCATCTCCCTCTCAGTACACACCAATAAGTCTCCCGTGTGTCAAGAGTAAGCTGCTGGAATCCATATTACATAGAGAAATAGTCAACCACCTCAGCAGAAATACCCTTCTTAGTGACACTTAATATGGTTTCCGTTGTGCCAGATCTACAGCAGATGTGATGACTGTTATATCCCATAGGATTAGTGAATTTCCAGGGTAATTGCTCTTGACATATCAAAGGTCTTCGACAAGGTATGGCATAAGAGCCTACTTCACAAGATTTCCAGCTACGGTATAACTGGAAATGTTTTCTCTATCATTAAATCATTTCTCTCTAATAGGCTCATAAGAGAAGTGGTTGATAGACAGAAATCAGAGGCGCTCAACATTAATGCTAGAGTCCCTCAGGGGTCCATCCTCAGCCCAACGCTCTTCCTGATATACATCAATGATCTCCCAAAACACATACTAAAATCATTGACATCTATGCTGATGACACGACCATCTATGGCAACACATCAAAGGCCGTAAATGACAAAGTTCTCTCAGATTCTCTCTCCTCTGATCTTAAGCGCGTGGTACAGTGGGAGGGAGGTGGCTGGTTACTTTTAATGCATCTAAAACCAAGCTCCTATCTTTACATCATCAACGCTCTGATCCCCATCTGGCATCAATTAATATAGGTGGCTCTCATCTTGGGGAAGCTCCATGCTTTGATAAGCTTCTGGGCTTGACCTTTACCCCTAACCTGAAATGGAATACGTACATCAAGTCAGTTGCCAAGATCGCTGGAAAATGGTGGGATCCTTCTACCGCTCCAGAAGATATCTCACTACTGATGCAATTCTCTATATGTATAAAAGCGAAGTACGTCCATGGATGGAGTACTGCTGCCACATCTGGGCAGGAGCTGCTAAAACAGCCTATCCTGCCTTGACAGAGTACAAAATAGACTTCGTGGCCCAGTGGGTGATGCCCTTTTCTTTTCCCTGCAACCTCTCTCCCACAGGAGAGACGTTGCGAGCCTGTCTTTGTTTTATCGTTACTACCATGGCAGGTGCTCGTCTGAACTCCAATCTCTTGTTCCACCCTCGCCAATCTTTTACGATAAACACCCGCCTAGCTGAAACCACAGTCCAAAATTTTCCCCACTCCTTATCTGTGCCAAAATCAAAACGTAGATTCCATGAACAAAGCTTACTCTCTTCCGGTTGCCTGTTTTCCACCTGACTACAACCTTGATTTCTTCAAGTCCAATGTAAACAAATTCCTGATGGAGCGCCCCCTTAAGTTAGACACTTTATCAAATCTCCAACACTAAAGTACTGTATACACAATAACCCTTATCCCTGAGTGGCTTCCGGGCCTTGATAAGTGGTGACTACCTTGTAAAAAAAAGAGTAGAATCATTTACACATGTTTCCATTGCTCGGAAACATTTCAAATGAACTACGAATATGCTCTTTTACATTTTAAACACATCTTTAGTATATTCTAATATTTTACATTTTAAATACTTTCTGAAGTGGACGCTTCACAGAACGTCTGAAACGTCTAAACATAATTTTTTAATGAAAAACCAAAACACGGAATAATAAAGTAATGTTAAAAAATACTCATTGTTGGTGACCCCACCTCATTTAAATACACATCTTTCTCTCGGTGGAATTTCTTAACCTATTTTCATGAATAATAATTATTAACTTGTATGCGTTATCGATTTTGTTAATTTACAAAATTAATTAATTAATTAATAATTGAAAACTAAAAAGAAAAGGGAGTTCAGCTTTAGAACCAAACACGAACAGAGAATGTGTACACGAGCAAAAACTGAGCTAATTAAAATGTCAAGTGACACAGGCAATGCAGAGACGTTTACAAATTAATCCAGCATTTTGAGTTTCAGACTAAAAAGAAATTTGGATATCGTAATCTGCGTTTTAATTATAATGAAACCCATATTGAACTATACCATTTATGTAATACTAGACGTACTCGTTGCCCGTAAGGTCATAATAACGACAACTATTTAATCGACATTAATTTTATTCAACAGCTGATTTAGATTCCTGTAAATGCATTTCACTTGCGTAACTAAAGGAATTCTTCTTCTTCTTCTTCTTCTTCTTCTTCTTGTTATTATCATTGTTGTCGTTGTTATTGTAATTATTCACTAGAGGTGTTCCCACAGACCGTATCAGTGATTGCACACCGTAGCGTTCCCTGGAGTCTGGATTCTCCAGATTTCCAGTACACCTTAACTCTTGTAGATAACTTTGCATTATCGTAAATGCATTTTAGCATTGTTTTTTTTTGTTGACCATTAGCTTTCACTGGAATTTGAGTGGAAATAGACCTTGACTAGATCCGGGTCCTCTACGTATTATTCGGTGGAGCTTTGGTAGTGATCTCCCGTCTCAGTCTTTCCCTTCCTCTTAACTCTTCACGGCTATTTTCTCTGGTATCAACCCAGGTTTATACATTTATTTCTTTTTTGAGAAGGCCTCACTTTTTTCTTGCTGTGTCAGTCCCCTCGAATTTATGTAGTGTTCTTTCCATCATTTTTTTTTATTTTGATGTAATTTTTGTGGTTGGTTACTCTTTCTAGCTGTTATTGGTTAGTTTCCGCATTTGAGGATTTCCATTCAGAATTCAGCTGATTCCATCATTATGGTCTTCTATAGAGTCCCAGGCTACCATTTTATTTCATTTTCTCCAATCTTTTTCAATGTTTGTGGGACTGTTGCTAATGCTCTTACAAATACTTGAATTATACTTTCTTCCTGTCTTATATTACCTTCCATTTTCTTTCAAGTTCCGTTTCTGTTTTTTTAAGTTTTCATCTATTGACACTCGCTCCTCTTGCGTGGATGAGATTATTGGTTTTCACCTGAATGTTCCAGAGGAATAAGTGATTTTGCCAGTACTGAATCTTATTTACGCTTGTTTGGTGCTGAAAATGCAGTAATTTGAAGAGTTTTAATGTACTTTTCCAACGCAGTGGTGCTTGTTTTTGTATTCTTTTTTTAAGCATATTTTTCACTTATTGTATGATCGAACATTTCGATTTCTTCCACAGATTCTACACATTCTGTTTTCCTGTTTGTTCTATTAAACTTCTGAGCTAGTTATTTTTAATAACAATGTTCTCTGCACCTGCAAGTGTCGATTCGTTTCGCTAATCAAGTGTCCTTTTTCCTGAATCATGTAAACGTGTTTTCCCGATCCTTTTCTCTTGTTTTACGAATTGCAAATGTGTATGTATCTCCTTCCGTCTTTCTAGTTTTGTCGTTTTGTTTCTGTATTGTTTGCTTTTACAGTATCAGTTTTGACGTTGATCAGTTATTTTATGGTTTCAAGTTTTTTCTCATGTCTTCAACACTTACATACCATCCCCTTTTCCATTCATTTTTTCTCGGTGAATAAGTAAGTATCATCTCTCGAGTATAGTTCATTGTGCATGATCTTTAATGTTATTATTCGTTCTGGTCAAAATCTCTAAGTTCTTTGATCCAGCTAATAGATGTTCCAAACTATCTAATTAGTTATGCTGTTCACCTGTCTATTTATTCAACCAAATTCTTACGATATATATTTTTGTTTCGAAAATTCTGTTGTCTTTCTCGGGCATTCTTTCACATCTTTTAAAAAAATTCTGTAGAGTTCCTGTTTTCTGCTTCCAACACTCCCAAGTATATAAGTATAGTAATAAATGGTGATGATGGAGAATCTCCCTGTAAGATGCATTTCTATTTTCTTATTTCAACAATTGCTGTGCGCCAGCTGCTTATTGTAACTTCTTAATTCAATAGATCTTATCGAATATCATTCTTAAACGTTCGAGTATTGTTATCATAAATGGGGACCGTTGTGTGTGATCGTCTAAATGTTGCTGTCTATTTGTGATATATTCTTATCTAATTGTTCATATGAAGTTGTGTGTGTATGTGATGTATTTTGTATGTATTAACTTCATACGTCGTTGATTTTGTCCACCTGGAATTCCTCTTGTTCTTGGAGGGGAGACAAGGAACCTTGTTTGGACGAATATTCATTCACTCCAAGACGATGATTGGTTTTATATAGTTTTTATTCACCTTCCATGTCGTGATCGCAGAAAACTGGAAACTAAATATCTTTTCTTGCTTGGTTCTTATTTTTACACACGTCAGCTCCCCCCCCCTAGTGAAGGAGGGGGGCGGCCTGTTTAGCCGTCTGTTCTTTTCTACGTCCAAACCCAAACTCACTGATTCCAGCTAACCTGATCACGTGACTCACACGTAGATCCGATCAACTGACCCTCACTTCCAGTAAAACGTGTCTACAATATGATTTAACATATTTCTTTCTTATTTCCGATCTATTTTCTAACATTAATAGTTAAAAGATTCTGTCGTGTGTTTTCTGGTAGTCAATCTATACAATGACCATGTCCTTTTCACTGCTTTAAACTTCTAAGATTTTTTACCTCTTAAGAATAACATGCGTTTCCTGCATCCTCTTACCATCTTCCGAAATTCATATATTCTTCATAACGGAGTGGTAGATCTGTTCTATTAGTAGTATCGTTCACATTTTCCATATGATTCTTTATTTTCTATTTCTTCATCTCCTCTATAATTATGATCGGATAACAAGAGCTTTCAAACTGGTAATCAAAGATATATCCCTGAAAACAGCCTTCGGCGTCCCCGAGAAGCCGAGGGACAACAAGTTCAGATCTTCAGCAGTCTCCATCTCTTTTGATAGTATTTGCAAATAAATTTTCAATATCGCAATAGCCGCCAGTCATTGATTTCCCGTTGGCAACGGTCATTGGTCTTCACTGGAATTTGAGGGGCAATAAGGCTCGCCAAATCGAACCTATCCAGCGGAGATCTGGTCAGTGCTCTCTTCTCGGTCTTTCCTTACTCGTTGACTCTAATTGGCTGTTTGGTCTAACTCTTTTTTTGTGTGGGGTGCAGTGATGTGGAAATGGAGGGAATGGGTTGGGGTTAGAGAACTTATAGATATGCAGATTCAATGTTCTTGGTTTTATTTGGCATGCTCTCTGTGTGTTCTCCATTTCTCTTTTTCTTTGATATTCACCCTGTGGTCAGCTGGAACAGCAAAGTCTACGATTTCACAGAGCTTTTCTTTCTTGTTAATTATTACTACACCCGGTCTTCTTGCTTGGATGGGTTTATCAGTTTTTATGTATATATCCCATAGGGTTTTGTGATTCGCGTTTTCAAGTACTGTTGCTGGCTTATGTTTGTACCACTTGTCTGTGCGTTCGAAATGTAGTTATTTACATTATTCCCATTGTAGTGCCCTTCGCACTTGGCCTTGTCTGTTCTCGTATTCCTATTGGGCCAGTTTGCTGCATTCACTTTCTATATGGTTTATCGTTTCTTCTCTTTGTTTACATATTCTGAATTTGCTGTTTTCTTGTGTTTTGTCGACCTTTGCTTTGATGTGGCTGGCTCGTATCGAGTTACATTGTGATGCGGTTATTAGGGATTCAGTTTCTAAGCTTATGTGTACTTTCCACATCCATGCTCAAGTGTTTTCGTTATTTTCCTCTTTTGTCATCCTTATGAATCTTCCATGTAGTTGTTTTTCTTCCCATTTCTCTTTTCTCGTCTTATCCTCAATTTCTCTATTTTGTGTTTTGTCAATTTTCAGTGTCTCTCGCTGTCATGATTACCGTTTCCGTGTTTTGCCTTATGTATTTTTCTAATTCTTTTTTGGGTCATGCAGACTTGTCCTCTTCTGTCTTTTTTCTTTTTCACGTAGTGTCGGTCAAAATCTTCCTTTGGGTGTAGTACATTGTGCATGGTCATGAGTTTCCTGGTGTTCTAATCGAGCTGTCTCAGTTCTTCTTTGGTCCTCCTATGAATCGTCCTGAGTACTTGCTAGTTATACTGCCTATGTGTTTTTTAAACTTTTTTTAGCATTCTCAGGATGACGACCGAGTCCTCCGTGCTGGCCACCGAGGGAGTATCTGCCGACCATGACACCCGAATATTTCTTCTGGGTCTCACAGTCTTTGTTGTTATAATAATAACAAAAGATCACACGCGCTATCGTATTAATATATAAATAATAATAATAATAATAATAATAATAATGATTATTATTATTATTATTATTATTGTTATTATTATTATTATTATTATTATTATTATAAAAAGTTGTTCTAGTAGAGGAATTGCTGCAGAATGCTGGATTTGTGGTAAGACATCAGAGTCAATTGCGCACCTTGCAGCATGGTGTAGTGTATTGTCCCAGGGAGAAACATACACGATCGCATGGTACTCCGGATATATTGGGAGGTCTGTAAGAAGGTTTGGGTGAAGTGTGTTGGAAAGTGGTTTGTGAAGTGAGAACACGCGAGGATGACAATGTTCAGTTATAATGGGACAAAAGTATCATAACGACAAAACAACTGGAACGTAATCGTCCACATTTGGTCGTCATTGACGAGGTCTAAAAAAACACAAATAATCTCGGTCGTAGTTGGTACGCTAGGTGAAGCATCAAGTCTTCTGGAAGGACAATTAAAAAAACTACGGATCCCCGATGTTTTATGCGGCCTTCAAACCTCTGCTATTGGAAAACCCTGTATCTTTGAAGCTCCTGGCTTGGAGCCGAGATTGAGGGAAATCCTCTGGAAATGAATCCCATCCCTTTCCAGGGCGACGTTGGTAAACGAAATAATAATAATAATAATAATTATTATTATTATTATTATTATTATTATTATTATTATTATTATTATTATTATTATTATTATTAATAATACGATCGCGTGTGTATTCTTTTGTGTATCACGCTTTCCGGCAAATTTGATTGGTTGAGAATTAATTCTGGAATATATATTTAATTTTCGAATACACATTTATGAACGCTCGAGGTTTCATTCGAATAGCGTGTTCTCGCCGCTATATTTATTTTTAATTCTATAAAATGTAGAGTTTTAACTTTCAAAAATTGTTAAGAAATAATTGATTTTAAGTTATTTCGTAAAAAAAAAAAAACGATAACAAATCTCTCGGCCGGCGGAGACAATAAATGAGCAGTTATTTGTTTTTATCACTTTTTATTTTTTTACATTGTTCATTAAGAGAGAGGGATAGAGAGAGGGAGAGAGAGGGGGATAGAAAGATATACTGATGCTTTCATTAATTAATATATTATTGCTACTACTACATTTACATGTAAATAAAAGCCAAGATGCATATCTGTTATCAACCCTCATACTTCATGAAAAGCGACACGTTATTAGCGAAACGAAACTGGTTTTGCACATAAAATATTTTTATACACACATTAAATCTCTCTCTCTCTCTCTCTATATATATATATATATATATATATATATATATACGAGCAAACAGTTAATAAAACATGTTAAAAACACTTTGAAATGAATTAAAACATATTCAATCTGAAAAGGAAACACTAGATAAGTGGATAGTCCTTAATCCGCGGAATTTCGAAGAAATACTTTCCTTCTCATCAGAGGGAAGGAATTAGCAAAATGCGGGATCGGATTTTGCATGCAAAAGTATTTGATGAAACAACAAGTAAGTCAAAGATCTTACCTGAAAACAAAAAAAGTGCAGCAGAGGGAATATGGTGAAGAAAAAGCTGATTACACATGAATGGATAGTCTGGTGGAAGATAAATAATCCAGTGACGGTAAAATCCAAATGTATAACTTCAAGAAAGTTAAAAGAATTTCCATTTGCACAAGTAAAATCCAAGGAAATCCTGTAATTGGAAGAAAATGGTCCATAATAATCCAAAGGCAGAAATCCATGGAATAATTCACAAAAAGGTGTACAAGGAAAAAAAGGAAAAGTTTACAATAATATTAATAAAAGAAAAATAAGATATGCTTTTCACTTTACTTCCGAGACATAAATAGAAATAAGAAAGATCACGGAAGAAAAAGAGGAGAGAGGAAAAAAAAGGAGATAGAGAAACAATGATGATAGAGTTAAATATAAAATATAAAATAAAGGGAAATAAATATCACAATTACCCAGACAGGAAATGTTAAAGGCGGGAAAAATATATAGGGCAAAATAATATAGGTCAGCCGAAATGTACATGTCATCACTTTAAAAAATGTCAGCAAGAGTTGTTAGAAGACACTAAATGAAAAATAAATAAATAAATAAATACATTAATAAATAAATAGAAAATAAATAATAAATAACGAATAAATAAATAAATAAAAAATATATAAAATATAAAATAAACAAAATAAAATAAAAATTATTTGATGGGAGAGGATGGCCGGTATCTGCAAATTCAGGAAAAAGCAAGAAAAAAGTAAGTAAATGCATATAGTAAAATATAATTAAATATACATACAAGATATGAAAGTGTGGGTAGATTAATATATTAGATAGATAGGAAAGTTTAAAAAATAAAGCAGAAAATACAGATAAATAACCGGCCATGCAAAGAAGAGATAAAATAAAGGATTATTAAATTATAAAGTATTAAATAGTATGTAGAAAATCGATAAAGCAAATTAATATTAATACCAGGCCTAGAGCTTTTAATAAAGTACATACATATATCGCCGCTACTTCAACATTAAGTAAGAAAAGAATATCAAACCACATTTCTTCTTTTAACAACCATACTTCTAATAATAACCAAGGAACTTCTCTAACCACTTTAATTAAAAAACTTAACTCTAACAATACCCCCTTCTCAATCAAATGGACTATCATAAAAAGGTTAAGTCTTATACCCCAGGCTCTAAGTCATGTCGCCTCTGCACAACCGAAGCTATAACTATAATTACCTCCCCTCAAATAACAATATAATAAATTCTAAAAATGAACTGATCTCTTTCTGTAAACATAAGTCCAAATTTAATTATGGCAATTTTGAAATTACATAGTTATTACTTTTACCTTTTATATAGATATAAAATAAATTTTTCTTTAAGTTTATCGTTTTTCTACATACTTTTTAATATTTATAATTTAATAATTTTGGTAAATTTAATTGTAATTATATATATATATATATATATATATATATATATATATATATATATATTAAATGACAGTTCCTTTTTCTAAATAAATTATTTTTATTACAACATTGTTTTAACTAAAAAGTTTCCTGAAAAACTGTTTTGTTATATAACATATTTTAATCTATATATTAATACGATCGTGCGTGTTATTGTCTGTGTCCCATTTATTTTTTACTTCTGAGTGTCTGTAGTTTAATTGTTATGCCTTTCCATTTCTTGTAATAAATAAATTTTCCATGAATTCTTCATAAGTTTTGGTTTCGGTTTCGATTATAGATGAAGGAACTCGAGTTATATATACATATTTTTTTCATAAGTGTTGGTTTCGGTTTCGATTCAAGCTGATGCACACACTCCATATGGATATATTTTTATTTTTGAAATCACAAGTTTATAATATATAAGAATGGATCGAAAAATGGCTGTTATAGTAATATATACGAAATCTGTATACACTAAAATATCATATTTAAGCATATTTTACTACCAGGCTATGCCGGGCGTCCCCGAACGTCTACAAAAATGCCAACATCAATATATTACATATGAACGAGTCCACTGTGGAATTTCCACAGGTCCCACTAATTATTATTATTATTATTATTATTATTATTATTATTATTATTATTATTATTATTATTATTATTATTGTGTTGTAGAATATTATATATGTTTAATCTCAATATGGAATGTTCATACGTGGTTTTTATGTTTGTATAAACAAAACATCTACATTGTGCGTCTATGCTGAAAAAGTGAGTATGTTTATATATGTTTACAGTTATGTGTTGAATTATGAAAGTAAGTTTGAATCCATGTAAAGTGCAAAACGCAGAAAAAATCCGTGTACAACAAAGCGAGTGCAAAATAACTTAAATTAATTACAATTTCTGACGGATTTAAGGTAAAACACATTTCCAGCACTAAAGAATCATTTTTGTATTATTCAAGTAAGCGGCCTAAGAGAAACACACTCTAAAAACCTATAATTTCGTCTAAAATTATTCTATAGATCAAAGTTAAGTACATTTGCCTTATTTATTGGCAATTCTGATACGGAAACGAACGAATATTTCTTACACAAATTTTAAACATTGATAACTTATAGACCTAAGTAAAGCGCTTTATGCAAAACCATGCACGCGTTTTAAGCCCGTTTTAAAATGACTGCATATATTTTAAAAAAGCTGACCTCCTAAAATGGATATTCCGAGAAAGAATATCAAAATTGTTATCAGTCTTTATACATGAAATTCTCACACCCCTTTAACTGTACCGCATTGATATCTTCAGAAGTTGCATTATTTTACACGTCCTCACTTCTTATTTTATTTTTAACACATACAAATGAATAACACTAGATTACATTTTACAAATAACCGACTCCTCAATTGCCTACTGTTGCCTGAAGTACTTATTGTTTTTAAAGAGTAATAGATATATTTCAGGATTGGCATCTGTCTATAAACAATATTTCAGAATTATAGAATACATAATAGAACAGATAAGAATATTTCATAATTATAGAATACATAATAGAAAATATAACAATATTTCAGAATTATAGAATACATAATAGAAAAGATAACCATATTTCAGAATTATAGAATACATAATAGAACAGATAACAATATTTCAGAATTATAGAATACATAATAGAAAAGATAACACTATTTCAGAATTATAGAATACATAATAGAACAGATAACAATATTTCAGAATTATAGAATACATAATAGAACAGATAACAATATTTCAGAATTATAGAATACATAATAGAACAGACAACAATATTTCAGAATTATAGAATACATAATAGAACAGATAACACTATTTCAGAATTATAGAATACATAATAGAACAGATAACAATATTTCAGAATTATAGACTACATAATAGAACAGATAACACTATTTAAGAATTATAGAATACATAATAGAACAGATAACAATATTTCAGAATTATAGAATACATAATAGAACAGATAACACTATTTCAGAATTATAGAATACATAATAGAACAGATAACACTATTTCAGAATTATAGAATACATAATAGAGCAGATAACACTATTTCAGAATTATAGACTACATAATAGAACAGATAACCCTATTTGAGAATTATAGAATACATAATAGAACAGATAACAATATTTCAGAATTATAGAATACATAATAGAACAAATAACAATATTTCAGAATTATAGAATACATAATAGAATTATAGAATGCATAATAGAATTATAGAATACATAATAAAATGATAGAATACCTAATAGAACAATAAAAACTAATGCCGCCTTACACTGGTTTCAACGCATAATTCCTTTTAAAATTATTCTCTAATGGATGCACAAATCTTACAGTTTAACAGTTATATAATTATTTCTGAAAACATTTTACTTTAAACAAAGAAATAGCAAACACTTTCTCTTCATAATCCTATAAAGCTCACTTTAAGGTCAGTTATCGAATTTACTAAGAAATCATTAAGTGACACACGAAAACGTCCGGAAATCAGGCCTTGCTATAAACACACATATTATAATTATAATATTTACATCTCTTTAATTATGCTGTCATTTTTCTTTATAAATCTTTTGAAAAAAAGACAAAGAATATATGTTTAATTTAAATTAATATAAAACCAATCAGCTACGTAGATCTTAATATGCAAATACAATCTATTGATGCAATTGCAGGCGTTCGTACAATTACGAATAGCGATAAGCAGTTAGTGTATACCTGACATAAGAGCGCAGATTACTAATCTCGTATTTTTGTTAGAATAACTACTGTCATATTTTCAGTAACATTAGGAGGTTTTACAAGATCTTAACAGTGCTATTTACTAAATAGCAATAGTTTGTTCCCTTTACCAAACGAAACATATCGTATTAGATTAAATAACAATAACACTTAGTATTACTTTATTCTAACCCTATAATTATATAAATAAATTATAATTCTTAGTATTACTTAAATTATAATTCTTAGTATTAATTAATTCTAAACATATAATTTTGTTTAGTTTTATTTAGTTGGAATTGATAAGTTCGCTATATAATTCATTACAATAATTGTTTACCTTAAGCAAATAAAGGTTAAAATTTAATTTAATTTTTATATAACAGAGTTATCGCCCTTTAATACAAAACCACATATATCTCAACTCGGTTTATTTACCAGTCATTATTTTATAGTAATAAACACTATCACTCTCTAATTTCCTAATAAGTAATATTTATACAGTTCAAATGTCGCACATTTAATATTATTCATTGATGAATTCAGTGTATATTGTTAATTAATTAACTTATATATTGAACATAAGGTAAACAATTATGGTAATGGATTATATAGCGAAATTATAATTTCAACTTTACATATTCTAGTGCTCATACAATACAAATAAAGGAAACATTTAATTCTTAAATTAAACAAAGAATAAAATACATGGGGAACTTGTGGAGAATGCTTTTTTACGGTTGCTTTAAAAATGGAACGTAAATTTTAATTTCGTTCTGTTTTAAATTTGGTACATTTTTACATTAATTCCAACTCACCGTTCACATTCGACATGTCAACTTTTCATAGGTTTTCAGGTATACTGCCCAGGTTAGGGATGTCTAGTCTGAAAATTGTTCTTAACATGGTGGGGGTAGTTGTGCCTATTCCGACAGCCGATTTTAACATTGGGAAACGTGGGGGATGTTTATTTGTTGTAAGCATCGCCAAAAACCTATAAAAGTCGACATTTCCAATGTAAACGGTAAGTTGGACTTATGTAAAAAAAATGCACAAAGGTATCTATATTGACTCTTTTCCTTTAAAAATTAAATTATTTCGTTTTTGTTAATAAAATTATATTTTTATAAAAAAAAAAAGATCTTTCATTTTTTATATAGATATAAAGTTCGATTGCTGAATGTTATTCTTTCGATTACTTTTACTATTTTGGGCACATGCTTATTTTTAATGAAATTAAAACGTAACAAAATTTAAATTTCTGTTGCATTTTTTAACCAATCGTAAAACAGAGCGTTCTCCGCTAGTCATACCAATGAATAAAAATATGAAACAAAAAAAAACGACGAATTTAAAACGAACTGTGCTGAAATAATAACGTAATTATTTAAAAAAAACAAACAAACAAGCCTAACATGGAGGGAAAAGAGTGTTAGTCTCTTCTCAACGTGACTTTTTTAAAATCATAAAATAAAATAGCTAATTCTAAACTGTAAAAAGACTTAAGTATTTTTTTATTGTTTTGACAATTATTGACCATTAAGGAGGTAATTCGTTTTTCATTCATCATTATAGTTACAAACGTCACTATTGTTTTTTATTTTATTAAACTCAAATGTTTATTAGCCATTTTGATTATTCCGCTTTAAATCTAAGGTGATGATAATGGTTGAAGCGACAAGCTATATAATATATAAACGAATGTTTAAAGCAATATGCAAATTAGCTAGATCTTTTGCTGATGAATGCAATACCACGACCCATCTATGATAAAGTTGTATTTTCTTTTTGAATAACTAGGGACAGGGTTTTAATATTTTTAATAACAACACACAAACAAAAACAAATTCATAGGAGTATGTATATAATATTTGTGTAATAAACAGAATACACACACACATACACACACACTCACACACACACACATATATATATATATATATATATATATATATATATATATATATATATAAAGATGCATGTATGTGCGCGTGTCTGTTTTTTTGCGATTGAGTTTATTTGTCTTCCATATACAAAGATACGTTTGCTATACATGTATCCATTTTTCAGCCAACAATCCTTGGGTAATAAACGACGCAAATGAAAAAGATACACTGGGTAAATGAACGCGTGTGCGTATTTATTTTTCTTCTCGCCTACAAAGATACTCTGTTTATCTGTGTATCTATCTATCCATCCAAATATCTCATTTTACTTTCTTATCTATGAACAATAAACAAACAGAAAGAACGATGCCTACGACGTAAAATCAACGTCAAAATCTACAGAAGGGTATGTTTCAATCTGAATCAACTGGATCTTTCACTTGAAATACAACCAGTAGGATATTATGAGAAATTCAGAAGCCTTTCCCAAGTCGATAATATAACTCATAAAAAAATATGCCTAAATACATAAAACAAAAAGTAAAATCTTCATCTTTTCACAACGCAGAAAAATGTCTTCTCGAAAATCGAGTCAGACATAATATAAAAACAATATGCCGCTGGGCTTATTGGATACCACTATGTATATTAGAATATAGGTATGATTTTAAGCAGAGAACAGCACACACACGTATAAGGCGCGTACCGTTGAAATATGTAAGTTTATATGAAATAATATGAGGTATGAAAATGATTGAAAACCGACAAAATAATTTTTTGCGCAATACTTTATATACACATCAACATTTACTCATATATATATATATATATATATTATAAAATATAATATATACATATATATCGCCGTATTTAATTTGTAAGATTCAGTAATAGTTCTGAAGCTTTCATATTAAGGTAAAAATAAAAAAAAGCCTCTCTTCCCCTCTCTCTCTCGGCGTCTGTCTGTCGCTCTCTCTCTCTCTCTCTCTCTCTCTCTCTATATATATATATATATATATATATATATATATATGACAATCACATTGGCACACTGGTTCTCGCCAGATCACAAAAGTTAAGCAAAGTACCAGATGGGTGACCTTTAGTGAAAGTTAGATGCTGTATGTACCGCGCCGAGTCGTACAAATTTACAGGTTGGTATCTGGGGGCGCTTTAATTCACTGGGAGAAAAGCACTTCCAGTCTTTATAAAGAGATGCGTCTAGGAGAAGGAAACTCTTATATAAAAAACCTGCGGTCTACTGTATACTTTGTCCTTTGCCAATCTTCTGCCAAACAAACCTTAGATGTAATACCATAGAATAAGGACAACTCTTTTATTAAATCTGTGTTACTAATTTTATACAGGTTGGCACCAAACAAACGAGGAGAGATCTTTTCCGTCCTGATCGACATTTTTCCTAGAGCAGTGACTCGTACAAAATACCGGTTTGTAAATCTAAACTGCTTACGTAGTAAATAGGCACTGTCTATCTCTTAACTTTCACACTCCTAATTTGCCTAATAACTAGACGAAGAGGTGCGATCACAGAAACTCGTCAGAGACACCCAGTACTTGACTTTGCTTTCTGACTAGGGCAATGAACGCCGTTCTCCACTCCCGCCTAATTTCTATCCCCTAAAACTGAACATCTTAGGGGTCCTTGATGGCTACATATATCAGCGTGATTTAACTAGGCTGAGCTTGTCTGATAGGTTGGAGGGTACCGGTTTGACAGTATTTCTGGCCTGCTGTATTACGACTTACAGTACAGAAACCCTCACTTTTGTATAATATTGAGAATGTAGTAATGACACGTTGTGTATGGAAAGAGACCCTGCACCCATCTCCGATGGGCTTTCCCGAGGGGCCATAATCCGGCGGAGCAAATGTCGGCTGTGGATCTGTTTGTATTTCGAGTTAAGTATGCATATCCATTATGTCCTTCACCTCTTGCCCTATAACTGAAATTATTTAAGAAAATGACAGCTTAAACAAAATTACGATCAAACCAGGCACAAATCTAAACAAGACCATATTGCTTCTTCCCCTGAGGCTTGCATTTACAAATATACGCGGGCTTAGAACAAAAATTATGGTCAGGTAAACTATTTTTCTATTTCTACGGAACAGTATGCAAATGAGGATGAAGATGGATTGAAGCAGCAATTGAAGCACATGTTCCCACAAGAAAGTTCTTTAGCAAACCTCATTCTCCACAATAGTACACCTCTGATTGTGCAGCTCACATCGCCTAAAAGACCATTCATTCTGCAGAATTATCTGACATAACTCCATTATAAATATGTAAAAGTTTATAGATGCTATAAATAATTGTAATAAATATCCGCAGCAAAAAGAATATACAATGTACTGAATAAGGCAGGGGAGGTAAGGCCGGTAGTTCTAGACATATCTAAAGTCTTTGACAGTGTTAGGCACGATGGTCTTCTAATAAAAATGTAATCATGTACTAGCGGGCGGGGGATTGCTTTGCCTGGGCGTAAAATACGCTTACATATGTTAATTTTTCCAGAATTCGTATATATTATTATCGAGTCTTAATTTCAAAAGTACAAAAACAAAGTACTTGGGTGCCATCAGCTACAAATGAAAGAAACTATAGCATTCAAATCTGGGTAAATTATTACTGTACCAACGTGACACGCATATTTAAAAAAAAAAGTAAACTAGGATAAATGTACAAAATGTATAAGGATTTTTTTCAATTTTGACCCATTTCGACCACTTAAAAACTATTTTAACCGACTAAAGCCAATTTAAAGAACGGCCCGTAAAAAAAAATCAACCATTTGAAGCTCCTTAGTGCCACTCTGCGACTTTTAGTTTCGGTGGAGATGGAGTTGAAAAATATGGAGGCGGACAGACAAACATATATCCTTTTATATATTAGATTACTGGACGCACACTTAATAAAATTAAACCTTTCTTGGGTAAGAGAAAAATCCAAGTTTTCCTTGATGGTCGTACATCTGAACAACATGATATAATGGGGGGTGTCACAGGGTCAACACTTGGACCTTTATTATTACTGATATTCATAAACGAGCGCCCCGATTAATTGTATCTGAATTGGATAAATTTGCTAATGAAACTATGCTCTATCACAGACACGAAGAGAACTAAAAATGAGTACATATCTAAGGAAATGGCTAAAACTCTATTGAGAGATTTGCAATCTATAGTGAAATAAGGCCGTAACATCTAATGCCGCCAAAACGAAGCTAATTCCTTTTAACAATTACAAGAAACCTTATCAACCACTAATTGTCATGGCTAATGATACTCTACCTAAAAATACTACACTCAAGCTCCTATGCTTAACATTAACAAGCACATTGAAATGGAACAAATACATTGAGCTAAGTGGAAAGGATGCTGTCAATAAGGTGGGCTCTCACTACCACGCTAGATATTTACTCATAGAAGAAAGTATCCTGTATTTCTAGAAAATCACTCGTAGCCCATCCATGGACTATTGTCACACCTGCACTGGTGCATCTGTCACTTGTCTGTCGTTTCTAGATAGGATTAAAGAAAGAGTCACCAACTTAATAGATCTTACATTATCAGTCAAACTATAACCTCTGTCCTATCGCCGAAATCTAGCAGTCCTGTGTCTGTTTACCAAGTACACAGAAGATGCTGGATAGACCTGAAACGATTGGTGCCCCCTCGACGTAAATGCCCCCGACATACATCTAAATCCTACTCTACACTGTTTAGGTTCTACATACCAGAAAGTCCTCTACTCAAATAGCTTTTTCCTCTCGAACTACTAGACTTTGGAATTCCCTCCCGTGCTCCTGCTTCCCTGATGCAGAAGTTCAAGTGTAATATTAACAAACATCTCGCTCTCTATTCCCTATATAGTGTTTTTGCAAAAATTGTCCCAAATAATAGCCCTTTACGACTTAGTAACATTGTGCTTTGTTTGGAGTGAAAACAAAACAATACAAAAAACAAATGAAACACTATAGGCGTGACCGTCAATTTTTGTTCAAAGCATTGTAAGATATCATTGCCGACGGAATCTGTTCAAGTGACTTGATAGATAAAGCTACCGACTATCGAATTGATGGTTCCCGGACTTAAAATGTGTATCGGTCTAGTCACATTGAAGAACTGTGTAACAGCGGAACAGCCTGTCTGTTGATAACAGAATCGTATTTTCTGTCTGCTTTTTTGTCCACAATTTAATTAATATTTACAACAGATAAAATACTTCACAGATTAATTTTCAAACTGAAAACGGATTTATATAGACTTTATATCAGCATGATTATTATATATATACTATTTAGTGCAAGGAGATTTATATTTGATGAGTAAGCGAATTAATGAAAATCAATTTTAATAAATAATATTAATTGTTTGTTGTTATAGAACTGTTTCAGTTGCTTTATGTAGAAATCATTTAAAGCTGATTTTATTTAGATTTACTTTAATGTTGATTTTTATTTAGATTTTATTTAACGTATTTTCAGTTATTAATAGTTGATAACAGTTAAGTTTAAAATCGGAAACACGTTCTTTCTTTAAACTATGAAAGGCATTTTCTTTGTAAGCTATGTAAACATCTGGTACCTTTTGGTAACAAGTAAGAATATTCGGTGTATCTTTAATAGTATGTGATTAATCACCCCGCCCAGCAATATGTTTCTGCCGGGGACTGCCGGGCATATACATCTAGTATATATATATATATATATATATATATATATATATATATATATATATATATATATATATATATATATATATATATATATACTCGGGGTTTTTTTATATTCAAAAGTAATGGACTAATGAATTCAACGAGGTTGTTAGATAGTGCTCAATAAAAAGAGCTGATAATACTTGTTTATTGTTATATAAACATGCTCACATCCCGCTGCTACAAACAGCCACTTGTTTCAATCAAACAACAGATATCATCAGGCAGCGACTTGACTATTCAAAAGTTCAATGAATATTCATTGAACTTTTGAATAGTCAAGTCGCTGCCTGATGATATCTGTTGTTTGATTGAAACAAGTGGCTGTTTGTAGCAGCGGGATGTGAGCATGTTTATATAACAATAAACAAGTATTATATATATATATATATATATATGAAAACAAATACAATTGGTTTTATTCACGTGACAACTTATACTCAATACATTGCATATTGGCCTCACGCGAACAATAAAAACAAGACAGGAACAAAATGTTTCGCTGTCGATCTAATCTAATAGGCGCTTTTGCTTGCAAAAACATAATGGTCTGTCTCTAAAATTTTTCTTGTTAGATATTTTTAAATTTTTCTCGATTTTTTTCCTTTATCTATTGAATGGAATGAAACACATAAAATCTGTTCCTTTTTATTATAAGCATTTTTCAAGAGAATTTACATTTCGCATGTGGACAATATGATTTACAGGTTTTGTTTTTGCAAATTTAATATTTTTTTATTTTTATTATATTACATAATATGAGATGTTTGCACAATGGCAATAGGAAGAGAAATATAGATGAAGAGACATATACATATATATATATATATATATATATAGATAGATAGATGAAGAGACATATATATATATATATCAATAAAAAATGAAGAATATATAATTTACTTAATCTGTCTGTTTATTACGATGTTTGTTGTCACGTTTTTAAGGATATATCTGCATACTAGTTCAACAGAAAGGGAGTAGGAGGTTTGGCTTTATCAGTGCTCTAGAGGCCTCACTGAAAAGGTTGGTGATCTTGTAAAGGAACAGCTTTTAGTAAAATGCAGTAAAACACTACTTACGATAGTTGTTTGTTGTTTAACTTTTTTTAAGGTGTTTTTCTAAAAATAACAATGTAATATAAAAACCATTACTGTGACCAAAAGTTTCTCTTAATGAATTCCATTCATATGTAAAACAATCAAAAGTTTCATCGTGAAAGAAAGAAAAATAGTTCAACAAAAAATCACGTAAAAACAACTGAGTTGTTTTATATTTAATTAAGAAACCCTGTATTTGAACAGACTTTTACTTTTTAAAAAAAAATAAAGTCTTACATATGATGAAAGGAAAATGTTGTACAGCAAAAACTGTAAAATAATTGAGTTTAACTTTTTTAAGGTGTTTTTTTATATTTAAATAAGAAATAATGTACTTGTGCAGAATTCTACACATATGATACACTTACAAAATGTCAACCGTGACGGAAATTAGAGTTGTACGACAAAATATTAAATAAAATTATCGAGTAGTTATATTTTCAAATTATAAATAAAGTCCTTAAAATTATTTTAGTAGTATCCTGAAGGTCACCTTACTTTTATTTAGTAGTTTCAGAAGCAGTCCGGCAGCCTTCTGAGTTTTTTTCCACTGATTACTTGAAGAAATAAATGTTTTTCTAGCGAGGGTAAGTAATTAGTTTTAGTAGTAATCCTCCTTTTTATTTATTACTTTCAATAACGCTCCAAATGCCGCTTATATTTTAGTTTCATTCTTTCGAAAGTTTACTAAAAATACTTTCTTTTTAAGAGTGGGCGTAAAAATCTTGGTTTTAGTAGTGCTCTGGAAGCATCCTTATTTTATTTATTTATTTTAGTAGCGCTCTGGAGTCCTACTTACTATTTTTCTCGCTGCTCACATAAAAAAAATATATTTTCACTTCTACGGGGCGATTAGAAACTTTTTTAGTTGTGCTCTCGAGACCGTCTTAACTTTAATTTGTGCTCTCAGTAGTACTCTGAAGGCCTAATACCTTGGATTTTTTCATTAGTCACTTAAAAATTATATGTACGAACGGATGGGGGGGTGTAAAATCATGATTTTTGTAGTGCTTTCGAGGCATCATTTTCTTTATTTTATACTTTCATAGCCCTATGGAAACTCTCAATGTTATTTTCTAGTGCTTACTTAAAAATAATTCCTTTTCCGTGGAAGTAAAAGCTTAGTTTTATTATAGCTGTGGAGGTCTCCTTACTTTTTTTAGTGTTTTCAGTAGGGTTTTTGAAAAGAGATAGTGGAAAGTAATAATGTGGAATTATTGTGGGATAGGAATATACAATATGATTAAAGGAAAGAATAGCAGATTTAGTTTTGTTAGAAAAGCTTAACACAAGGCAATACTCATTAATATAGCAGTGCCAAAGAACAGAAGGTTGATAAGTACCAAATCTTGAAATTGAAGATAAACTATTGTGAAAGTTGAAGAAGGTAGAATGTGTATGTGTTGTGATGGGAGGTCTGTGTAGTATAGATAAAGAGTTCTAGGAATAGTCATTCAAGGCAGCATATAGTGTTTTTAGAACAATTTTTCTTGTTTTCCGGAGTCTGGGTGACAAACAGTCTCCCCAGATTTTCAATATTATTCACCTATTTCGATAACCTTTGAAAGGAATTTGCGTTATCGCAACATCTGATTTCCATTGATTTCCCGGTTGCGGCGATCATTGGTCTTCACTGAAATTTGTGTTGCAATTATTATTGTTATTGTTGTTTTTTTATTAATATTTGTCGATTTATTTTCTTGATAAAGTTTGTGACATTTTTTACATTATATTTGTTCTTTATGATCGTTCAGTGTTTCAATATATCATACACCATATTTTGTTATTCGCTAGGCTTGTCAAACGGGAGTCTGGACGTTATTGACGATAAATAAACTTTGACAAATGAACAGACGAGAAGACAAAGAACAACTCGTTTGTCTACCCTTTTTTCTCCTTGCCGCTCGGTTGGTCTAGTTTTTTTTTTCTTTGATTTTTTTTTTGGGAGCAAATGAAAAATTGACGATCTTCAACTGGCGTACAATGAGTAATAAATATTACGGTGGGTTTTAGACTAAATATGATTGATATAATGCTCACATGAGAAACTCGCATATATCTATAAAGAAAAAGGAGAACTACGCTATATACGTATTACGATTGCGTTTTACTGTAACACAATAAACAACCAGCATATTTAATAAAAGTAATATAGTGTTAATCATGTTTTTTATGTAGGTTCGACTGGTTTGCATACATTACGGCATATCAACCATATCTATGATGAAACATTGACTGATTAGATGTGTTTGCGTGCATTCCTGTATATCGACCCATTTCAGCGTATGCACTAACATGTAATAATTATTGTAATCGTGTCTACATTTTATTAAATGCATGTAGTTTTTTAACCCACAGATGACGTTATTGTATTATAATAACTTCCGATACAATATTAGTAAATAAATAAATAGTAAGTAAATGGAAGGATATTTAGAGACGAACGCCATAAATAGTAAATATATATTTTCTGAAAAATATAGCATTACGTCTTACACTGGATTATAGAAAGCATTATAAAATCCGTAGCTATTTTCGTTGTAATCAACGGTGTAAGGTGTTGATAGGAACCACGTGGATACTTGTTTGAATGTATTTAAACATGACATAAAACTTCGTACCAACGTGTGTGTGTGTGTGTGTGTATTTTAGATAGAAGGGGGATTGAGAGAGAGAGAGAGAGAGGGAGAGACAAATATACAAATAAAGAGTTCAATCGTCTGTCCCGCTATACTAAACTTTTCGCAACCGCCTTACCTCTACGATTGTTGCATTCCGTTGTTTCTTATGTCGTCTAGAAAAGAAACTGAAACCTCCACTGCAAATTGACGTCATTTTTTTCATTTAAGATATAAGGTCTCTTTTCTAGGGCTGCAACAAAACCCCTTCATCCGATCACCTTCTTTTCTATCTAACACAAATATACGAAACAGTAAAATACACTTACGTTTATACAATACGCTTTTTTATCATTTACACTCCAAATAACACAACTTGATATTGTCAGTGTGTATCGCTGAAATAACGTTTAAGAATTTATAGTGAAAAAACAAAAAACAAAATAAAAGCAAACAAACAAACAATCAAAATCAGAACTTAAAACCAGCAACTCATCCCAAATTGTCGAATTTTAGGGCTTAACGAAAGTCAGTTTGATTATGCAGAACAAAGCCAACACCTTAAATAAATACATTTTTAAATATATATATATATATATATATATATATATATACGTGTGTGTGTATACCATATATACATATATATATAATCTATATATAATATATGTGTACCATATATAATACATATAATACTCTATATATAATATATGCATACCATATATAATACATATGTAATATATATATATATATTATATTTATATATATTTCATTAAAAAATGTATTATTTTATAAATAGATTCTGTTGCTGAGCGAGGACATAAATGATAAAGTATAGTACCGCAATATATACTACACTTAGCTCCTAACTAAATATTTCTAGGAAATATACTATTTGTGACGCAGATAGAATTAATCCAGGTACTACAAGTTAAACTCAGAATTAATCAAAGCAATGTTCAGGAAAGGATTACCTCCCTCTCTTAACTATTGGTGGCCCGCCATTCGTAGGTTCGTCTACAGCTAAAGACGGGCTTTATCATTCCTATAATATGATCCAAACAAAAACATCAACTGCAGAGTAGAATAGTCCTAGACCTAAAATAAAGCCAGGAATTTCTCAACTTTTCACAAAGAGTAGTCAAATTCAGACCTAATAAATTTGTAGTTTTAGGTCATATTATGTACACATCGGGAATATTTTTTGTTGTTGTTTACAAACGCTGCACCATTTTATGCTCGTTATATGTATCTAAAATAAATTGAGGAATGGACAGAAACAAGCTTGAAACTGAATAGACTTTGAACTAATCACATAAACAATCGAAATATGTTCGTTGGTCTCTTGTCTATTTTTTCGTTTGTTTCGAAAATGATTAAAGTTTCACCAAAGTGGGAAGTCGAGGCGCGTTTCCGATATGATGGCGCCGTCATCAAACTGTAAAAGAAGGCAATTGGCGCCAATTTCCAAAGCCACCAATCACAGGCCAAACAGTTTCAATTAGAAATCGATTCGCGTTGTCTTCGGGGCGTCATATTATACCGTTGATTGCAAACCGGCTTCTTTTATTTATTGACTCTAGAGAAATTAAGTTGCGAGCGAAATGGAAAGGTGAGATCTTAATTTGGTAATTTCTGGCGTTGAAATTGGAAATTGCTTTTTCCCCTCTTTCCCTCTCTTTTTTTGACACTTCTGTTATCAGGGTGGCAGAACACTAGACATACACCTTGGAATATTACACCTTGCTAGTAACAATATGTATTTGCATCAACACATATACAAATGCACAAGCGCGTATATTGAATTGTGCACAAGTGCATATCAGTGCATCGATATCTACCAAAATCTTCATATACACACATGTATGTGTGTGTAGATATTATTTTTATTATATTACAGTTCTATCAAACCATTGTGTGTAGATATTATTTTTATTATATTATAGTTCTATCCAAACATTGTGTGTAGATATTATTTTTATTATATTATAGTTCTATCCAAACATTGTGTGTAGATATTATTTTTATTATATTATAGTTCTATCCAAACATTGTGTGTAGATATTATTTTTTATTATATTATAGTTCTATCCAAACATTGTGTGTAGATATTATTTTTATATTATAGTTCTATCCAATTATTGTGTGTAGATATTATTTTTATATTATAGTTCTATCCAAACATTGTGTGTAGATATTATTTTTATATTATAGTTCTATCCAAACAAACGCATTTGCTACACGTCTCTTATATTAATTTATATAGATCGTTTAAAATAATGTACTTCCACACACCAAAAGCGAAATAACGTACACACGAAGACACAC
Organism: Euprymna scolopes; assembly: GCF_053919585.1. Taxonomy (NCBI): domain Eukaryota; kingdom Metazoa; phylum Mollusca; class Cephalopoda; order Sepiida; family Sepiolidae; genus Euprymna; species Euprymna scolopes. The sequence goes on from NC_136497.1 coordinate 31,681,604, forward strand.
AGGCACAAATACAAACATATCTCTCTTTCTCTCTCTCTCTCTCTCTCTCTCTCTATATATATATATATATATATATATATGTATATATATATATATATGTATATATATATGCATATATATATATAGTGCGGCAACATGACAGAAATGTGTACAACAAAACGGAATGTATGTAGATTACTATAAAAGTCCTCTTTATTTAGTAGAGAAATTTCGTTAAATTATATTGCCTGCTACTTTGTTAGCGTAATGCATCTTCTCTATATGAAAATAAACAAGTTTTTACACACATTGCCCCACTTAAAAGTAGCACATAAAATGTAGTAAAGAGGAGGAACATTCGTTTCTGTTATTATTAAATTACCTACAGCATTTTTTAAATTACCCGTAGTGTTATAATAGATGCTGGAAGTGCTCTCCGTTGACATCTATGCATTTCGGGGCATGTTTAATAACGCTTGCAGATTCTACCTGTAAATCATCTCTGGCGATTCTCCTTATAGCGTTGGTAATGTTCACATTTAGTTTTTATAGATTATGAGAATTATTTGCATAAACTTTTTGTTTTAATTTCCCCAAAGATTAAAATCGCATTCTAACAAATCCGAGGAACGTGGTGGGAATAACCCTTTCCTTATTCTTCTCTCATCTGTAAACTTGTCATGAGCTCGTGTCTGATCTCTGAGACGTGTGGCATGTAGCGCTATCTGGTTCGAAAAGGAATTACATTTTGTTTGGTGTCAGTTGGTTTATAAGAGATAGATGAGAAAGATCGGGATACTTTTTATTGAGCCATCCTGTATAAAGATATTTACGAGCGACAATTCAGTGACTTAAGGGTAGAACTACCGACTACTAATCCAATTTTTCTGAGTTTGATACAATGCTTGGGAGGGGTTCTTGTCTAGTTGTACTGACGGGAGTGATGCAAGGCAACCGTATATCAGTAGATGACTATTAATGACGATTTGAATTAATTCCCGGGGAATTCCTTGCAACATTTTATATTCCATCACAAAAATTAAAACCAATGCATAATTAAACTTCAATTAAAACGCATTTATATTTTAGCGAAATTCATTTCATGATATTGATTCTTGAAATGTATAGTTTAAGAAAGAAATATTAAATACCCGTACTTTGTTCAAATGGTGTAGAATTAATAATAATCAGCAATGTTTAAATTATATTATGGAGGATTGTGTCACTATGTACTGAAGACACGTCAAATACATTGCAAGTAAATGAACAATCACACGCGCGTGTACACGCACCATATATATATATATATATATATATATATATATATATATATATATATATATATATACATATATATATATATATACGTTTTATTTTTTATTACCGTATCTTTCTTTTCAGTTATATTATTGTTTCAGCTACTCGGCTGTTTGTTTTTTGGCCGTCTGTAGCTTCCTCAGACTTTTACAGAAATGTTCGCTATTTTGGGATGAAAGAGTGAGAGAGTGAATGAGGTCAGGGGGTGCGAGGAGGGCGGAAGGAAGAGATGAAGGGGACAAGGGGGAAGGTGGGAGGGGGCGCTTGGTATGTCGATAATGTTTTAGTTTTGGGGTTTAAGGAACTTGTAGGGGGAGGGTCTGGGAAGTTCATTTCTGGTGTTGCTGAGGGCACATAGATACCATGGAGGGGAAGGGGATATATGTGGGGGTGGGAGGAGGGGGTTACTTTAAAATTCGAGTCTTAATGTTAAAGATTTTATGCGTCTCGTTGGTGCCATGATTTCTTGGTAAGTATGTCTTGACCTGTTGCGTGTTTGCTTATGTTTGGAGGCGGTTTATTTATTTTTAGTTTTTATTTTGTTGTTAATTGTTTGGAGAGGGTTAGCTAGCGGTCGCGGGCACGGGTACACACATGCGCAAGTACACAGAAATATACTTAAAAGAAACGGTCAAATGTACACATACATTCCCGGCACCTTCCCTCTTGTTCCCTTCCTCTCTTTCCTCCGCCCTCCTCGCACCCACCCTGACCTCATTCACTCTTTCACTCTTTCATCCCAAAATAGCGAACATTTCTGTAAAAGTCTGAGGAAGCTACAGACGGCCAAAATAGTCGGCCGAGTAGCTGTAACAATAATGTAACTTAACAGAAAGTTACGGTAATAAAAAATAAAACGCATATTTGCTCTACAACAATATTGAGCACTTTCTTCAGTTTTTATTAATTACCATTTCCATTAAACTATATATATATATATATATATATATATATATATATATATATGTGTGTGTGTGTGTGTGTGTGTGTGTGTGTGTGTAATATAAAGCTGAACGTCCACCATTCCGCGGCCATTTTTGTACATTTTTCCAGACTTGGTACGAATACTTTCGTAAATTCAATCTTTTAAATTTGCGATTAACGCCTCCTTTTCTACTGGCATTAATTCTGATTTTATGCAGAATGTAAATATAGGCAGTCCCATTAATTAAATTCATGAGTCCAGTCAGACCCGTGTAGGTTAATAATATTACTTAATGCATATGCTTTTAATTTTTTCCCCAATAATGTGACTCCGCTAAAAATATACGTTCAAAGTTAATTTGCTTATCGTTAACGGTCTCTGTATTTTTTCATGTTCTCAGCATTATGGGTTTATTCGATTTCTTCCAGGTATTTAAATTTACTATCGAAAAGTCTGAACCCGAATCGAGTTGCATTTTTATTTCTTTATCATGAATTTTTATAGTCACATATGTTCGCAATTCTTCTACGATATTTTTACTTTCATTCAAAAACACATGGGTTTTGTATCTAATTTTATTTCTTAAATGAGTACTGTGGTTAGAAGCAAGAAAGAGAAGTCTTACCGTGGGTGCTCAGCGAGTGAGTTCAGCGGGTGAGTTCTTTGTTTCTGACTTTATTTTACGTATTAAACATTTTCCCGATAAATGTGGCCAGTCTTTAACCCAATGCAAATTACAACATCGCTTACCCGGAGACGGGGTTTTTCTTTCTTCAAACTCTTTCTCAGCTATGTGTCGATATGTGTGTCCTTTTTCCTAACTTGTGTTTTATTTTTACGTGTTTTTTATTTGTCTGTCTGCTTTTTTATCTGGGTGATTGCGGCTTTGTGATCTAAAATGTAATTAAAAATGATTATGCGGTGAAATGAATAAAGAAAGTAACTTACACAAACAGATGCAGCTCTCTCTTTCCAGTCGGATGGCGGAATGAGGGAGGGAAAGAGAAACATCTTTATTTGTAGAAGGCTCGGTAATATACATGTTACATTGATTTGCATAAGAGGATAGGAAATATTATGAAAAGGACGAGTTGAAAGCACGACAGCAGTGTTTTCTGTTCAAAAGAGAAATAGGGAAAGAGAGAGAGAGAAAGAGAGACATAGAGAGCGAGAGAGAAGGAGAGAGAGAGAGAGAAGGAGAACGGACGGTAGCAGATTACAGTTAAATTTAGTCGTGGGAAAATAGGAGTTTGAACAAATAGTTTTTCTTCATTTAATTTTCCTTTTTATTCCCTCATATGGATACATTTTATTGAATGTGGGTTTCTTCCTGGACATATTTATTTGGTAGAGGAAGGCTTGCACAGTGGAGACGTTTTACTTCACCGAATATTCATAATACCAATGTATCTACCAACAATATCCATCGAATCTTTTTAATAATTTATAGTTTCTGGCAGTCTTCTGTTAACTTTTGTAGTGTTAAGTTGTGTTAATTTTCTAATTTTTTACAACACAACTCTTAATTTCCGACCCCTAACTAGAAATCAATCCTTGCGCAAATTCTAAACATTTAACATTTTCTGTACTGAGGCCTGCAAGTTTTAATTCGTCGTAATGTTTAATTACCACTGCTGCGTACGTCATGAAATCATTTTTGTCATTTGTTTGCAAATTCAGACATGACCAACATTAATAGAATAAAGAGATTTTCGGCTAAATGGGGTTTAAAAACTTCCACCGTCTCGGCGAATGTTAATTCCGATGTTTGACGTGATAAAATAAAACTTACAAACTTGTTATGCTCGGTTGTATCTAGTTTCGGTTATGGTAAACGATCCTTTTTCAGGGTTTTCCAGCGTTTGCAGTCGATACAAGAAAAATCTCTATATCGAGGAAAATAGGCTTCATATGATTTACATTTTCCGTAGCAGAAATTGAATCCTGAGAAAATACGGCAGTATCATCTGTGAACGTATTATATTTTATGACTTGAGGAAGCAGCAGTTTCATGTGCTGTTGATTTTATATTGCTGGCCTCTAACCTAATTAGTTGTTCTATTTGTTGATGTTGTTGTTGCCGTTGTTACTCATCTGCGCGTTGTTGTTTAATATTTTAGTTTTAATAAATGTTCTAATTTAATGTTGTAATGGGTCCTTTTTTGCATTATTTCTAAAAATACTAAATTTACAGAAATTTTTCAAAAGTGTTTTTAGCATTTTTAGAACAACTGGAGGAGAAGAGAACAGTATTTCGTTGTCTTTAATAGCTGAAAACGAACGTTGAAAATACAGTTTTAAATTCCTTGGTAATAATTTTTCATAAAAACAACCGTTTTTTCCATAGAACAGAAAAAAATGTTAACCGTAAGTGCTATTTTTAGTAAGCCCCCCACCCAAGCTGACACACTTATTTAATGCTGCAAGGAGAAAACACACACACATAATTCCTATTTCTCTTTTTCTGTATTCACGTGTGCGCCAAAGATGTCGTGACAGTATTAAGCAAAGAGAAGAAAACATATGAAAATATTCTCACTTTTCACGAGTTTGCAATTCAAACCTTTATGCCCATGCCCTTATTTGGTTTTCGCGAATTCCTGTGTTTTCTCCTTCCATCAGTGTTTTCTGAACACTTGTTCGGTTTATTTCAGCTTTCTGTCGTGAGTTCTTTTGAATACTGCAGGTATTTTAAATTCGAGTGATCTCTGTTAGTTCGAAATATGACGTCGCTATTGTTATAGTTCTGTTAAAGGGTCACAAAGAAAAACAGAACGCCAAAATAAAGCAACAACATGCATTGCAAAACATAGAATTGGTGGGTTCGTAGCCGACGAACAACTTTGGTTGGTCCACCCGATATCAACTGACACTTTACGACAGTCTTCCAATATTTATTGAGATTGGAATAGTCGATTAGTAGGTAACATAGGTTAGCTTCGCCACCATATAGCATGAGAAGGCTATAGCAATACAGGAAACTTTAAGTTCATGATCAAATCCCAACCATCAAGAACAGCAAAGCTTTTTAAAAGCTGACAATATTCTGGGGTGATTTTTGTGACAAATGATACACCAATTCTCAATGTCCGAAGACCAGATGGGAATAAGTGGTAATGAGTGTACCATAGTCACCGGGATAGCAGCATAATGGTCGTAATCGTAAATGGAGGAAATTTAGTATAATTTAGTTATTTAAGATTCCGATTCAACAAGAACTTGTTTATATTAGACTTCTATAGTGTAGTCCGCTGGAAAACAAGCCAGTGAAACAGTTCCACTCACAGGTAGTTATAGGAAATCAGCTTTGTTTATAGAGTTTACGTTAAGATTAAGGCACAAATAAAGAGAAATTGGTAATAGTGGTTTAGGCAGCGACTGAACAGCTTCATAAGAATAAGGTGCTAGTTCTGGTTGCAACTTTTTCAGATAACTGGATTATTTTCAGGACTAGGTGCTTTGGTGGCTTCATGGTTCTTAATGAGTGCGGTAATATCACGAACAGATATGTGGATGTCGCTCAGATTATTTTAGAATTGGGAGGAAATTCAGGAGATAGGGTGCCCTGGTCGCATAAAATTAAGTTTGCTGCAAAGTTCTTGTAAAAGATTTTGACTTTTCTGATGTTGACGATACCCCCCCCTAGGTCCTTGATGTTATAACACTATATTAGCTTAGGAGGAGAGAGGAGGTAATCATTTCTTTTAATAGGGAATAATCATTAAAGATGATTGGTAACAATGTTCATATCAGATGATTACACATTACCTTTAAGTTACGGAATTACGACACGAAGACGGCAGTTACAAAAATGTGAGGATGTTCTTTTATTCCATTTGACCGGTCGAAATGATGATGACATCCAGGAATTCAAAGTTGTTTCTACATGTTTAAAACGTTCTCCCTTCGTTTCTAAAGGGACCCTCCTCTGATTATGTAAGCTCTTTCCGGCTGACTGTGCTGACTTCGATCCGGACTCGACTGCCTCTGATCTTCGTCTCTCTCTAACTGATCTTCGGCTCTAGCTCCTATATTGGGAACTCGTTTCTGCCATGACGTCATAAGGGTGCTTGTAAACGTGATCGACCAACGTGGCCTAAACATACGTGGTTCGGCACATGTTTCCAAATCATTTCTGCAGACAAAGAATTCTCACTAACCTATTTTTCGACCTAACTTATTTTTCAATATGTTTTTAAATGTCTATTGTTCGTTCTTCTCTAGCTGACCTTATTTTAATTCAGTTTTCAAAAACATAATCGAACAATTAAATTCCTTTTTAGCAAACTAACATATCTAAACTATTTTATGTTAAACTGAACAATGCGAAATTCCATTTCTGAACCTTGCTTACAAAGTTCAAATCTCGGACTATCCTAATCTCATTTCAATTATCTAATGTTTTTCTTACTTAAAAGAAAAGGGGATCCTTTTCTTGTAACAGTCTCGACAGGCCTGAGGATAGACATAATTCAGGAGATTGTGCTAGAAAACAGATTTAATGCTTACAAAGTGTCCATCAGTATTGTGTACAAGAATGTGTTCTTCTCCAACTTGTGTTAGATCATAAGCAGTGGAGAAATCATGAGAAAATCATTCGTCATTTCTTTTGTTTAAGTGGACTAGCGATACAATATTGTTAAATAATCACAGAGATAATTGTTGGCATAACGATACGCTCAAAATACATCTACTCCATTGCTGGATGTTAAAAGGCAAATAAAATATTGGATGTTGAAAGGCAAATATAAACGATGTTTTGTGGGTAGGCGCTACTCTAAAGCACATGTAGGGATTAATTTTTGAAGATGCCTATTTAATGGGAAGATATCAATGTAAGCTGATATACCATGTCCATGTTTTGAAAGTCGGGCTTAGGTTGGAAGTTAAAACAGACAGATGAAGAAATCGCCAAAGGAAACATTTGAATTAATGCCAGTTTCACACAAGTTTTGAGCTGAAAGGATGAAACGTATACTCCTAATTTATAAAAGAGAGTTTGTAGTGGGGATATCTACGTTGCAAATTGTGGCCCTGTGTTTCTCTAGATTTGTCCGTTGAAATCATTCATAGTTAGTTATCGAGTTTTTACAAAGAGGTCTGCAGAGATGTTAATAGCTTGGTAAACAGGAAACCAAAATTGAGAGAATAGAGATAGAATTAAGGAATATAAAATATAGACTCCGTAGGCCATTGTAACAGAACGCTCGCAATAGTTCCTACTAGTATGGTATCGACAGATTCCACGATAAGATACTACATGGTCCAGACTCCATTCACCAAATGGTGATGCAGCAGCATCGGTATTTTGCACCTACTGATATGACAACCTACTTGGGAATTACTCTAAGATTCAGGTCACTGAAAACGTTCACCTTAGCAGTATTATTAGTGACATATCAACAGCAATAGAATGGAAAGAGAAGTTAATCATCACTTGCTACAGTTCGCACAAAAACTGCCGACCGATTATACAATTGTTTCTCTCCCTTTTACCAGAGACATCTTTCATTTGTGTCGGATAAGGTTTCCGATCTGCTGAAAATATCGACTCCCTTTTACAAAAAAAAACAAAAAAAAAACAGCACCAACAAGTAAAAACAAGTTTATACTCATAGGATAATTACTCCTACTTTGGAAAAGATTGAAGTTCTAACTCTAATAGTAGCTTAAGAGAAGATAGATTGAAAAGAGAGTTAAATCTGCATAGTTTAGCAGCTGAGAGCTAAGAAAGTCATCTATATTCCTTGAATGAAAACGATTTTAAAAAGACATGGCGCATATTTATATATATAAATAAGTTTGCTATACCTTGCCAAGCTATTCGTTATTATGAGTCTGTGGTAGTAATTCTTCTAACCCACTCACTTCTAAAAGACAGAAAGTCTGCTCTGTCTGTTGTCGATATGCGGGGGCTTGGAGAGGGGCTTGGAGAGGAAAACGAAAGAGGTAGAAGCAGTAGGCGTGGTTGATTTTATTAGGGAAAAGGGCGAGACTACCTGCGAGAATTCCCGAAACGTTAAATGATTCCAAATTTCAGCATTAACAAGAAAAAAACCCAACCGCGCGTTGAACTTCCAATCGAAACATGTATGTGCCCTGTTAGCATATCGCCAGAGAGTGCTTCGTATAATGTGAATTTCTGCCAGCGAGGGAAAGTGTTTTGGAAGATATTAACTGTAACTTTGCAGCAAAATCTATTTAAAAGACGAGATGGAATACATTCTATTAAACTATTCTCGTGACAATGGTTTGTCTTCTTCATCTGCACATATTTGTCTTCCATTTTCTATTGAACTTCAGGAAACAAATTTCCTAACAAAATAAAACACCAATCTTTCTTATAAGAGTTCCATCAAGTAATTATATTCTTTTCATATAACTGTCGAAGACGATTGGTTTTCTTCAGTGTGTTTTTCTATTTTGGAAATCATATAAGTATATTACGTTTAATGCTAAATCGGGAATATTTAAGCTATCTTATGCGATTACTAAGACACGTGGTGAAAATAGAATATAAAGAAAAAGCAGCTGCCAATTATGAAAGAGATGTTGGCTTTGAGAATAGTGAATAACAACGAGTCTCCAAAAATGTTCTCTTCATAGTAACTGAGAGAATCTATCAATAATATATGCGCTGTATAAGACATGTATGAAGAATCAAAAAACAATAATAAAGCTATTTGCAATAACATTGCTGCTTATAAAACTTATACTCATCTTTTTTATCACCGCTTCAAAATAATTTCCCTTGTCACTAACAACGAATATATTATGACGTAGTTTCGTTATGAGCAGTTCTCATCTCTGAAACACCTTGCCACTGGAGTGTTTCCTTAAGTGCGACAAAATGGCGCTATTCGAATAAAATATCGCGAAAATAGTTCTCATAAACCGTTTAATGAGCAATTTATCCTTAGGACAGAGTGACTCTTTGCTTAAACATTTGCTTTTGATTTTCTATTACTCTTAAGTAGGCTGCTGATTTTGTCAGTTGGCTAGAATAAACAACGATATGTACATTTTTAATAAATTTGCTTCGTTTCCTTTATATGTAGGTACAGGCAGAAATGGGCGGACAAAAATGGTTGAACTAGTTTTAAAAGACGATTTTTTCATAATTTTGGTGTAGGTTTCCGACTACTTTTTGATTGTATTTGAAACTTAATTTCCAAAAGGAAAAAAAAAATATTTGTACACTTGAAAAAAAAGTTATGAAAATGCTTTCACGGCGAGCTACAAAATTCAGTTAAATAAATTCATTGTAAAAATCCTTTAAAAGATAAATATTAGTTTTCTGGGTCTATTTCAAAGATAATTAGTAAAGTCCTAAGATATTGAATTAAATTAAAAAAAACCCTTGCTTGTACAAAACATAAATTAATTAGCCCAAAAAACCGAGTGATTCTGGCGTTTGCAAAACGCAACAAACTACAATTTTGTAAAGACGAAAATTACGAAGGCCCCAAAAATTCAGGCGGCCGAAAGACTGTGAAAATGACGTCATACAATTAAAAGGGATGAAGTTTTTTTCCCAGTCGCGCATCCGTAGATTCCTTTTCTGAACGTTTGTATTAATTTTTTCATTATTTAATTTAATTATTTTTCTTTGTTCCTGTATATAAAAATAATTAGTTCATTATCTTTCACGGTCATTGTGTGATAAATAATTTAAAATTTAATTAAAATCGATTAATTTCCTGATTTTTGGTGATTTTTAAGTAAAGAGAGGGGTCAAAATATTTATATATTTTGAGCATCGTTATTCATTTTGCACGTACCTATTTATATGAAATAGGAAATGGCGAGATACATTGGGTGCCAAACACTCTTATATATATATATATATATATATATATATATATATATATATATATATATATATATATATATATATATTCATTACCCTCACAGCAGCAGCCGTATAGCGTAATGGGGAGAGCCTTGACTGTCATTTGGGCGGTCGGGTTTCGATCTTGGCTTGAGCCAGTTGCCTGTCTAGCTGCACTGATGAGCTGTGAAATAGCGAAACAATACTGTATGTAATATAATGCTCCCTATCTTGGGTTGATCATATTGGGAAGTGATATACAAATTGCCATTAGCGTATAAAGCTTGTGTAAATAAATCGAGCGGATTGGACGATGTCAAAACATCGTTATATTCATTGCCACCACAGCAGTAGCCGAATAACGTAATGGTGAGAAGCCTTGACTGTATTTGGGCGGTCGGTTTTCGATCATGCTTGAGACAGTTGCCTGTCTAACCGCACTGATTAGTTGTGAAACAGCGAAACAGTACTATATATATATATATATATATGTATATACACTGTGGAAGCAAAATCAAGACTTCAAAAAGGGTGTTGATGGCAACAAAAAGTGTATTTCATTTTACGCTACAATTGTTTCCATGCCCAGTCGAACAATTTCAAACATTATATCGTTTAAAAATTTTCGAAAACCAGCATTTCTTCAGACTTTATGAATAAACACACGTTTGACAATAGAGCATTTTTGAAGAAAAAGAAAAAAGAAAAATTCCCTTAACGGGAAAAGTATGTGAGAAACATTTACCTTTGCTGTAGTCACGGAAAAGCTCATTTAAATAATTATATATCGTCTAATTGTCGTATCTTTATTTAAGAAGAGAGTCATAAGAAGTTTCCACAGAAAACCCTAAGCCATTAAATATATATATATATATATATATATATATATATATGTATGTATATATATATATATATATATATATCCGATTCGTAGGATTCCTAAATTAGATCTCGTTGTTTCATTATTTCCCAATAATTATTTTTTTATAAAAATATTTTTTAAATTTTTATTTCTATATTTATAGTATGGTCATAACGACATTGCAATAACGTGACGGTTAATTTTAGTTTCGTATTAGTGGCAAGTAATGTTTCCAGATTATCGTTATTGTGGTACTTAGAATAAAGACCATTTTAGGTTTAAAGTTTAATTGAATATAAGAATAAATAAAAAGGCTGTATTATATATATAAATCCTTGTACAATATTTCCAGTGAGGTTTTCTAATCTATTTATTATTATATAATGTTTTAAAATTTATTGTCATTCTACTTGAATGTTTCATATCGTTTCTAAAGACAATTCTGAAGGAAGATGATCCAATTATGTTGTTAATTGCTACTAGTTAATTCTGTTGGAAACTGGGCCGATTTTATTTCCTATAACATCTATAAATATATATATATATATATATATATATATATATATATATATATGGAGATTGTAACTTCTTAATAGAAGAAGACCATATTTCCCTTTCTTTATTGTAGATTATATATCCATTTCCATGTACATATAAATACTATTTTGTTTTATAATTTATTTCTATTTAATTAGTTATTTTAGTTTATTATATTTGTTTATTATTTTATTTATTTAATTTTTTGTTTAATTTTATACATTCATATATACACATATATACACATGGAGATGTGATCAAGATGCAGTTTCTATCTTCGATGGGAACGGAGGAGACTCTTCAGCCCAGCTCTGCTCTTATGCAGTTTATCGCAGAAGCACACTTATGATGAGATAGAGAGACGTGAATGGGTCCTGTTTTCTGTGTACATTCATATGACGCTTATGACATCCACTTGATTTGCAGACCATAAAGCAAATAGAACATCCGTGCTCCGCAGTGTTGACCCCGTTCAAAAACGACTGATTTCCATATGATCGCTAGACCGGTTCCAGATAAATCATTTTGCCGCATAAATCACAAACGTTTTTCGGCACAAAACCTCTGATAGTTTTGGCAGTTTTTTTCTTTCTGATATCACGTTTACATTTTGCCTCGTAAATTTTTTTCTTCTTAAACCTATAACAGCCGCGATAAACCATGGATCACCACGTTTCACAATCACGGGAGGCACTATCCTAGGTAGACACATAAATACCGATAGCTTTGAGATTACCCTTGATGTTGTCCTTTTTTTTCACAGTGATCACCACTAATCAAGGCCCGGAAACCACTCATGGATAAGGGTTATTGCAATTACATTACGTTAGTGTGGAGATTTGATGAAGTGTTTACTTAAGGGGCGGTTCATTAGGAATTTGTTAACGTTGGACTTGAACACATCCAAGTTGTAGTCCGGTGGGAAGCAGGCAGACGGAGCAGAGTTCCACAGGCGTGCAGTTATAAGAAAGAAGCTTTGTTCATGGAATCCACGTTTTGATTTGGGTACATATAAAGAGTAGGGGAAATTTTTCACAGTGGATTCAGCTAGACGGGTGTTTTTCGTGAAAGATTGGCGAGGGGGACCAGAGATTGGAGTTCAGACGAGCACCTGCCATGGAAATAACGATAAAATAAGGATAGGCTCGCAACGTCTCTTCTGTGGGAGAGAGGTTGCAGGGTAGAGAAAAGGGCACCCCCCACTAAGCCACGAAGTCTATTTTGTACTCTGTCAAGGCAGGATAGGCAGTTTTTAGCAACTCCTGGCCAGATATGGCAACAGTATTCCATCCTTGGACGTAGTTGGCTTTTATATAGATAGAGAATTGCATCAGTAGTGAGATATCTTCTGGAGCGGTAGAAGGATCCCGCCATCTTTCCAGCGACCTTGGCAACAGACTTGATGTACGTGTTCCATTTCAGATCAGGAGTAAAGGTCAAACCCAGAAGCTTGTCAAAACATGGGGCCTCTCCCAGACGAGAGCAATCCATCCCAATTGATGCCAGATGAGGATCAGAGCGTTGATTATTTAAGGATAGGAGTTTGGTTTTGGATGCATTAAAGGTAACCAGCCACGTCTTCCCTCACTGAACCACGCGCTCGAGATCAGAGGAGAGAGAATCAGAGAGAACTTTGTCATTTACAGCCTTTGATGTGTTGCCGTAGATGGTCGTGTCACCAGCATAGATGTCAACGCATGATTTAAGCATGTGTTTAGGGAGGTAATTGATGTAGATCAGGAAGAGAGTTGGGCCCAGGATTGACCCCTGAGGGCCTCCAGCATTTATATTGCAGGCCTCTGATTTTTGTCCATCGACCACTACTCTTATGAGCCTATCGGAGAGAAATTATTTAATGATTGAGAAAACATTTCCAGTCATACCGTAGCTGGAAATCTTGTGAAGTAAATCCTTATGCCATAGCTTGTCGAAGGCCTTTGATCCGTCAAGAGCAATTGCCCTAGAAAGGAAGCCTTTGTCAAGAGATTCACTAATCCTGTGAGATATAACCGTCAGCACATCTGCGGTAGATCTTGCAGAGCGGAAACTATATTGTGTGTCACTAAAAAGGTTGTTCCTGCTAAGGTGGTTGACTATTTCTCTATTTAATATGGATTCCAGCAGCTTACTCATAACAAACAGGGGACTTATTGGTGTGTACTGAGAGGGAGATGACTTATCACCTGAATTCTTAAATACAGGGCAAACTGACGAGGTCTTCCAGGGAGTCGGAAAGCACTTCTCCTTAAGGCAGCGCTTAAACAGTTTCGTAAGTATGGGAACGAGTTCTGGTGGAAGCTTTTTTAACACTATAATTGGGATGCCATCAGGGCCAGTTGCTTTACTGGAATCAAGGTTCTTGATTCCTTGAAGCGGTTCTTTGTGTCGTGGACGCTTCCCTTTCACCATTTCGCCATAAAACATAAACTATCGATCATTGTTAGATGTCCATCTTACCTCTTCAGGTTACGTATAATCAATTTGAAATGCATGGTAGGTCAGTTCGCACGAAGATATCCGTAACATTTGTAAAAGTGTTCCATTTGATAACCAGAATATGCCTCAGAAATTTCTATCCATGACCTTTATGAGTCTACCATAAGTTTTCCAACCTTCAGAAGAGTAAGGTAAGGATAGATAAAATACAAGATTGGTAGACATGTACAAAGGGTTATACCTCTGTCAGACCATACTCGCTTCTCTAAGCTACCAAAGGCCTTAGTGGCACGCTGTATCCTGTAGTTTACCTCAGCATTGAGGTTTCGTTTCTTGCCAGATGCTACACGAATACATAAAGGTGTGAACAACAGCAAGCTTCTGATTGTTGACCAAAAATATTTGGTTGCGCATAGAAACTACTTGGTGGAAGTGTGAATATGACCTTAGTTTGTAGGCACAAAACATGTACAGGCCTGTGAAAAAAATCCATAGCATCCTGCAAACTTTCCTCACTATGGGTTACATGATCAGCATCATATGTATAGAGCAATTCAATGACCAGGTGCTGAAAGACTCGTGTAGAAGCCTGAAACCTACGAAGATCTGTGTTTCTGAAACGCAAATAAACCCAAAGAAAACAATATTTAAAGGGATAGGAAAGCCCAGATGCAAAATAAATATAGAAAAGCGTAGGTTTTGTTACATCACCCTGATTCACGACATTGTCAACTCAGATGGGTTTTGATAGACCTCCATTGAAGTTTAGGCGAGCCCTCATATTAGTATGGAGTTCCCTGAGTAACTATCGAAATTGAGCTGGGCATCTCAACCTTCCCAGAATTGTCTATAGAGGATTTCTGTACACCGTATCAAATGCCCTGGTCAGATCAACAAAAACCTGATAAAGTGGAACACGGTGTCCAATATATTTGCCAGTGTAATTACCTAGCAGACAAGATCATGTCCATGATTACTCTGCTTGGATGAAAGCCACTTTGACTTTCCGGAATGACAGACGGATGAATATACTTTAACAATCTATTTAGAACTTGGGGAAAAAATTGCTTATTGCTTCAAAAAAAATTATCGCACGATAACTCCCACAGTCACCCGTATGACCCTTTCCCTAGTACAATTATATAATAATTGCATTAACCCAGCCCTCTGGATAGCCATGATACTTGACTTATGCATTTCAACTTTTAATGAAGCTATTATTAAAATGTATATTGTAAACTATATAATGGTGGAAAAGCATGCGCAGTTTATTACATGCCCAGGCAATTAATTTAATTATTGGGCTATTACGACGATTAGGATGACAATAAATGTATGGGACGGTGAAACATTTGTTGTTTCTCATTCAATCACAGATAACATCAGCTCTCCTTGCCATTATCTTATATATATTATATATACATATACATATATATATATATATATATATATATATATATACATATATATGTGTGTATTAATATATATATATGCATATATTATATATATATATATATTAGTATGTATTTAAGATATCAAACCTTTTGTACGAAAAAATTCATATACAAATAACCAGTTGCATTTTCAATAAACGAGTTTTTATCTATCATTTTAGTTGCCAAATTCAAAAAAAATATTTTCTACATAATTACCATTTATGTAAAAACACATTTGACAGAAATTCGATGATACATTTCGGTTCTAACGAACGTGAATAATAAAGAAATGTTTTCTTATAGTCTACAAACCGTCAGTATCTACAAAGAGAGAACATAATTTTTAGTCATGAATAAATAAGTTCAGTTATTTTAACAAAGCAATTTGCAGTCCTATCCAATCCATTTGAGCATGAAAATAAGAAACATTACTTTTGGAATGCCCTTCGTAAATTATGTTTGTGTAAGTTCACCAATATTATTGAACAACAATAAAGAGGAATAACGCCATGACTGAAAATTGGTACACAAATCTTTTTTAAATTAAAAAAAAATATGGTTCAATTACAGAAAATATTTTGAATTTTATCAATAATTCAATGGGTGGAATGTGTTGTGGGGACGCTGTAGTTTATTTCTCCGCAGTACTTTACAAATGCACAATTAAATTGTATTAAATTGATAATAAATTGATACTAAATTATATAATTATACAAATACGTGAATAACAAAAAATATTTTACATGTGTTTGTCGTAATTATATGATTAAATGTATTGTAAGAGATTGCTTTGAGCAGGTTTTTTATTCTTGTAGTAGAAACCATCAGATGTTGGGTACAATAAATTACGGTTAAATATCATATTTTCAATTATGCTGGTTTCGTGTGTATTAATATAGACACGATGTACTACTCATTATTATATAGTACCCAATATATTGCAATAGCGGCCGGTCGTGGCGGTGTCGTAGAATACACTTAACTATAATATATTAATTTATGCAGCTTCCTTATTTATATTATTATTATTAGTATTATTATTATTATTATTATTATTAATAATAATAATTCTATTAATAATAATAATAATAATAATAATAATAATAATAAATAAGCCAATACACTATATATTATTATATAGGACCCAAATATAGTTGTAAGTAAAACAAAAACTATGACTTGGATTTCATCAGCTTAAATCGAAACTAAAACATGTACTTTTTGTATTTTATTGGTTACCTGATAATCTTATTCTTTACGCATATAAATACTTGACCCCCCCCCCAAAACAAAACGACGTTTTTTAAAACATGTTTTTACAGTTGCGTATGCGTAGAAATAACGCGATTAGTCGATTATGCTGGAAAAGTTCCATTATTTTACATGATGACCAGTTAGCAGCAATTTTTACAGACTTAAACTCAATTAGAATATACTGCACATATCTAAATCTCCTTGTATATCTAGTTTCATCTTGAATCTCAGCTGTCAAAATCTCTCAACTATTATTAACTGCTGATAAGGCTTACTATTCCAACCCCTAAATCCTAAATCAATCCAGTCGCTGAATAAATCAGCCTTTTTATTGCAAACCGAAAGCATATAATTTGCATATTAGGTGACAATATCACAAGCATATAAAGAGAAAAGGTGGAATTTTCTTTTATTTTTTCTTCCCCTTTTTATAACTGCACGGACCCTACAGGTGTCACAAAAAGTGTTGTATTTATTCCTTAAGTATTTAATAAAAAAAACATAGTAACTTATTCTGCCTTTGATTACATTTCCGACCACAATTACATCTGGCTTAACTTATCTCCCAGTAAACATGCTTTGTTAAACGCTTTTATTAACGTCTCAAGCTATTTTCCGTCGATGTTTTTTTCCACAATGCGTTTGCATGTTAGTCGATGTGTGCCGGTAAGTTTGGAAGTCAACTTGAAACTAATTGTTATTTAGGACCCTTTCTGATTTCCTGAATTTTTTCAGTATCTTTAACAGTTTAAGAACTAATATGACAGGAAATCTTGACATACGATCCCCCAAAATATGCCATTCACCAAACTCCGTATAATCAAATATCTGAGCTCTAATGCTACCAAAATCGGAATAAAAATGAAACAAACCAGAAAGCAAACGTTTGGAAATGAATACAAATATCACAAATTCTAAAGTAGGGTTCTTTGTAGAAAAGATTGAAATATTACAGTACGCTGTAGCTTCAATTATTTTGTCCAAGTCGTCTCTCTCTCTCTCTCTCTCTCTCTCTCCGTATATATATATATATGTGTGTGTGTGTGTGTGTGTGTGTGCGTATGTGTGTATGTGTGTATGTGTGTGTGTGTGTGTGTGTGTGTGGATGTGTCTTTACTTTTTCTCTTGCATTTCAGTCTGCAATATTTATTCAAGCGTACATATGTGTTACGATAAATCGATCAAAAGAGGAGCAAAAAAGGATTTTGAATGAGAATTGGACAGATGGATCGAGGAGGGAATACTGTTGCCGTGAACGAATGACGTCGAATCGGACATCTTGCCATTAATGGCCGTTCTGGAGATACGAAGGTTGGTGAGTGTTGTGATCTCGAACCCGGCGACTGTTGGCTTGCAAAGATGAATTCTTTTTTTATTTCTTTAATTTAGTTTTCCTAAACCAAGAACACTTCACGCTATTTCGTCGATGGCTACGGGCCTGAACAACATAATAAAGACGTTCACTGGCGAAGGCGATGTGGTGGCTTGGTTAAAGAAAGTTGATCTAGTTATAAAGCTCTAAAAGATAGGCGACGTTGCCACAGTGCTACCGTTGTTCCTCGAGGGTGATGCGCTAGCCTTATATTTGGAGCTCCGCTCCCATGAACAGGAGGATGCTGAGACGATCATAGCCAGATTGATCCAGGCATTTGCGGAAGCGTCGCTTGAGGCGTACAACAAATTGAAACAGAAGAGGTGGACGGAAAAATCCGTCGATGTGTATGCAAATGAAGTCAAAAGATTGCTAGAACTGGTCAGAATTCGGAGACAACTCGTGAATCACGTAGCAAAGATGACATTTGTTATCGGGTTCCCGGAGGAGATTTCCAAGAGGCTGCAGCAGGTCCCAAGTATCGAAACTATGGAGGTGAGTGATCCGCTCCCAACTGCAAAAATATTAGTGAGCACCCAACCGTCTTGGGCTGTAGGAATAGTGGCAACCGCACGGAAGGATGAAAGCAAAAGCCGCCCGAGACCGCGAGGCGGGTGTTTCGAATGTGGGTGCCCGCAATTGTCGAGAGACTACAGGAAGTTATTGGAAAGGATGGTGTGCTACAGGTGTAACTAGAACGGTTACATGGCAGTTAACTGCAAGAGTCCGAGAAACTGTCAAAAGGGAGCCGAAGCGCCAGCAGTTGCCTCGACTTGGGAGTAATGGCGCGCTCGCAGCAGATGCCCACGTGTGAAATCGTAGTGGAAGGACAAGAAGCTGTGGCCATGATCGATAATGGCTGTACCACTAACATGGTACACACTAGCCTTATAAGAGGATGGAGAAGGAAGGACGAAGTAGTGGCATTCGATGGGTCACGAGTGAAATGTCGAGGGAGGAGGACTGTCACAATTGAAATTGAAGATCACCAGATGAGAGTCTCTGCGGTTGTGAATGATCACCTGGTTCCTGGCGTCCAAGCGATTGTCGGAATGGACGTAATATGCCGACTTGGAAGTGTCACAGTCGGCAGCAATGGCATGAGGTTTGGAACAGCGGGATGTGCAGTAACAAAGCAGGTCAACGAAGGAATCAAATAGATTTGAGAAAAGAAATGGATATCAATAAGTGATTCAGATTTTAAAGCGGAATTCGACGTGAATCAGTGGACAGTGGAGTGGGCATGGAAGAATGGACCACCGACGCTAACAAATAGGGTGACATGTTACGATCAATCGAGAAGCAAGAAAGGATTTTGAACGAGAAGTGGACAGATAGATCGAGGAGGGAATACTGTTGCCGTGGGCGAATGACGGCGAATCGGACATCTTGCCATGAATGGCCGTTCTGCAACCAACAAAAGAAGAGGTAAAGAGACGACGGTTGATGCCACTGGTGGTCCCGAACCCGGTGACTGGTGGCTTGCAAAGAGGAATTCTTTTTTTTTATTATTCCTTTAATTTCGTTGTCCTAAATACAGAACACTACAAGCTCGCTGGTATTCGATGAAGCAAAAGAACGTCATATTGTTAAGTTGAATTCCAGTGTCGTTGAAACAAACATCCATTTTCTGTTGAATAATCATCAGCATTTCGTTTTGAAACTGCAAATCTCTTAAGATAAATAAAAAATTTAGAAGATAGTTAAAGTTTCTTACTGTGCGAAAATATCAATGCAAACCATCTTGCAGCTAAAATATAATACATAAATTATGAGTTGTACGAAGTGTCTGGAATTTTTAAACTAATACACGATTTTGATTATAAAACATTGTTTGAAATACTTAGCATTTAATACTTTACTAAAGAGAATAAAGTGCTTATATAATTTAGATCATCAATATAAACTTTGTAATTACGGAACTCTTTATTTTTAATATCTATTACCGCCCAATTAATTCAGCCAAAATGTGGCTGAACCTCAAATGAATAGCTTACAACGGCTTTGAACTTAAATATTGGGAATGAATAACCTCACTTTCAGATAAACAAAGTTTACCACAAATAATCTTGCCAAAGTGGTCAACGGCTCCATCTTTAAAATCAAACTTAACATTATTAAAATTCCAAGGCGTAAAATTTGTGGCAATTCCTGAAAGTTATGTGTATTATTCCTGACAATTACTGACAAAAATAAACGTTTTTACTTAAAGAAAGAACTTTATTAGATTAGATATATATATATATATATATATATATATATATATATATATATATATATATATATATATATATATATTGTTTTGTATGAAAACCATCCCAAGCCAGCTGACATTTTCTTTGTGTTTTAAATTGTAATGATATGTAGCTATATATTTAATAATAAACTAAAACCAGAAAATGATCATCCCCTGCCATTGTTGGCAAGCTTTCTTATTTCATCTATAAATATGAATATAAAAGGTACAAAAACAGACTAAGTAGCCTTTTCAAAGCAACAATTTTCACATTATTTCCTGATATTTCATAAGTTTGTAAAAAAATAAATAAAATAAAGGAATAGTCAGTTCGTCGAATGATGGTTCAGGGTTCTTGCATAATCGCCATAGAACAAGTTCACGAACGGAACAAAGAACATTTCCTTTTAACAACTAGTGAAAAATAACTCCATCATCATCATCCAGATCTGGTTGTGGTGAGTTATTGCTGTGATACACTGCAGTATGGCTTTTCCCTTTTCATTAGTTGTAAGTACAAGTAGGCCGACCTCGCATAAAATATGTCTCCTGCAGCAACGCATATTGACAGCATTTTCATTACAGCGTCAAGCTACAATTCCAAATTCCCAATTCCCGATGCACTCTGCCTTGATAAACAATTGCAGGATCTTCACCATAGCAAGGTATTGAATCCACAATTTTACTGTGTGCTATTCGATAGCAGACCATTATTCAATTTCTCAGTCCCATCATGGAAATTTTTCAATAGTTTCTAAGCTTTCCTCAGATCGTCCTTTTGAGGAAATGACTCTTCTGCATCAGTGTTGGTTTGATCATAAGATGTGAAACCATAAGACATCGCTAAAAATAGCATCCAGAGCAGAATCAACCAAGTAATGAGCACGAATGACTCTTGCAATTGTTTGCCACTTATCATGTGTTTGACTGTTTTTTCAGCATACACAAGTTTAAAAGTTCTTGCAATTCAGAACCTGTCGTCAAATACCTAATTGACCTAACCAAGCGCATCTGTGTATGGCGCCCACCATGCTGCAAAAAAAAAAAAGATTTCAGGGAACTAGGATAAGGCTGTGACTCAATTAACATCATTGCTTTGTGCCAAATTTGTTGATCAAATGTTGAGTTGCCCCTCGTCATCTTACTGCAAATAATTTGCATCTTCCAGAAATGTCCGCTTTCCCTCTGAATCCTCTGGTCTTCCAGGGTTTAGTTTCTTAGAAGAATCAGCAAAAGAGAATCCTTAGGAATACTTTTATTGGAATCAAAGTTTGCAAAACCTGTTCTGTGTTTACGTGACATCACCACTTCTACCTTTATCAGTGGATGCTTAGCCATTATTTTTTCGGACTTTCTGACAAACTTAAAACATCTGTCCATAAACTCAGTAGTGTCTACATGGGAAAAATCAACGCTTCTTATCTTTTCTTTTAATCAGCAGAACCACAAAACAACAACGTTCCTTTAAGATAAATGTTTTTATATGTAAAAGATGTGAGGCATGCCTAATATCCCAGATAACGACATTTGTTAGCTAATTGTCTGAGGTTCAGCCAAGACACCAGCTTTGATGACTGGGCTAAATAATTATGGGTACCAAGGTAATTAGCAACACGAATGATTACAATGGGGTAGAAGTAATCAACCATATCAGCAAAAATAACCTTTTTAGTGACACGCAATATGGTTTCCGTGCGGCTAGATCTAAAGCAAATGTGCTTACAGTTATATCTCATACGATTAGCGAATCTCTCGACGGACGCAACCTTTCTAAGGCAATTGCTCTTGACATATCAAAGGTCATTAATAGGGTATGGCATAAAGGTTTACTTCACAAGATCTCCAGCTATGGTATAGGTGGAAGAGTCTTCTCAGTTATTAAATCATTTCTCTCTGATAGATTCATAAGAGTAATGGTTGATGGGAAAAATCAGAAGCTCACAGTATTAATACTGGAGTCCCTCAGGGGTCCCTCTTGGGCCCAACTCTCTTCCTGATCTATATTAATTTTCCAAATCACATCCTTCCATCATTCGTAGACAGTTATGCTGATGACACTACCATCTATGGGTTCACATCTAAAACCGTAAACGACCAAGTTCTTTCTGATTCTCTCTTCTCTGATCTTGAGCACGTGATACACTGGGAAAGGAGTGGCTTGTTACTTTGAATGCATCTAAAACCAAGCTTTTAGTTTTACATCATCAACGCTCTGATCCTGAATGGCTCTCGTCTTGGGGAGGCCTCGTGTTTTGACAAGATTCTGGGCTTTACCTTTGCTCTTGATCTGAAATGAATCTCGTACATCAAATCTGTTGCCAATGCCGCTGGAAAAATGGTGGGCTCCTTTTACCGATCCAGTAGATATCACACTGCTGATGCAATTTTCTCTATATATAAGAGCCAGTTACGTCCAAGGATAGAGTACTGTTGCCACATCTAGGCAGGAGCTGCTGGGAAGGCTAGTCCTACCTTGATAGGTTTAAAAATAGAATTCGTAGCCTCGTAGATGTTCTTTTCTCTTTCCTGCAACCGCTACCTCACAGAAGAGATGTTGCAAGCTTGTCTCTGCTTTATCGTTATTTTCATGGCAAGTGGTCAACTGAGCTTCAATCTTTGGTCCCTCCTCGCCAAACTTTCACAAGAAACACTCGTCTAGCTGAAAACACTATAAATAATTTCCCCCACTCTTTACCTGTGCCTAAACCTAAACGTAGATTCCATGAACAAAGTTTCTTTCTTAGAACTGCACGCTTGTGAAACTGTCTTCCGTTTTTCTGCTTTCCAGCTCACTATAATCTTGTTGTCTTCAAATATTACGTAAACAAGTTTTTGATGAGCCGTTCCAATTAAGTAAACAAATTTACCGAATTTCCATTACTGACGACTTTTATATTGTCCAATTGACCATAGTAAACTCTTTTCTCTTATCCTCGAGTGGTCTCTTGATCTTGATAAGTGGTGATGCCTATGTAAAAAAAGACAATATTTTGTTTGACTGTTTAGCATTTCGATAAAGTATTAATCAACAATTCCAAAATGTAATCTAATCTTTCATTTATATAAGCTAACTGACATAAGCCATTGTCATAACTCCCAATATTAACCTAGTATTTTGCATTTAAATTCGTGTAGAATTATTTTAATTAAAAAAAAATTATGACGCGCAGAAAAAATATTTACAAGAATGGCCGTTCTCTGATACGTTGGTTAGTTAAATGGTTTCACAAACAAGTTATGACAAGAGAGAAAATTTAGGTTAGATCTGGCACCCAGAACTGTTTTGTGAGTAGTCTGGTTGCTTATCAGCCCAGCTCTGCTCAGAAATAATCTCCCCCACACCTCACACTGCAGACCAAATTGGCGCCCCAGCCCATTCACTGCTCCTTGCACCTTCCCTTTCAGGATATCACATTTCAGTCGCTCATACTGGGTTCGATCAGCCTCAAATTTGCCCACACCGCCCCGCAAGGTCCTTCTCCACTCACAAAGATCCAAAGCAAGATTCTCCCAGGTTCTCTCATCCATCTCACATTTTTTCAAGGTGAACCTCAAACAATCTTTGTATCTCATTTTAGGCTTTTAAGCCAGACGTCTTTCCTCTGCGAGTTCGCCATAAAGGAATTGTTTGGGAAGTCGACTGTCTGACACCCTCACTACATGACCACTGCATTTCAGTCTATGTTTGATAATGAAAGCTTCAATGCTTAGACATTGGGTTCGTTCAAGAAACTCAACTCCACTTACATACATTTACCAGCCCACGCCTAAGATTGACACATCTGGTGAAACCGATCGAGATTCTCAAATGCTTCCTGTATGTTGTCAAAGTCTCACAGGCATAGAGAAGAGCGAAGAGAACGCATATGGCATAAACCTTAATCTTTATTGGCAGCGAGATCTCATGACACCTCCACAAACGCTTGTCCAACTTTCCAAAGGCATCACTTGCCCTACTGATCCGTCATGATACCTCATAATCCAGGACACCGTACATACTACCCAAATATACAAACTTAGCGAAAACCGCTATCTTTAACCCATAGATATATAAACTGATAGCATACCTGGCGCAGGCTAATACATTAAGTTTTTTTTTTTCAGATTGATAGTCAGGCCCAATGCGCTGTAGGTAACCGCAAAGGCGTCCACAAGACGCTTTATATCAGCCCCCGTATGAGCCATCAGATCACAGTCATCCGCATAGAGCAAGTCACGGATCGTGCTAGTGAGTACTTTTGTACATGCATCGAAGCGCTTTATGTTGAACAATCCCCAGTAGTTCGGTAGCGAATATAGGCAACATCAGAGCAACCCCCGAATGACATCCAAAACACCATACTGAAATACAACGCAATGAGTTTGGGTGCTCGAATGTCTCTCTGTTTAACACCAATTTCTACTGAAATAGTATGAGCCAGTTTTCCCCCAACGTGGAATACAACCTTCATATCATCGTGGAAGAGCTTTAAGATGGTTACAAACTTGTCAAGACAGCTAAGCTTTTTCAGAATCTCCCACAAAGCATCCCTATTCACTGTAACAAAAGCCTTGGTTAAAACTATATACACCATATACAGACACTTTCACTGCTCTATACATTTTTCCTGTAGTTGGCTGGCGGTAAAAATCATATCGACTGTCCCACGACTATATATATATATATATATATATATATATATATATATATATATATATATATATATATATATATATATATATATATTATGATGGTACCACTGCAAGATAATATTTTTCAATAGATATAAGCATATATATAAACCAATATTTCGACCGTAACAACCCTTTTTCAGAGCAATATACAGATTTTTGTGTGTTTACATTTGGAGTAAAATAACGTAATTTTTCATACTGTTGCTACAAGTGATTTGTATTATTGTTTTTATTTATTGAAAATGAAACACGCCATCCGACGTCATGATCTGCTTTTTAACTTGTTTCTCATTTTAACTTTACCGATTATTATTAACTGCACATATGTGCCCACGTATTCACTTAAAAGTCAGGAAATTTTACAAATTTTCTGATAACACCGAGAGTTGTGAAAACCTACGACAGCAATATTAAAAAACACGAAAAATTAAAAAAAGACAAATTGTCGATATGTCATTACAAAGGATAGTTAAGATTTACATTTACTGAAAAAGTCTGGTTATTTTGTTTATAGAAACACGTACATCAAATCTGTTGCTATTTTCGCTGGAAATATAATAGGATAGTTCTACCGCTCTAGTATATATCTCACTGTTTATGAAATTCTCTAGCTGTATAAGAGCAAATTACGTCTTAGGATGGAGTACTTTTGCCACATCTTCCAGGAGCTGGTAGAAGCAACTTATCCGTCCTTGGCAATGTTCTAAATATACTTTGTAGCCTAGTGGGGGATACTCTTTTTGGTTCTATGCCAGGTCTTTTCCACAGAAGAGCCGTTGCGAGCCTGTATCGTTATTTTAATGGCAAGTTATCGTCTGCCCCTCCTCACAAAACCCTCGTCCACTTGAAATCACTATGAATAATTCCCCTCACTCTTTATCTGAGCCTGAACCTAAACATATATTCTATGAACAAGACTTCTTTCTTAGAACTGCACGCCTACGAATCTCTCTTCCGTTTCCCTGCTTTCCAGCAGACTACTATATAATCGTCTTCAAGTCCAACGTAAACAAGTACTTGATGAGCTGTCTCTCTTTAATAATCCAATTTAACAGATAGGCACTACTAACAATTAATATAATATTGTTCCATTGATAACTGTGCACCGAGTAACCCTTATCCTCGAGTGACCTTCAGACCTTGATAAGTGGCGACTTTTTCTCTTGGTTGCTAATTTAAGTGTTTTGCCCAAATGAACAATTTTTTATTGTTGCTTTAATTAATTCTTATCATTTTTATTTGTAATCGAAAAATTTAATTGAATTTAAATATTGCATGCATTAAAGTGCCTTTTATATTCTCATAAAAAATGTAAATTATTTCAATGATATATTTCGTAAAGTACTACATGTCAATCTTTTTCTTTAAACAGAAACAGAATGTCTTCACAAACATATTATCCTACTTAAATGATATCCAATACTACGCATTATGGTTTATTTATAAAACATATTACTTACATTTTTTTTAATTAAGATTTTGTTTATTCTCAATAAAAATAAATCTATTTCAAGGAATTATTCGTGCTATATAAATCCCATCCATAAAAATATTCGCGCAGATAAAACAATATGTTTATATATATATATATATATATATATATATATATATATATATATATATATATATATATATATTGTTACGCCATTGTAGTGACTGTCACTACCCCAGATATCAAGAGTGATTTTTTCCGCAAACAATTATACTTCTTATACATCTGGGAATATAGCACAATTGAAAATACTATTTTTGTTTCTCGCAACAACTTCGATGAATAAAAAGGCCATTGTTAAAATCCAGGTCAGTGTTGATGCGTTGACATGAATTTTTGGCGAAATATTGCATTCAAATACGATGGGGATTTATATTGAATGGCGTTTAGAATAATTAGCACTAGTGGGAATAGGAAAATGTTTCATTTATGATTTTCAGTTTAAATATCTCTTCCGCCCATCCCGCTATATATATATATATATATATATATATATATATGTGTGTGTGTGTGTGTGTGTATGTGTGTTTGTGTGCGTGTGTGTATGTGTGTTTGTGTGTGTGTGTGTAAATTTATATATATTTATATATTTGTGTATATATATATTTGTGCATATATTTATGACATTACCATGAAAATTATAAACATTAGCTTGATATTGGAAGCTATCAAGAAGAAAAAAAAGCAATACATTAGATTGAGCTCTTGAAGGGATAGAAAAACTAATGATGAAAATCAAAATGAATAGATCATACTGTTTATTCATCTACTAAAAATCACTACAAAGGATTACAAAAGAAAAATAATGAATTCATGAATGTTCAAATATAATAAGAGTATGATCACTAGTGGAAAATGCATAACTTTCAATTAGAATTCAGAAAGTATACATTTGTTAAGGAAGAAATCAGGCCCACAAGACTTTTATATCACTCACATGAGAAGGGCTATTTTTCTGATCCATCAAATATGGCTTCAGTTTGCATACAAACATGTTTATTGCGCCTTACTTGGAGTTGGGGCGAAACCCGAGGCCAGCAGTTCTACCTTTTCAGTTGCGGTGCATGCGACTTTCTGGTGATTTGATTGTTGGAATGATATCAAATCAATACACCTTGGAATTATTGGTTGTCTTTTATTCATTAGACTATTATGAATTTTACAGAAATTATGATTCCTACATTATGCGTTATTTCACAATGCCTTCTTTTGGTTGTGGCTTGATTATAGAATCTGAAATTTTTGCCTATTTTAGTTGGCTTATGATGTACGAACAGGTGGAATGCACGCTGATTAATTGCAATAACAGCTGCACACTCTGTAGTAAACTTTGGGGTGAGTGGAGCTTGTCATAATACTTCGGTGTTGAAACATGTGTTGCAATGATCGATTTGCTCAATATGGTTGTATGATTGGCATACTTTACAGCAAGAAGAAAAATATTTGTCTAATGAGCATCTGTGATGTGTTCTCTGCTTGTTTCTTTAACAGTTCTTTTGTAGTACGTTGCCGTTTTAATCAACGGTCTCTTTACCTGATGGTTGGAATTTGAAGGCGATGTCTACTAATTCTAGGAGCCAGTCTGTGTTTCCAAGTAGAGTATGGTTATTAGTCACACAATCCTCGGGGACAAGAAGTGAAGCTTCCGGTGTCCATGAATGTCTGTGTAAGGAAATAAGCTATACAGAAACTATTAGTTCAGTCCTCATCTGCCTCTGTATATCTTGGGCTATATATATATATATATATATATATATATATATATATATATATATATATATATATATAAATATATACATAAATTTATGCATAAATGCATGAACATATATATATATATATATATGTAAATATGTAAACATATATATGCATATTAATACACATATATATGCATATATATACACACATACATTCATATACATATATACATAAATATATCTCGTATATACATATATATGAATATATATATATAAATATATATATATATATATAGAGAGAGAGAGAGAGAGAGGCAGAGAGAGATAAAAAGAATGTGGAACAGAGAGAAATATAAAAAGAAAAAGAGATATTTCGTATCTTTCTTAAGCACCTTTTTTCCTTTTTATTTTGTTTTGAAACACTTTTACGGTTGTTATTGATATTTGATAGCTTTGGGCTAGTAGCCAAACAAACTAAAGAAAATGCTTTTCGTTATGTGTTGCGAAACGCACGTAAGGCAATACAGAAAGGCATTAGCAGTATATATATATATATATATATATATATATATATATATGCGTGTGTGTATGTGTGAACGTATGCATGCGTATATATGTATGTACGTTTTCGTGAATTGTGTGTATGTAATACTTTTATATATATGTAAATATGAGACTATATTTCAGAGTGGATGCTAAGTAAATCGCAAGGGGTATTCTCACAAGGTGGACATGATTGTTGAAGAAGAATTAATGACCCAGAGAAGATAATTGTCGACCACGTCAAATTCTTGACTTAAAACTTAGCATTTATCTCGATATTAAGACATTTATGTAAATGAAAAAAAAAATGCTATTTAGTACAAAGAAAATGGAAACCTTCCAGAAGTCTAAGTACCGGATGTCTATGCCTATCAACACCTTAAGTCGATTAAAATTCGCTTTTTATATACTGTTTAACCTCCTATCACTCGATATAATTTATTATCTATTTTACTTTTCACTCTTCTATTTTCTATTTCCCCTCTTTTACCTCATTAACTATGAATTCCACTTGATGATAGTTCTCAGCCGAATTGAAATGCTCGTGATGACTGTGGAACTCTCATTAATAATTTCGAATTTAAAAGTTTAAATATAAACGAAAGGCTTCAGGGATGGATATATGGAGAGTATTTAGATTAATTATGACTTAAGTAAAATGCCCCTGAAATCCCTTTCTGAAAATTGAGAAACATTTGACATTTGCGAAATATTAAATAGTCGCGCGGTCCTGGATATGACCTAAAACTATATCCGATGGTGAGACCCCACCTTGCGGGCCTTGGGGAGTGTGGAGCCACGCTTTAATTGCCATTGCTCCCAGGTCCACTCTGACCCGGAGTGGTAGTACCTGTTAGGGTCCCAACTATGGGTTAAATAGAATCTGACTTAAAAAAATATATACTCCATTAAAAATCGTTCCTCAAAATAACTAGATTCGGCATTAAATAACCTGAAAAAGGTTGATATGCCGTAAAACAAAAACAACCAACCAACCAAATATTCGCCCAAAGTAGAATTATAAACCAAACTGTACAATAAAGATGAAAAAACCCCAGAAATTAATTTACATCAAAACCAGCATACCGGAACATCTAAATAAGACAAGCATTGTAATCCAATGATGATAATTACTAAATTATCCAATCTTGCAAATTAGTATGAAATGAGAGATGCTGAAAAATATATATTTCTACATATTTTATCAGATAATCTAAATTATACAAGGTAAACATGGACGGTAGCAGTTAACAGCATATCATATATTAATGTTCAATTGTACGTTACATTCCAGTAATTGAAATTTATATATTTTCTGTGGATTTGTAATACCATCCCTCTTGAAAAGCCCGCATAAATCGGGCGAAACGTTGAGTATTCAGGTTCTTCCACCTCCATTTTATTTATATATTTTTATATATTAATATATGCACACACACACACACACACACACACACATATATATATATATATATATATATATATATATATATACTAGCAATTTAGCCGCCGTTGACTGGGTTCAAAAACAGCCTACAGAAAATGGACTTATTAAAGTATGATAGGGTATGAAAAGGAAGGGATGTAAAGTGATAGCTTCGAATTTTGGGGGTATCAAAACCAAAGCAAAATATGATGAAAGTAAAAATAAAATAGATAAACCCCATAATTTATTATACCATACCTGTTCACACTAAAACAGTTATCACAATATTCTGTGGATCTATATTAAAAAACCTTGTTAAACATTGTGACATATTTCCATTCGAACGAACACTCCATAATTTTATTATACCATATTTCTTCAAACTGAAACATAATTATCAAAGTATACTTTTCGGTCACATAATGGAAAATGACCATCATTTCGATTTCGACCCTCGTAAAGCATATACATAGTAGGTCAATACGCCGTCTGTTGGAATCTGCTTTATCCTAACTCAACTAACACTATCAACAAAAGAAAAGGATTTTTTAACATTTCTTTCCACTTATCTAAAATAATATTGCACGAAAATAATCTAGACACTAGTGTATATATATATATATATATATATATATATATATATATATATATATTTGTATAATAGTTTTATTTGCATACACTCCCCCAGTATATATAAAACTAAAAACATCGACCCTCTCGTCAGTGACAACACCTCTTGAAAAAATCCGCATAATTGGGGCGAAACGTCGAGCCTCCTGTCTTCCGCGTCCTTTTTACATCATAACGTCGGATTGTATCCATTTTAAAATTCATATATATATATATGATGAGAAATATGGAAATAGTATTCGACAAAATAGAGAAATAAAAAGGAACAAACCGTATTATGTGTTCATTAACGTTTCGTCTTTATTTTTTGTTTCTTAATCTCATTCATCCAGAGGAAGTCTCGAAATAAAGACGAAACGTTGATGAACACATAATACGGTTTGTTGCTTTTTATTTCTCTCTCTCTCTCTCTCTCTCTCTCTCTCTCTCTCTCTATATATATATATATATATATATATATATATATGTGTCTGTGTGTGTTTGTGTGTGTGTTTCCGTAAAGACATGCTTCTAGTTCCCGAATGGCAAATACATTGAATAGATGTCAGCTCTACTACATAACTAAGTTATCTGATATTGATATTTTCAATAAAATTTAAAATAAACCTGTACTGTTTATCCTTTATATATTCATATATATATATATATATATATATATATATATATATATATATATATATATATATATATATATATATATATAACTACTTAATTTACACACATAACATTAGTATAGGAAAGTATAAATTTATGCGTAAACTTTAAATATTTACTTCAAAATGCTCAATACGTAAGTAGAGCTTGTTAGTAAGCTATAAAATATATATGGCGATTAAGCTACACATACACACACACACATATATATATATATATATATATGTATATATATATATATATATATATATAAAGGAAGTTGAAGACATGATTATCTTCTA
This sequence comes from Euprymna scolopes, assembly GCF_053919585.1. Lineage (NCBI taxonomy): Eukaryota > Metazoa > Mollusca > Cephalopoda > Sepiida > Sepiolidae > Euprymna > Euprymna scolopes. Next base: position 31,713,183 of record NC_136497.1, read on the forward strand.
GTTTAGAAGGGTGAGAAATTGTGTGTTGCATTTTATTTACTTTGTCGACAATGCCCGGGACACTAATATAATGTACACTAATAAGGAATATTTACTCAGTATATCTAAAATAGTTAAACTTTTGTAATAGGACAGGATTGAGAAGTTGTTCTCACAAACAAGAAAAAACGACAGGAGAGAACTACGCTAAATGTTTTTGAGTGTTATGATTTTTTTTTAAAAATAAATAAAACACAACCGTTTGCTTAATTAGATAACATCTATTTTATTGCAATCTAAGCCAATTAAATTTTAAGCTTGAGACTGGACATTGCTTTTTATTAAAAGGTCATAAAATAAAAACTCAAACTGACAAAATTGAGGCATATATTTCCTACTTTTTACATGGCTAGACATGGCTGCTCTTGTCTGAGAGGTTGGAGGTATAGGCTTGACAGTTGTGTGACTACTATTTCCGACTGATTGTACAAGCACCTTAAATCTTTGGTATTATTATTATTATTATTATTATTATTATTATTAGTAGTAGTAGTAGTAGTAGTAGTAGTAGTAGTATTTCTTTGCATCTAGTATGCATCATTACTTCATTATGCCGCCATTTATTTTCCAGCGTGTCTTAATAATAATAATAATAATAATAATAATAATAATAATAATAATAATAATAATAATAATTCTGATTTCGTTTATCAACATCTCCTTGAAAAGAGATGGGATTCATTTCCAGAGGACTTCCCTCAATCCCGGCTCCAAAACAGGGGCTTAAAAGATCAAGGTACATCCTAAGGATATAGGTGGTACCTACAATAGCAGAGGTCTGAAGGCCGCCCAAAACATCGAGGATACGTAATTCTTTCAATTGTCCTTCCAGACGACATGATACTACTCCAAGCGTACCCACTACGACCGGAATCATTTGTGTTTTAATCTCGTGTAAATTGCCTAATTGCTCCACATTTCGTTCTCCCATAACACGTTTCTGTCCAAGAGTGCTGGGGAGATTACATTTTTCCAGTTTTTTGATACCTTGCCAATGACGACGAAATCGATCATGTCCCAATTGCTTACGAATCATGTGCACTTGTTCCCGCTTCATCAGGCAATCCTTTAAACCACTTTCTAGCACACTTCACCCCCAACCTTCTTACAGACCTCTCAATATATCAGCAGCCCCATGCGATCGTGTCTTTTGCGGTACTCTCTCTGTGCCAATCCGCCACACTGCTGTAAGGTATGCAATTGACTCTAAGGCCTTACCATAAATCCAACATTCTTCCTCTCCTAGAACCACTTTAACAGTCGTGTTTCTAATGCCTGCTCTTGTGCTGCACAAACAAAAGCTTTAGTACTCTTAGCCAGATACCCAACTCTAAGACAGTGATATGATTTTTCATCAGTCACATCTGCTACATCCTGGAAGAACTGTTCGTGCATTTTCTTCCTAGCAAATTCCTCTGCCCTTTTTCAGTCCGTACGTTTCACATACTCACCCCTGGTCTTACATACCTTTACTTCATTGGCCACAGCTTGAGCATCCATTCCTCATTTCTAACCATATGCTCCTTCAGCGGCATCGTTTCAGTTCTAATATAACCTTTTACACTTCTCAATCTTCTCTCACGATCTTCCCTCTTTTGATAAAGCCTCGCTACGCTACTTCTAATGTGGAATATACTATATATTGCTAAAACTTTTCTTGTTTTGATATCCATGGCATGCAAATCCTTGTCAGACGATTCTAAAATTTCCGAACTGTATCTCAAAACACTGACTACCCATGCATTCACGGCTTTCATTAGGCTTCCCCATACAATTTGGATTTCGCAGTTAGTTTCACTCTTCTTAAATACTTCTTCCTGACTTTCTCTTTCATCTCTCTGTTCATGGTGCCTACACCCCGATAATAATAATAATAATAATAATAATAATAATAATAAGAATAAGAAGAAGAAGAAGAAGAAGAAGAAGTATAAGAAGAATAAGAATAAGAATAAGAATAATAAGGAAGTCAAACCAAGCGCCGCTTTTGTAAGGTTTACTCGTCTTTCGAGTTTACATGTTTGGGGAAAAATATCCTGCCAAGAGAGTATTTTCCCACCGGTATGTTTTCTGGTGTTAAACTGTCGAATTATTAAAATTCTGTATTTTGATTCAATCTCTGCCAAATATAATATTAATTCCAGTTAGTGGATAAATACAAATGCACCTAAAATATCCCCTCGCCCCAAGAAAGAAGAAAGGATGGTTGAAAACAAATAAATAAATAAATAAAAAATAAAATAAAAAGTTATAACTATCAGTATATCTTTGAGTATAAACGGGCCCCTTAGTACACTACTGCCACATTGGTTCCACTTCCGCCTGTAGCAGCACAGCCACCCCGGCGAACGTGTTCAATAAATGAAAGCCTTCAACGCGTTGGATACGTGTCAGATAGGTAGAAAAAGGTTTAACACCTTTTAAACGACATATTATAGCAACATATCCCTTTTTTTACTGTATTTTTGTTTTATTTTGTCACTGGCAAGGAAGTCAAACCAAACGCCGCTTCTGTAAGGTTTCTCGTCTTTTGAGTTCGTTTGGGGAAAAATATCCTGCCAAGAGAGTATTTTCCCACCGGTATATTTTTTTGTGCTAAACTGTCAATTTATTAATTTTTTTTATTTTGACTCAATCTCTGCCAAATATAATATCAACTCCAGTTAGTGGTTAAATGCAAATGTACCTAAAATATCCCCCGGCTCAAGAAAGAAGAAAGGAAGGGGAAAATCGGTAACTATATCTAACGGTATTACGATGAATCCACAATACAAACACACTTGTAAGTATGGGAGGGGAATCTATCCTCAAATACCTCTAGTTTCGAATTACAACTACGGACTTATACTAAGTAAATATTAATAAATTTGAACCTCTTTCCTTAATTTTTTATTTTTATTTTTCAAATTTTAATTTTATTTATTTTTTTAATTTATTTTTTTTTCATTTCATTTTATTCATTTTTTTATTTATTTTTTCTTTATTTTTCTTTATTTGTTTTTATATATGTTTTTTGTTCATGTCCCATATGTACGTGTGATAGGGCACGATACCTCCTGTATACACGGGAGCGTTACACTATCTCTGCAGCAGAGCCACAAGTAAAACAACTCTTGGCCCAGTGTTGCCACAAACACCAAAATATGAAAAATGTCAAATAATCCAAACCGGGGGACCCAGAAGAAAGATCTGGGTGTCATGATCGGCAGTTGCTCCTTCCGTAGCAAGCATGGGGCACCCGGTTGTCATCCTGCGAATATTGGCCAACCTTCTAATTTCAGAAACTCAAATAACATGGACGCTGAACAGGTAAGTATAACCTCTAATTTCAGAGAACAAAAAGATACCGAGCCAAGACAGCACAGCAATGATAACCATCAAAAGGAAAAAATCCGAAGAAAGAAATGGACAACAAAAGAGAATAGACTCGTAATGGAATGCTACTATAGAAGTCATCCTAAATATAGATATAGACGTTATCGGAAAGAATGAAAGAACTATGGTGCCTATCCAGTGACTTCCATACGACAGAACAAAGAATTCCGGATCAAGCAAGACTAATACTCAAGAAAGGTTGGCTCTCTTAACTAGAACTAACAGAAATTCAGCGAAAAATAAATGATGGAACTGAACAAGAAGCATCCCCCAACGGAACCGCAAGTAGATCCATCCCACAAGTTTAATCGCCACAAGTAAAAAGACCAAAGGCCGACGACCAACAAATAACGAAGTCCACAAATGTAGAAACTGAGAAAAATACAGAACTAACAGAGAATGAAGCAAATGAAGTAAATAAAATAATATAGGTGATGAACGAGGAAAAAACAAAGTTTGCATCGTTAAGGAACCAAGAGCAGAAGAAACTAAAAATAACCCTTATCCCTGAGTGGCTTCCGAGTCTTGATAAGTGGTGACCACTGTGTAAAAAAAAAAACAGAGAAGGTTAAGAAGCTCCTCCCACATATCCCAACAAGTACAATCACAGACTTAAACAACCTAATTTACGCGGACGCCAAAATGGTAAGTATGAATCTCAAATCAGAAAAACAACCGGGGACAAGCGGACCGACAAAACCTGGATGGGAAATAAGACGAGAAACCCAAATACACAAACATTAAAAAGAAGCCAAAAACATCAACAGGAAAAAAGCAATGTGGAGAAAACGGAACATTGGAAATGTAACTGACAGGGAGAGGCTAAACAAGAAACATGAAGAACTGGACAAAAAATAAAAGCAAAAGAAGCGAGACTGAGACGATATAGATATGAATATGAACAATGCAAACAAAACAGAACATTTGAAACTAATGAAAGCCAATTCTACCAAAATGTGAACGGAGGAAAAACAAAAAACAGAACAACTAAATCCAACAGAAACAAAACTCTACTGGATAAAATATGGGAAGAGCGACAAGATCACAACAGAAATGCCGAAAGACATAAAAGACGAGTTAGAACAAATAGAAGGAAACAACAGTGAATGAAATCAGCAAGGAAACCCCAAAGAAAATCATAGGAAAAATGGCAAACTGGAGAGCACCAGGGCACGACGGGATACATGCATACTGGTCTAAAAAAATTCACAACCTTACACGAAAGGCTAGCCCAAAACCTGAGAAGATGTATACAGAAAGCAAGCGTACCCGATTGGATGACAAAAGACAGAACCACACTGCTACAGAAGGACACGGAGAAAGGAACCGCCCCTAGCAACTATAGGCCAATCACGTGCTTACCAACCATGTGGAAGATACTGACAGCGCAACGGACGGAACAAATCTACCACTCCCTGAATAAACGTGGACTCATGCCCGAGGAGCAGAAAGGATGCCAAAAAGGAAAAAGAGGTACACATGACCTGTTATATATAGATCAAAAGATCCTAAAGGAGGTAAAAAGGAGGAGAAAGAACTTAGCCATGGCATGGATGGACTACAAAAAAGCGTACGACAGGATCCCCCAAGCATGGATAATAGAATGCCTAAAAATGTATAAAATACTAAGCGGGATCACCAACGTAATAGAAAATGCAATGAAAACATGGAGACTGGAGTTGACCCCCGATGGACAACATATAACAGAAATTAACATACAAAGAAGAATCTTTCAAGGATACTCACTATCACTACTACTATTCATAATAGCCATGTTGCCCTTGAATAGTATTCTGAGAAAGTGCCAAGCCGGATAAGAGTGCTCCAATACACAGGAAAAAATTAACCACCTGATGTACATGAACGATCTGAAACTATTTGCAAGTACCGAAAATGAGCTAGAGACACTAATCAACACTACCATAATCTTCAGCCAAGATATCCAAATGGAATTTGGAATGGAGAAGTGCGCACAACTTGCTATAAGAAAGGGAAAACTGGAAACGACAGAAGGCATGGAACTACCCAACCAAACAGAAATGACGGCACTAGGGGAACAAGCCAACTATTTATACTTGGGAATTCTGGAAGCGGACACCATCAGAGCAACAGAAATGAAAAAGAAAATTAGAAAGGAATACCTCAGGAGAACAAGAAAACTACTGGAAACTTAATTATATAGCAGAAACCTAATAAAAGTATAAATACATGGACAGTATCGCTAGTGAAATACTCTGGACCGTTTATAGGATCGACAAAAAAAAACTGAGACAACTCGACCAGAAAACCAGGAAACTCATGACCTGCATAATGCACTACACCCAAAGGACGATACTGATAGACTCTACTTGAAAAGGAAAGACGGCGGGAGAGGACTGATCTGTATAGAAGAATGTGTGAAGGATACAAAAAAAAAAGAACTAGAAAAGTACATAATGCAAAACACAGAAAGGATAATTATGGCAGCGAGAGACACCGAAAAAAAACAACAAAGCAGAAAACAGAGGAAAAACGACAAAACGAGAAAAGAGAAATGGAAAGAGAAACAACTCCACGGAAGATTCATAAGAATGACAAAAGATGAGAATAACGAAAACACCTGGACATAGATGCGAAAAGGACATATAAATCGTGAAACTGAATCTCTAATAAATGAAGCACAAGATAACTCGATAAGAACCAACCATATCAAAACAAGGATCGATAAAACACAAGAAAACAGCAAATGCAAACTATGTGGACGGAGAGCCGAACGATAAACCATATAGTTGTGACACTTACGTCACCCGCGCGTCGTCCAGTGGTGGAATGACCCCGGTTGTCGGTTCTGGTGTTTCCTCGGCGATGATGTCAACGGCCGGTTTCCTGAAACAGACTTGTCATGCAAAACAATTGAAAGGACCAAGTCAACAAGCGTTTCCTTTTGTACAAACTTCCCTGTATTTCAATAACAGTACAATCGCGGCTAGCTGTTCAGTTAGGGACTTGCCACTTGTTAACTGCGAGGTTTTCTCTTCTCTCTCCGACAGAAAACTCAATTATCTACGTGACAGGGTCAATCGATGGGGGAATCTTCGTTCGTCGGACCCAAGGAATCAAATCTCTCTCTCTCTAGCTCTGTCAATCTCTCAAGGCTCGTTGCTTATATTGTGGGGGCGTGGACTGGGTCTCTTCCCGTTTCAGGTCGTTGGCCAATCAGAATTAAGGGATCGCTGTCCGTCAAATCTTCGCCAGGCGGCCTATACCCAAAAAAGGAGCTGTCTTTTTTCCTCTGTTGGCATTCGGGTGTTCTCGATTTCGGCCTAATGGAACTTGACAGGTCGTAAAAATAGAGATGTCGAACTTAATTATTTTTGAGAGGACATAAAAATAGCTGAATCCGATTCCACAAAGGGCACGTGTCTTTTCAATAGGGTCACTTATCGCCCATCTAAAATTCCATGTGTGTTGATCCAAAATTGTCGGAGGAGTTTGACCGTTGACCCTTAACAGCATAATTTCTGGCCGAAAATGAATTAAAAAGATTTTCCCAAATTTCAGTACCCTGTATATCAAATTTCGAGTCTGCATACTTAAAATTGACAGAGTTATTGCGTAGGTAAATGTACACAGGCACACAGACAGACACACAGACACACAGACACACAGACACGTTCACTTATATATATATATATATATATATATATATATATACATATATATATATATATATATATATATATATATATATATATATATATATAAGCATTTCAATCCGGCGTTTCCCGGGTATTTGGAGGTGTACGTTAAGCAAAAAAAAATAGAAAAAAAAGCGATCAATTTTTTTAACTTTGACCCCTTAACAGCCAAATTTCTGACCGAAAACAAATTACAAAGATTTTCCCAAATCTCAGTACCCTGTATATTACATTTCGAGTCTGTATACATAAAATTGACAGAGTTATTGCGTAAGGAAATATAGACAGACATACATACACAAACACATACCCACAGAGACGCTTTCACTTTTATAGATATAGAGACTAGCGGGTAGTAGGCAGGCAGGCTCGAGCCCGTAACACAAAGGCGGAAAAGAAGGTGAAAAAAGATATGACGTCGAAGTAAGATTATTCAATGCAACGGCGACGATGACTAACGAAAATGTCGGTACAAAACAACCCCTCTTTGTAACGACCGAGTTGATGGTGAAGGAATGAATGTTGTTGGCCAATTTTTCGATATTTGTTGTCCAAGACATCGAGCTTCAACACGGTACCGATCTCCTGAGGATGAGTCGCGTGTGTCGAAAGTTTTTGCAAGGCATACAAACACACCCACACACACACACACACACACACACACACACACACACACACACACACACACACAAAGATTTTTCCTAGCGGGGGTGTCCGGCGTGATCCGTGTTTTTTGGAGGTGTAAAAGAAAAAACACATTGTTTGGTAGTAAAGTAGGCTCAAAACCGAAGCCTTGACGCGAAGGTGGAAAAGAAAGGGCAAACACCTGATGTCTAACCAGCTCGGCTACGACGGGAGTGAAAACTGTTTTAATTTAACGATTTAAAAGTTAAAGACAGCTGCGTGAATTTAATGAGGTCAAACACCACGCGACCTCAATTTGGCACTGCAAGCCACTTTCTGCGATTTATTTGTTTCCCCTGCCAAGTTATTGGAGAAACATCTTCCCTAAAATGGGGAGTGTTCAAATGAATGAATAGAAATTATGACGGCTTTTTTCCCCCAGCATTGATAACACCTTATTGCTTTCTGGACGTCTTGGTAGGAAAGGCCGAGAACGACTTTGTTTTCGGTTTCGCTTTTTTTTTTATAGTGAATAGCCAAATAAACACACCACGAGTAAAAAAAAAAAAAAAAGAAGAAAAAATCGCGTAAATAGCCTTTAAAAGTCGCCGAAATTAAAGATACGCGCGAGCTCGTTTCGTAAATCTTAGATATTATAATCTACGGAGAATATAAAAGGTTTTGAGAATGAGTGACCCTATCGAGCGTGCCCCCCAAGCCTTTGCCGGACGTTTTATTTTTTGTTAATGTTTTTATTGCATTTTCACCCCAAACAAGGCACATAGACACTTTGTTGTACGGGGCTACTATCAGGGACATAAGCATGAGGGGTACTGTTAGGAAGTTGCGCAGCACGATTGCTGTTCACGTTACACTTGAACTTCTGCACGCCAGTACAGTCGGGGAAGCTGGGACTCGGAAGGGAATTCCAAAGTCTAGCTGTTCTTGGGAGGAAACTGCTGGAGTAGAAGGCTCTCTTGCATCTAGGGATCTCTACTGTGAAGGGGTGGGATTTAGCTGCTTGTCGGGTTTGTCGGGTGTATTTACGTCGAGAGGACACAAGTGCTTGTAGTTCGTCGGAGCATTCACCGTACTTGTGCGCTAGTGTCGAGGGAAAGTGCTGTATCTATGCTGTCAGAGACTTTGTTTATTAGGGTACAGTCCTGGGTAGAGAAAATAAAAGTAGCTAATGTTATGTTGCATGTAAAGTCTAAAGCACATAAAGGCTTGATCGTACGATTCTAGTTTAGTTTCTCTAGTCAAGGGGAGGGTGTTTCGAATGTAGACTCCAAGCCCATGCATATGTCTGTCAGAGTCCTTACGGCAGAGTGGGAGGTATCCGGGCATGTTAAAGTAGTTAGGGGGATGGAGGAGTGTAGGTTAGTCTCACTTCTATCCGAGGTGTTTGTAAGACGAAACGCTTCATCATCATTTAAATTAGTTCAAAGCCCGCGGATGTTCGTAAATGCGAGCCTCAATGGAGAAGGCAGGTTGGTTTTGTTTGAGCTTTGACCTGGTTTTAGCGTAATTTTGAATGTAAAACTGCACGCACACACACACACTAACACACATTTTGCCTTTATATATATATATATATATATATATATATATATATATATATATAACACATTTTCTTGTTAAGTGTGGACACTCCTTGATGCAGTGTTTGCTTAACATCTGCAACAAGGGCTCGGCACTTTTGGTTTTTGAGATTTTTGGGGTAATTTTGTGTGTGCCGTCTTGTATTGTCGGTCGGCGGTTTATTTTCTTAGGTTTTTTATATATGCCATGCCCGCTTCGATATTTCCTGCATCTGTTTTTATTAATTCTACTTTCTGACAAACAATCAGTCAATTTTGGCAGTGTCTAATTCGGTTCGTTTTCTAACTTCATTAGCACCTTGTGCCTGATTTCTCCACTTTTTCGTGAGGTAAAACCTTGTGCAAAAACAACATATTTAAAATTGTCTGCTGTTAATTCCAACAACTTGAAGTCATCACAATGTTTGCTGAATACTGCTGCGTACGTGGCCATGTCGTTATTATCGTCTTTGGTCACATTTAAGCATTTCCATCTCTTATGGAAAAAAGACGTTCTGGCGAGACAAGTTCTGTTAGCAGATTTATCGTCTCGTTGAAATATAACTCCGTGGTTTTCCGTAGCAGTACGAAGTCTTCGAATTTGTCATGTTTAAAGCTTTCATATTAGCATTCGAGTCCTCTTGTCAGATGAGTTACAGCGGTCGATATTGAAAAAGTGTTCATATTTCCTGAAATAAATTACGAATGATGTTTCATTTTACTCGTACTTGAAATTATCTATTGCGGATCATATCTTATTTTGGGGAAAATTTGAATCATTTTCCCCGCGCGCGTTCTCCTTCAAAATATTTGTCAGTAGTTACTCTATCCCTTGTTAGCACCTGGACGATTGTTTCGGTTGTTTCATTATTTACTCGGACAATTGTTTTTATAATTCGACTTGTTCCTCTAGCTTTTCTTTCTGGTGTACCATCATCTGCTGTTTTACTTCCCATTTCTTCAATAAGTCTTTTTTCATCTTTTTTGTTTAATTTTCAGTTTAATTAACTGGGCTAATCTGACCTTAGCTCTTTCATCTTGTATGGTTACTTAGTTCAGATAGGAAAAATGTACAGAGTTTGCCTTTTTTATCTCTTATATTAGGTAAGAGAATTTCGAAGTTCGATCTTTTTATCTCCCTTTGCAAATACCAGGCAGGAAATAATGGTTATTTCCACATTATGTCACATATTGGGAGGAATATGAACTAAAATAAAATGTTTGTTGGACTTAAAATTTTTTCGACGTTTGAGTGTCCTTTCCTTGGACAAAAAAAGAAACAGGGCTATTCAATTCCTTCAACGGTTAACGGTCTAAAAAATTATGTGCATTCTTCCAGGAGGGGGGATAGATTATAGATTTTTTTAGTCTATGCAGAGAGAAAAACAGCGATGGTTTTTTAATACTCAACACAATACGAATATTAAGAATTTAAATTATTATTGTTTTTTAGAGCTTTAGAAATGTACTTTTCCGGTAGGATGGTCCGGCCTATTTGGTTTTAGTAAAAAGACTTTACTTACAGCTTTTCGACTCGTACTTATCTGGTTCTGAATTTTCTTTTTATCTTTATGAATTCGGTGACTTGGGTTTTACCTGGTAATTTTTAAAAAATTAATTAACAGAGTTCTTTTTTGACTTTGAGGCTACCGAGTGAAAGGAATCTTTCTTAATGCTCGTTATAGAAACACTGATTTATTAAATCCCCTTTCGTTTAGCTAGTGTTCGAATCCTCTGTGGCCAATGTTATGGGAACACAGGTATATTTATTTCCTTTTTTTTCGTCAGTCTTCGAATCCTTTTGTCGCCAGTGTTATAAAAGCACTGCTTTACTACTGGAGGACTGGTAAGAAATTAGGGTTTCAATGTGTATGCGTTTCTCGAATATTTCTGCACCAGTGTTATGGCTTGTATTAATGTATCATAGTGTATTACTAAAAAGCAAAGAAAGCGATACAGAATAAATATAATCTTTTGCATCCCGCCGAGTAAGCAAGGTTAACTCCAAAACTAGAAACCTTCTAGGGATCGTTCGATTTCCGGTATATATGGACGGTGTGTGAGAGAGTGCTTCCCCCAAAACAGATATAAAATGTTAATCTATTGCTTATGATAGCAAATTTTAATTGTATGCCTTATGATAAAGAATTTTGATTGTAGTCCTCATCATATATAAGTTTGATTGTATATATTTTGATTAAAAGACATTATGACATGTAATTTCGATTGTATCACTTAGAAATATAATTTTAATTGTATTCCATGATGATATACAATTGTAATGTATACATTTCGATATATAATACTGTAATGTATTTTTATGATATATAATATGATTGTATTCCTTATGATATATAATTAGGATTGTATTTCCTATGATATACTATTTTATTTGTATTTGTATTTCTTATGATATATAATTTTGATTTTATTTATTATGATATATAATTCCGATTGTATTTGATGCGATATATAATTGTGATTATGTTCTTTATGAGATATAATTCTGATTTCCTTATTTATGACATAATATTGTGATTGTATCCTTTCATGATATATAATTCTGATTCTTATTTCTTATTATATATGTTTTTGAATGCATTTACTTATCATGCATAATTTTGTTTGTATTCTTTCTGATAAATAATTTGATTATTTTCTGTCAAATTTGAGCTTTATACCTGCCCTTCTTTTAAAGACCCCATCTCTACAAGCTATATCTAACAATATGGCAAAACCCAGAGTATTCAATTTTGAAGCAAAGTTTTTAGTAAACTACAAATAATAGAAGATATAAATATAACTCTGTGGTGTATGGATGGGCATTCGTTCGTCGATGCGACGAGGACCATTTAATAATCCTAAAGGAATAATGGAAAACACGCGCTGAATTATGAAATAACGGTTGTATAATTTCTAAGCAATTCCTTTCTAACTCGACACTACATTATTCTAGAGCCAGGGGAAGTACGGGACAACTGAGAAAAATGCTGTATTAAGCGGAGCACATGCAGTACCTGAAAATCCCAAACACTTACCCATTTTAGTATTGAACAGACTCAACGATGCTTAACACTATTCGTATTGATTATTGGTTATATAAATGACAGACTCTGTACAAGATTATTTAACCTTTAATATAATTTCACTTCCTTTTTTTTTGTTTTGTTTGATATAATGTAACACACTCTTGCGTTAAAATGTGTCGAATAATCAGCCACATTTATTTTAATACGTGCGTGCTGCGCGAACATTTTTGTATTTCATTTTATAGTGATAGTTGACTTTAAATTTATATTTAATTATTTTATTTCATTTTTTCTTCTGTATTGTTATCTTCAAGTAATCCTATATTGTAAGAGAGCGTGTATTAGCAGGTGGGAAAATAGCAATAGGGACTCTATGATAACTGGTTTGCTAAGATATTAGCAGCAGTAGCCGAAATAGCATGTATGCAAATTAGGAAGTGTTCGCGGGCTTGCGTCAGAAGAAAATGAAATAAGAGCAGAGAAAAATGCACTACATAGTCGGAGAGAAAGTAAAATACTCCTGATGAGAGGAACCTTTGACGCTGCAGTTTCAGCGAGATACTTTTAAGCTGCTGTCATGTCGGCGGGGGTATTGGTAATCCCATGGGAGACGAAATAAACAGCTAGAAAAAACAAGAAGCAAGAATTGTTTGGAAAGTAATGGTGATGAATGGCTTTAGCATACACAGAAAGAAAAGCCGAGTCAGATTTATTCGTTTTTGTTTGATTGTTACTTTTTAATGGCACCAGACGGCGTGATGGTTTGAGGGAGGTTTGTAACAAATCCTCGCACAGAATATTTGATACAAATAACGTAAAACAATTCATAGGAAAAATTAGATATTGTAATTAATGCACACAATGACCAAATACTAGAAGAGAACAGCAAAAAATATCACAAAAATGATTAAAACATGATTAATATCGCAGCATTAAACATAACACTAATTGCAATAAAAGTATTAAAGTAGTAATATTAGGGTTACAATTACTATAATAGACATAAGAAACTTACTAATGAATAGAAAAGCTATAATTGCAGAATTCACGACTTTTTTCCTCTACAATACGACGAACAAAACCAACACTAGGTATGTTGTATTGGCACCAAATCGACGTATGTTATAATCTATATCGTGTTTATATATTCTTACTAACGGACCTTATGTATGTATCTATGTATACATAGGTTGTGCACGTATTATTAAACAGACTATTTTCTTGCATTGTACATCCCTTAGTGTCTATTTACTTAAAGGCCCGTGACTCCCCCAGTGTTTTGAATGTGCTTGTCAAACGTATAATACATGTAACGAAGACGATATTGGACGACATATCTGTCTGTTGCTGGCCGCTTCTAGTGATTCGGCAACCGTGTTTGGGGCGCCGGAACCTGCTGTAATGAAGATGCGTTCGGACATGGATCCAAGACAATGTATGTTTTTATATGGTTTATTCACTCTGAAGCATTTCGTTAGCAGAAATGGAGTGACCGACGAGATTTTGCTTGTAGGTTCTCTATTTGAGACCGGCACCTCCACCAAGGAAGAAAACCTTTTAAACCCATCTTGCTTGTTCGGCATCTCGGAGCCAGGTCAACAAATCTTAACTCAATTTATTCAAACCGGAACATCTGACACGTCACATCCGGTTCAAATTTACGGGTCACAGAGCTGGATACCTGTCAAAACATGTCAGCATGCAAAATCGCCGTTGTTTACTCCGCTGGATAGATAGATAGATAGATTGATAGATCATTAACTGCTTCTATCCCCCTATTATCAAACAGTTACCCACCACTGGGAGCTCGGAGTAAAGAGACGATCGCCAATAACCGAATGGTAAATAGTACGACAAGCCAGCACATTTAGCAATTTAAACAACACAGTTAGATTATGTCTGAATGAAAGATTAGACTATTTTAACATTACAAATTATACAACAAAAATGAAATCAGAATCAACTATATTCACAGAATAAATCTTAAAATTTAGGATAACAATACATAAGAAAAATAAAAGAAATAACTGAATTAAACCACCCTTAAATAAAAATAAAAATGTTCTCCAAGCAAAAGCGTGTTAAAATTACTCTATAACATAGGTGGTGGCCATAAAGTTCTCATCAGGGACTCAATCATTATACCTGTGATGTTTATTGTTTTTACTAGGCTTGATAGGATTGATTGTCTATTAAAGATGCCATTTAACACATCTTTTTAATTAGAAATTGTCATGGGATTAACACTCTACCCAATTGTGGATCATCCAAACTCCTCGTCCTTTCATCCACGTGTAACATTAATTGCAACAAATACATAAACAACTGACAAGTTTTCTCATTCTAAAGCAACAATATGCCTGTCAAAAGAGTACTGTTTTCAACAGGCAATAGGTATCTCTTCTAGGCAGTTTAATAACAAGTATCATACCTTATAGGTGCTTCACTCTTTGCAAAATTGCTGTACCTACTTCACCACCGCACATTTGAACTTCTGTATTTTTTTACACTTACATTTATAGCATGTATTCTAATAGACTTTCTGCTTTAGTATCCTTCCGACTAACCATACAATCTGCTAAATCACATGTCTTCACTCTTCCTTTCAACTGTAGTAGCATTTTTTCATATAAAAACTAGCAATTGGAATTCATTCCCTACTCACTTTTCTTGACTCAGAAATATGAACATACAGCTCGCTGCACATCTCTCTACTAAGGACGCCCATATGAATAAAAAGCTAAAATCGGAACAGTCTCTTACGTGTCGCTATCATAGTGCTGTTCTTGTCGTAATTAAAAAAAGTGTTTAAATATCTCTATCTTATTGATATTTATATAGCCATCTTTACCCAAGTCGCGATCTCTATCTCACGTTTTCTCTCTCTTTTTTTCTAATCTTTTATATCTATGAAAGATATTGTACATATCTGATATTCACATATTCAAATTGTATTGCATTCAAGCGATGTGTGAGTATATAATCTATTACATAGATAACAGCTTATATTCACGTCCTACTTATTCAACTAAGCGTTGCGTTTTGGGAGAATCTACATATATTTATGAGATTTGGCTATTTTATTTTTATCCTTTCGAGCAGATTTTTCTCAGTGTATTGGTTGCTTTGTTTAAAATCATATCGTACCTTTATGGATTCATTTAATAACGAAGGTTTCCTGCTGTAGACAGTTAATTGTATATGATTATTTTATCATGTGTTATCATTTCATCCATAGCTTTTCCTTAAGGTATATCTTCATTTGATATTTTTTTGTTTTACGCTAAAACAGAAACGTCATTGTTCCTTCATTTCTTTTATTAACTGCAATGTCAATTGAACATAACTTGTTACAAGAGAATTTTACAGTTAGACGCGAAGTAAATCCCATCGATCATTGTAGGTTGTTATTCTGTTATCGATAATTGTCGCCATTATTGTTCATGTGTCGGACTATAAGAAATAGATTGTCATTATTTCTTTTCACCAGCGTATGGATTGTGATTCCTATTGAATACGTCACTCTTGTAACTTCTCACGATTGCCAATTTTTTTCTCTTGTGTTTAGCTTTTGTACTTTTTCTTGACTCCTTGCTTCCCTTCTATATTTTTGTCTTTATCTCTCACTGTCCATATTCTGTTGAATTTTTCCCCGTGTTCTTCTTTTTGTCTTTGTTTTCAGATTTTCACACGGATTTCTATTGTTTTTGTCTTCTTTCAATTTTTTTTTCTTATGACTGACTTTTGCTTATCTTCTTGTAGTTTTTCTTCTGATTGTTTTTCTTTTCACCCCATAGTATTTCTTTTTTCTGTTCATCTTCTATATTCTTCTTATTTATCTTCTTCTCCCCTTCTTTTTCCTCTTTTCCTACTACTACTGCTTTTGCTACTACTATCAAAACATCAAATACTACTACTACTACTACTAATACTACTACTACTAATAATAATACTAATACTAATACTCTTTCTAAGCGTTTTATTCTGCTTCTTTTTCGTCTTCGTAAACGTCAGATGGATTTTGAGGTTGATTTTTACTTTTTGCATTTCTCGTTACTGAATTCCTTCCTTCTCGTTCTCGTTTATTTCCTCGTTTTTGTTTTTAACTCCCTGCTTTCCCTTTTCTTCTTCATCCCTGACTTTCTTTCACAGTGTTCTTTTATTTTTCTCCTGGCATTCTCATCTTCTCTACATTTTATCATTCTTAATCATTTTCGTATCCACCTTCTTTTTCTTATTTTATTGTTATACTTCTCTATTTTATAGCATTGTTATTACTTGTATTATTAGCTATTAGTAACAGTAGAAGAAGAAGTAGCAGTTAGAGTAGCTGTGGCCATCTTCTCCTTTTCCTCTATACTTTCTTGCTGTATTATTCATAGTATTTTCTTGGTTTTAGTTAACATTTATTTATTCTTCGTTTAATCCCATGACATTCTCAAGGTCACTTTGCATATCTTCGTCTTAATTCGTAAGTTATGTATGCATATTTTCTTTTCTTACATTTCCCTGTTATTTCTTTATAAGGATTCATACTATGTCATCCATCTCATCAATTATACTCTAAATTACTTTATCCTTTTCTTAAAATTTACAAGTAATCATTTGATAAAGTATTACCATTTTTGTGTACTTCTGCGTCGATCTATCAATTCTGTTAAATTTCTCACATTATTCTATAATATTCATATCTATCAATCTATGTATCAGTCTGTTCTCTTCAACAGTAAACAGGTTCCTTTTTTCTATCTTTCAGTCTTTATTTTTCCATTGTCATTTTAAGCGAATAAAATCCACTTCTCCTTCCTATCAATTCGTATCTGTCATGCTTTCCTGTTCGCCATTAACTCCGCTTCATTACAATCCTCTTCTGCGTCCTCAACAAATGCAGGATTATTTTCGCTATAACTCGAAAGTAATTTCTCAGAATACCAATTAAGTGTGTTGCCTTTCTCTCACCAACAGGCATAAACTATAATAACGCTCCAGTCTGTGCTTTTCACGGGACATTAATAACCTGCAACCCTTGGTTTTTCATTGGATATATATTTTTCTTTGCCCACTTAGCGAATGCATAACGCAGTTGCGTTCTCCCCATGATTCTCCTGTGATCACCCAAATGGGCACGGAAGAGGATTATGAGATATGCCTATCAGATATATTGCATTCAATTGAGTAATAGATTCCGGAATGGTATGCGCAAACAATTTCTCAATTTACGTTCAATTATTTGTAAACATTATACCATATTAGAAAAAGAAGGATAAGAAACATAATAGTAAGAAAATCTACGACGAAAAAAGACGAATAATAATAATAATAATAATAATAATAATATAATAATAATAATAATAATAATAATAATAATAATAATAATAATAATAATAATAATAATAATAATAATAATTGCAATGCTGATACTAAATAGAGGCTGGCTTTCAAAACTGGAACTAATTAAAATACAACGAAAAGTAAATAAGGAAATTGAGCATAGAGCAGCCCCCTCCCTGGAACTGCACTTGTAGAAGCCACAAAAGTAGAAACACCACAGACGAAAAACCTGCGAAGACTGGACCCTACAAACGAGAGATCTGTGAACAATGAAACAGAGCTAACAGAGAAAGAACAGTTTATGAACGAGGAAAAATGCCCCCATCTATAAGGAATCAAGAAGAGAAGAAATAAAAAAAAACAGAAACAGATAAGAGTAAAACGCTTCTCCTACAAATAACAGCAGAAAAAATAACAGACCTAAACAATTTAATTTTTGCAGGAGCCAGGATGGTGAGTATGAAATTCCAACAAGAAAAAAAACATCTGGGGAAATATTCATCGAAAAACCTTGATGGGGTATAAGATTACAACCCCAAATAAACAAACATAAAAAAGAAGCCAAAACGATAAAGTGACATGGAGAAAATTGAAAATTGGAAATGTGACTAGTAAGGAAAGGGTAAATAAAAAATACGAAGATCTGGACAAAAAGTAGCAGCAAAAGATGGAAGATTAAGTCGATATAGATATAAATCTGAACAATGCAAGAAAAACAGGACATTTGAAAACAATGAAAGCCAGTTCTACCAAAACGTGAACGGAAGAAAAACAAAAGCAGAACGACTAAACCCTACAAAAACAAAACGTTATTTGAGTAAGATATGGGAAGAACGACAATACTACAACAAAATGCCCAATGAATGAAAGACATGAAAGAAGGTTTACAACAAATCGAAGAAGGAACAGCGAATAAAATATGATACATGCATACTGGCTCAAAAACTTTACAACTCTACACAAAAGACTAGTCTAATACATGAAAGGCTGTATACTGAAAAGAAACGTACCAGCTTGGATGACAAAAGGCAGAACTACGTTGATACAGAAGAACACAAAGAAAGGAACCGACCTCAGCAACTATAGGTCTATCACGTGCTTACCCACTATGTGGAAAATACTGACACCACAACAGCGGAAACAAATATACTATTCCCTGAATAATCGGAGACTTCTCCCTGAAGAAGAGGAAGGAAAAAGAGGCGCACATGATTTGCTATATATAGACCAAAAGATCCCAAAGGAGGTAAAAAGAAGAATAAGAAGAAGAAGAAAAGAAGAAGAAGAAAAGAAGAAGAAGGAATTAAGCCATGGTATCGATCGACTACAAAAATGCGTACGACAGGATCCCGCAAGCATCGATAATAGAATGCTTGAAAATGTATAAAATACCAAGCAGGATCATCAACGTGATTGAAAATGCAAATGGAGACTGAAACTGACAGCTGGTGGACAGCACATAACGGAAATACACATACAAAGAGGTATCTTCCAAGGAGATTCACTATCACCATTGATCATAGCCATTATGCGCTGAATATACTGAGAAAATACCAAGCCGGATACAAGTTCTCTAACACGGAGGAAAAATGAACCCCCTAATGTATATGGACGATGTGATACTCTACTCAACGACCAAAAGTGAACTAGAGACATTAATAAATATCAGCAGGATCTTCAGCCAGGATATCCAAATGCAGTCTGATATGGAAAAGTGCGCATTACTTGTTATAAGAAATGGAAAATTAGAGAGAACAGAAAGCATGGAAGTACCCAAACAAACGGAGATGAGAGCATTATGGAAACAAGTGCCTGTAAATACCTAGAAGTACTGGACGCAGACACTATCAAAGCAACAGAAATGAAAGAGAATTGGAACGGAATACGTCAGGAGAAAAAGAAAACTTCTTGAAACCAAATTATATACCAAAAACCTAATAAAAGGCATAAATACATAGGCAGTATCACTAGTAAGATATTCTGGACCGTTCATAGGGTGGACTAAGAAGAACTGAGATAACTCGATCAGAAGACCAGGAAAATCATGACCATGCACAACGCACTAAACCCGAAGGACAGTGTTGACCGACCCTACGTAAACAGGGAAGACGGCGGGTGAGGACTGGTTAATATAGAAGACTGTGTGAATGACAGCTAAAAATAACTAGAAAAATACTTAATGCAAAACACTGAAAGAATAATCATAGCATAGAGAGACACTGAAAACATCCATAAAACAGAAGAAAGAGAGAGAGAGAAAGAGAGAGAGAGAAAGAGAGAGACGATGGATAAGACAAGAAAAGAAAAGAAAAGTGGGAAGAGAAAAAACTAATCGGAAGATTCATAAGGGTGACAAAAGATGAAAATTACGAAAACACTTGGATATGACTTCGAAAAGGACACATAAGCCGAAAAATAATAACTGCAGCATAGGACAAATCGATAAAAACCAACAACATCAACGCAAAGATTGACAAAACACGAAAAACAGCAAAGGCAGATTCCATGGACAAAGAGACGAGACGATAAACCATATAATAAGGGAATGCAGAAAACGGGCTCAAAAGGAATAGAAGAACAGAAACGACCAAGTGGGGATGGGTAGTACACTGGGAATTATGCAAACAACTGCATTTCAGACGCACAGACAAGTGGTACAAATATAATCCGGCAGCAGTACTTGAAAACGTGAATCACAAAATCCTATGGGACATGGACATACAAACTGATAAACCTATTCAAGCAAGAACACCGGATGTCGTAATAATCAACAAGAAAGAAAAATCCTGTCATATCGTAGATTTTGCTGTCCCAGCTGACAACAGGCTGGATATCAAATAAAAGGAGAAACGGAGCAAATACACAGAGCTGCCAAAGAGCTGAAAGGGATATGGAAGATGAAAAAAATCAAAATAATGCCTATAATAGTAGGAACACTAGGAATAATCCCAAAACACTTGGAAAAAAGAATGGGAGGAATTGGAATCAGAGGAAAAATACAACGAACAACAATAATGAAAACAGCTGAAATATTAAGAAAAACCCTTGAATGTGGAAGCTAACATTAAGGAGCAGCAAGTACGAACCAGACAAACTGCTGCAAAGGCAAAACATGAAACACTACATGGAAACAAAACATTGAAGCCTCATATCTATGTTCTCTAACTCAAACCCTACCCCCATTACAACATCACTGCAGCCCCTGCCCCCAATGAGCAAGACCAAATAACTAAGTAGAGTCAAGAATGAAGGAAAAACCGATGAACTGATTAAACTTCAGCCGAATAAGTGCGAAGAGAACTGGGACCTTGGGGAGGCTTATTGCCACTCAATCGCAGCAAAGACCAATAGCTGCTAACGACGAGAAATCAATGATAAGCAGCTGTTGCGATAATGCAAATTGATTTGCAAATTTTATCGAAAGAGGTTGAGATTAGTGGAAACGTAGGGAGACTTGTTGTCACTCAGCTTCCAGGGATCACCACAGGCTGTTCTCAAGTAAGAAACATCTCTGAAAACCTGTGTAAAAGCTCCTTTTTAGCTTATAACAACAACCACAACAATAACAACAACAACAACAAAATAATAATAATAATAATAATAATAACAACAACAATAATAATAATAATTATAATAATAATAATAATAATGTTGAAAAAGAAGATAGAGAACACTACAAAGAAGAAATTAAAATAAATATCAATACTAAAAATGAAAGGAGAAGAAAAGTAGTGATAAAAAGATCACAGAGAAAAGAAAGTTACTAGGACAAAACAAAAATAGAAAAATACCACGAAAAAGCCGAGAAACGAGCGAATTTTACAAATAAGTAGCCGAACGATACCAAATATAAGAACAAAAATGGAAACAAATTATTTGTCATTTCATTGCTACAATTAGTCGAGAACACACCAACTTACAAAAACTAAACATTTACCGTCGCTCATAAATCAATATAGTATACTTACGTTGATACCGGTTTCTGTTACATCAGCAAAGTTAAGCACAATTTATCTTGTTCAGTACTAAATGAGTGACTATTTACAAATACTAGACTCATAGACTTAGCGGGCGAATCAAGCGTTGCCGACTCAAAATGATTTGTTAGGGATTGCGCAACTCTTTGCTACACAATCCAGGGAGTCTTATCCATCATCTCACTAGGGTTATTAGATGGTTATCATCCTTACGAGGAACGAACATCAAAATCGATTGTAATACCTCTCCTCTTAACATTGGTTTTATTCATAAGAACTATAAACCTTACTCCCGCTCAGAAACCAATGATTACTATGGTAATTACATGGATTTCTATCTGATAACTTCCAAAATATAACAATATAATCGATTTAATTGTTATAGAAAAATCTGTTCTTTATTTAAGACATTATTCAGCGAGGGCGATGTATATTCATTACAGGGGTCTGCTTTCTTCATCTTTTTCATGCACGTTTAGAATACAAATGATCTACTTCAAACTTTATTATTTCATATTTTTCAATCTTTTAACCAAAATGATAATTCGTATAAATTTTATCTTAGCCAATCGTTATTAAAAACCTTATGAGAATAAGTTACTCCGACGAGAATACACTAAAGGTTGGAAAAATATATAATAAATCAGTGCTATTAAATTTATTTTGCTAGCACACTGTTGACTGAGTTACCAATCGCAGTCAGTAAATAATTCATTAGTTTCAGTAATTATGAAACATTTACTGACATATCGCTCGACATGTGAATGAATGTAGACCCAAACAATATCAATTAACGTCTGTCTCTTAAATTTTACGCTTCGCTTTCAAAGCATATTAATGTAATTTGATAAGCCACTGCCGTAGCAAAAGAACCCATTAATTTTTATTTGTAGACAATTTTGTTAGATCTCACAGCTTCAATAAGTATAGCTTTAATGCTAGATTGTTATGTCCCCGTCGGCGACCATACAATGGTTGTATGCATTGCCGCGACCAAATCAGTAGAACAACTCATCCCGTACATAAAAACGCCATCAACTATTATGCGCGTAAAATCTCCATGTGTATGTCTGTATTTTTAGATGTGTGTCTGTGTTTGAATGGGGTTGTAAGAGTAGAAATGACTCTAGATTGCGATTCAATTTATTTAGGACTGACACTTCAACTTCGTCTTCTACTCAGAGTTTATCTTTCAATGTCTGTATACTTCTATTTCTTTTCATATCTTTCTTTTTAGATTTCTCCCCTTTTCCGTGACTCTTCGTCTTTTACATCTTCGTATTGTTCTTCTTCTTTTTAGTTTACTTGTGCGCATGTGCGCATGTGCGCATGTGAAGATGTGTAGGAATGATGGCTCAAGTGCTTACACACTTCAGATTCCGATTTATTAAGGACTGGCACTTCAATCTATCTTTGCTTATACTTGTTCTACTCTCATCCTTTGCAAAGACGGCGAAACGATAAGGCGCGCGGGAAATGACACCATGCTATTACGACAGAACTGATAATGATCAAGTAAGAATTTCATTTCGAAATAGACTGACAGGGTGAAGACATCCTCCCCGGCTACTCCAGTTTTCCCGATATAAAATCCCATTCGCCAGTTTCCGGACATGGCGCAGCTTTGATTATTCGTGTTGGACATTTACTAAATCGGTAAATCGGTTGAGCGGGAAAAGCAGCGTGAGGTTATTTCAGAAACCGAATAGTTTAAGGAGTTGGCCGAGCCTCATCGAAGCTCGGTTAAAAATTGCATTTAGAGTTCATGCCAGGAGCACTTTTTCGGTGTTGCCGCGTCTCACATTCGCAAAATAAAATTAATACAAGTTTAATATAATATATTATAAAGAACAACTTTAAAAGCATTTCAAATGAATTTTTAACAACAATAGAAAAATTCACTAATTAATAGCAGGAGAGAATTAAGACTTATTTAATTAAAACTTCCTTACAATGGTGGATGTTTATTTTATATCTAATCAATCTAATATGTTATTGCCAATTAAATGTTCAATAATTTGTCGGTAATCTAGTTATATAAGATCAGATGAAAAGCGTTGTACACGTTAAAATAAAACCCAGAAAATTATATCAATATTATATTAATTATTTTAACATACTTGTAACATAATATAGACTGAGCTGAAAAGATAGTTTAAAATAATGCTCAAAGTGGAAAAAACAATAATAACAACAATAACAATAGTACATCCATACATTCATCTATCCATCTATCAATCTATCCATCCATCCATCCATACATACATACATATATACATACATGCACACATACATACCTACCTACAGTCCCAGCTATTATCAGTGAGCAATAATTGCCGGTGATTTATATGAAAACTTATAGTAAATATGTAATTATGTCAATATTCTATTTAAGATGATGTATTAAAATATATATTTGACTATCTAAATTTTTATCTTTTAATTTCCGATAAATATGGTAATATGGCTTAAGAATTAACAGAACGTGTTTTATTGGTAAACAATCGTAGGTGCGTTACAATAAGTACCTATAGATATATGCACTAGGATGTCAACCGCATTTGGCAATTATTGTCGTTCTGGCTACAAAAAAGGCCTTTGGCTTTAATTCTCGTGGAGAATTGTCAGCAAAACACATTAAAAGAAATAGACTAAACTAATAAACATGCACGCAAAATTAATGTAACGTATCCATTATAATACACATTTTCTTATTCATCGCGCGGAGATTTAACATAAATTAAGTTAATAAGAATGTATGTTATAATTAAACAACAAATATAAGGCAGATGAAAAGAGTCCTGATCTAGGTGGTCATAACAATAATTTGATGAAAATGGTGAGCATTGTCCACCTACTATATAATCTTCTCTTCTCTTCTTCTCTTCTCTTCTCTTCTCTTCTTCTTCTATTTCTTCTTCTTCTATCTATCTATTCTTTCTATCTTTTCTATTCTTTCTTCTATTCTTCTATCTTCTGCTATTCTTCTTCTTCTATATAAATAAAATGAACTCATTTTTTCCCGTCGGATTTTGACCTTAATAGGATTAAAAATCAAGATATTTCATGCAAATATAATATCCACAAACGGCAGAACAATATCTGAGGTGTGTTATAGGCTTATTATTTCTCAAATTCCTCGATAATCTTAGATTTCTATACTTTTTCTGCTGAGAAGCCACGGCCAAAATCGGTTAAGATCAATGGAAGTGGTAAAATATTTTCTCTCTAATAAATTCCTCCTCCCCCTGCCACCACTTAACACCGTTTGGGTATCGTTCACAAGGAACAGTTGAGAAGAGAACACCGGTTTGGCTTCGTAGTTCCTTCATGTCAAGTTATTTAAAATCACTAAACTAAGCTGCAGTGCTCTGTGGCGTATTGGTTAGCGTGCTGGACAATTCACAATATATTTTCACGTTCGCACCGACCTACCGTAGTCGTTTTTTTTTTTTTTTTTCCTAAACAACTGGAATGGACTTTTCTTGGTGGCCGAACTGTTAACGTTGCAGATGTTTTTTTTTTTTTTCACACTTTATTTTCCTACTTTTACTCATGACTCCGGGTTTGATCCTTCCTACTTACCTGCCATAACATTTTTTAAAACTCCCCCCCGTCCCGGAAAAAAACACTCGGGCAATGCCGGGTACCCCGCTAGTAATCTTCTATTTCTTCTATATAAATAAAATGAACTCATTTTTTCCCGTCGGATTTTGACCTTAATAGGATTAAAAATCAAGATATTTCATGCAAATATAATATCCACAAACGGCAGAACAATATCTGAGGTGTGTTATAGGCTTATTATTTCTCAAATTCCTCGATAATCTTAGATTTCTATACTTTTTCTGCTGAGAAGCCACGGCCAAAATCGGTTAAGATCAATGGAAGTGGTAAAATATTTTCTCTCTAATAAATTCCTCCTCCCCCTGCCACCACTTAACACCGTTTGGGGATCGTTCACAAGGAACAGTTGAGAAGAGAACACCGGTTTGGCTTCGTAGTTCCTTCATGTCAAGTTATTTAAAATCACTAAACTAAGCTGCAGTGCTCTGTGGCGTATTGGTTAGCGTGCTGGACAATTCACAATATATTTTCACGTTCGCACCGACCTACCGTAGTCGTTTTTTTTTTTTTTTCCTAAACAACTGGAATGGACTTTTCTTGGTGGCCGAACTGTTAACGTTGCAGATGTTTTTTTTTTTTTTTTTCACACTTTATTTTCCTACTTTTACTCATGACTCCGGGTTTGATCCTTCCTACTTACCTGCCATAACATTTTTTAAAACTCCCCCCCGTCCCGGAAACAAACACTCGGGCAATGCCGGGTACCCCGCTAGTAATCTTCTTCTTCTATATAAATAAAATGAACTCATTTTTTCCCGTCGGATTTTGACCTTAATAGGATTAAAAATCAAGATATTTCATGCAAATATAATATCCACAAACGGCAGAACAATATCTGAGGTGTGTTATAGGCTTATTATTTCTCAAATTCCTCGAAAATCTTAGATTTCTATACTTTTTCTGCTGAGAAGCCACGGCCAAAATCGGTTAAGATCAATGGAAGTGGTAAAATATTTTCTCTCTAATAAATTCCTCCTCCCCCTGCCACCACTTAACACCGTTTGGGTATCGTTCACAAGGAACAGTTGAGAAGAGAACACCGGTTTGGCTTCGTAGTTCCTTCATGTCAAGTTATTTAAAATCACTAAACTAAGCTGCAGTGCTCTGTGGCGTATTGGTTAGCGTGCTGGACAATTCACAATATATTTTCACGTTCGCACCGACCTACCGTAGTCGTTTTTTTTTTTTTTTTTTCCTAAACAACTGGAATGGACTTTTCTTGGTGGCCGAACTGTTAACGTTGCAGATGTTTTTTTTTTTTTTTCACACTTTATTTTCCTACTTTTACTCATGACTCCGGGTTTGATCCTTCCTACTTACCTGCCATAACATTTTTTAAAACTCCCCCCCGTCCCGGAAACAAACACTCGGGCAATGCCGGGTACCCCGCTAGTAATCTTCTATTTCTTCTATATAAATAAAATGAACTCATTTTTTCCCGTCGGATTTTGACCTTAATAGGATTAAAAATCAAGATATTTCATGCAAATATAATATCCACAAACGGCAGAACAATATCTGAGGTGTGTTATAGGCTTATTATTTCTCAAATTCCTCGATAATCTTAGATTTCTATACTTTTTCTGCTGAGAAGCCACGGCCAAAATCGGTTAAGATCAATGGAAGTGGTAAAATATTTTCTCTCTAATAAATTCCTCCTCCCCCTGCCACCACTTAACACCGTTTGGGGATCGTTCACAAGGAACAGTTGAGAAGAGAACACCGGTTTGGCTTCGTAGTTCCTTCATGTCAAGTTATTTAAAATCACTAAACTAAGCTGCAGTGCTCTGTGGCGTATTGGTTAGCGTGCTGGACAATTCACAATATATTTTCACGTTCGCACCGACCTACCGTAGTCGTTTTTTTTTTTTTTTTTCCTAAACAACTGGAATGGACTTTTCTTGGTGGCCGAACTGTTAACGTTGCAGATGTTTTTTTTTTTTTTTTTCACACTTTATTTTCCTACTTTTACTCATGACTCCGGGTTTGATCCTTCCTACTTACCTGCCATAACATTTTTTAAAACTCCCCCCCGTCCCGGAAACAAACACTCGGGCAATGCCGGGTACCCCGCTAGTAATCTTCTTCTTCTATATAAATAAAATGAACTCATTTTTTCCCGTCGGATTTTGACCTTAATAGGATTAAAAATCAAGATATTTCATGCAAATATAATATCCACAAACGGCAGAACAATATCTGAGGTGTGTTATAGGCTTATTATTTCTCAAATTCCTCGAAAATCTTAGATTTCTATACTTTTTCTGCTGAGAAGCCACGGCCAAAATCGGTTAAGATCAATGGAAGTGGTAAAATATTTTCTCTCTAATAAATTCCTCCTCCCCCTGCCACCACTTAACACCGTTTGGGTATCGTTCACAAGGAACAGTTGAGAAGAGAACACCGGTTTGGCTTCGTAGTTCCTTCATGTCAAGTTATTTAAAATCACTAAACTAAGCTGCAGTGCTCTGTGGCGTATTGGTTAGCGTGCTGGACAATTCACAATATATTTTCACGTTCGCACCGACCTACCGTAGTCGTTTTTTTTTTTTTTTTTTCCTAAACAACTGGAATGGACTTTTCTTGGTGGCCGAACTGTTAACGTTGCAGATGTTTTTTTTTTTTTTTCACACTTTATTTTCCTACTTTTACTCATGACTCCGGGTTTGATCCTTCCTACTTACCTGCCATAACATTTTTTAAAACTCCCCCCCGTCCCGGAAACAAACACTCGGGCAATGCCGGGTACCCCGCTAGTAATCTTCTATTTCTATATAAATAAAATGAACTCATTTTTTCCCGTCGGATTTTGACCTTAATAGGATTAAAAATCAAGATATTTCATGCAAATATAATATCCACAAACGGCAGAACAATATCTGAGGTGTGTTATAGGCTTATTATTTCTCAAATTCCTCGATAATCTTAGATTTCTATACTTTTTCTGCTGAGAAGCCACGGCCAAAATCGGTTAAGATCAATGGAAGTGGTAAAATATTTTCTCTCTAATAAATTCCTCCTCCCCCTGCCACCACTTAACACCGTTTGGGGATCGTTCACAAGGAACAGTTGAGAAGAGAACACCGGTTTGGCTTCGTAGTTCCTTCATGTCAAGTTATTTAAAATCACTAAACTAAGCTGCAGTGCTCTGTGGCGTATTGGTTAGCGTGCTGGACAATTCACAATATATTTTCACGTTCGCACCGACCTACCGTAGTCGTTTTTTTTTTTTTTTTCCTAAACAACTGGAATGGACTTTTCTTGGTGGCCGAACTGTTAACGTTGCAGATGTTTTTTTTTTTTTTTCACACTTTATTTTCCTACTTTTACTCATGACTCCGGGTTTGATCCTTCCTACTTACCTGCCATAACATTTTTTAAAACTCCCCCCCGTCCCGGAAACAAACACTCGGGCAATGCCGGGTACCCCGCTAGTAATCTTCTATCTATATAAATAAAATGAACTCATTTTTTCCCGTCGGATTTTGACCTTAATAGGATTAAAAATCAAGATATTTCATGCAAATATAATATCCACAAACGGCAGAACAATATCTGAGGTGTGTTATAGGCTTATTATTTCTCAAATTCCTCGATAATCTTAGATTTCTATACTTTTTCTGCTGAGAAGCCACGGCCAAAATCGGTTAAGATCAATGGAAGTGGTAAAATATTTTCTCTCTAATAAATTCCTCCTCCCCCTGCCACCACTTAACACCGTTTGGGTATCGTTCACAAGGAACAGTTGAGAAGAGAACACCGGTTTGGCTTCGTAGTTCCTTCATGTCAAGTTATTTAAAATCACTAAACTAAGCTGCAGTGCTCTGTGGCGTATTGGTTAGCGTGCTGGACAATTCACAATATATTTTCACGTTCGCACCGACCTACCGTAGTCGTTTTTTTTTTTTTTTCCTAAACAACTGGAATGGACTTTTCTTGGTGGCCGAACTGTTAACGTTGCAGATGTTTTTTTTTTTTTTTCACACTTTATTTTCCTACTTTTACTCATGACTCCGGGTTTGATCCTTCCTACTTACCTGCCATAACATTTTTTAAAACTCCCCCCCGTCCCGGAAACAAACACTCGGGCAATGCCGGGTACCCCGCTAGTAATCTATATAATCTATATAAATAAAATGAACTCATTTTTCCCAGTCGGATTTTGACCTTAATAGGATTAAAAATCAAGATATTTCATGCAAATATAATATCCACAAACGGCAGAACAATATCTGAGGTGTGTTATAGGCTTATTATTTCTCAAATTCCTCGATAATCTTAGATTTCTATACTTTTTCTGCTGTGAAGCCACGGCCAAAATCGGTTAAGATCAATGGAAGTGGTAAAATATTTTCTCTCTAATAAATTCCTCCTCCCCCTGCCACCACTTAACACCGTTTGGGTATCGTTCACAAGGAACAGTTGAGAAGAGAACACCGGTTTGGCTTCGTAGTTCCTTCATGTCAAGTTATTTAAAATCACTAAACTAAGCTGCAGTGCTCTGTGGCGTATTGGTTAGCGTGCTGGACAATTCACAATATATTTTCACGTTCGCACCGACCTACCGTAGTCGTTTTTTTTTTTTTTTCCTAAACAACTGGAATGGACTTTTCTTGGTGGCCGAACTGTTAACGTTGCAGATGTTTTTTTTTTTTTTTTCACACTTTATTTTCCTACTTTTACTCATGACTCCGGGTTTGATCCTTCCTACTTACCTGCCATAACATTTTTTAAAACTGCCCCCGTCCCGGAAACAAACACTCGGGCAATGCCGGGTACCCCGCTAGTAATCTTCTATTTCTATATAAATAAAATGAACTCATTTTTTCCCGTCGGATTTTGACCTTAATAGGATTAAAAATCAAGATATTTCATGCAAATATAATATCCACAAACGGCAGAACAATATCTGAGGTGTGTTATAGGCTTATTATTTCTCAAATTCCTCGATAATCTTAGATTTCTATACTTTTTCTGCTGAGAAGCCACGGCCAAAATCGGTTAAGATCAATGGAAGTGGTAAAATATTTTCTCTCTAATAAATTCCTCCTCCCCCTGCCACCACTTAACACCGTTTGGGTATCGTTCACAAGGAACAGTTGAGAAGAGAACACCGGTTTGGCTTCGTAGTTCCTTCATGTCAAGTTATTTAAAATCACTAAACTAAGCTGCAGTGCTCTGTGGCGTATTGGTTAGCGTGCTGGACAATTCACAATATATTTTCACGTTCGCACCGACCTACCGTAGTCGTTTTTTTTTTTTTTTCCTAAACAACTGGAATGGACTTTTCTTGGTGGCCGAACTGTTAACGTTGCAGATGTTTTTTTTTTTTTTTTTCACACTTTATTTTCCTACTTTTACTCATGACTCCGGGTTTGATCCTTCCTACTTACCTGCCATAACATTTTTTAAAACTCCCCCCCCCCGTCCCGGAAACAAACACTCGGGCAATGCCGGGTACCCCGCTAGTAATCTTCTATATAAATAAAATGAACTCATTTTTTCCCGTCGGATTTTGACCTTAATAGGATTAAAAATCAAGATATTTCATGCAAATATAATATCCACAAACGGCAGAACAATATCTGAGGTGTGTTATAGGCTTATTATTTCTCAAATTCCTCGATAATCTTAGATTTCTATACTTTTTCTGCTGAGAAGCCACGGCCAAAATCGGTTAAGATCAATGGAAGTGGTAAAATATTTTCTCTCTAATAAATTCCTCCTCCCCCTGCCACCACTTAACACCGTTTGGGTATCGTTCACAAGGAACAGTTGAGAAGAGAACACCGGTTTGGCTTCGTAGTTCCTTCATGTCAAGTTATTTAAAATCACTAAACTAAGCTGCAGTGCTCTGTGGCGTATTGGTTAGCGTGCTGGACAATTCACAATATATTTTCACGTTCGCACCGACCTACCGTAGTCGTTTTTTTTTTTTTTTTCCTAAACAACTGGAATGGACTTTTCTTGGTGGCCGAACTGTTAACGTTGCAGATGTTTTTTTTTTTTTTTTCACACTTTATTTTCCTACTTTTACTCATGACTCCGGGTTTGATCCTTCCTACTTACCTGCCATAACATTTTTTAAAACTCCCCCCCCCCGTCCCGGAAACAAACACTCGGGCAATGCCGGGTACCCCGCTAGTAATCTTCTATATAAATAAAATGAACTCATTTTTTCCCGTCGGATTTTGACCTTAATAGGATTAAAAATCAAGATATTTCATGCAAATATAATATCCACAAACGGCAGAACAATATCTGAGGTGTGTTATAGGCTTATTATTTCTCAAATTCCTCGATAATCTTAGATTTCTATACTTTTTCTGCTGAGAAGCCACGGCCAAAATCGGTTAAGATCAATGGAAGTGGTAAAATATTTTCTCTCTAATAAATTCCTCCTCCCCCTGCCACCACTTAACACCGTTTGGGTATCGTTCACAAGGAACAGTTGAGAAGAGAACACCGGTTTGGCTTCGTAGTTCCTTCATGTCAAGTTATTTAAAATCACTAAACTAAGCTGCAGTGCTCTGTGGCGTATTGGTTAGCGTGCTGGACAATTCACAATATATTTTCACGTTCGCACCGACCTACCGTAGTCGTTTTTTTTTTTTTTTTCCTAAACAACTGGAATGGACTTTTCTTGGTGGCCGAACTGTTAACGTTGCAGATGTTTTTTTGTTTTTTTTCACACTTTATTTTCCTACTTTTACTCATGACTCCGGGTTTGATCCTTCCTACTTACCTGCCATAACATTTTTTAAAACTCCCCCCCCGTCCCGGAAACAAACACTCGGGCAATGCCGGGTACCCCGCTAGTAATCTTCTATATAAATAAAATGAACTCATTTTTTCCCGTCGGATTTTGACCTTAATAGGATTAAAAATCAAGATATTTCATGCAAATATAATATCCACAAACGGCAGAACAATATCTGAGGTGTGTTATAGGCTTATTATTTCTCAAATTCCTCGATAATCTTAGATTTCTATACTTTTTCTGCTGAGAAGCCACGGCCAAAATCGGTTAAGATCAATGGAAGTGGTAAAATATTTTCTCTCTAATAAATTCCTCCTCCCCCTGCCACCACTTAACACCGTTTGGGTATCGTTCACAAGGAACAGTTGAGAAGAGAACACCGGTTTGGCTTCGTAGTTCCTTCATGTCAAGTTATTTAAAATCACTAAACTAAGCTGCAGTGCTCTGTGGCGTATTGGTTAGCGTGCTGGACAATTCACAATATATTTTCACGTTCGCACCGACCTACCGTAGTCGTTTTTTTTTTTTTTTTCCTAAACAACTGGAATGGACTTTTCTTGGTGGCCGAACTGTTAACGTTGCAGATGTTTTTTTTTTTTTTTTCACACTTTATTTTCCTACTTTTACTCATGACTCCGGGTTTGATCCTTCCTACTTACCTGCCATAACATTTTTTAAAACTCCCCCCCCCGTCCCGGAAACAAACACTCGGGCAATGCCGGGTACCCCGCTAGTAATCTTCTATATAAATAAAATGAACTCATTTTTTCCCGTCGGATTTTGACCTTAATAGGATTAAAAATCAAGATATTTCATGCAAATATAATATCCACAAACGGCAGAACAATATCTGAGGTGTGTTATAGGCTTATTATTTCTCAAATTCCTCGATAATCTTAGATTTCTATACTTTTTCTGCTGAGAAGCCACGGCCAAAATCGGTTAAGATCAATGGAAGTGGTAAAATATTTTCTCTCTAATAAATTCCTCCTCCCCCTGCCACCACTTAACACCGTTTGGGTATCGTTCACAAGGAACAGTTGAGAAGAGAACACCGGTTTGGCTTCGTAGTTCCTTCATGTCAAGTTATTTAAAATCACTAAACTAAGCTGCAGTGCTCTGTGGCGTATTGGTTAGCGTGCTGGACAATTCACAATATATTTTCACGTTCGCACCGACCTACCGTAGTCGTTTTTTTTTTTTTTTTCCTAAACAACTGGAATGGACTTTTCTTGGTGGCCGAACTGTTAACGTTGCAGATGTTTTTTTTTTTTTTTTCACACTTTATTTTCCTACTTTTACTCATGACTCCGGGTTTGATCCTTCCTACTTACCTGCCATAACATTTTTTAAAACTCCCCCCCCCCGTCCCGGAAACAAACACTCGGGCAATGCCGGGTACCCCGCTAGTAATCTTCTATATAAATAAAATGAACTCATTTTTTCCCGTCGGATTTTGACCTTAATAGGATTAAAAATCAAGATATTTCATGCAAATATAATATCCACAAACGGCAGAACAATATCTGAGGTGTGTTATAGGCTTATTATTTCTCAAATTCCTCGATAATCTTAGATTTCTATACTTTTTCTGCTGAGAAGCCACGGCCAAAATCGGTTAAGATCAATGGAAGTGGTAAAATATTTTCTCTCTAATAAATTCCTCCTCCCCCTGCCACCACTTAACACCGTTTGGGTATCGTTCACAAGGAACAGTTGAGAAGAGAACACCGGTTTGGCTTCGTAGTTCCTTCATGTCAAGTTATTTAAAATCACTAAACTAAGCTGCAGTGCTCTGTGGCGTATTGGTTAGCGTGCTGGACAATTCACAATATATTTTCACGTTCGCACCGACCTACCGTAGTCGTTTTTTTTTTTTTTTTCCTAAACAACTGGAATGGACTTTTCTTGGTGGCCGAACTGTTAACGTTGCAGATGTTTTTTTGTTTTTTTTCACACTTTATTTTCCTACTTTTACTCATGACTCCGGGTTTGATCCTTCCTACTTACCTGCCATAACATTTTTTAAAACTCCCCCCCCGTCCCGGAAACAAACACTCGGGCAATGCCGGGTACCCCGCTAGTAATCTTCTATATAAATAAAATGAACTCATTTTTTCCCGTCGGATTTTGACCTTAATAGGATTAAAAATCAAGATATTTCATGCAAATATAATATCCACAAACGGCAGAACAATATCTGAGGTGTGTTATAGGCTTATTATTTCTCAAATTCCTCGATAATCTTAGATTTCTATACTTTTTCTGCTGAGAAGCCACGGCCAAAATCGGTTAAGATCAATGGAAGTGGTAAAATATTTTCTCTCTAATAAATTCCTCCTCCCCCTGCCACCACTTAACACCGTTTGGGTATCGTTCACAAGGAACAGTTGAGAAGAGAACACCGGTTTGGCTTCGTAGTTCCTTCATGTCAAGTTATTTAAAATCACTAAACTAAGCTGCAGTGCTCTGTGGCGTATTGGTTAGCGTGCTGGACAATTCACAATATATTTTCACGTTCGCACCGACCTACCGTAGTCGTTTTTTTTTTTTTTTTTCCTAAACAACTGGAATGGACTTTTCTTGGTGGCCGAACTGTTAACGTTGCAGATGTTTTTTTTTTTTTTTCACACTTTATTTTCCTACTTTTACTCATGACTCCGGGTTTGATCCTTCCTACTTACCTGCCATAACATTTTTTAAAACTCCCCCCCGTCCCGGAAACAAACACTCGGGCAATGCCGGGTACCCCGCTAGTAATCTTCTATATAAATAAAATGAACTCATTTTTTCCCGTCGGATTTTGACCTTAATAGGATTAAAAATCAAGATATTTCATGCAAATATAATATCCACAAACGGCAGAACAATATCTGAGGTGTGTTATAGGCTTATTATTTCTCAAATTCCTCGATAATCTTAGATTTCTATACTTTTTCTGCTGAGAAGCCACGGCCAAAATCGGTTAAGATCAATGGAAGTGGTAAAATA
Source organism: Euprymna scolopes (assembly GCF_053919585.1). NCBI lineage: Eukaryota > Metazoa > Mollusca > Cephalopoda > Sepiida > Sepiolidae > Euprymna > Euprymna scolopes. The sequence continues at coordinate 31,748,193 of NC_136497.1, forward strand.
TTTTCTCTCTAATAAATTCCTCCTCCCCCTGCCACCACTTAACACCGTTTGGGTATCGTTCACAAGGAACAGTTGAGAAGAGAACACCGGTTTGGCTTCGTAGTTCCTTCATGTCAAGTTATTTAAAATCACTAAACTAAGCTGCAGTGCTCTGTGGCGTATTGGTTAGCGTGCTGGACAATTCACAATATATTTTCACGTTCGCACCGACCTACCGTAGTCGTTTTTTTTTTTTTTTTTTCCTAAACAACTGGAATGGACTTTTCTTGGTGGCCGAACTGTTAACGTTGCAGATGTTTTTTTTTTTTTTTTCACACTTTATTTTCCTACTTTTACTCATGACTCCGGGTTTGATCCTTCCTACTTACCTGCCATAACATTTTTTAAAACTCCCCCCCGTCCCGGAAACAAACACTCGGGCAATGCCGGGTACCCCGCTAGTAATCTTCTATTTCTATATAAATAAAATGAACTCATTTTTTCCCGTCGGATTTTGACCTTAATAGGATTAAAAATCAAGATATTTCATGCAAATATAATATCCACAAACGGCAGAACAATATCTGAGGTGTGTTATAGGCTTATTATTTCTCAAATTCCTCGATAATCTTAGATTTCTATACTTTTTCTGCTGAGAAGCCACGGCCAAAATCGGTTAAGATCAATGGAAGTGGTAAAATATATTCTCTAAAAAATTCCTCCTCCCCCTGCCACCACTTAACACCGTTTGGGGATCGTTCACAAGGAACAGTTGAGAAGAGAACACCGGTTTGGCTTCGTAGTTCCTTCATGTCAAGTTATTTAAAATCACTAAACTAAGCTGCAGTGCTCTGTGGCGTATTGGTTAGCGTGCTGGACAATTCACAATATATTTTCACGTTCGCACCGACCTACCGTAGTCGTTTTTTTTTTTTTTTTCCTAAACAACTGGAATGGACTTTTCTTGGTGGCCGAACTGTTAACGTTGCAGATGTTTTTTTTTTTTTTTCACACTTTATTTTCCTACTTTTACTCATGACTCCGGGTTTGATCCTTCCTACTTACCTGCCATAACATTTTTTAAAACTCCCCCCCGTCCCGGAAACAAACACTCGGGCAATGCCGGGTACCCCGCTAGTAATCTTCTATATAAATAAAATGAACTCATTTTTTCCCGTCGGATTTTGACCTTAATAGGATTAAAAATCAAGATATTTCATGCAAATATAATATCCACAAACGGCAGAACAATATCTGAGGTGTGTTATAGGCTTATTATTTCTCAAATTCCTCGATAATCTTAGATTTCTATACTTTTTCTGCTGAGAAGCCACGGCCAAAATCGGTTAAGATCAATGGAAGTGGTAAAATATTTTCTCTCTAATAAATTCCTCCTCCCCCTGCCACCACTTAACACCGTTTGGGTATCGTTCACAAGGAACAGTTGAGAAGAGAACACCGGTTTGGCTTCGTAGTTCCTTCATGTCAAGTTATTTAAAATCACTAAACTAAGCTGCAGTGCTCTGTGGCGTATTGGTTAGCGTGCTGGACAATTCACAATATATTTTCACGTTCGCACCGACCTACCGTAGTCGTTTTTTTTTTTTTTTTTCCTAAACAACTGGAATGGACTTTTCTTGGTGGCCGAACTGTTAACGTTGCAGATGTTTTTTTTTTTTTTTTCACACTTTATTTTCCTACTTTTACTCATGACTCCGGGTTTGATCCTTCCTACTTACCTGCCATAACATTTTTTAAAACTCCCCCCCGTCCCGGAAACAAACACTCGGGCAATGCCGGGTACCCCGCTAGTAATCTTCTATTTCTTCTATATAAATAAAATGAACTCATTTTTTCCCGTCGGATTTTGACCTTAATAGGATTAAAAATCAAGATATTTCATGCAAATATAATATCCACAAACGGCAGAACAATATCTGAGGTGTGTTATAGGCTTATTATTTCTCAAATTTCTCGATAATCTTAGATTTCTATACTTTTTCTGCTGAGAAGCCACGGCCAAAATCGGTTAAGATCAATGGAAGTGGTAAAATATTTTCTCTCTAATAAATTCCTCCTCCCCCTGCCACCACTTAACACCGTTTGGGTATCGTTCACAAGGAACAGTTGAGAAGAGAACACCGGTTTGGCTTCGTAGTTCCTTCATGTCAAGTTATTTAAAATCACTAAACTAAGCTGCAGTGCTCTGTGGCGTATTGGTTAGCGTGCTGGACAATTCACAATATATTTTCACGTTCGCACCGACCTACCGTAGTCGTTTTTTTTTTTTTTTCCTAAACAACTGGAATGGACTTTTCTTGGTGGCCGAACTGTTAACGTTGCAGATGTTTTTTTTTTTTTTCACACTTTATTTTCCTACTTTTACTCATGACTCCGGGTTTGATCCTTCCTACTTACCTGCCATAACATTTTTTAAAACTCCCCCCCGTCCCGGAAACAAACACTCGGGCAATGCCGGGTACCCCGCTAGTAATCTTCTATATAAATAAAATGAACTCATTTTTTCCCGTCGGATTTTGACCTTAATAGGATTAAAAATCAAGATATTTCATGCAAATATAATATCCACAAACGGCAGAGCAATATCTGAGGTGTGTTATAGGCTTATTATTTCTCAAATTCCTCGATAATCTTAGATTTCTATACTTTTTCTGCTGAGAAGCCACGGCCAAAATCGGTTAAGATCAATGGAAGTGGTAAAATATTTTCTCTCTAATAAATCTATATAAATAAAATGAACTCATTTTTTCCCGTCGGATTTTGACCTTAATAGGATTAAAAATCAAGATATTTCATGCAAATATAATATCCACAAACGGCAGAACAATATCTGAGGTGTGTTATAGGCTTATTATTTCTCAAATTCCTCGATAATCTTAGATTTCTATACTTTTTCTGCTGAGAAGCCACGGCCAAAATCGGTTAAGATCAATGGAAGTGGTAAAATATTTTCTCTCTAATAAATTCCTCCTCCCCCTGCCACCACTTAACACCGTTTGGGTATCGTTCACAAGGAACAGTTGAGAAGAGAACACCGGTTTGGCTTCGTAGTTCCTTCATGTCAAGTTATTTAAAATCACTAAACTAAGCTGCAGTGCTCTGTGGCGTATTGGTTAGCGTGCTGGACAATTCACAATATATTTTCACGTTCGCACCGACCTACCGTAGTCGTTTTTTTTTTTTTTCCTAAACAACTGGAATGGACTTTTCTTGGTGGCCGAACTGTTAACGTTGCAGATGTTTTTTTTTTTTTTTCACACTTTATTTTCCTACTTTTACTCATGACTCCGGGTTTGATCCTTCCTACTTACCTGCCATAACATTTTTTAAAACTCCCCCCCGTCCCGGAAACAAACACTCGGGCAATGCCGGGTACCCCGCTAGTAATCTTCTATATAAATAAAATGAACTCATTTTTTCCCGTCGGATTTTGACCTTAATAGGATTAAAAATCAAGATATTTCATGCAAATATAATATCCACAAACGGCAGAACAATATCTGAGGTGTGTTATAGGCTTATTATTTCTCAAATTCCTCGATAATCTTAGATTTCTATACTTTTTCTGCTGAGAAGCCACGGCCAAAATCGGTTAAGATCAATGGAAGTGGTAAAATATTTTCTCTCTAATAAATTCCTCCTCCCCCTGCCACCACTTAACACCGTTTGGGTATCGTTCACAAGGAACAGTTGAGAAGAGAACACCGGTTTGGCTTCGTAGTTCCTTCATGTCAAGTTATTTAAAATCACTAAACTAAGCTGCAGTGCTCTGTGGCGTATTGGTTAGCGTGCTGGACAATTCACAATATATTTTCACGTTCGCACCGACCTACCGTAGTCGTTTTTTTTTTTTTTTTTCCTAAACAACTGGAATGGACTTTTCTTGGTGGCCGAACTGTTAACGTTGCAGATGTTTTTTTTTTTTTTTTCACACTTTATTTTCCTACTTTTACTCATGACTCCGGGTTTGATCCTTCCTACTTACCTGCCATAACATTTTTTAAAACTCCCCCCCGTCCCGGAAACAAACACTCGGGCAATGCCGGGTACCCCGCTAGTAATCTTCTATTTCTTCTATATAAATAAAATGAACTCATTTTTTCCCGTCGGATTTTGACCTTAATAGGATTAAAAATCAAGATATTTCATGCAAATATAATATCCACAAACGGCAGAACAATATCTGAGGTGTGTTATAGGCTTATTATTTCTCAAATTTCTCGATAATCTTAGATTTCTATACTTTTTCTGCTGAGAAGCCACGGCCAAAATCGGTTAAGATCAATGGAAGTGGTAAAATATTTTCTCTCTAATAAATTCCTCCTCCCCCTGCCACCACTTAACACCGTTTGGGTATCGTTCACAAGGAACAGTTGAGAAGAGAACACCGGTTTGGCTTCGTAGTTCCTTCATGTCAAGTTATTTAAAATCACTAAACTAAGCTGCAGTGCTCTGTGGCGTATTGGTTAGCGTGCTGGACAATTCACAATATATTTTCACGTTCGCACCGACCTACCGTAGTCGTTTTTTTTTTTTTTTCCTAAACAACTGGAATGGACTTTTCTTGGTGGCCGAACTGTTAACGTTGCAGATGTTTTTTTTTTTTTTCACACTTTATTTTCCTACTTTTACTCATGACTCCGGGTTTGATCCTTCCTACTTACCTGCCATAACATTTTTTAAAACTCCCCCCCGTCCCGGAAACAAACACTCGGGCAATGCCGGGTACCCCGCTAGTAATCTTCTATATAAATAAAATGAACTCATTTTTTCCCGTCGGATTTTGACCTTAATAGGATTAAAAATCAAGATATTTCATGCAAATATAATATCCACAAACGGCAGAGCAATATCTGAGGTGTGTTATAGGCTTATTATTTCTCAAATTCCTCGATAATCTTAGATTTCTATACTTTTTCTGCTGAGAAGCCACGGCCAAAATCGGTTAAGATCAATGGAAGTGGTAAAATATTTTCTCTCTAATAAATCTATATAAATAAAATGAACTCATTTTTTCCCGTCGGATTTTGACCTTAATAGGATTAAAAATCAAGATATTTCATGCAAATATAATATCCACAAACGGCAGAACAATATCTGAGGTGTGTTATAGGCTTATTATTTCTCAAATTCCTCGATAATCTTAGATTTCTATACTTTTTCTGCTGAGAAGCCACGGCCAAAATCGGTTAAGATCAATGGAAGTGGTAAAATATTTTCTCTCTAATAAATTCCTCCTCCCCCTGCCACCACTTAACACCGTTTGGGTATCGTTCACAAGGAACAGTTGAGAAGAGAACACCGGTTTGGCTTCGTAGTTCCTTCATGTCAAGTTATTTAAAATCACTAAACTAAGCTGCAGTGCTCTGTGGCGTATTGGTTAGCGTGCTGGACAATTCACAATATATTTTCACGTTCGCACCGACCTACCGTAGTCGTTTTTTTTTTTTTTTCCTAAACAACTGGAATGGACTTTTCTTGGTGGCCGAACTGTTAACGTTGCAGATGTTTTTTTTTTTTTTTCACACTTTATTTTCCTACTTTTACTCATGACTCCGGGTTTGATCCTTCCTACTTACCTGCCATAACATTTTTTAAAACTCCCCCCCGTCCCGGAAACAAACACTCGGGCAATGCCGGGTACCCCGCTAGTAATCTTCTATATAAATAAAATGAACTCATTTTTTCCCGTCGGATTTTGACCTTAATAGGATTAAAAATCAAGATATTTCATGCAAATATAATATCCACAAACGGCAGAACAATATCTGAGGTGTGTTATAGGCTTATTATTTCTCAAATTCCTCGATAATCTTAGATTTCTATACTTTTTCTGCTGAGAAGCCACGGCCAAAATCGGTTAAGATCAATGGAAGTGGTAAAATATTTTCTCTCTAATAAATTCCTCCTCCCCCTGCCACCACTTAACACCGTTTGGGTATCGTTCACAAGGAACAGTTGAGAAGAGAACACCGGTTTGGCTTCGTAGTTCCTTCATGTCAAGTTATTTAAAATCACTAAACTAAGCTGCAGTGCTCTGTGGCGTATTGGTTAGCGTGCTGGACAATTCACAATATATTTTCACGTTCGCACCGACCTACCGTAGTCGTTTTTTTTTTTTTTTTCCTAAACAACTGGAATGGACTTTTCTTGGTGGCCGAACTGTTAACGTTGCAGATGTTTTTTGTTTTTTTTTCACACTTTATTTTCCTACTTTTACTCATGACTCCGGGTTTGATCCTTCCTACTTAACTGCCATAACATTTTTTAAAACTCCCCCCCGTCCCGGAAACAAACACTCGGGCAATGCCGGGTACCCCGCTAGTAATCTTCTATTTCTATATAAATAAAATGAACTCATTTTTTCCCGTCGGATTTTGACCTTAATAGGATTAAAAATCAAGATATTTCATGCAAATATAATATCCACAAACGGCAGAACAATATCTGAGGTGTGTTATAGGCTTATTATTTCTCAAATTCCTCGATAATCTTAGATTTCTATACTTTTTCTGCTGAGAAGCCACGGCCAAAATCGGTTAAGATCAATGGAAGTGGTAAAATATTTTCTCTCTAATAAATTCCTCCTCCCCCTGCCACCACTTAACACCGTTTGGGGATCGTTCACAAGGAACAGTTGAGAAGAGAACACCGGTTTGGCTTCGTAGTTCCTTCATGTCAAGTTATTTAAAATCACTAAACTAAGCTGCAGTGCTCTGTGGCGTATTGGTTAGCGTGCTGGACAATTCACAATATATTTTCACGTTCGCACCGACCTACCGTAGTCGTTTTTTTTTTTTTTTTTCCTAAACAACTGGAATGGACTTTTCTTGGTGGCCGAACTGTTAACGTTGCAGATGTTTTTTTTTTTTTTCACACTTTATTTTCCTACTTTTACTCATGACTCCGGGTTTGATCCTTCCTACTTACCTGCCATAACATTTTTTAAAACTCCCCCCCGTCCCGGAAACAAACACTCGGGCAATGCCGGGTACCCCGCTAGTAATCTTCTATATAAATAAAATGAACTCATTTTTTCCCGTCGGATTTTGACCTTAATAGGATTAAAAATCAAGATATTTCATGCAAATATAATATCCACAAACGGCAGAACAATATCTGAGGTGTGTTATAGGCTTATTATTTCTCAAATTCCTCGATAATCTTAGATTTCTATACTTTTTCTGCTGAGAAGCCACGGCCAAAATCGGTTAAGATCAATGGAAGTGGTAAAATATTTTCTCTCTAATAAATTCCTCCTCCCCCTGCCACCACTTAACACCGTTTGGGTATCGTTCACAAGGAACAGTTGAGAAGAGAACACCGGTTTGGCTTCGTAGTTCCTTCATGTCAAGTTATTTAAAATCACTAAACTAAGCTGCAGTGCTCTGTGGCGTATTGGTTAGCGTGCTGGACAATTCACAATATATTTTCACGTTCGCACCGACCTACCGTAGTCGTTTTTTTTTTTTTTTCCTAAACAACTGGAATGGACTTTTCTTGGTGGCCGAACTGTTAACGTTGCAGATGTTTTTTTTTTTTTTTTCACACTTTATTTTCCTACTTTTACTCATGACTCCGGGTTTGATCCTTCCTACTTACCTGCCATAACATTTTTTAAAACTCCCCCCCGTCCCGGAAACAAACACTCGGGCAATGCCGGGTACCCCGCTAGTAATCTTCTATTTCTTCTATATAAATAAAATGAACTCATTTTTTCCCGTCGGATTTTGACCTTAATAGGATTAAAAATCAAGATATTTCATGCAAATATAATATCCACAAACGGCAGAACAATATCTGAGGTGTGTTATAGGCTTATTATTTCTCAAATTCCTCGATAATCTTAGATTTCTATACTTTTTCTGCTGAGAAGCCACGGCCAAAATCGGTTAAGATCAATGGAAGTGGTAAAATATTTTCTCTCTAATAAATTCCTCCTCCCCCTGCCACCACTTAACACCGTTTGGGTATCGTTCACAAGGAACAGTTGAGAAGAGAACACCGGTTTGGCTTCGTAGTTCCTTCATGTCAAGTTATTTAAAATCACTAAACTAAGCTGCAGTGCTCTGTGGCGTATTGGTTAGCGTGCTGGACAATTCACAATATATTTTCACGTTCGCACCGACCTACCGTAGTCGTTTTTTTTTTTTTTTTTCCTAAACAACTGGAATGGACTTTTCTTGGTGGCCGAACTGTTAACGTTGCAGATGTTTTTTTTTTTTTTTCACACTTTATTTTCCTACTTTTACTCATGACTCCGGGTTTGATCCTTCCTACTTACCTGCCATAACATTTTTTAAAACTCCCCCCCGTCCCGGAAACAAACACTCGGGCAATGCCGGGTACCCCGCTAGTAATCTTCTATTTCTATATAAATAAAATGAACTCATTTTTTCCCGTCGGATTTTGACCTTAATAGGATTAAAAATCAAGATATTTCATGCAAATATAATATCCACAAACGGCAGAACAATATCTGAGGTGTGTTATAGGCTTATTATTTCTCAAATTCCTCGATAATCTTAGATTTCTATACTTTTTCTGCTGAGAAGCCACGGCCAAAATCGGTTAAGATCAATGGAAGTGGTAAAATATTTTCTCTCTAATAAATTCCTCCTCCCCCTGCCACCACTTAACACCGTTTGGGGATCGTTCACAAGGAACAGTTGAGAAGAGAACACCGGTTTGGCTTCGTAGTTCCTTCATGTCAAGTTATTTAAAATCACTAAACTAAGCTGCAGTGCTCTGTGGCGTATTGGTTAGCGTGCTGGACAATTCACAATATATTTTCACGTTCGCACCGACCTACCGTAGTCGTTTTTTTTTTTTTTTTTCCTAAACAACTGGAATGGACTTTTCTTGGTGGCCGAACTGTTAACGTTGCAGATGTTTTTTTTTTTTCACACTTTATTTTCCTACTTTTACTCATGACTCCGGGTTTGATCCTTCCTACTTACCTGCCATAACATTTTTTAAAACTCCCCCCCGTCCCGGAAACAAACACTCGGGCAATGCCGGGTACCCCGCTAGTAATCTTCTATATAAATAAAATGAACTCATTTTTTCCCGTCGGATTTTGACCTTAATAGGATTAAAAATCAAGATATTTCATGCAAATATAATATCCACAAACGGCAGAACAATATCTGAGGTGTGTTATAGGCTTATTATTTCTCAAATTCCTCGATAATCTTAGATTTCTATACTTTTTCTGCTGAGAAGCCACGGCCAAAATCGGTTAAGATCAATGGAAGTGGTAAAATATTTTCTCTCTAATAAATTCCTCCTCCCCCTGCCACCACTTAACACCGTTTGGGTATCGTTCACAAGGAACAGTTGAGAAGAGAACACCGGTTTGGCTTCGTAGTTCCTTCATGTCAAGTTATTTAAAATCACTAAACTAAGCTGCAGTGCTCTGTGGCGTATTGGTTAGCGTGCTGGACAATTCACAATATATTTTCACGTTCGCACCGACCTACCGTAGTCGTTTTTTTTTTTTTTTTTTCCTAAACAACTGGAATGGACTTTTCTTGGTGGCCGAACTGTTAACGTTGCAGATGTTTTTTTTTTTTTTTCACACTTTATTTTCCTACTTTTACTCATGACTCCGGGTTTGATCCTTCCTACTTACCTGCCATAACATTTTTTAAAACTCCCCCCCGTCCCGGAAACAAACACTTGGGCAATGCCGGGTACCCCGCTAGTAATCTTCTATTTCTTCTATATAAATAAAATGAACTCATTTTTTCCCGTCGGATTTTGACCTTAATAGGATTAAAAATCAAGATATTTCATGCAAATATAATATCCACAAACGGCAGAACAATATCTGAGGTGTGTTATAGGCTTATTATTTCTCAAATTCCTCGATAATCTTAGATTTCTATACTTTTTCTGCTGAGAAGCCACGGCCAAAATCGGTTAAGATCAATGGAAGTGGTAAAATATTTTCTCTCTAATAAATTCCTCCTCCCCCTGCCACCACTTAACACCGTTTGGGTATCGTTCACAAGGAACAGTTGAGAAGAGAACACCGGTTTGGCTTCGTAGTTCCTTCATGTCAAGTTATTTAAAATCACTAAACTAAGCTGCAGTGCTCTGTGGCGTATTGGTTAGCGTGCTGGACAATTCACAATATATTTTCACGTTCGCACCGACCTACCGTAGTCGTTTTTTTTTTTTTTTTTCCTAAACAACTGGAATGGACTTTTCTTGGTGGCCGAACTGTTAACGTTGCAGATGTTTTTGTTTTTTTTTTCACACTTTATTTTCCTACTTTTACTCATGACTCCGGGTTTGATCCTTCCTACTTACCTGCCATAACATTTTTTAAAACTCCCCCCCGTCCCGGAAACAAACACTCGGGCAATGCCGGGTACCCCGCTAGTAATCTTCTATTTCTATATAAATAAAATGAACTCATTTTTTCCCGTCGGATTTTGACCTTAATAGGATTAAAAATCAAGATATTTCATGCAAATATAATATCCACAAACGGCAGAACAATATCTGAGGTGTGTTATAGGCTTATTATTTCTCAAATTCCTCGATAATCTTAGATTTCTATACTTTTTCTGCTGAGAAGCCACGGCCAAAATCGGTTAAGATCAATGGAAGTGGTAAAATATTTTCTCTCTAATAAATTCCTCCTCCCCCTGCCACCACTTAACACCGTTTGGGGATCGTTCACAAGGAACAGTTGAGAAGAGAACACCGGTTTGGCTTCGTAGTTCCTTCATGTCAAGTTATTTAAAATCACTAAACTAAGCTGCAGTGCTCTGTGGCGTATTGGTTAGCGTGCTGGACAATTCACAATATATTTTCACGTTCGCACCGACCTACCGTAGTCGTTTTTTTTTTTTTTTTTCCTAAACAACTGGAATGGACTTTTCTTGGTGGCCGAACTGTTAACGTTGCAGATGTTTTTTTTTTTTCACACTTTATTTTCCTACTTTTACTCATGACTCCGGGTTTGATCCTTCCTACTTACCTGCCATAACATTTTTTAAAACTCCCCCCCGTCCCGGAAACAAACACTCGGGCAATGCCGGGTACCCCGCTAGTAATCTTCTATATAAATAAAATGAACTCATTTTTTCCCGTCGGATTTTGACCTTAATAGGATTAAAAATCAAGATATTTCATGCAAATATAATATCCACAAACGGCAGAACAATATCTGAGGTGTGTTATAGGCTTATTATTTCTCAAATTCCTCGATAATCTTAGATTTCTATACTTTTTCTGCTGAGAAGCCACGGCCAAAATCGGTTAAGATCAATGGAAGTGGTAAAATATTTTCTCTCTAATAAATTCCTCCTCCCCCTGCCACCACTTAACACCGTTTGGGGATCGTTCACAAGGAACAGTTGAGAAGAGAACACCGGTTTGGCTTCGTAGTTCCTTCATGTCAAGTTATTTAAAATCACTAAACTAAGCTGCAGTGCTCTGTGGCGTATTGGTTAGCGTGCTGGACAATTCACAATATATTTTCACGTTCGCACCGACCTACCGTAGTCGTTTTTTTTTTTTTTTTTTCCTAAACAACTGGAATGGACTTTTCTTGGTGGCCGAACTGTTAACGTTGCAGATGTTTTTTTTTTTTTTTTCACACTTTATTTTCCTACTTTTACTCATGACTCCGGGTTTGATCCTTCCTACTTACCTGCCATAACATTTTTTAAAACTCCCCCCCGTCCCGGAAACAAACACTCGGGCAATGCCGGGTACCCCGCTAGTAATCTTCTATATAAATAAAATGAACTCATTTTTTCCCGTCGGATTTTGACCTTAATAGGATTAAAAATCAAGATATTTCATGCAAATATAATATCCACAAACGGCAGAACAATATCTGAGGTGTGTTATAGGCTTATTATTTCTCAAATTCCTCGATAATCTTAGATTTCTATACTTTTTCTGCTGAGAAGCCACGGCCAAAATCGGTTAAGATCAATGGAAGTGGTAAAATATTTTCTCTCTAATAAATTCCTCCTCCCCCTGCCACCACTTAACACCGTTTGGGTATCGTTCACAAGGAACAGTTGAGAAGAGAACACCGGTTTGGCTTCGTAGTTCCTTCATGTCAAGTTATTTAAAATCACTAAACTAAGCTGCAGTGCTCTGTGGCGTATTGGTTAGCGTGCTGGACAATTCACAATATATTTTCACGTTCGCACCGACCTACCGTAGTCGTTTTTTTTTTTTTTTTTTCCTAAACAACTGGAATGGACTTTTCTTGGTGGCCGAACTGTTAACGTTGCAGATGTTTTTTTTTTTTTTTCACACTTTATTTTCCTACTTTTACTCATGACTCCGGGTTTGATCCTTCCTACTTACCTGCCATAACATTTTTTAAAACTCCCCCCCGTCCCGGAAACAAACACTCGGGCAATGCCGGGTACCCCGCTAGTAATCTTCTTCTATATAAATAAAATGAACTCATTTTTTCCCGTCGGATTTTGACCTTAATAGGATTAAAAATCAAGATATTTCATGCAAATATAATATCCACAAACGGCAGAACAATATCTGAGGTGTGTTATAGGCTTATTATTTCTCAAATTCCTCGATAATCTTAGATTTCTATACTTTTTCTGCTGAGAAGCCACGGCCAAAATCGGTTAAGATCAATGGAAGTGGTAAAATATTTTCTCTCTAATAAATTCCTCCTCCCCCTGCCACCACTTAACACCGTTTGGGTATCGTTCACAAGGAACAGTTGAGAAGAGAACACCGGTTTGGCTTCGTAGTTCCTTCATGTCAAGTTATTTAAAATCACTAAACTAAGCTGCAGTGCTCTGTGGCGTATTGGTTAGCGTGCTGGACAATTCACAATATATTTTCACGTTCGCACCGACCTACCGTAGTCGTTTTTTTTTTTTTTTTTTCCTAAACAACTGGAATGGACTTTTCTTGGTGGCCGAACTGTTAACGTTGCAGATGTTTTTTTTTTTTTTTCACACTTTATTTTCCTACTTTTACTCATGACTCCGGGTTTGATCCTTCCTACTTACCTGCCATAACATTTTTTAAAACTCCCCCCCGTCCCGGAAACAAACACTCGGGCAATGCCGGGTACCCCGCTAGTAATCTTCTATATAAATAAAATGAACTCATTTTTTCCCGTCGGATTTTGACCTTAATAGGATTAAAAATCAAGATATTTCATGCAAATATAATATCCACAAACGGCAGAACAATATCTGAGGTGTGTTATAGGCTTATTATTTCTCAAATTCCTCGATAATCTTAGATTTCTATACTTTTTCTGCTGAGAAGCCACGGCCAAAATCGGTTAAGATCAATGGAAGTGGTAAAATATTTTCTCTCTAATAAATTCCTCCTCCCCCTGCCACCACTTAACACCGTTTGGGTATCGTTCACAAGGAACAGTTGAGAAGAGAACACCGGTTTGGCTTCGTAGTTCCTTCATGTCAAGTTATTTAAAATCACTAAACTAAGCTGCAGTGCTCTGTGGCGTATTGGTTAGCGTGCTGGACAATTCACAATATATTTTCACGTTCGCACCGACCTACCGTAGTCGTTTTTTTTTTTTTTTTTCCTAAACAACTGGAATGGACTTTTCTTGGTGGCCGAACTGTTAACGTTGCAGATGTTTTTGTTTTTTTTTTCACACTTTATTTTCCTACTTTTACTCATGACTCCGGGTTTGATCCTTCCTACTTACCTGCCATAACATTTTTTAAAACTCCCCCCCGTCCCGGAAACAAACACTCGGGCAATGCCGGGTACCCCGCTAGTAATCTTCTATATAAATAAAATGAACTCATTTTTTCCCGTCGGATTTTGACCTTAATAGGATTAAAAATCAAGATATTTCATGCAAATATAATATCCACAAACGGCAGAACAATATCTGAGGTGTGTTATAGGCTTATTATTTCTCAAATTCCTCGATAATCTTAGATTTCTATACTTTTTCTGCTGAGAAGCCACGGCCAAAATCGGTTAAGATCAATGGAAGTGGTAAAATATTTTCTCTCTAATAAATTCCTCCTCCCCCTGCCACCACTTAACACCGTTTGGGGATCGTTCACAAGGAACAGTTGAGAAGAGAACACCGGTTTGGCTTCGTAGTTCCTTCATGTCAAGTTATTTAAAATCACTAAACTAAGCTGCAGTGCTCTGTGGCGTATTGGTTAGCGTGCTGGACAATTCACAATATATTTTCACGTTCGCACCGACCTACCGTAGTCGTTTTTTTTTTTTTTTTTCCTAAACAACTGGAATGGACTTTTCTTGGTGGCCGAACTGTTAACGTTGCAGATGTTTTTTTTTTTTTTTTCACACTTTATTTTCCTACTTTTACTCATGACTCCGGGTTTGATCCTTCCTACTTACCTGCCATAACATTTTTTTAAAACTCCCCCCGTCCCGGAAACAAACACTCGGGCAATGCCGGGTACCCCGCTAGTAATCTTCTTTTTCTTCTATATAAATAAAATGAACTCATTTTTTCCCGTCGGATTTTGACCTTAATAGGATTAAAAATCAAGATATTTCATGCAAATATAATATCCACAAACGGCAGAACAATATCTGAGGTGTGTTATAGGCTTATTATTTCTCAAATTCCTCGATAATCTTAGATTTCTATACTTTTTCTGCTGAGAAGCCACGGCCAAAATCGGTTAAGATCAATGGAAGTGGTAAAATATTTTCTCTCTAATAAATTCCTCCTCCCCCTGCCACCACTTAACACCGTTTGGGTATCGTTCACAAGGAACAGTTGAGAAGAGAACACCGGTTTGGCTTCGTAGTTCCTTCATGTCAAGTTATTTAAAATCACTAAACTAAGCTGCAGTGCTCTGTGGCGTATTGGTTAGCGTGCTGGACAATTCACAATATATTTTCACGTTCGCACCGACCTACCGTAGTCGTTTTTTTTTTTTTTTTCCTAAACAACTGGAATGGACTTTTCTTGGTGGCCGAACTGTTAACGTTGCAGATGTTTTTTTTTTTTTTTTCACACTTTATTTTCCTACTTTTACTCATGACTCCGGGTTTGATCCTTCCTACTTACCTGCCATAACATTTTTTAAAACTCCCCCCCGTCCCGGAAACAAACACTCGGGCAATGCCGGGTACCCCGCTAGTAATCTTCTATATAAATAAAATGAACTCATTTTTTCCCGTCGGATTTTGACCTTAATAGGATTAAAAATCAAGATATTTCATGCAAATATAATATCCACAAACGGCAGAACAATATCTGAGGTGTGTTATAGGCTTATTATTTCTCAAATTCCTCGATAATCTTAGATTTCTATACTTTTTCTGCTGAGAAGCCACGGCCAAAATCGGTTAAGATCAATGGAAGTGGTAAAATATTTTCTCTCTAATAAATTCCTCCTCCCCCTGCCACCACTTAACACCGTTTGGGTATCGTTCACAAGGAACAGTTGAGAAGAGAACACCGGTTTGGCTTCGTAGTTCCTTCATGTCAAGTTATTTAAAATCACTAAACTAAGCTGCAGTGCTCTGTGGCGTATTGGTTAGCGTGCTGGACAATTCACAATATATTTTCACGTTCGCACCGACCTACCGTAGTCGTTTTTTTTTTTTTTTTTCCTAAACAACTGGAATGGACTTTTCTTGGTGGCCGAACTGTTAACGTTGCAGATGTTTTTTTTTTTTTTTTCACACTTTATTTTCCTACTTTTACTCATGACTCCGGGTTTGATCCTTCCTACTTACCTGCCATAACATTTTTTAAAACTCCCCCCCGTCCCGGAAACAAACACTCGGGCAATGCCGGGTACCCCGCTAGTAATCTTCTATCTATTCTATATAAATAAAATGAACTCATTTTTTCCCGTCGGATTTTGACCTTAATAGGATTAAAAATCAAGATATTTCATGCAAATATAATATCCACAAACGGCAGAACAATATCTGAGGTGTGTTATAGGCTTATTATTTCTCAAATTCCTCGATAATCTTAGATTTCTATACTTTTTCTGCTGAGAAGCCACGGCCAAAATCGGTTAAGATCAATGGAAGTGGTAAAATATTTTCTCTCTAATAAATTCCTCCTCCCCCTGCCACCACTTAACACCGTTTGGGGATCGTTCACAAGGAACAGTTGAGAAGAGAACACCGGTTTGGCTTCGTAGTTCCTTCATGTCAAGTTATTTAAAATCACTAAACTAAGCTGCAGTGCTCTGTGGCGTATTGGTTAGCGTGCTGGACAATTCACAATATATTTTCACGTTCGCACCGACCTACCGTAGTCGTTTTTTTTTTTTTTTTTCCTAAACAACTGGAATGGACTTTTCTTGGTGGCCGAACTGTTAACGTTGCAGATGTTTTTTTTTTTTTTTTCACACTTTATTTTCCTACTTTTACTCATGACTCCGGGTTTGATCCTTCCTACTTACCTGCCATAACATTTTTTAAAACTCCCCCCCGTCCCGGAAACAAACACTCGGGCAATGCCGGGTACCCCGCTAGTAATCTTCTATCTATTCTATCTATATAAATAAAATGAACTCATTTTTTCCCGTCGGATTTTGACCTTAATAGGATTAAAAATCAAGATATTTCATGCAAATATAATATCCACAAACGGCAGAACAATATCTGAGGTGTGTTATAGGCTTATTATTTCTCAAATTCCTCGATAATCTTAGATTTCTATACTTTTTCTGCTGAGAAGCCACGGCCAAAATCGGTTAAGATCAATGGAAGTGGTAAAATATTTTCTCTCTAATAAATTCCTCCTCCCCCTGCCACCACTTAACACCGTTTGGGTATCGTTCACAAGGAACAGTTGAGAAGAGAACACCGGTTTGGCTTCGTAGTTCCTTCATGTCAAGTTATTTAAAATCACTAAACTAAGCTGCAGTGCTCTGTGGCGTATTGGTTAGCGTGCTGGACAATTCACAATATATTTTCACGTTCGCACCGACCTACCGTAGTCGTTTTTTTTTTTTTTCCTAAACAACTGGAATGGACTTTTCTTGGTGGCCGAACTGTTAACGTTGCAGATGTTTTTTTTTTTTTTTCACACTTTATTTTCCTACTTTTACTCATGACTCCGGGTTTGATCCTTCCTACTTACCTGCCATAACATTTTTTAAAACTCCCCCCCGTCCCGGAAACAAACACTCGGGCAATGCCGGGTACCCCGCTAGTAATCTTCTATATAAATAAAATGAACTCATTTTTTCCCGTCGGATTTTGACCTTAATAGGATTAAAAATCAAGATATTTCATGCAAATATAATATCCACAAACGGCAGAACAATATCTGAGGTGTGTTATAGGCTTATTATTTCTCAAATTCCTCGATAATCTTAGATTTCTATACTTTTTCTGCTGAGAAGCCACGGCCAAAATCGGTTAAGATCAATGGAAGTGGTAAAATATTTTCTCTCTAATAAATTCCTCCTCCCCCTGCCACCACTTAACACCGTTTGGGGATCGTTCACAAGGAACAGTTGAGAAGAGAACACCGGTTTGGCTTCGTAGTTCCTTCATGTCAAGTTATTTAAAATCACTAAACTAAGCTGCAGTGCTCTGTGGCGTATTGGTTAGCGTGCTGGACAATTCACAATATATTTTCACGTTCGCACCGACCTACCGTAGTCGTTTTTTTTTTTTTTTTTCCTAAACAACTGGAATGGACTTTTCTTGGTGGCCGAACTGTTAACGTTGCAGATGTTTTTTTTTTTTTTTTCACACTTTATTTTCCTACTTTTACTCATGACTCCGGGTTTGATCCTTCCTACTTACCTGCCATAACATTTTTTAAAACTCCCCCCCGTCCCGGAAACAAACACTCGGGCAATGCCGGGTACCCCGCTAGTAATCTTCTATCTATCTATATAAATAAAATGAACTCATTTTTTCGCGTCGGATTTTGACCTTAATAGGATTAAAAATCAAGATATTTCATGCAAATATAATATCCACAAACGGCAGAACAATATCTGAGGTGTGTTATAGGCTTATTATTTCTCAAATTCCTCGATAATCTTAGATTTCTATACTTTTTCTGCTGAGAAGCCACGGCCAAAATCGGTTAAGATCAATGGAAGTGGTAAAATATTTTCTCTCTAATAAATTCCTCCTCCCCCTGCCACCACTTAACACCGTTTGGGTATCGTTCACAAGGAACAGTTGAGAAGAGAACACCGGTTTGGCTTCGTAGTTCCTTCATGTCAAGTTATTTAAAATCACTAAACTAAGCTGCAGTGCTCTGTGGCGTATTGGTTAGCGTGCTGGACAATTCACAATATATTTTCACGTTCGCACCGACCTACCGTAGTCGTTTTTTTTTTTTTTTTTTCCTAAACAACTGGAATGGACTTTTCTTGGTGGCCGAACTGTTAACGTTGCAGATGTTTTTTTTTTTTTTTTCACACTTTATTTTCCTACTTTTACTCATGACTCCGGGTTTGATCCTTCCTACTTACCTGCCATAACATTTTTTAAAACTCCCCCCCGTCCCGGAAACAAACACTCGGGCAATGCCGGGTACCCCGCTAGTAATCTATATAAATAAAATGAACTCATTTTTTCCCGTCGGATTTTGACCTTAATAGGATTAAAAATCAAGATATTTCATGCAAATATAATATCCACAAACGGCAGAACAATATCTGAGGTGTGTTATAGGCTTATTATTTCTCAAATTCCTCGATAATCTTAGATTTCTATACTTTTTCTGCTGAGAAGCCACGGCCAAAATCGGTTAAGATCAATGGAAGTGGTAAAATATTTCCTCTCTAATAAATTCCTCCTCCCCCTGCCACCACTTAACACCGTTTGGGGATCGTTCACAAGGAACAGTTGAGAAGAGAACACCGGTTTGGCTTCGTAGTTCCTTCATGTCAAGTTATTTAAAATCACTAAACTAAGCTGCAGTGCTCTGTGGCGTATTGGTTAGCGTGCTGGACAATTCACAATATATTTTCACGTTCGCACCGACCTACCGTAGTCGTTTTTTTTTTTTTTTTTTCCTAAACAACTGGAATGGACTTTTCTTGGTGGCCGAACTGTTAACGTTGCAGATGTTTTTTTTTTTTTTTTTCACACTTTATTTTCCTACTTTTACTCATGACTCCGGGTTTGATCCTTCCTACTTACCTGCCATAACATTTTTTAAAACTCCCCCCCGTCCCGGAAACAAACACTCGGGCAATGCCGGGTACCCCGCTAGTAATCTTCTATCTATCTATATAAATAAAATGAACTCATTTTTTCGCGTCGGATTTTGACCTTAATAGGATTAAAAATCAAGATATTTCATGCAAATATAATATCCACAAACGGCAGAACAATATCTGAGGTGTGTTATAGGCTTATTATTTCTCAAATTCCTCGATAATCTTAGATTTCTATACTTTTTCTGCTGAGAAGCCACGGCCAAAATCGGTTAAGATCAATGGAAGTGGTAAAATATTTTCTCTCTAATAAATTCCTCCTCCCCCTGCCACCACTTAACACCGTTTGGGTATCGTTCACAAGGAACAGTTGAGAAGAGAACACCGGTTTGGCTTCGTAGTTCCTTCATGTCAAGTTATTTAAAATCACTAAACTAAGCTGCAGTGCTCTGTGGCGTATTGGTTAGCGTGCTGGACAATTCACAATATATTTTCACGTTCGCACCGACCTACCGTAGTCGTTTTTTTTTTTTTTTTTTCCTAAACAACTGGAATGGACTTTTCTTGGTGGCCGAACTGTTAACGTTGCAGATGTTTTTTTTTTTTTTTTCACACTTTATTTTCCTACTTTTACTCATGACTCCGGGTTTGATCCTTCCTACTTACCTGCCATAACATTTTTTAAAACTCCCCCCCGTCCCGGAAACAAACACTCGGGCAATGCCGGGTACCCCGCTAGTAATCTTCTATATAAATAAAATGAACTCATTTTTTCGCGTCGGATTTTGACCTTAATAGGATTAAAAATCAAGATATTTCATGCAAATATAATATCCACAAACGGCAGAACAATATCTGAGGTGTGTTATAGGCTTATTATTTCTCAAATTCCTCGATAATCTTAGATTTCTATACTTTTTCTGCTGAGAAGCCACGGCCAAAATCGGTTAAGATCAATGGAAGTGGTAAAATATTTTCTCTCTAATAAATTCCTCCTCCCCCTGCCACCACTTAACACCGTTTGGGTATCGTTCACAAGGAACAGTTGAGAAGAGAACACCGGTTTGGCTTCGTAGTTCCTTCATGTCAAGTTATTTAAAATCACTAAACTAAGCTGCAGTGCTCTGTGGCGTATTGGTTAGCGTGCTGGACAATTCACAATATATTTTCACGTTCGCACCGACCTACCGTAGTCGTTTTTTTTTTTTTTTTTTCCTAAACAACTGGAATGGACTTTTCTTGGTGGCCGAACTGTTAACGTTGCAGATGTTTTTTTTTTTTTTTCACACTTTATTTTCCTACTTTTACTCATGACTCCGGGTTTGATCCTTCCTACTTACCTGCCATAACATTTTTTAAAACTCCCCCCCGTCCCGGAAACAAACACTCGGGCAATGCCGGGTACCCCGCTAGTAATCTTCTATATAAATAAAATGAACTCATTTTTTCCCGTCGGATTTTGACCTTAATAGGATTAAAAATCAAGATATTTCATGCAAATATAATATCCACAAACGGCAGAACAATATCTGAGGTGTGTTATAGGCTTATTATTTCTCAAATTCCTCGATAATCTTAGATTTCTATACTTTTTCTGCTGAGAAGCCACGGCCAAAATCGGTTAAGATCAATGGAAGTGGTAAAATATTTTCTCTCTAATAAATTCCTCCTCCCCCTGCCACCACTTAACACCGTTTGGGGATCGTTCACAAGGAACAGTTGAGAAGAGAACACCGGTTTGGCTTCGTAGTTCCTTCATGTCAAGTTATTTAAAATCACTAAACTAAGCTGCAGTGCTCTGTGGCGTATTGGTTAGCGTGCTGGACAATTCACAATATATTTTCACGTTCGCACCGACCTACCGTAGTCGTTTTTTTTTTTTTTTTTCCTAAACAACTGGAATGGACTTTTCTTGGTGGCCGAACTGTTAACGTTGCAGATGTTTTTTTTTTTTTTTTCACACTTTATTTTCCTACTTTCACTCATGACTCCGGGTTTGATCCTTCCTACTTACCTGCCATAACATTTTTTAAAACTCCCCCCCGTCCCGGAAACAAACACTCGGGCAATGCCGGGTACCCCGCTAGTAATCTTCTATCTATCTATATAAATAAAATGAACTCATTTTTTCGCGTCGGATTTTGACCTTAATAGGATTAAAAATCAAGATATTTCATGCAAATATAATATCCACAAACGGCAGAACAATATCTGAGGTGTGTTATAGGCTTATTATTTCTCAAATTCCTCGATAATCTTAGATTTCTATACTTTTTCTGCTGAGAAGCCACGGCCAAAATCGGTTAAGATCAATGGAAGTGGTAAAATATTTTCTCTCTAATAAATTCCTCCTCCCCCTGCCACCACTTAACACCGTTTGGGTATCGTTCACAAGGAACAGTTGAGAAGAGAACACCGGTTTGGCTTCGTAGTTCCTTCATGTCAAGTTATTTAAAATCACTAAACTAAGCTGCAGTGCTCTGTGGCGTATTGGTTAGCGTGCTGGACAATTCACAATATATTTTCACGTTCGCACCGACCTACCGTAGTCGTTTTTTTTTTTTTTTTTTTCCTAAACAACTGGAATGGACTTTTCTTGGTGGCCGAACTGTTAACGTTGCAGATGTTTTTTTTTTTTTTTTTCACACTTTATTTTCCTACTTTTACTCATGACTCCGGGTTTGATCCTTCCTACTTACCTGCCATAACATTTTTTAAAACTCCCCCCCGTCCCGGAAACAAACACTCGGGCAATGCCGGGTACCCCGCTAGTAATCTATATAAATAAAATGAACTCATTTTTTCCCGTCGGATTTTGACCTTAATAGGATTAAAAATCAAGATATTTCATGCAAATATAATATCCACAAACGGCAGAACAATATCTGAGGTGTGTTATAGGCTTATTATTTCTCAAATTCCTCGATAATCTTAGATTTCTATACTTTTTCTGCTGAGAAGCCACGGCCAAAATCGGTTAAGATCAATGGAAGTGGTAAAATATTTTCTCTCTAATAAATTCCTCCTCCCCCTGCCACCACTTAACACCGTTTGGGGATCGTTCACAAGGAACAGTTGAGAAGAGAACACCGGTTTGGCTTCGTAGTTCCTTCATGTCAAGTTATTTAAAATCACTAAACTAAGCTGCAGTGCTCTGTGGCGTATTGGTTAGCGTGCTGGACAATTCACAATATATTTTCACGTTCGCACCGACCTACCGTAGTCGTTTTTTTTTTTTTTTTCCTAAACAACTGGAATGGACTTTTCTTGGTGGCCGAACTGTTAACGTTGCAGATGTTTTTTTTTTTTTTTCACACTTTATTTTCCTACTTTTACTCATGACTCCGGGTTTGATCCTTCCTACTTACCTGCCATAACATTTTTTAAAACTCCCCCCCGTCCCGGAAACAAACACTCGGGCAATGCCGGGTACCCCGCTAGTAATCTTCTATCTATCTATATAAATAAAATGAACTCATTTTTTCGCGTCGGATTTTGACCTTAATAGGATTAAAAATCAAGATATTTCATGCAAATATAATATCCACAAACGGCAGAACAATATCTGAGGTGTGTTATAGGCTTATTATTTCTCAAATTCCTCGATAATCTTAGATTTCTATACTTTTTCTGCTGAGAAGCCACGGCCAAAATCGGTTAAGATCAATGGAAGTGGTAAAATATTTTCTCTCTAATAAATTCCTCCTCCCCCTGCCACCACTTAACACCGTTTGGGTATCGTTCACAAGGAACAGTTGAGAAGAGAACACCGGTTTGGCTTCGTAGTTCCTTCATGTCAAGTTATTTAAAATCACTAAACTAAGCTGCAGTGCTCTGTGGCGTATTGGTTAGCGTGCTGGACAATTCACAATATATTTTCACGTTCGCACCGACCTACCGTAGTCGTTTTTTTTTTTTTTTTTTCCTAAACAACTGGAATGGACTTTTCTTGGTGGCCGAACTGTTAACGTTGCAGATGTTTTTTTTTTTTTTTTTCACACTTTATTTTCCTACTTTTACTCATGACTCCGGGTTTGATCCTTCCTACTTACCTGCCATAACATTTTTTAAAACTCCCCCCCGTCCCGGAAACAAACACTCGGGCAATGCCGGGTACCCCGCTAGTAATCTTCTATATAAATAAAATGAACTCATTTTTTCCCGTCGGATTTTGACCTTAATAGGATTAAAAATCAAGATATTTCATGCAAATATAATATCCACAAACGGCAGAACAATATCTGAGGTGTGTTATAGGCTTATTATTTCTCAAATTCCTCGATAATCTTAGATTTCTATACTTTTTCTGCTGAGAAGCCACGGCCAAAATCGGTTAAGATCAATGGAAGTGGTAAAATATTTTCTCTCTAATAAATTCCTCCTCCCCCTGCCACCACTTAACACCGTTTGGGGATCGTTCACAAGGAACAGTTGAGAAGAGAACACCGGTTTGGCTTCGTAGTTCCTTCATGTCAAGTTATTTAAAATCACTAAACTAAGCTGCAGTGCTCTGTGGCGTATTGGTTAGCGTGCTGGACAATTCACAATATATTTTCACGTTCGCACCGACCTACCGTAGTCGTTTTTTTTTTTTTTTTTCCTAAACAACTGGAATGGACTTTTCTTGGTGGCCGAACTGTTAACGTTGCAGATGTTTTTTTTTTTTTTTCACACTTTATTTTCCTACTTTTACTCATGACTCCGGGTTTGATCCTTCCTACTTACCTGCCATAACATTTTTTAAAACTCCCCCCCGTCCCGGAAACAAACACTCGGGCAATGCCGGGTACCCCGCTAGTAATCTTCTATCTATCTATATAAATAAAATGAACTCATTTTTTCCCGTCGGATTTTGACCTTAATAGGATTAAAAATCAAGATATTTCATGCAAATATAATATCCACAAACGGCAGAACAATATCTGAGGTGTGTTATAGGCTTATTATTTCTCAAATTCCTCGATAATCTTAGATTTCTATACTTTTTCTGCTGAGAAGCCACGGCCAAAATCGGTTAAGATCAATGGAAGTGGTAAAATATTTTCTCTCTAATAAATTCCTCCTCCTCCCCCTGCCACCACTTAACACCGTTTGGGTATCGTTCACAAGGAACAGTTGAGAAGAGAACACCGGTTTGGCTTCGTAGTTCCTTCATGTCAAGTTATTTAAAATCACTAAACTAAGCTGCAGTGCTCTGTGGCGTATTGGTTAGCGTGCTGGACAATTCACAATATATTTTCACGTTCGCACCGACCTACCGTAGTCGTTTTTTTTTTTTTTTTTCCTAAACAACTGGAATGGACTTTTCTTGGTGGCCGAACTGTTAACGTTGCAGATGTTTTTTTTTTTTTTTCACACTTTATTTTCCTACTTTTACTCATGACTCCGGGTTTGATCCTTCCTACTTACCTGCCATAACATTTTTTAAAACTCCCCCCCGTCCCGGAAACAAACACTCGGGCAATGCCGGGTACCCCGCTAGTAATCTTCTTCTATATAAATAAAATGAACTCATTTTTTCCCGTCGGATTTTGACCTTAATAGGATTAAAAATCAAGATATTTCATGCAAATATAATATCCACAAACGGCAGAACAATATCTGAGGTGTGTTATAGGCTTATTATTTCTCAAATTCCTCGATAATCTTAGATTTCTATACTTTTTCTGCTGAGAAGCCACGGCCAAAATCGGTTAAGATCAATGGAAGTGGTAAAATATTTTCTCTCTAATAAATTCCTCCTCCCCCTGCCACCACTTAACACCGTTTGGGGATCGTTCACAAGGAACAGTTGAGAAGAGAACACCGGTTTGGCTTCGTAGTTCCTTCATGTCAAGTTATTTAAAATCACTAAACTAAGCTGCAGTGCTCTGTGGCGTATTGGTTAGCGTGCTGGACAATTCACAATATATTTTCACGTTCGCACCGACCTACCGTAGTCGTTTTTTTTTTTTTTTTTTCCTAAACAACTGGAATGGACTTTTCTTGGTGGCCGAACTGTTAACGTTGCAGATGTTTTTTTTTTTTTTTCACACTTTATTTTCCTACTTTTACTCATGACTCCGGGTTTGATCCTTCCTACTTACCTGCCATAACATTTTTTAAAACTCCCCCCCGTCCCGGAAACAAACACTCGGGCAATGCCGGGTACCCCGCTAGTAATCTTCTATCTATCTATATAAATAAAATGAACTCATTTTTTCGCGTCGGATTTTGACCTTAATAGGATTAAAAATCAAGATATTTCATGCAAATATAATATCCACAAACGGCAGAACAATATCTGAGGTGTGTTATAGGCTTATTATTTCTCAAATTCCTCGATAATCTTAGATTTCTATACTTTTTCTGCTGAGAAGCCACGGCCAAAATCGGTTAAGATCAATGGAAGTGGTAAAATATTTTCTCTCTAATAAATTCCTCCTCCCCCTGCCACCACTTAACACCGTTTGGGTATCGTTCACAAGGAACAGTTGAGAAGAGAACACCGGTTTGGCTTCGTAGTTCCTTCATGTCAAGTTATTTAAAATCACTAAACTAAGCTGCAGTGCTCTGTGGCGTATTGGTTAGCGTGCTGGACAATTCACAATATATTTTCACGTTCGCACCGACCTACCGTAGTCGTTTTTTTTTTTTTTTTTCCTAAACAACTGGAATGGACTTTTCTTGGTGGCCGAACTGTTAACGTTGCAGATGTTTTTTTTTTTTTTTTCACACTTTATTTTCCTACTTTTACTCATGACTCCGGGTTTGATCCTTCCTACTTACCTGCCATAACATTTTTTAAAACTCCCCCCCGTCCCGGAAACAAACACTCGGGCAATGCCGGGTACCCCGCTAGTAATCTTCTTCTATATAAATAAAATGAACTCATTTTTTCCCGTCGGATTTTGACCTTAATAGGATTAAAAATCAAGATATTTCATGCAAATATAATATCCACAAACGGCAGAACAATATCTGAGGTGTGTTATAGGCTTATTATTTCTCAAATTCCTCGATAATCTTAGATTTCAATACTTTTTCTGCTGAGAAGCCACGGCCAAAATCGGTTAAGATCAATGGAAGTGGTAAAATATTTTCTCTCTAATAAATTCCTCCTCCTCCCCCTGCCACCACTTAACACCGTTTGGGGATCGTTCACAAGGAACAGTTGAGAAGAGAACACCGGTTTGGCTTCGTAGTTCCTTCATGTCAAGTTATTTAAAATCACTAAACTAAGCTGCAGTGCTCTGTGGCGTATTGGTTAGCGTGCTGGACAATTCACAATATATTTTCACGTTCGCACCGACCTACCGTAGTCGTTTTTTTTTTTTTTTTTCCTAAACAACTGGAATGGACTTTTCTTGGTGGCCGAACTGTTAACGTTGCAGATGTTTTTTTTTTTTTTTTCACACTTTATTTTCCTACTTTTACTCATGACTCCGGGTTTGATCCTTCCTACTTACCTGCCATAACATTTTTTAAAACTCCCCCCCGTCCCGGAAACAAACACTCGGGCAATGCCGGGTACCCCGCTAGTAATCTTCTATCTATCTTCTATATAAATAAAATGAACTCATTTTTTCGCGTCGGATTTTGACCTTAATAGGATTAAAAATCAAGATATTTCATGCAAATATAATATCCACAAACGGCAGAACAATATCTGAGGTGTGTTATAGGCTTATTATTTCTCAAATTCCTCGATAATCTTAGATTTCTATACTTTTTCTGCTGAGAAGCCACGGCCAAAATCGGTTAAGATCAATGGAAGTGGTAAAATATTTTCTCTCTAATAAATTCCTCCTCCCCCTGCCACCACTTAACACCGTTTGGGGATCGTTCACAAGGAACAGTTGAGAAGAGAACACCGGTTTGGCTTCGTAGTTCCTTCATGTCAAGTTATTTAAAATCACTAAACTAAGCTGAAGTGCTCTGTGGCGTATTGGTTAGCGTGCTGGACAATTCACAATATATTTTCACGTTCGCACCGACCTACCGTAGTCGTTTTTTTTTTTTTTTCCTAAACAACTGGAATGGACTTTTCTTGGTGGCCGAACTGTTAACGTTGCAGATGTTTTTTTTTTTTTTTCACACTTTATTTTCCTACTTTTACTCATGACTCCGGGTTTGATCCTTCCTACTTACCTGCCATAACATTTTTTAAAACTCCCCCCCGTCCCGGAAACAAACACTCGGGCAATGCCGGGTACCCCGCTAGTAATCTTCTATATAAATAAAATGAACTCATTTTTTCCCGTCGGATTTTGACCTTAATAGGATTAAAAATCAAGATATTTCATGCAAATATAATATCCACAAACGGCAGAACAATATCTGAGGTGTGTTATAGGCTTATTATTTCTCAAATTCCTCGATAATCTTAGATTTCTATACTTTTTCTGCTGAGAAGCCACGGCCAAAATCGGTTAAGATCAATGGAAGTGGTAAAATATTTTCTCTCTAATAAATTCCTCCTCCCCCTGCCACCACTTAACACCGTTTGGGGATCGTTCACAAGGAACAGTTGAGAAGAGAACACCGGTTTGGCTTCGTAGTTCCTTCATGTCAAGTTATTTAAAATCACTAAACTAAGCTGCAGTGCTCTGTGGCGTATTGGTTAGCGTGCTGGACAATTCACAATATATTTTCACGTTCGCACCGACCTACCGTAGTCGTTTTTTTTTTTTTTTTTCCTAAACAACTGGAATGGACTTTTCTTGGTGGCCGAACTGTTAACGTTGCAGATGTTTTTTTTTTTTTTTTTCACACTTTATTTTCCTACTTTTACTCATGACTCCGGGTTTGATCCTTCCTACTTACCTGCCATAACATTTTTTAAAACTCCCCCCCGTCCCGGAAACAAACACTCGGGCAATGCCGGGTACCCCGCTAGTAATCTTCTATATAAATAAAATGAACTCATTTTTTCCCGTCGGATTTTGACCTTAATAGGATTAAAAATCAAGATATTTCATGCAAATATAATATCCACAAACGGCAGAACAATATCTGAGGTGTGTTATAGGCTTATTATTTCTCAAATTCCTCGATAATCTTAGATTTCTATACTTTTTCTGCTGAGAAGCCACGGCCAAAATCGGTTAAGATCAATGGAAGTGGTAAAATATTTTCTCTCTAATAAATTCCTCCTCCCCCTGCCACCACTTAACACCGTTTGGGGATCGTTCACAAGGAACAGTTGAGAAGAGAACACCGGTTTGGCTTCGTAGTTCCTTCATGTCAAGTTATTTAAAATCACTAAACTAAGCTGCAGTGCTCTGTGGCGTATTGGTTAGCGTGCTGGACAATTCACAATATATTTTCACGTTCGCACCGACCTACCGTAGTCGTTTTTTTTTTTTTTTTTCCTAAACAACTGGAATGGACTTTTCTTGGTGGCCGAACTGTTAACGTTGCAGATGTTTTTTTTTTTTTTTTTCACACTTTATTTTCCTACTTTTACTCATGACTCCGGGTTTGATCCTTCCTACTTACCTGCCATAACATTTTTTAAAACTCCCCCCCGTCCCGGAAACAAACACTCGGGCAATGCCGGGTACCCCGCTAGTAATCTTCTATATAAATAAAATGAACTCATTTTTTCCCGTCGGATTTTGACCTTAATAGGATTAAAAATCAAGATATTTCATGCAAATATAATATCCACAAACGGCAGAACAATATCTGAGGTGTGTTATAGGCTTATTATTTCTCAAATTCCTCGATAATCTTAGATTTCTATACTTTTTCTGCTGAGAAGCCACGGCCAAAATCGGTTAAGATCAATGGAAGTGGTAAAATATTTTCTCTCTAATAAATTCCTCCTCCCCCTGCCACCACTTAACACCGTTTGGGGATCGTTCACAAGGAACAGTTGAGAAGAGAACACCGGTTTGGCTTCGTAGTTCCTTCATGTCAAGTTATTTAAAATCACTAAACTAAGCTGCAGTGCTCTGTGGCGTATTGGTTAGCGTGCTGGACAATTCACAATATATTTTCACGTTCGCACCGACCTACCGTAGTCGTTTTTTTTTTTTTTTTTCCTAAACAACTGGAATGGACTTTTCTTGGTGGCCGAACTGTTAACGTTGCAGATGTTTTTTTTTTTTTTTTTTCACACTTTATTTTCCTACTTTTACTCATGACTCCGGGTTTGATCCTTCCTACTTACCTGCCATAACATTTTTTAAAACTCCCCCCCGTCCCGGAAACAAACACTCGGGCAATGCCGGGTACCCCGCTAGTAATCTTCTATATAAATAAAATGAACTCATTTTTTCCCGTCGGATTTTGACCTTAATAGGATTAAAAATCAAGATATTTCATGCAAATATAATATCCACAAACGGCAGAACAATATCTGAGGTGTGTTATAGGCTTATTATTTCTCAAATTCCTCGATAATCTTAGATTTCTATACTTTTTCTGCTGAGAAGCCACGGCCAAAATCGGTTAAGATCAATGGAAGTGGTAAAATATTTTCTCTCTAATAAATTCCTCCTCCCCCTGCCACCACTTAACACCGTTTGGGGATCGTTCACAAGGAACAGTTGAGAAGAGAACACCGGTTTGGCTTCGTAGTTCCTTCATGTCAAGTTATTTAAAATCACTAAACTAAGCTGCAGTGCTCTGTGGCGTATTGGTTAGCGTGCTGGACAATTCACAATATATTTTCACGTTCGCACCGACCTACCGTAGTCGTTTTTTTTTTTTTTTTTCCTAAACAACTGGAATGGACTTTTCTTGGTGGCCGAACTGTTAACGTTGCAGATGTTTTTTTTTTTTTTTTTCACACTTTATTTTCCTACTTTTACTCATGACTCCGGGTTTGATCCTTCCTACTTACCTGCCATAACATTTTTTAAAACTCCCCCCCGTCCCGGAAACAAACACTCGGGCAATGCCGGGTACCCCGCTAGTAATCTTCTATATAAATAAAATGAACTCATTTTTTCCCGTCGGATTTTGACCTTAATAGGATTAAAAATCAAGATATTTCATGCAAATATAATATCCACAAACGGCAGAACAATATCTGAGGTGTGTTATAGGCTTATTATTTCTCAAATTCCTCGATAATCTTAGATTTCTATACTTTTTCTGCTGAGAAGCCACGGCCAAAATCGGTTAAGATCAATGGAAGTGGTAAAATATTTTCTCTCTAATAAATTCCTCCTCCCCCTGCCACCACTTAACACCGTTTGGGGATCGTTCACAAGGAACAGTTGAGAAGAGAACACCGGTTTGGCTTCGTAGTTCCTTCATGTCAAGTTATTTAAAATCACTAAACTAAGCTGCAGTGCTCTGTGGCGTATTGGTTAGCGTGCTGGACAATTCACAATATATTTTCACGTTCGCACCGACCTACCGTAGTCGTTTTTTTTTTTTTTTTTCCTAAACAACTGGAATGGACTTTTCTTGGTGGCCGAACTGTTAACGTTGCAGATGTTTTTTTTTTTTTTTTCACACTTTATTTTCCTACTTTTACTCATGACTCCGGGTTTGATCCTTCCTACTTACCTGCCATAACATTTTTTAAAACTCCCCCCCGTCCCGGAAACAAACACTCGGGCAATGCCGGGTACCCCGCTAGTAATCTTCTATATAAATAAAATGAACTCATTTTTTCCCGTCGGATTTTGACCTTAATAGGATTAAAAATCAAGATATTTCATGCAAATATAATATCCACAAACGGCAGAACAATATCTGAGGTGTGTTATAGGCTTATTATTTCTCAAATTCCTCGATAATCTTAGATTTCTATACTTTTTCTGCTGAGAAGCCACGGCCAAAATCGGTTAAGATCAATGGAAGTGGTAAAATATTTTCTCTCTAATAAATTCCTCCTCCCCCTGCCACCACTTAACACCGTTTGGGGATCGTTCACAAGGAACAGTTGAGAAGAGAACACCGGTTTGGCTTCGTAGTTCCTTCATGTCAAGTTATTTAAAATCACTAAACTAAGCTGCAGTGCTCTGTGGCGTATTGGTTAGCGTGCTGGACAATTCACAATATATTTTCACGTTCGCACCGACCTACCGTAGTCGTTTTTTTTTTTTTTTTTCCTAAACAACTGGAATGGACTTTTCTTGGTGGCCGAACTGTTAACGTTGCAGATGTTTTTTTTTTTTTTTTCACACTTTATTTTCCTACTTTTACTCATGACTCCGGGTTTGATCCTTCCTACTTACCTGCCATAACATTTTTTAAAACTCCCCCCCGTCCCGGAAACAAACACTCGGGCAATGCCGGGTACCCCGCTAGTAATCTTCTATCTATATAAATAAAATGAACTCATTTTTTCCCGTCGGATTTTGACCTTAATAGGATTAAAAATCAAGATATTTCATGCAAATATAATATCCACAAACGGCAGAACAATATCTGAGGTGTGTTATAGGCTTATTATTTCTCAAATTCCTCGATAATCTTAGATTTCTATACTTTTTCTGCTGAGAAGCCACGGCCAAAATCGGTTAAGATCAATGGAAGTGGTAAAATATTTTCTCTCTAATAAATTCCTCCTCCCCCTGCCACCACTTAACACCGTTTGGGTATCGTTCACAAGGAACAGTTGAGAAGAGAACACCGGTTTGGCTTCGTAGTTCCTTCATGTCAAGTTATTTAAAATCACTAAACTAAGCTGCAGTGCTCTGTGGCGTATTGGTTAGCGTGCTGGACAATTCACAATATATTTTCACGTTCGCACCGACCTACCGTAGTCGTTTTTTTTTTTTTTTTCCTAAACAACTGGAATGGACTTTTCTTGGTGGCCGAACTGTTAACGTTGCAGATGTTTTTTTTTTTTTTCACACTTTATTTTCCTACTTTTACTCATGACTCCGGGTTTGATCCTTCCTACTTACCTGCCATAACATTTTTTAAAACTCCCCCCCGTCCCGGAAACAAACACTCGGGCAATGCCGGGTACCCCGCTAGTAATCTTCTATATAAATAAAATGAACTCATTTTTTCCCGTCGGATTTTGACCTTAATAGGATTAAAAATCAAGATATTTCATGCAAATATAATATCCACAAACGGCAGAACAATATCTGAGGTGTGTTATAGGCTTATTATTTCTCAAATTCCTCGATAATCTTAGATTTCTATACTTTTTCTGCTGAGAAGCCACGGCCAAAATCGGTTAAGATCAATGGAAGTGGTAAAATATTTTCTCTCTAATAAATTCCTCCTCCCCCTGCCACCACTTAACACCGTTTGGGTATCGTTCACAAGGAACAGTTGAGAAGAGAACACCGGTTTGGCTTCGTAGTTCCTTCATGTCAAGTTATTTAAAATCACTAAACTAAGCTGCAGTGCTCTGTGGCGTATTGGTTAGCGTGCTGGACAATTCACAATATATTTTCACGTTCGCACCGACCTACCGTAGTCGTTTTTTTTTTTTTTTTTCCTAAACAACTGGAATGGACTTTTCTTGGTGGCCGAACTGTTAACGTTGCAGATGTTTTTTTTTTTTTTTCACACTTTATTTTCCTACTTTTACTCATGACTCCGGGTTTGATCCTTCCTACTTACCTGCCATAACATTTTTAAAACTCCCCCCCGTCCCGGAAACAAACACTCGGGCAATGCCGGGTACCCCGCTAGTAATCTTCTCTATATAAATAAAATGAACTCATTTTTTCCCGTCGGATTTTGACCTTAATAGGATTAAAAATCAAGATATTTCATGCAAATATAATATCCACAAACGGCAGAACAATATCTGAGGTGTGTTATAGGCTTATTATTTCTCAAATTCCTCGATAATCTTAGATTTCTATACTTTTTCTGCTGAGAAGCCACGGCCAAAATCGGTTAAGATCAATGGAAGTGGTAAAATATTTTCTCTCTAATAAATTCCTCCTCCCCCTGCCACCACTTAACACCGTTTGGGGATCGTTCACAAGGAACAGTTGAGAAGAGAACACCGGTTTGGCTTCGTAGTTCCTTCATGTCAAGTTATTTAAAATCACTAAACTAAGCTGCAGTGCTCTGTGGCGTATTGGTTAGCGTGCTGGACAATTCACAATATATTTTCACGTTCGCACCGACCTACCGTAGTCGTTTTTTTTTTTTTTTCCTAAACAACTGGAATGGACTTTTCTTGGTGGCCGAACTGTTAACGTTGCAGATGTTTTTTTTTTTTTTCACACTTTATTTTCCTACTTTTACTCATGACTCCGGGTTTGATCCTTCCTACTTACCTGCCATAACATTTTTTAAAACTCCCCCCCGTCCCGGAAACAAACACTCGGGCAATGCCGGGTACCCCGCTAGTAATCTTCTCTATATAAATAAAATGAACTCATTTTTTCCCGTCGGATTTTGACCTTAATAGGATTAAAAATCAAGATATTTCATGCAAATATAATATCCACAAACGGCAGAACAATATCTGAGGTGTGTTATAGGCTTATTATTTCTCAAATTCCTCGATAATCTTAGATTTCTATACTTTTTCTGCTGAGAAGCCACGGCCAAAATCGGTTAAGATCAATGGAAGTGGTAAAATATTTTCTCTCTAATAAATTCCTCCTCCCCCTGCCACCACTTAACACCGTTTGGGGATCGTTCACAAGGAACAGTTGAGAAGAGAACACCGGTTTGGCTTCGTAGTTCCTTCATGTCAAGTTATTTAAAATCACTAAACTAAGCTGCAGTGCTCTGTGGCGTATTGGTTAGCGTGCTGGACAATTCACAATATATTTTCACGTTCGCACCGACCTACCGTAGTCGTTTTTTTTTTTTTTTCCTAAACAACTGGAATGGACTTTTCTTGGTGGCCGAACTGTTAACGTTGCAGATGTTTTTTTTTTTTTTTCACACTTTATTTTCCTACTTTTACTCATGACTCCGGGTTTGATCCTTCCTACTTACCTGCCATAACATTTTTTAAAACTCCCCCCCGTCCCGGAAACAAACACTCGGGCAATGCCGGGTACCCCGCTAGTAATCTTCTATATAAATAAAATGAACTCATTTTTTCCCGTCGGATTTTGACCTTAATAGGATTAAAAATCAAGATATTTCATGCAAATATAATATCCACAAACGGCAGAACAATATCTGAGGTGTGTTATAGGCTTATTATTTCTCAAATTCCTCGATAATCTTAGATTTCTATACTTTTTCTGCTGAGAAGCCACGGCCAAAATCGGTTAAGATCAATGGAAGTGGTAAAATATTTTCTCTCTAATAAATTCCTCCTCCCCCTGCCACCACTTAACACCGTTTGGGGATCGTTCACAAGGAACAGTTGAGAAGAGAACACCGGTTTGGCTTCGTAGTTCCTTCATGTCAAGTTATTTAAAATCACTAAACTAAGCTGCAGTGCTCTGTGGCGTATTGGTTAGCGTGCTGGACAATTCACAATATATTTTCACGTTCGCGCCGACCTACCGTAGTCGTTTTTTTTTTTTTTTCCTAAACAACTGGAATGGACTTTTCTTGGTGGCCGAACTGTTAACGTTGCAGATGTTTTTTTTTTTTTTTTCACACTTTATTTTCCT
The DNA here is from genome assembly GCF_053919585.1 of Euprymna scolopes. Classification (NCBI taxonomy): domain Eukaryota; kingdom Metazoa; phylum Mollusca; class Cephalopoda; order Sepiida; family Sepiolidae; genus Euprymna; species Euprymna scolopes. The sequence continues at coordinate 31,782,832 of NC_136497.1, forward strand.
ACTTTTACTCATGACTCCGGGTTTGATCCTTCCTACTTACCTGCCATAACATTTTTTAAAACTCCCCCCCGTCCCGGAAACAAACACTCGGGCAATGCCGGGTACCCCGCTAGTAAATTTATAAAAGATAAAATGCATATGAAGCTTTCGTTGCAAATAAACATTTTCGCTTAATAATGTTCATACGTAAACTAACACTGACAATAAGCTAGAGTTGTATGACATAATCAGAAATAATAATTAAAACACAATAATCAAGTTTTACGTTAAAACAGGTAATAAATAGAACTGGAACAACGGAATATTCTTTTCATTGTTTTGACTCTAAAGTATATATCAGACACAGTAAAACACAGTTAACCAACCGGGAAACACATCAGTCTATATGAGAACATATAAGATATTAACGGATATATACTTAAGATTCAAAACAATGAAAATAATATGCTGTTGTCACATCCGTAGTAATAAAACAATTATGATCTGAAAGACATAACATAATATAATTTTTTAATATATGGAAGTGAAAGTGGGCAACCCATATTTTCATAAGTAAGAAATAAACGCAATAATTATTGTACGATATTAAACAAATATATAGAAACATTTTTTTTAAATATGGCAGCGAATAAAGGAAATATAATGCAGTTTATTGAGTAGGAAAACGGATTAGTGTTAAATAATTATAAGAAATTGTAGAGAGTAAAACTGGAAATACTGACATGATGCTACCAACAAAAAACTGTTAAAGAATATGGTACACATTGTTTGCAATGCCGTTTACATCAAACTCCACTCTTTGCAACCAGGGATACCTACTCACAGAATGCTACCTTAAATGTAAATACTCTAAGAGAAGTTCATGTATATTTCTTGTATGCCAATAATTCACCAAGAATCTGGATGCAGAGATAGTAACTGATCCTGAAAATATTCCAGTCATTTTATTAAAGTATCTTCAACCAAAACAAACTTTTATCCTTACAAAAGTGTAAGACATTGCTAGAATGAAAAATGTTTCTTATCTTTATGCGGCAATGTGCACAGTATTTAAAATATTAAAATATTTTAAAGTGCGGCCCTCTCAATCTTAGTACTGACAGATTTCCTCTGGGTCAAGCACAAATTATTACAATCCATATAATACAATAATCAAATAATGATCGATGCAAAATGATTGAATTATAGGAGGTGAAGGTAGGCAAGTGATTAACGACACGAACTGATGACCTGCGTCTTTCAAGTTCTAATCCAGGCCGTTCCACAAACAGCATTTCCACTTTGCGCGTTGACAGCCTTAACGTGGTCTACCCCGTAAGTTGTCATTGTAGAAAGAATTCTGACTAGTGAAATATGAGGAAAACCAATTCCAAGAGTATACTCTTCGGATTCATCTGCTTAGTGACAAGCAATATGGATTTCATCCAGCGAGATCGAGAGGTTATATACTTCTTGAAATATCACACAATAGATCTTGATATATTAAAGGCATTTGACAGTCTTGCGAATTTTTTTTTCTTTACAAGTTCGCTAAATATAAAATTCCTTGAGATATTATTTCAATTATCGAATCATTTGGGTCTGATAGTTCCTTAGAAGTAGTTTATGGTAGGCTGACATTTGCAGCACATAACATCAAGAGCCTGCATGAAAGATCGCTATGGGGCCAACACCCGTCCCGATCTTCATCAACGATATTCCAATTTATATATTGCCATTATTTTTTAGATCTGTGCAGATGAAAAAACTCTACGACTGTACTTCAAAGAGTATTGAGAATCAAATCTTACTGATAATACTCTGTCTGATATTAAAAGGTAGCTTATTGGATTTACCACCTACCAAATCCAAATTCCTTTCTTGCCCCAATAAAACACAAACATTCAATTTTTTTTCAGTAGACAACCCCTCACCCATCCTAAATTGTTCATACCCAATCTGAAATGGAGGACTCACACAAAGTTGTAATTACAACTGATGAAAAATGAATTAAAAGTACATGAGTTCTGACACAATTTCCTACCCGGAAGTCTGGGTTAGGCCTTAAATTGAGTATAATAAGGTGTTTTCTTAAAGGCGAAGGCATTTAAATAAAGAACTTCATTTTCTATTGTAGATTTGCAAACGTCTGGATTTAGGTTATGCACTAACGGATAAGACACAGGGCTATGTATATTGGTTTCACTCGTAGCTAATGGCACACCGATCAGTTGTTGTTTTTTTTGTTTTACTTTTGAAATCACTACTATATATTAAGTACAATATAATAATTTATAGAGAATTGGCTCTATAATAAATACGAAATTGGCTATCTAGTAGAATATTATTAACGAAATAAAAATCTGTGTCGGATATCAGATTGGAAAATAAAATTTCAATTTACTAAGGACTTATTAACATTTTCCTCTTATTTCATTGTCAGAAAATCAATAAAATTTCCAAACCATTTTTTTTGTGTAATTCATTCAGTAAATAATTCACAAATGATGGGGATATTCAGCAGTTAATAAGTCCTTAGTAAATGTAAGAATTCGATATAGAAAATTGATTAATTAATCTGTATGTCTTTTATAGTGAATTTACTTTCCATCGCAGACTAAAGCAAATAATATATGTTTTAGCCTAAGTTTTCGAGACTCAATTTTATTGAACGAAACAAAAAGAAATATGTTTTAAATCTTAGGAGAAGGATATATAATTAGTCGCATTTTTAGACATCATATCAATGAATTTCCAAATTAGCTTCAAATAAACAACGAATCAGATTTCAGTTTCACAATATTTGCGATGAGAATTGATTTTTATTATTTCATTTTTTAGTGTTCTATTTACATATAGATGATCGTTTTATAAACATTTCGCTTCATGTTCTCTTCTAGCCCTTTTCACACTAATGTATCTTTATAGAATGTTTAATCGAAACTGTTTTTTATCCATGGGATTAATGCATCCCATTACGTTATCTTAACAGTGGATGGATCAGGCAACGAATAGATTGCAAAATATCATCTATATTCGACTATTAGGCAAGATTATAATACTCGTAATACTTATCAGATTGAGGTGCGTAGGAAAACATCAGCATATAAGATGCATAAATATCGGAAAAAATGGAATACGAGATGAAAGACATAAGAATAGATAGATCATAAAGCTGAAGAAGGCCATCTGTCAAACCGACAGAAATATTGTCTAAAAATAAATAGCGCAGGCGATGACAATAATCAGAACAAAAGAAGTGGCAATAACGAAAACAAAATATTGGAAAGAACGGGAAATAAGCCAAAAAATAAAACAAACAACAAAAACACAAAAGAAAATTTCACACAAAAGCGACGCGAATATGTCCGTCATTTTGATTTTATTGTTGCACTAAAAAATGGTTGTAATATTGTTGGGAACAATGCGCGAATGAAATCGCTGGCGAAGCGAAAATCATGAATTTTACGAGTGACAAATTGGAAGCACGCATGCGTGGAATTCATATTACGTTTGTTATTGGCCGTTTGGCAATAACCGATATTTTTTTAAATGACTCTGGCGACAACATTTCTCATGAATAACAAATCTTATGTATTTATTGACTGTATGTTTATATCTTAAAGTATGCCACTTTTTTATTGTCCTCACACCTTGTATGGAGGAGTATTACTAAGAGCAGAGCGAGAAGTAAGGAATAAGGACCAGCTTGTTAAATAAAACAGGAAACGCTCCTTTGCTTTCTTTATTGTTCACCAGATCTCGATGGCACTATTAAATCATAAGAGCTAAGATCACAGTGTAGTATCTGTTCATATGTTATACTGAAGTAAATGTGTCATTATCAATGAAGAAGAAACCTTTTTATACTAAGGGGATTTTTAGTCTTGCCTGCTTCCAGACTGCTCTTTTTAGGGAGCTTGTTTACACCATGTATTAGGTACGCATTTTGTAACATTATACAGAGACAAATAAACAAACAAACAAAAATAAACAAAAACAATGAGTGAAGGAAAATTAAAAAGAAAAAACTGGAGAGAAATCAGATGCTTACTTGAAGAAAAATAGACTCAGTAAGTATGAAAAATGAATAACTAAGTATAAAAAATATGAACCACTTACTATGAGAAAATGAACCACTAATATGAAACAGTAATCACTAAGTATAAGAAGGGGATCACGTAGTATAAAAAAATTGAATCACTAAATAAAAATATGAATCACTTAGTATAAAAAATGAATCACTTAGCATAAAAAATGAATCACTTAGTATAAACAAATGAATCACTTAGCAAAAAACTGCATCACTTAGTATAAAAAATGAATCTTTATGAATCAGTTAGTATGCAAAAAGAATCATTAAGTATTAAAAAATGAATCACTTAGTATAAAAACTGAAACACTAAGAAAAAATAATGAATTACTTAGTATAAAAAATATATAACTAAGAAAAAAAAATTACTATGTATAAAATGAATCACTAAGTATAAAAAATGAATCACCTAGCATGCAAAATGAATCACTAAGTATAAAAAAATGAATCACTTAGTATGCAAAACGAACCACGAATTATAAAATATGAATCAGTAAGTATAAAAAATTATTCACTAATTATGGAGAAATATATCACTTTTATGAAAAAGAATCACTAAGTATAACGATGAATCACCATGTATAATAAATGAATCATTATGTATGTGAAAATTAATCAATAATTATAAAAAATGAATCACTTAGTATGAAAGAGGAATCATTAATTATAAAAATGAATCATTAACTATAAAAAATGAATCACTGAGTATAAAACATAGATCACTAAGTATAAAAAATGAGTCACTAATACAAACATGAATCACTACGTATAAAAATGAATCACTTAGTATACAAAATGAATCACTTAGTCTACAAAATGAATCACTAAGTTTAAAGTATAAAAATATCACTTTGCAAGAAGAATGAATCTCTTAGTATAAATATGTATTACTTAGTATTAAAAAGAAATAATTATATATGAAAATGTATCAATCAGTATAAAAAATAAATAACTAAGTATAAAAATGAATCACTAATTATAAAATAATGAATCACTTAGTATGAAAAATGAATCACTTAGTATGGAAAATGAATCACTAATACAAAAATGAATCACTAAGTATGAAAAATAAATCACTAAGTAAAAAAATATGAATCACTAAATATAAAATAATAAATCGCTAAGTATAAAAAATAAATAACTTAGTATAAAAATGAATCACTTAGTATAAAAAAGTATCACCTAGTATGAAAAATAAATAATTAAGTATGAAAATAAATAACTAAGTATAAAAAATCACTAAGTAAAAAAAGTATCAATTTTTATAGAAACAAATAATTAAGTATGAAAATGTATAACTTAGCATTAAAAATAAATAACCAAGTATAAAAAATGAATCACTTAGCATAGAAAAGTATCACTAAGTATGAAAAATAAATAATTAGGTATGAAAATAAATAACTAAGTATAAAAATGTAATCACTTAGCATAAAACAGTATCACTTAGTATGAAAAATAAATAATTAAGTATGAAAGTGTATAACTTAGTATAAAAAATAAATAACTAAGTATAACAATCAATCACTAATTACGGAAAAATGAATCACTTAGTATGAAAAAGGACTAACTAAGTATGCAAAATTAATAACTAAGTATAAAGAGTGAATCACTAAGTAAAACATATGAATGACAAAGTATAAAAAATGAATCAGTATGTATAAAAAATAAATAACTTAATATAAAAGAGAATCACTTAGTATAAAAATGAATCACTTAGTATAAAAAATGAATCACTGATTATGAAATATTGAATCACTTAATATAAAAAATGAATCACATAGTAAAAAAATGAATCCCTAAGTATAAAAAATGAATCACATAGTAAGAAAATGAATCACATAGTATAAAAAATGAAATACTAAGCATAAAAAATGAATCACTAAGTATAAAAAATGAATCCCTAAGTATAAAAAATAAATCACTAAGTATAAAAAATGAATCACTAAGTATAAAAAATGAATCATTAAGCATAAAAAATGAATCACTAAGTATAAAAAATGAATCACTAAGTATAAAAAATGAATCCCTAAGTATAAAAAATGAATCACTAAGTATAAAAAATAAATAACTAAGCATAAAAAATGAATCACTAAGAATAAAAAATGAATCACTAAGCATAAAAAATGAATCACTAAGTATAAAAAATGAATCACTAAGCATAAAAAATGAATCACTAAGTATAAAAAATGAATCACTAAGTATAAAAAATGAATCCCTAAGTATAAAAAATGAATCACATAGTAAGAAAATAAATCACTAAGTATAAAAAATAAATCACTAAGTATAAAAAATAAATCACTAAGTATAAAAAATAAATAACTAAGTATAAAAATAAATCACTAAGCATAAAAAATAAATCACTAAGCATAAAAAATAAATCACTAAGTATAAAAAATGAATCACTAAGTATAAAAAATGAATCACTAAGTATAAAAATGAATCACTAAGCATAAAACATGAATCACTAAGTATAAAAAATAAATCACTAAGCATAAAAAATGAATCACTAAGTATAAAAAATAAATCACTAAGTATAAAAATAAATCACTAAGCTTAAAAAATTAATCACTAAGCATAAAAAATAAATCACTAAGTATAAAAAATAAATCACTAAGTGTAAAAAATAAATCACTAAGTATAAAAAATAAATCACTAAGTATAAAAAATGAATCACATAGTAAGAAAATAAATCACTAAGTATAAAAAATGAATCACTAAGTATAAAAAATAAATCACTAAATATAAAAATAAATCACTAAGCATAAAAAAGTAATCACTAAGCATAAAAAATAAATCACTAAGTATAGAAATGAATCACTAAGTATAAAAAATAAATCACTAAGTATAAACAATAAATCACTAAGTATAAAAAATAAATCACTAAGTATAAAAAATGAATCACATAGTAAGAAAAAAAATCACTAAGTATAAAAAATAAATCACTAAGTATAAAAAATAAATCACTAAGTATAAAAAATAAATCACTAAGTATAAAAAATAAATCACTAAGTATAAAAATAAATCACTAAGCATAAAAAATGAATCACTAAGCATAAAAAATAAATCACTAAGTATAAAAAATAAATCACTAAGTATAAAAATAAATCACTAAGTATAAAAAATGAATCACTAAGCATAAAAAATGAATCACTAAGTATAAAAAATGAATCACTAAGTATAAAAAATAAATCACTAAGTATAAAAATAAATCACTAAGCATAAAAAATAAATCCCTAAGTATAAAAAATGAATCACTAAGTATAAAAAATGAATCACTAAGCATAAAAAATGTATCACTAAGTATAAAAATGAATCACTAAGTACAAAAATGTATCACTGAGTATAAAAATGAATCACTAAGTATAAAATGAATCACTAAGTATAAAAAAATGAATCACTAAGCATAAAAATGAATCACTAAGTATAAAAAATGAATCACTAAGTATAAAAATGAATCACTAAGTATAAAAAATGAATCACTAAGTATAAAAATGAATCACTAAGTATAAAAATGAATCACTGAGTATAACAATGAATCACTGAGTATAAAAATGAATCACTAAGTATGAAAATGAATTACTTAGTATAAAAATAAATCACTAAGTATAAAAATGAATAACTAAGTATGAAAAAATAAATAATTAATATGAAGAAATGAATCACTAAGTATGAAAATGAATGCCGAATTGAAATAAACTTAATGTTTGTTTTTAGTTAAACTGAATTACTAAGTCAGAGAAACAACAGAGGAATAAGTGCGAAACTGAATACCAAGATAAAATAAAATTATTGCCTTATTTACAGGAATTGGATACCTAATTGGGAGAAAAACGAATGTCTACTGATGAGTAACTGGAGAAATATTGAATGTCTAATTGAAGGAAATTCAATGTTCTCTGGAGAGAAACCGTATGCCTACTGAAGAGAAAATAGTGAGAAACCAAAGAGAAACTGAAGGCCTACTTGAGAGGAATCGAGTGTTTCGAGAAAAACTAAAGAGAAACTAATGCCTAATTGAGAGACAGTAAATGCCTAATTTAGAGAAATCAAATGACAATAAGAGGGTAACTAGAAAAATGAATGCATTAATGTAAAAAAAGTGAATGCCTACTGAAGTGCAACAGGAGGGAAGCTGAATGCTAAATTGAGAGAAACTAAATTCTCAATTAAGAGAAACTGGAAAAAATTTAAATGCTTACTGAAAAGAAACTGAAGCGAAACCGAATGGCTAATTTAGAGAAACCAAATGTTTACTAGAGAGAAATTTAAGAAAAGAGCAGATGCCTAATTAAGAGAAACTGAATATTCAATAGGGAGAAACCGACTGCCTACTGGCGGAACACTAGAGATAAATTAAAAGAAACACATCACTCGTATTCTCCTGTCTTTCAACAGACATATGTAAGGTCATCTTGACATGGGGATTCTTACCATAGTAAGTAAATCATGGTTATCTGATACAAAAATAATAAAATAACGCAATAAGAAGTGTTATGTTGTGACTACTGCTCATCTTGGATGTTATCCCCACAACGTATCAGTCTATGTAACCTACTATATGTGCGTCTTGTCGAACTCAGAAAGCAGTGAGGATATTTTCATGGACCTTTTTTAAATTTTATCCACAGATGTAGCTTTGCCTCGTTTCTTTAGACATGAGCGGATAGATTTTTAGTAACAATCAGTTCAGATTGATAAGATTTTGCCAAATGAGAGTTCAATCTTCTGAAAGTGCGAGACTACGAATTCAATTACGAATTACTAATAACGTTGAAACGACAAACATTAACATATGTTCTCATTTACATAATAGAATACGAATATCACAAGAAAATAGAACATTGTCACTTTCTAATAGTGTTCCATAGCCGACCAACTTAGAATCAAGTACAAACCTTCTATTTCTATTTGAGAATTACAACTTTTCAATGCTCGAAGGCCGCTCAAAGATAAAAGTTCATGAATGTAAGCTTATCAAGTGTTTTTGTGAAAGTTTGATAAGGAAGACCCTAGATTAGAGCTCAGTCGAGGCCCTTCAGGACAATAACAACAGAGCTTGCACCCTCCCCTCTGTGGGAAACAGGCTGCAGGGAAGAGAAAAAGGTATCACCCACCAGGGCCCAAAGCCGGCCTTAAACTCTTTCAAGGCTTGATAGGGCAGCTTCTTCCCCGATGTGGCAAGGGTACTCCATATGCATCGGCAGTGAGGTACCTTCTGGAACGGTAGATTGATCCAACTATTTTTCCAGCGATCTTGGCAACATATTTGATGCATGTGTACCATTTCAGATCAGGAATAAAAGTGAGTCTCAGAAGAAGACATGAAGCTTACACAAGATAAGATCCATTCATTTTAATTGAGCGTTTCTTATCTCGAAGCGTTGTCATAAAATATTAATAGTAATTAGATAAATCGAAAGGATTATTTCAATCGCTTTAATTGATATTGGAAATAGCCATAATCGCCTTGACCTAACGACAATGATGAGAGCGATGGAGAATGATAAATTCGAACCATAGAATGTTTGGAGTAATTAGAAATGCTGACAAAATTTATATGACAATTTCTAGTATTTTTGAACGACTTGACGGACAATAAGACAAGTGGAAACTGACGGCAATAGAGACATGAATATTCATTTATTGACAAACAAATTGAAAATCTTAAGTTCCTAAATTGGGCAAAACATATCTTTTAACAATTAAAGACAAATAACTTAATGTAGAATAATCGAACGCAAATAATTCACAAACTTGGGTAACAAAAACAAAATGACAGAGGAAGTCGGATAAATAGATCGCTGCATACATCGGGTAAAAGTTTACATAAATAACGGGTATTCGTAAAATATCTTGAATATGAACTAAAACAAAGAAATCATTATAGTATACAAATTTTCTCTTATGTTTCTATAGTAAAAAGGAACAATTTCATAAACAATAAACGAATTAAAAATTGAGTAGTCTCCCTTAAATATTCATTGAATTAATAATCCAGTAGAATTACTAAAACTATGTAAAACATTTTTAAAAAATTAAAAGATAAATAAAACAAATCTTCTGTGTATTTATTTCCTGGGTATTTATTTTTTGGGTATTTATTTCTTGGGTATTTATTTTTTATTCTTATCCTTTTATTTTCATTATTGATCTTCAGTTTCTAACATTTATTTTTATTTCTGAACTTTAATTTCTTATAAGCAACCTTTTTATATTTTCTGAAATGTACATACTATTTATAATGTAAACATGTAACATTTCCTGTCAGAATTTATAGATCTCATACATTGAGAGCCTAAAAAATTCACCCGGATAATAAATGAACAAAATAATTAAAGATTTTACAGTCATTTATTATGCTTGTTATATAGGTAATTGATCATTCAAAGTTTAAACAAAAAAGCATCAATACATAAAACTTAATGTGTTGCTTAAAGCGTTGCTATATTCGCTGGTTAAATTTCCGGTATGCGTGATATAGTAGTCATCAAATCTAATTTTCTAGCTACCAGGATATACAAAATTTGGTAAGGCATTTGTCATGCCCAGATGCTTCAAAATTATCAACATTTTTTTATGATATCCTTCATATGGAAAGCGGCAATGTTCAGATCCTCGAAAGTTGCTTTAGTTCGCAATGGCAAATTTGAGTAGGATTTAGTTCTGGAATCTAAGGTAAACTCATCTAGCAGTTCAGCCTGGTCGCATGACATGCAGGTTGAATAGATTATAGATTTTACAAATAAAACGAGTTACTTGTTTATGTAAGTAAACATTTTTTAGTTATCTCGGATACATGTATAGAGGATCCAAGTTTTTGAGGTATTCTTTAGGGATTTTAATTTGAGTTAGATACTCTTTGAAATAAGTCACTTCCATGGACATGCATTCAATGAAAAAATGCTTTTATGATGAAATATGTGACAGCATGTTGAAATCATAAATTCACAAAAGCATTAATCTCATAGATGTTTAAAATGAAAGCTACAGCAATGGAAATATGAAAGATATTTTGTTACTATTTACAAAATCCTTGTAAAACAAGGTAAATTCTTTAGGCCCGAAGCCCACTCAGGGATAAGGGTTATTGCGTGTACGGTAATCAGTGAGATAGTATTGTAGTAATCATTAATATTGGGGGTTTTGATAGAGCGGTTAGTCAGGAGTTTGTTTCTGTTGGACTTGAAGACGTCTAAGTTGTAGTGAGGTAGGAAACAGACAAGCGGCAGAGAGTTCCACTGGAGTGCAGTTCTAAGAAAGAAGCTTTCCTCATGGAATCTACGTTTGAATTTAGGCACAGATAAAGAGTGGGGAAAATTATTGACAATAGATTCAGCCAGACGGGTGTTTCTCGTGAAAGATTGGCGAGAGGGGACAAGGGATTGGAGCTCAGACGAGCATTTTCCATGGAAATAACGATAAAACAAAGACAGGCTAGCAACGTCTCTTCTGTGGGAGAAAGTTTGCAGGGAAGAGAAAAGGGCATCCCCCACTAAGCCACGAAGTCTATTTTGTACTCTGTCAAGGCAGGATAGGCTGTTTTTACCAGATGTGACAGCAGTACTCCATCCTTGGACGTACTTGGCTTTTATACAGATAGAGAATTGCATCAGTAGTGAGATATCTTCTGGAGCGGTAGAAGGATCCCACCTGGCAACAGATTTGATGTACGTATTCCATTTCAGATCAGGAGAAAAGGTCAAACCCAGAAGCTTGTCAAAACACGGAGCCTCCCCAAGACGAGAATCATTCATTTCAATTGATGCTAGATGGGGATCAGAGCGTTGATGATGTAAAGATAGAAGCTTGGTTTTGGATGCATTAAAAGTAACCAGCCACCTCTTCCCCCATTGTATCATGCGCTCGAGATCAGAGGAGAGAGGATCAGAGAGAACTTTGTCATTTACGGCCTTTGATGTGTTGCCATAGATGATCGTGTCATCAGCATAGATATCAACGAATGAATTATGTATGTGTTTTGGGAGATCATTGATGTAGATCAAGAAAAGAGTTGGGCCCAGGATGGATCCGTGGGGGACTCCAGCATTAATACTGTGGGTCTCTTATTTCTGCCCATCAACCACTACTCTTATGAACCTATCAGAGAGACATGATTTAATAATTGAGAAAATATTTCCAGTAATCCCGTAGCTGGAAATCTTGTGAAGTAGGCCCTTATGCCATACCTTGTCGCAGGCCTTTGATATGTCAAGAGCAATAGCCCTGGGCAGGAAACCTTTGTCAAGAGATTCACTAATCCTATGTGATATAGCCGTTAGCACATACAGAGCAGAGACCATATTGCATGTGACTAAGAAGGTTGTTTCTGTAGAGGTGGTTGACTACTTCTTTATTTAATATGGATTCCAACAACTTACTCATAACACACATGAGACTTATTGGTCTGTACTGAGAGGGAGATGACTTTTCACCTGAATTCTTAAATACAGGGCATAATGATGAGGTTCTCCAGGGTTTTGCAAAGCACTTCTCCTTAAGGTAACGCTTAAACCGTTTTGTAAATATTGGGGCAACTTCTGCTTGGAGTTTTTTTTTTTTTACATAGGCGTCACCACGTATCAAGGCCGATAGACCACTCAAGAATAAGGGTTAAAGAGTGTAGAGTAGTCAAAAGGACAATATAGTAATCGATAGTAATGGAAGTTCGGTAAATTTGTTAACTTAAGTGGAACGGCTCATCAGAAACTTGTTCACGTTGGACTTGAAGACAACCATATTATAGACAGCTGGAAAGCAGGAAAACGGAAGACAATTCCACAGGCGTGCAGTTCTAAGAAAGAAGCTTTGATCATGGAATCTATGTTTAGGTTTAGGCACAGATAAAGAGTGGGGAAAATTATTGATAATGTTTTCATCTAGTCTAGTGTCTCTTGTGAAAGTTTGGCGAGGGGGGACCATAGATTGAAGCTCAGTCGAACACTTTCCATGAAAATAACGATACATCAGAGACAAACTCGCAACATCTCTTCTATGAGATAGAGGTTGTAGGGAAGAGAAAAGGATATCTCCTACCAAGCCGCGAAGTCTATTTTTAACCATATCAAGGCAGGACAAGTCTTTTCTAGCAGCTCCTGCCCATATGTGGCAACAGTATTCCATCCATGCTTTTTCAGCACTATAACTGCAATGCCGTCAGGGCCAGTTGCTTTACTGGAATCAAGGTTCTTGATTAGCTTGGCGACTTCACGCACATATATTTGTATGTTGCATAGCTGATATGTCAAAGAAGTCCGACTTGAGAATTAAGGTGACTGCGTTACACGGATGTAAGAAGTGTAATCGAAATTTCTCCATTTTAATATGCAAATTATATTTGAGTCAAAGTAATCAATAAGAGTTTATACATTTGTTTTCATATTGGAAAGAAAGTTCAGTGAGAAAAGTGGAGAATATTTCAATGCATAAGTTAGTTTTAAAAAAACAGACTATAATGTTACTGAGTTGTGTTTGGGTGATCCGTGTGTTTGTGGTGCGTAAGTTAAGAGATAGCACCAAGCACAAGACCCAACAGAGATATGTAAGTTTATTCTAGAGGAACCTTTTGGAAGTGATAGCTAATTGATTTCCAATACACCCGTTTGTAATATCTTTTCATTTGCAAAAACGGTTCCTCAGCTTGATGTCAAATGTTTAGGGTATTAGCGATCATTATCTGGTTAGTCATTGTTCACAGGTAGACTATAATCATCTCTTGCACAAGCCCTGGGCAGTGTAGACAAGAATAAATCTAGAAATGAGTACTGCTGCTCCCTGTGTTCAAGGCGGCTGGTTGCGAATGTGACAATATGTAAAAGGCAATGTTCAATAATGAATCTATGCGTGTCTGTGTAGCTTTGGAAACCCAGCTAATCTCTACTATGGATACTATAGTCCTAAGATTAATGTATTTGGGCACTATAATATAAATCCAACCTGCCTGTTTAAATATATACATGCATATATGTTTGTATGTCTGCTTAAACTTTCGACAGAGACGCCGGATTTTCAGCGAATCGGTATCGTTTTTAAGCCCGATTCTTTTGAAGGAAAATATCGAAATATTGGCTAAAAAGAGTAATTTCGTCACCCTCAACAGGCCACTTTTCTACAAGGAGGGGTCGCTTTTTTCCCCGATATTTTCGAAATCATCCCCTCTTTTCGACTGACTAGCCTAAATTTAAACCTTCGCCACTTCCGGTTTGGTGTTGGACGACAAGGTTAGGACGTCGCAGTGTTTTCACATTATTTCCCTCTTTCGTGGTACGGGTCCGAGCCTTTCTGCCTACTGCCGTTTTTTTTTATTTTTGCTCAACCCACACCTCCAAACACCCGGACAACGCGTGTCACCCAGGCTATTTTATATATGAAGAGAGTTATTTATCAATACTCCTGGAGGCTTGTCGAGACGGCTACAGTCATCGATTGAATGAGAACGATATTATAAATAACTAACGATAAGTAACTAATGATAATATATAGACGTGATTATCTGAGTCTAAACATTTGTATGTCAATAAAAGCGTTATATGAATATGCCCTCCAAATAGAATCCGGGCATATATTTATCTGAAACTTTTACAGCAGTATGTTAGATATCCAATCAGGCCAAAGGTATTATATAGGATTAGAGAGTGTGGGTTATTTTTCCATTATTCTACACAATCGGGCTCAGTCGTAAGTCATCATCTATTCTTTCCGCAGAGGAGTCGATTTTTTTGGTCGTTTTTATTTTCATAGTAAGTTGCATTGAAAATAGACAGAGTAAGTAACACAAAGTTTGCGTTTATCGAATGCCAGAAGAAAAATACTAAGACGAATATACATGATACTAGAGGTACGTCGATATTATTCAGCTGTTGATTAGGAATCTCTCTTAGCGTGACCTAGGAGTTACGGTTCTCGTACTACAAATAGATAAGCTGTCAAACTTGTAGATAAGTCAGGTTAAACTAAGTGAAAAGCAAATATCTTTAAGTTACGGACATAGAGATAAAGAGATGGTGGGATTGCACCAATGGCTGTAGTCAGGAAAAAATATAAGCTATGGATATATTTGTGGAGTCTATGTAATAGTATATTTGTGCTAAGCTAAAATAGGGCACATGGCCAGACAACGTGATACGTTTATCTACATTGTAAGCAAATTATATCACAACCAAATATTTTGTTAAAGTCTTCAGATCTATGAGGATTTTAAAATATGACTAAGGAAGACTCTGTCTTCCAGATCGTAATGTGTAAATAAATGATTTATTTTTAATAATGGTAGTTTCGCGTAGATTTTTATTTTATTTTAGGTTTTAAAATCGTGAAATATCTATTTTTATTTTTATTATGAGAGAGGAACACGGAATCCATGACGTTGACGTTCGTAATCAAACGATTTTTCGATTCTCTTTGGAAAGAAACCAATTCTGATAATCAAATAACCTCCCTGCCGACAGTTGTAATTGCCTCCCTAAAAAATGTGTCAAAATACTTCCGTTGCCTTCGATGATTCATTTATAATTAAAAGCCGATGTTTGCCCGCCACCTTTAAAGTAAAAAGAGAATTAAGAAACAAAATTAAAAAAGAACAACAAAAAACAAACAAAAAGTAAAACAGGAAAAAAAAAACACTTGTGCCATTTTCACGTCATCTATTGGCATAAATATTTATTTTTCTCCAAATATAGGAGACGACAAGTGTTCATTTCATAATGGGGATTTAGCATACTCAAAATGACTCTTCAAGATAACATAGTTTTCATTATTGGCGGAAAAGAAATGTCTACCCTCTTATAATAGGAAAAGAAAACACGAAATGATTTTTTTCGTTATATGCAGAAATGATATTCGAGGGGATAGCTAAGGAATAACATATAGAAGACTTAGAATTTACTCCAAACTTGTTGGCAAATATTAACTTGAAATGATCTCAGTTTAACATTACATTTAGTTTCGTTCTGAAAATCACACGCCCATATATATATATATATAACTAACAGATAAACCCGACTTTGTCTAGGATTAATGGATATCAATAAATGTTTCAGAATCTTATACGTGTATTGCCATCGAAATTGGTGAAATCGCACACTTTTTGATCAAATTGATTGCCTACTCTAGTAAAGAATCCCCCTCCTTCCCGCAGTGTATCGGAAGAAAGCGTCATACGCCTCCTCTGTAGTGTCTTAGTATACATTGTACTGTAGAGAATGTACTGTTAATTGTGTAACATTACTGTACATACTGTCTTCATTAAAAGTTTAAACAGCAGAAGATAAGTTTCATGGCTCAATTGTGCCCTGAATAGAAACATTAATTTTTAACCCCTCCCTATCTTATCTAAGAACTAATTGTTGATTCTATGAAAGTATTTTATATAATTAATTAAATTCAGAAATACATTTTGTTAAAATTCGTTTCTCCACATTTCCATCTCTTCAACACTAGGACGACGATGCGACTAACTACTATTGTACATACAATCGATCTACATCTTTATTCATAGCAAAAGCCTCATGAATTGTAAGCATTTTACGTATATTTTGCGTCCAGAAATTTTAATTCATTTTAATTTATATAAATAATAATAATAATAATAATAATAATAATAATAACAATAACATTAATAATAATAATAACAACAATTATTATTATTATTATTATTAGTAGTAGTAGTAGTAGAATTAGTAGTAGTAGTAGTTGTAGTAGTACTAGTAGTACTAGTAGTAGTAGTAGTAGTAGTTGTAGTAGTAGTAGTAGTAGTAGTAGTAGTAGTATGATTGGCTCACATGGAGCTTTCACACAAGTCAACAAACGATCTGATTGGAAAACTGTGTTGTTCTCTGGAGGCTGAATGGCAACAAGTCTCTACAGACGTCCAGTTATCTCCACCTCTTTCGATAGCATTTGCAAATGAATTTGCATCATCGCAACATCCTCTTACCATTGATTTCTCGCCGGCAGTTGCAATTGGTTTATACTGGAATTTGAGTGGTACTAAGCCTCCCCAAATCCCGGTTTTCTTTGCGCTTGTCCAACCGAGGTGTGGCTAGCGCTCTCTCCTCGGTGTTTCAGTCCTTCTCAAGCCTTCTCAGTTCTTTGGTGTCAGTTTTTTATTGGGAGGAGCGGTGGTGAAAATATGGGGGGATGCATGATGGGGGTGTAGAACTTGTAGATATGCAGTTTCGGTGTTCTTCATTCCTTGTAACGCTTATTCGTTATATTGTCTTCTTGTATTATTCTCCGCATTCAGTGTTTTCCTTAATATTTCAGTCGTTTTCATTATCGCTAGTCGTCGTACTTTTGCAGTTATTCCTCTGATTCCAATTTCTGACATTCTTTTTTCGAAGTTTTTCGGAATTGTTCCCAGTACTTCTACTATTATCGGTACTATTTTGATTTTCTTCATCATCCAAATCCCTTTTAACTGTATGGCTAGCTCTGTGTATTTGCTTCGTTTCTCCTTTTCTTTCATACTCACCCTGTGGTCAACTGGGACAGCAAAGTCTACGATTTGACAGGATTTTTCTTTCTTGTTACTTATTATATCTGGTCTTCTTGCTTGGATGGGTCTGTCCGTCTGTATGTCCATGTCCCATAGAATTTTGTGGTTCTCGTTTTCGAGTGCTGTTACGGGTTTATGCTTGTACCATTTGTCTGTACGCTCAAAATGCAGTCGTTTGCACAATTCCCAGTGCACCGCCCTCCCCACTTGGCCATGCCTCTTTTTGTATTCCTTTTGGGCCAATTTGCTGCATTCACTTACTATATGGTTTATCGTATCGTCTCTTTGTCAGTATATGGTTTATCGTTTCGTCTATTATTATTATTATTATTATTATTATTATTATTATTATTATTATTATTATTATTATTATTATTATTATTTACTTACAACGAATATTCACACATTCCATCATAAAAGATTCTCTTTGAGAACAAACGTAGGTTTTTTTCCTGGAGTCAGTATGTCAACAGGTGTCCCCAGTTTACTAGTACAATATACCTTTGTTGATAACCGCTGCAAATTTATTTGCGTTATTATTACAGCCGTTTAACTTTTGTTTTTGTTGACAGCAACCATAAGTCTTTACTGGAATTCGGATGGCAATATTCAAGTGATTTTAGCACACATCCTGTGGAGGTCTGTTTGGTGATATTTCTCCTTTGCCCTTCTATCTTCTTTGACCCTACTTAACTATTTGGAATCATGCCAGACGATATCAACATTTTTTGGATAGGGTTTACTTACAATTATATAGTTTCAGTTTTTTTATTCCATGGAGTGTTTCTCTGTGTTTTATTTATGTATCACTTTCTATATAACCAGGTTGCGCCTGTGGTTTATGTATATTTGTCTGAGTTTTTCTTAATATCTCAACCGTTTAATTATAATTATTAGTTTTATCCTCATAGTTATCCCTTTGATTTAAATTTATCCCATACTTTTTTCAATGTTTTTCACTCTTGTTATTAGTTTTCCTACTGTTATTCATCTTCCAAACTTTTAAGCGTCTATTTTCTCTGCTTTTCCGTCTCCTTGATATTCATGCTGTTGTCTGGTTGAACGGCGAAATCTACGATTTGATGGGACTTTTCTTACACGTTAACTATTATAACATACTGTGTTCTTGCTTGGAGACGTGTATTTGTTTGTACATCTATGTCGTATAGGATTTCGCAACTTTCATTTTCAAGTACTACTCCCGATTTTGTGCTTGTACTATATGGCTGGGTGTTGAAGATGGAGTTGCCGGCATAATTCCGATTGTACTCACTTCATCTAACGTATTCTTATATTTTTTGCGCTAGTTTGCTGCATTCACTTATTATGATGTGTATTCTTTCGGCTTTTTTGCCCACAGAGTCTGCATTTGTTGTTTCGTCATGTCAGGTCGATATTTTCTTTAATGTGGTTGGTTCTAATCGCGTCACCTCGTGTGATTGGTATTTGAAATTAAATTTGTTTGGTTAAGTTTCCTTATCTTAGCCATGCTCAAGTGTTTTCGTTAGTCTACTTTTTCGTTATTATACTTATTATTATTATTATTATTATTATTATTATTATTATTATTATTATTATTGTTGTTGTTGTTGTTTTTGTTGCTGGTATTTTCGATAGTCTCATATTATGCCATGATTATAATGATTATCATTAAAATATCAGTAAAATGTTGTATAAATACATATACACGGTGAATAGATTTTAAATTTCGTCAGCGTCAGACAAGGCCAAACTATTTGCAAAGGACTTTGCAGCTAATTTTACCCTATACGACGAAGGCCATCAACTACCCATATTTCCTCCTATAACACAGAACAAGCTAGGTAACATACAAATATCCGTGCATGAGGTCGCCAAGCTAATCAAGAATCTAGATTCCAGTAAGGCAACTGGCCCTGATGGAATCCCAATTATAGTGTTAAAAAAGCTTCAACCAGAACTTGCTCCCATACTTACGAAACTATTTAAGCGCTGCCTTAAGGAGAAGTGCTTTCCGACTCCCTGGAAGACCTCATCAGTTTGCCCTGTATTTAAGAATTCAGGTGATAAGTCATCTCCCTCTCAGTACAGACCAATACGTCTCCTGTGTGTTATTAGTAAGTTGCTGGAATTCATATTAAATAGAGTAATAGTCAACCACCTCAGCAGGAATAACCTTCTTAGTGACACACAATATGGTTTCATTTCTCCTAGATCTATCCCAGATGTGCTGACGGTTATATCTCACAGGATTAGTGAATCTCTTGACAAAGACTTCCTTTCTAGGGCAATTGCTCTTGACATATCAAAGGCCTTTGACAAGGTATGGCATAAGGGTCTACTTCACAAGATTTCCAGCTACGGTATAACTGGAAATGTTTTCTCAATCATTAAATCATTTCTCTCCGATAGGCTCATAAGAGTAGTGGTAGATGGACAAAAATCGGAGGCCTGCAATATAAATGCTAGAGTTCCTCAGGGGTCAATCCTGGGCTCAACTCTCTTCCTGATCTACATCAATGACCTCCCTAAACACATACTTAAATCATTCGTTGACATCTATGCTGATGACACGATCATCTACGGCAACACATCAAAGGCTGTACATGACAAAGTTCTCTCTGATTCTCTCTCCTCTGATCTCGAGCGCGTGGTTCAGTGGTGGAAGATGTGGCTGGTTACCTTTAATGCATCCAAAACCAAACTCCTATCCTTAGACCATCAACGCTCTGATCCCCATCTGGCATAAATTGTGATGGATGGCGCTCGTCTGGGTGAGGCCCCGTGTTTTGACAAGCTTCTGGGTTTGACCTTTACTCCTGATCTGAAATGGAGCACGTACATCAAGTCTGTTGCCAAGGTCGCTGGAAAGATGGTGGGATCCTTCTACCGCTCCAGAAGATATCTCTTACTACTGATGCAATTCTCTATCTATATAAAAGCCAAGTACGTCCAAGGATGGAATACTGTTGCCATATCTGGACAGGAGCTGCTAAAAACAGCCTATCCTGCCTTGACAGAGTACAAAATAGACTTCGTGGCTTAGTGGGTGATGCCTTTTTCTCTACACTGCAAACTTTCTCACACAGAAGAGACGTTGCAAGCCTATCCTTGTTTTATCGTTATTTCCATGGGAGGTGCTCGTCTGAACTCCAATCTGTGGTCCCCCCTCGCCAATCTTTCACGAAAAACACCCGTCTAGCTGAATCCACTGTGAAAAGTTTCCCCCACTCTATATCTGTGCCTAAATCAAAACGCGGTTCCATGAACAAAGCTTTTTTCTTAGAACTGCACGCCTGTGGAACTCTGTTCCGTCTGCCTGCTTCCCTCCGGACTACAACTTGGATGTGTTCATGTCCAACGTTAACAAGTTCCTAATGAACCGCCCCCTTAAGTAAACACTTCATCAAATCTCCACACTTACGTAATGTACTTGCAATAACCCTTATCCCTGAGTGGCTTCCGGCCCTTGATAAGTGCTGATCACTGTGTAAAAAAAAAACAACTATTGAATAAAATAGGATATGGATTTGTCAGCATGTTCATCATAAATTTATCGTGTTTATCTAAATATAGTTCGGCTAAGTACAAAATACTTTTGCATTTATTCATTGTTCACCGGAGAGAAAATTATTTTAAAATAATTTTCCAATTTTAGGAAAATATGTTAAGATTTAGTTGTTGCATTTTTTGTTGATTTTAGTATCCTATATTATTATTATTATTATTATTATTATTATTATTATTATTATTATTATTTTTATTATTATTATTATTATTATTATTATTAATATATTCACATTCCTCCTCTTAACTCTTTTTCATTTTCCATTTTTGTAAAACTCGTTTTTCATTTTTTTCTTTTGCTATTAGTTTCTTTCTTCTTCAATTTTTCTTTTTATTTTCATCTGTTATTATTTGTTGATTTCCTACTACATTTTCCTATATTCTGGTTTCCATCTTGTCTCCGTGATATTTTACCGTTTTTTATTAATTCTCTCCTTCTCAAATCCACTCCATTCGCATTGTTTTGTTCTATTTCCGTGTACTTTCAATTTTTATTTCTTTTTCTAATGTATTTACTTACACGTTTTCATTCTTAATCGCATCTTTTTTTTTAATCTGTTCAAAATTCTTGCTTCTACATCTTCTATTCACGCATACTTTGATGGTCATTTACTTTTTCTTATTTTAACCATTTCCTCTCTGATTATTTATTAACTATCATTTCACATTTCCGGTTTGTTTACGTTTTTTTTTAACGTGTTTTGTTCTCATTTTCGTTTTAGTAAAGTTATTGCTAGTTTCTCATGTTCCATCTTTGTTAGAACATTTTGTTTATTTTTTTCTTTATCATTTTCTTTTTTACTCTTCTTCTTAATGATAAATATTGGAAAATAAGGGCGCAAGAGGATTAAAATACTATTATACGGTTTCACATTTTATGATTTCATGTAATTTGTCTTGTGTTTTACATCTGCAGCATTTTCTGTATGTCCACCTTCATCTGTAGTTCACGAGTCTTACTTTCTGCATTCCAGAGCTTTACTTACGAGTCCACCCTTGTAAATAAGTCTTATCCATTGCATTTTCTGAGCCATCTCTCTTATTTTAATATTTCCCATTTTTTTCCAAGTTGTTTGGTATTGTTTCTAGCGCTTCTACTGTTAGTAGTGTTATCTGGATGTTTTTTATCTTCCATATGATTTTAAGCTCTCTGGCCAGTTCAGTGTATTTGCTCCGCTTCACCTCCTATTTTACACGACAGAATCTACAATCTAGAAAGCTTCTATTTTTAGATAACTATTATGATATCCGATTTTTTGGTTGCATGAATTCATCCGTGTTTAGTTTTATGTCTCATAAGATTTTGTAATTTTTATTTGCAAGTAGTGATTGTACCATTTATCTGAGTGTTCACTATTCAGTTGTTAACATAATTTCCAATGTACTGTTTTTACAGCACTTGATAAGGTCTATTTTTATATACTATTTGGGTTTGCAGCAATAACTTATTATGTGATTAATTGTTTCGTCTCTTTGTCCACAGTTTCTGCATGTGCTACTTTCTTGTGTATTATCGATCCTTGCTTTGATGTGGTTTATTCTAATCGCATTATATTCTGCAGCTGTTATTATGGATTAAGTTTCCTTATTAAGGTTTTCTTTTTGGTAGCCCTGTCGAAGCGTTTTCGCTGTTCTCAAATTTTGTCATCCTTATGAATTGTGCGTGTAGCTGTTTCTCTTCCTATATTTTTTCTCTCGTTTTTTAAAAAAAATTTCTACCTCGATTCATCTCTTTATTGCCATTTTGTTTTTCAGTGTCTTTTCCTGAGGTATTTATTTTTTCGAGTTTCTACATTATGTATTTTCCTTTTTTTTGTGTTATTTCCACATTATTCTATACAAAACAACCCTCATCTTACGTCTTTCCTTTTCCCATAGAGTCGGTCAATGCCATCATTTAGGTGTAGTGCATAGTGCGTAGTCATGAGTTTCCTAATATTCTGATCGAGATGCCATCAGTTCTTATTTGGTGCAGAATATTTTACAAGTGACAATGAGTGTTGTTTCATACTTTTAATTAAGCTTGAACTATATAGTTTAGGCTTGTACTATAAAATGTCGATGATTTTTCCTGTTCTGAGGAATTAATTTCCGAATTCTTCTTCATTTCTGTTGTTTTGATTGTGTCTGCGTCTAGAACTTCAAAATATTTGTACCGATCATGTTCACCTAGTTCCCTTAACTCCGTTTTCTTAAGTAGTATAATACCTTCCCATGCTTTGAGTACTACTCTTCTCCTGGTCAGTACAGCGCCATTTTCCATACCAAATTCAATTCAGATTTACTGGCCGGTAATGTTGATCGTGTTTATTAGCGTTTCTAATTCTTTCTAAGGATTTGCTAACAGCTTTAGATCATCCATGTGCATTAGGTGATTTATTATTTTATCTGTATTTTTGAACTTGTATCCGACCTGGTATTTTCTTAGTATACTCTTCAGGGGTGGCATGGCTATGATGAACAGTAATAGTAATAGAGAATAACTTTGGAAGACACCTCTTCGTATTTAATTATCAGTTATGAATTGTCCATCAGCCGTCAGTTCAAGTCCCCATGCTCTTATTGCATTTTCTATTAAATTGATAATTTTGCTTGATATTTTGTACATTTTATTATTCATGGTGGTGGCATCTTATCATCTGTTTTATTGTAGTGGATCTATGCCAGGGATACGTTCTTTTTTCTACTTTTTACCTCTTTTCAATATCAGTTGGTCTATGTATAAAAGATCATATGTTCATCTTTTTCCATTTTAGTCATGCTTCTGTTCCACAGGAGTCCGCGATTAATAGGGGAATGATAAATTTGTTCTCTCAGCTGTACTGTCGTCGTTATGGTTATTATTATTATTATTATTATTATTATTATTATTATTATTATTATTATTATTATTATTATTTATTTATTTATTTATTTTTATTTATTTATTTTTTTTGCTTTATTTTTCTCCTGAATTTCTTGTTTCCTGATCTTCTTTCTTTTAATTTTATTCTTCAATCGGACTCACCTTCAATGCTCAACCATTCTGCTTTTCATCCTCCCTACTATTTTTTATCTTCTTTTTCTTCTTCTTCTTCTTCTTCTTCTTCTTCTTCTTCATTTTCTACTTCTTTTACTACTTCCTCCATACTATTCTCTATTCTCGTTTCACTAAATATAAACATATTTTTTCCTCCGTTAATATTTTCCATATTTCTCTCTCGCCATCTTTGGTGTTTTTATTTCGCGCTTGTTGTTAGCGAGTTTGTCCCCGGCGATTGACTTTCTGCGCAGGCGTGAAAATCGGCATCTGTATTCAAAGAGAAGATATTTTTGCATTGCAAATGGTGACTAATTACCGCTAACAATGCGCGCATGATTGGAATACAATGGGCACCGTTGTTATGTGGCGGCGAAGGTGTCGGTGCAACAAACGAATGAACAATAGCAGTCGAAAAGGGGCGCCCGAAAAAATAAAGACGCAGAAAGGAATAAGTAGATATACAGAGAAAACAGTAGCAAGATAGAGCGGTTATTAGATAGATAGATAGATAGAGAGAGAGAGAGAGAGAGAGAGAGAGAGAGACAGAGAGATGGATATAAAAATAGGTAGATCATGATGGAGAAAAGTCTTTCTTGCAATACACACACACACACACACACACACACACACACATATATATATATATATATATATATATATATATATATATATATATATATATATTATCATGCCGACGACGATGCCAAGTCGTAATATATATTTTTATTATTATAGAGACCTTTCTCTATCGATAATTATATTGAACATAAAATACAGTAATATAATCTGAACTGATATATATATATATATATATATATATATATATATATATATATATATATATATATATCATCCACATACAGCCCTTTTTCGCTGTTTCACAGCTCATCAGTGCGGCTCGACAGGCAACTACCTCAAGCCAGGATTGAAACCCGACCGTCTGTACGATCGTTTAGGTTCCTAACCATTATGCTATCGGCCGCTGCTGTGTGAGTCATGGGTTTAACGATGTTTTGACATCGTCCGAACTACCTCAGCTCGATTTGTTTACACAAATAGCATTGTTTATACGCTAATGGTAATTCGTGTATCACTTCTCAATATGCTCAACCCAAGATTAGGAGCAGTATAGTCATCCACATGCAGTACTGTTTCGCTGTTTCACAGCTCATCAGTGCGGCTAAACAGGCATCTACCTCAAGGTAGGATGTAAACCCGACCGTCTGTACGACAGTCATATGATGTAGTGTTTACCTGAGATACGCAATGTTATACTCTGCGGAACAAGGATTTGTAAATTGTTTTATGAGTACTCAGTCGAAAAATAAATTTTGATTGTAAATTTCAACAGTTCTAATTTACTTTCTCATATATATATATATATATATATATATATATATATATATATATATATATATATATATATATCAGTGTACCTGTCATTTCTTTAGGGATAGAATCAGCTGATCGTTGAAGACAATAGTCAAGGAATGAATGTTGATTTCTCCTCCTTGTTCTTACACACACACACACACACACACACACTCACACACACACACACACACACACACACACACACATATATATATATATATATATATATATATATATATATATATATATATATATATATATATATACTAGCATTTCAGCCCGGCATTGCACAGGTGTTTGGAGGTGTATGTTGACCAAAAAAAAAAAAAAGTATAAAAAAATCAATTTTTTTAACCTTGACCCAAATTATCAACCCTTAACATCTAATGTTTTGGGATCGAATCAAGTTATTAAGTTAGATGCATGCCCAAGGAACCTATATCTAAAATTTCAAGTGTTTAGACCCAAAATTATCAGACAAGTTTGGTAGAGTTCTCCTAGGTCAAATCATTGAACTTTCCCCCTTAACAGCTAAATTTCTGGGCGAAAACGGATTACAAATTTTTTCTCCAAATCTCAGTACCCTGTATATCAAACTTCCAGTCTGTAGACTGAAAATTAACAGAGTTTTGCGTTGAAAAATATACACAGGCATACATACAGACACACACACCCAGAGACATGTTCACTTTTATATATATATATATATATATATATATATATATATATATATATATATAAAATAGATATAGACTAGCAGTTCCGCCCGGCTTTGCTCGAGGCCTGTGTACAGTTCATAAGGTTATGTGCATACGTATATATTAAAAAGTGAGAATATGTAAAGAAGTGCCTTTCTGTATAATAGTCTTCCTTAACTACCATAGAGAAAAGACAGACAGAGACTTTCACTTATATATATATATATATATATATATATATATATATATATATATATAGAGAGAGAGAGAGAGAGAGAGAGTGAGAGAGAGAAAGAGGGAGAAATAGATAGATAGATGGATAGATAGATTGGATGCAATATGTAGTAATGACTAGCAGTTCAACCCGGCTTTGCTCGGGCCCTCTGTACTGTTCATAAGGTTATGTGCATATGTGTATATTAAACATTTTTAATATATAAAGTAATGATTTTCTGTATAATAGTCTTCCCTATCTACCATAGAGAAAAGGCAGACATACATTTTCCTTTATATATATATATATATATATATATATATATATATATATATATATATATATATAGATTAGATGGAATATTTAGTAATGATTTAAAAAGTATTAAAAAAAAGGCTCATGCGCTACCACCGAGAATCGAAACCAAAACGTTCATCTCAGGATTTATTGTTCCTCTGCCGTCAATGACTGAGCTACGAAGACATGTTTACCGCAAGGCTAAAAATGGAAACATACACTAATAGCTACTACATTATGCATTCGTAATGCCGGCGTTCGGCCTTCACCTGGCAAATTTCATTTTTTGTTAAATTTTCACACTTTTGCACCGATATTTCTGGGCTAAAACCCAAATATAAAGTTTTGCATGGTCTCAAATACCTTATATATGAAGTTTCACGTGTAGGTAAAATTTGTTAAACAAAAATATATATGCATGCATAAATATATATGGAAAATAATTTTGTGTTTATTACCAACTTTTTACGCCAATATTATGAAAGTATAAATCATGTAGAATATCTGCATGAATATAATTACACGTAATAGTTAACTAAAGATGACTACCCATTAGAAAACCGAAGCAACTAATAGGGAATTAATTAAAATGAATGTTTAAAATAATATACAAATGAGCTAGATTTACTAATAAATGCAATTCCACAATCCATATATAAGAAAATAGTATGCTCTTTTTAAATAAATAGAAACGAGTGGTTTTAATATGAATATCAATACACACAAAAGAAAAACGAATTTATAGGCGTATAGATAGATTTAAAAAGTACAAAAACAGACTTATGCGCCACCACCGAGAATCGAAACCAAAACGTTCTGCTCACGATTTATTTCAATGACTGGGCTATGAAAACATGTTTACTGCAAAGCTAAAGTCTAAAAAAGAACCAATAGCTACTATGTTATGCATTCGTAATGCTGGCGTTCGACTTTCACCTGACAAATTTCATTTTTTTTTAATTTTCACACGTTTGCACCGATGTTTCCGGGCTAAAACCCAAATATAAAGTTTTGTATGTATTCAAATATCTTATATATAAAGTTTCATGTCTGCAGGCCCAAAACTCTAGTAGAAGTTTGGTAGGAAAAAATAGTTAAACAAAAATATATACGCATACATAAATATATATGGAAACAATTTTGTGTTTCCTATAAACTTTTTACGCCAATATTTTTCAAGTATAAATTATGTAGAATATTGGCATGAATATAATTACACGTAATAGTAAACTAAGTGTGCTTATTACATTAGAAAACCGAAACAACTAATAGGGAATTAATTAAAATGAATGCTTCAAAGAATATGCAAATTAGCTAGATCTTTTGCTAGTGAATGCAATTCCATAACCCATATATAAGAAAATAGTATTTTCTTTTCAAATAAATAGAAAAAAGCGTTTTTAATATGAATATCAATACACACAACAGAAAAACGATTTCATAGGAGTACATACACACACACACACCCATATATATATATATATATATATATATATATATATATATATAGTATTCCAGTCCAACATAACAGTATCGCTATTAGGTAGATGAGTAGAGATTGTAAAATATTTGTACATCATTTGTGTTGCTTTTTTTAAAAATGTGCTTACAGTATTTGACAATGATATTT
Source organism: Euprymna scolopes (assembly GCF_053919585.1). NCBI lineage: Eukaryota > Metazoa > Mollusca > Cephalopoda > Sepiida > Sepiolidae > Euprymna > Euprymna scolopes. The sequence continues at coordinate 31,811,177 of NC_136497.1, forward strand.
ATATTATATGTTTCATGTTGGTTTCGTTAAACTTGATTATTAATCTGTATATGTGTGAGTATTATATATTCTTGTGTATTATTTAGTAATTATATCTAAGATAAATAACTAGTGTGGGAAATCTCAGAGTTAAATAGAGTTATTTCCTCTAGTTCGTATTCTATATGTGTCTTTTATTGTTGTATGTTTGTAACTGTAATTGTTATTTAACATCCTTATTTATTGCTTTATATTATTACTTATTCAATGGATTGTAAATGAAGTGATAGAAATTATTACGGCTTTACTTAAGTGCATTGTTAATTATATATATATATATATAATATTCTATATAAATATTATGTTATTACATATTGACTGTCTTATATCAAGTGTTCTAGTACTTTGTGTTTATGTATTGCACGAACGTCAGTTGCTAGTTACGTGTGTTTGCTTCTATTTCAGTATACGAGCACACCGAATACTAAAGTGAAACAGATAGATTTAGAAATCAATATGTATAAATGTGACGAGATGTTATCAGAAGAGATAAAAATGATGAACAGAATGAAAAAAACAGCAGAGAAAACTAATGAAAGTGATAAAAGTCTATATATAAGTACAACTATTTTATTTAAGTATAATATTACTAAAGTGAACATAGCTATCGAGTGAAGTAAATGGAGATATAGATACGCAAGTGTAGATAGCTAGTAAAAATGGATACATATTATTATCTATATTTGAATGGTTACAAAAAGCAAAGTAAAATTTTATGTGTGCATATGTGTATATATGTCCAGTTAAAAGTGGTAAACTGAAAAACTAATAAACAAAATTAATTCGGCTTTGTCCGGAATAAGGAATATTATAAACAATAAAACAAATATATTGTTGAACCTGCAGCCAAAAAAGTCTGCGGAGGAAGACGTAAATACAAGGGATTGAAAAGATAGAAAGAGAAAAAACTTTTAATATAAATATGTAACACTATTGCCCGGTCAACGTGGAATAGCCTTTCTAGTTCTCTTATAATGAAATCATTTTTTACCATTCTTCCAAAACAATTTTTTTATCATAAAATTGTTCCATTCGTGCCATAAGCGAGCGTATTTCGTTGAATGGCATACGTCATATATATATATATATGTGTGTGTGTGTGTGTGTGTGTGTGTGTGTGTGTGTGTGTGCGCGCGTGCGTGTGTGTATGTCTACTTCATTAAATCACATAAATTAATATACGAAAGTATAATTTTATGTGTAAGCTTAAAGAGTATTTACTTCAACAGTGCTCAATACATAAGTAAAGCTAGGTAGTAAATTATAAAATACATATGGCAATTAAGCTACACAGGATATTCCGCGTTTCGGCTAATTAGGAGCTTCCTTCTGAAACTAGAAAAGGACACTAGAAAGCTGATTGGCTAACTAAAAACTCAATAGAATGTGCGTATATACAAACGCGAGACAACCGCAACTCTTCGAATGAGCCTGACGAATCCTAGCGTGGATAAAACGTAGATTATTCGATGTAAGTTAATTGCCATATATATTTTTTATAACTTATTATATATATATATATATATATATGTGTGTGTGTATATGCATATATATATATACATATATATATGTATACACACATATATATATATGTATATATATATATATTGATATATTTTTGTACGAATTTCGTTATTATTAGAAACAGCTACTTTAAAATAATGATTTGAAGGCACTTATACATGTTTGTAAAATAAATGTAATTAAGATAGTAAACTGTTATTCAAAATTATTTTGTAAGTAGACATAATGGTTATATGTAATATATATATATATATATGTAATATATATATATATGTGTGTGTATGTGTGTGTGTGCGTATTACATGTCTTATATTTCAATCAATCTTAGAGATTTGTGCGTCATCTAAAATATTAAATAACGTAAAAATACATGGTGTGATGATAATTCTTTCCATCTGATAAAAGTTCGAGAATTTTTCGAAAACATTTGCGTAATTGTAAGGATGCTTCAACGCAGTGTAAGGAAGCGACATAAAAGCTTTCCATTTTGGTACACTAAGACGATGAGAAATAGTGTGTGTAATTTTTGGACAAACTCCCGAGTAATTTACATTTATCAGTCACTCCTTGATAAAAGATTAGATTTTTAACATATCTGATTTTGGGTCGATAAATTTAAGAGCCAGTGTCAGTTTAAGAACAGGTTTAGTTTGAGACAGTCGTCGACAGTTTGCATGTTGTTTGTTATTGAGGATGTTTAGTATATGAACTGAGCAAACAACCGATAGTGCTGGCCTCGTCAGAAAACTAAAATATAGTTTTGCATTTTATATGAATTTTACATCGATGGTATCACACACACTTAGAGTAAAACTGATTTACATATAATATTTCGATATTTCTATTTTCTTTAGAGAACTAGTTCTGTGTGTGTGTGTGTTAGTCCTTGCTCCATCAGCGCTCACCATAAGACCAAAGCTAGGACGAGAGAAGATAAAAGAGATGAACGCCACGACGAACTACGCTGAGAATTTAGTAAACTAAATAAAAACACAGCGCTAGTCGGCGCAAATGGTTCACAACGACTGTTATATACATATCATGATAGAGAGGCGCTTACTATATTTGCCAGTTCACAATTATTGAAAAATATATACTCACATGCTGGCTTTAATGAATTTTTGTTTTTTCTAAAATGTTATAGTCGCTCAATTTAATAGTTGTTTTTCGCTTGCCTTGCAAAATATCATTGAATAATTTCCCGTTCATATTTTTACTATAACTCGACATCGCCTGCTATTTGAAACCGTATCTTTCTCTATATCTTTTCCTTTCCCATGCCCCCTCACCTCCTCATTCTCCTTACGCTTCATTTCCTGTCACGCCAACCCGTTTATTCTCGAGAAGAACGCCGACCATCTTGAGATCAGAAGACATCAATGAAATCAATGAGATATCAATGGGTAGTCGAGCTTGGCAATCTGTAAACAAAAGAAAACGAACCGTTTCTTCGAGTGTTTACGCTTTTCTGTCGAGACTCGTATTTTAGATGGCGGTAATGTTTAAAGAGGAGTCGCGATTGATCCAGTCTGGTTATTTCAAACGCCGCTCCACTACACACACTTTCCCCTAAGTTCGGACCACGAAAGTTCAAGTGGTGAATGAATGATGGATTCTTGGCAAAACAAGCCCGGGCTTGCCGTATAGAAACGCTAAACTAAAAAGCAGAGAAACGAAGGAATTAAACGGGAAGAAAACATTGGTGGTCTTCGAATCACGCTGAGGCTGCGCTAAAATAAAATATTGATAATTTTGAATAAGAGACAGCCGTACTACATATATTAGTACATCTCCTCCGTACATGCAACTATTTACAGTACCGCTTATTTCACAAAAATACTATTTGAATATTAAATCACCTGAATGATAATTATGTTAATGAGTTAAAAATGCCAAACAGACGATCATTCCATTATATTTAAGATAGTTTTTGATAAAAAATAATAGCTCGTATTATTTAGATGGTAATTTATAATACGTTCTTAGCGAGAATTTTGTGTTGATTAAAGGTTCACTCATAAATTACAAATTACCTAGGAGATTTATACGGTCATGACTATTGGAACGAGGAAAGGGCCTCTTTTAGGATGAAATAAATGGTGCCGTTAAAACATTCGCACGGATTCCAAAGTTTGACATAATAATGTGCAGCTTTGATTTAAATAAATGACGTCATTCGTTTTACAGCAAGACATAGGAACACATACTAGATTGCTTTCCTCATAAAATATAATACTCCAAGTCTAAATAGAACGAACACCTTTAATAAATCTAAATAAAATATACCACTGGACTACAACATCTTTTGTGTTTCATCATTGTTTACATGGCGGAACGATAGAAGTGGCGCCCTGAAAAAACAACACTACAGCTTTATTTTAAAAACTTTTATGCGCAAAAATCAATTCAGGTTACTTGATTATGTAAGAGATGACATTTATTCAATATAGCAGTCTTCAGCTTAAATCACCGCCTCAATGCTGGTGAGAGTTTTTCCGAATACTCGGCGAATGGCAAAGGCCAGGCTGTTTTTTTTTTGTTGTGCGAGATAATGTGTTTGATGTTCTCGACGATCAACAAAGAAAAGTAGTCCAGCGCGTACACGTCGGGGGAGGAGGGGGCAATTAGCGAAGGGTACAAAGTCGTTGCACTCCTGAAACAAAGACTGTATCTCTTTTGACTTGTGTCGGCGCCGAGTCCTTTGGTCACACCACGGGTCTGCAAGATGCCACCTGGTTGCACTCTATGATCACCATGCTCTTCAGAACATCCAGGTTCATTTTGGTGTTGACCTTCAAGCCGACGTCGAAGATGTGAGGTAGCACGATGTGGGCCTGACTTGAAACCACACCAAAGACCATAACAGTGGCCGGAAACTTTGTTATCATCACCCTGTGCACATCCCAGTTTTTCGTTTCATAGTATTATTTATTGTTTAACTGATATTAAACTTTACCTCATGATAAAATTTCGTTGTGAGACAAGGTAACTTGTTATGTAAAACCGTTAATATCTAATCTGTACCTTTGGAAGCTAGTTGATTCATGATATGGCTGATCGTATTAGAGTATAAGTGATTACAATAACTAAACATATAACTTGCGACAGTACTTGGTAGTCCAATTAATCACCCACCGTTTATATATATATATATATATATATATATATATATATATATATATATATACATATATATACATATATAATGATATACATTGTATAATATAAGATAACAACAAGAACAAAACATAAAGTTCGTTTTAGTTCATGAAGTAAAGATGAAACTAAAACCTGTGTTTTTATTAAGGAAGTGCATCATCTCCGTCCGCAGACAAAGAAAAGTACCATGTCGATGTTCTTGTACGTTTTTTATTCTTCAAATCGTGTCTTTGACTTTTTCTTGAAATTTAGGCACTGTGAAAATCTGTTTTTTTTTTCTTTTCATTTTTATTTCGCTTTTTTTTCTTTCACAACCAATCTATCATCGCACGTGCTCTTGCCGTTGGAAAGCAAATTAGTTGAGAAAGGCACAGCAAAGAAAAATGATTACAATTTTTGTATTTTCGAAAAGCTCAGAAAGTACAAATATTGACAGAAATTAATAAAACATTGTTAAGCGAAAATGTGAAAAATCAAATTAAAAACAGAAACTTCCAATACGAATATCGACATAATAATAATCGTGATCAACAACAGTAATAGCAAGAAGCTGATGATGGCTAACTGGTTAGCGACACGGACTAACAACATGACTTTGTTCAGTACGAATCCAGTTCGTTCTACGATTCGCAGAAACACTCTCATTTATAATAGATATGTTGGCAAGCTTTTAACGAATGCGGACAAAACTGGTCTGATTACTAGGAAATGTATATATAGTCCTAATACAACGACATTCACAAATAGAAAATTCATTATCAAATAACAGCATATATATATATATGCATATATATACATGCATACACATTATTTTTGATAATCTTAATATTTTATATAGTTTTAAATGGTTAATTTTAAGTTTTGCTTTCAATTAGATTTCGTAACTTTCAGTTCTTGATGGTCAAATATATATATATATATATATATATATATATATATATCGAGATTTTTAAATGTATTGGATACACGAACTTGACCATTAGGAAATGAAGGTTTTGAAATTGTCATTGAAAGCAGAGATTATGATTAACCATCGGAACTATTTAAACTATTAAGATTATCATCAATAAACTATGGTTATACACGTGTGTTTCTTTAAAACTGATATTGAGATCCGATGTAGGCAGTAAATGATTTGAGTTAAACGAATGTTTATCACTACTTTTATTTTCATCGAATTCAGTGAAACCGATCAATTTTCAATCAAATTGATTGGTTGCCTGCTCGGGTCGTGGATCGAACCTGATACACCTGCAGAAAGCTCTCCAGTTTCCCCGTCATTACGCAATCAACAATATCTTACGGCCTTCATTGCACTGTAGAAAACCTACTATTTTTGTATAAAATTATTTTATACAGTAAACTGAATTAAATTTCATAATACAAACGTAATAATATCATAGCTATATTGTTTTCTGCACAGAAACATTCATTTGAATGCGCGCATGTATTATCAAATAACTTATTGTTGATTTTATATACCAGACTCTCCTGCTTGTTCTGTGATTAAACTTCTCAAATGCACTTATGATAGTAGGCTATATAGGGGTTTTAACTTTGGTCGAATCGGACTGTTTCTTTATTTTAATCTGATATTTTCGATTATCGATACTTATCGGGGCCATTCCGATACTAACCCGGTTATAAAACACATCCAGACACATGAAGTACATTCGTGTGAAATTTCAAAAAGAATCAGCCCCGCCGTTTCGGAGTCGATATGGAACAAACTTACACCTACAGACACAAATACATAAACATACTCACACAAACTAAGTGCCTTTGATAAAAAAAAAATAGAATTTTGTAAATTTTTTCTTCTTAGTTTTGCATTGTTTCTTGTTATCTAAAACCTATGACGTCATTATGAATGGCATCGGAAATGGAATAAAATTCACCCATTAAAACAATGGATATAATGTTAAAAATGTTTAATGAGATATATAGAATGAATCTATTTCAAGACGACTTGTAACTTTTCGTAAGCATGGGTTTTCATGCACCTTTTAATTCGCAAGTATTATATATCATTCAATTTTGCTGTTTGCATTCGTAATGTTCCCTGTTTAGTTTCCAGTTTTACCCCTCCTATTTTATATTGTATTTTATTGCAATATTTCCAGCGGTAATCAGCGTTTCTGAATTTTTATTTCTGTACCCTCATCGTACATTCTGCCCTCTATATTACCAGTTCTATATGCTCATGTTTATTTTTGTTTCAGATCAGTCAGGATCATTTTTAGTACGGTAGGCATGAAATGTGGTGTAGAAATTAAAAAAAAATTGAATACTATATTAACCGATTACTTGAAATCACTACATGAATACAGAAACTGTAGACGCCAAGAAACAGCTTTATTAGAATTACTAAGCACATGGGAGTTGAATTTAGAGGTAAATAGGCACAATATTTACGATGAATGATTAAACATCTGAAGTAGTTAATAATATTGATGAAACTACTGATGGCATAATAAATGGTCGCAGTAAAAATAGGAAGAAAAATATGAAAAAAGATAACTTGATGCGTGGAATATATTCCTTTAGAATTAGATAGGCCTTTCTACGGTCGGATCAAACGCTTTTAAAGTGAGGATGAGAAGAGCCGGCGGATGTAAAAAAGAAAAAACTACGCCGACCAGGTAGATTTCCGATATATGGTTTAAGAAGGACACAAAAAGATCATTAACAAGTTTACGTCTCCACATAAACTGGAAGTGATTATTGTCGAGAAGTTCGCAACTGATCTCGTGGAGTTTTTACCCCAAAGATTGGCTGATCCTTTACCACACATTGATCCGTGTCTTACGTCAGATTACAGTTAAACTGCATGACGCCGTGTCGAGCAAAGCCGGGCGGACGGTTTTTACGCCTGGTTTAAATTCTGCACAAGTACACAAAAAAGATCACATAATGCGTAGAAAATACAGTACACTGTAAACTATGCAAACGACTGACAAACCTAGACAAACGGCACTGGTATAACAAAAAGGAAAAAGGACTGAATAACAAAAGGACAGATTGCTGTTGAAGAGCATACGTACATAAATAAATGAAATATGCATAGAATTTTACAAAGAACTGTACTGACCGCAAAGAAGAAAAATTATGCTATTAATCCCCGCAACCCTCACACATCTAGACAGAAAGTCTTTGAAAAATGAAACTAAATTGAAAAATTGAAATTGAAAAATAACATAAAAATCATAGAGAGCTATGAAATATCAATTTCAAATAACGCAGAACGATATGTGACGCTATCGAAAAAGGCGGAGAGGGCTAGAAATATGCTGGGACTTGAGAGTCACACTCAAGGTAACGACAAAGATTATTGTCACTGGGAAATTTTCTGATAATGACTTATGTGAAAATCTCAGTGTCGCACTACTACTACTACTACTACTACTACTACTACTACTAATAATAATAATAATATGACTGGGGATACCTGTTTTCACCGAAATTTCAGTGAAAAACAACGGTCGTGTACGAATGAGAAATCGGCTGTTGCGATGACGCACAATCATTTGCAAAGGTTATCAACGCTGGTAGAATGAGCTGGAATTATGAGGAGACATGTTGTAACACCGGCACCAGAGAACACCACTTGTTGTCAGCGAGTAATCTCTGATAATGACACGTGTGAGAACTCATAGTGAGTACAAAAGATAATTAGTGGTAGTAGTAGTAATAGTAGTGGTCGTAGAATAAGTATTATATGTAGACACATATTTGCTTAATTTACTTCAATGCGAGAAAATACGATTTTTATTAGTATTGCAGATAGCAGTACGAGGCGTAGTAATCGGAGTAGTATTAGTATTAGCAGTTTAAGCAATATTAAAATTAATTACTGAAATCAATAATAAAATAAATAAAAAGTAAAACGTATAAATAATTATGAATTGTAAATCTTACTATATGCCTAATTATTTTCATCTAAGGTTTCCAACCGGCAATACGTCTCAACCGGGAAACGTTCCGATGAGTACGGATAGTTTAATAAATCCATTTACTAATTGAGTTAGAGTTACTAAATCAGCGTAGCTGAATATTTAATGTCACAATTAATAGTTGAAGATATTGTTTGGAAGATAAGGATTAGAGTTAAGGTTTGATGAAATATTGCAATCGTTCGAAATGACCGTTCGCTAAGAACTATGACGCATCAAATTCATAAATGTGTGAAACAAATTAAAAAAAAAAACAAAGTAAACTTTTTTTCATTAATTTTAATGAGAGAATCTTTTTGTCTATTTCATAGGAGTTACTATTTTCTCCTGTTATTCTTATATTGAACAAAAAACGAATAGGAAAAGGAAAATATAGGAAGAAATGGAAAAAGACACTTTGGTGCGAGAATTTTAGTTTGGAGAAAAATGAAGTTCTAAATTGTTTTTGACAGCTTTGCTCAATTTCCTTGGAGAAACAATTTGTGTTTCAGCTGAAATTCAAAACGGAAATAGACAAATGTCAAGCGTAAAATATGGCCTCACAATAAATACAACAATTAAAGGAAAAACACCAAAATAATAAAGACCAATAATATTAAGACCAATAATAAAAAAATAATATATAATAATATCAATAAATACAAAATAATATATCAAATATAAATGACCAAATAATAAAAAAACATAATATATAACAAGCTCAATAATAAAAACATATATAAAAAGGAGTATCATAAGTAAAAATAACAAAACACAAAATGGTACCTCACATCCCGTTTAAGTCTAATCAATTTCATTATGCTTCTGATATCGTATATGCATTAAATTACATTCATGAGATTTCGTATCGATTATACGCTATAAAAATTATACAAATTCGTGAGGTTCATATAGAAGTAATATCGATGCTGATAATACCACACTATTCTGCCGTTTATTCTCGCTCATGGATCAGTTGAAATATGCAACTAATCTAGAAATTGAGTTGCGTTCACTTACAAATTGGGAGAGAGATTGGCTTTTTACATTAATCCTATAAAGACTCAACTATGTCTTTAAATTGTAGGCGTGTCTGTTTTCTTCTCGAAATTCTCATGGATGGCTTTTTCCTTGAGAAAAGTATCAGAAACTTTGAAATTTCTTTATTTGTCACTTTAAATCTAATCTTTCTTGGAGTATATATATTAGATAAGTCGTGATTTGTGTATCCTTTCAAATTTGCTATCTAATTATGCATGGCGTACTGTTTTCATATTTGGGCAGGTAAATTTGGCCCATTTAAGGATTCTTGATAAGGTGCAAATAGTATGTGCAATTTAATTGGCCCTCACTATTTCCTTTCTTTGCAACTTTGCAAACTCTCTCTCTTAAAGACGTGATGTTGCTGATCACAGTCTTTTCTTATTAATACTATTATGACATCTGTTCTTCAAAAAATTCTGATCTATTCGCTTATACATTTATTCTAGCTCGTATGAGTCGTTGGTCTGGTGTTACCCATAAATTCGTTGTTGTGTACTTCGATTCTAATATAGATTTATATTCCAGTTGCTTTTTTCCAAATGGCACTAGCTCTCCATGCCTAATTTTTTCCATTACCTTTAGCCTCGGTCTTTTCAAGACTAGACTCTATAAACATCAGTTTTGCGACAATCGTCTTTCGGTATTGTTAGTCTTTTGCATTAAGTGGCTACACACCCTGTCTAGAACATTTTCTCCAAAATACAATCGTTATATAATTTACACATTTTTAAAGATATTCTGTTTGTTGTTGGACTATGACGTTTTAATGAAAATAATCTTTTCATTGTGAACCAAGATTATTACATTAAAGCATCGAAAAATAAACGTTTTAACTTAAAAGTGATTACCTCGGGGATGTAGTAATAACATCGTTTAATTACTTAATTATTATTTTGTAATCAAATTCAAGGACATTAGAACTTGGGTTGATGTAACTTTCGCTCTCTATATTTTATCCTTTAATCCTCATATTTCGCCAGCGAAGGCTTTTGCTTAATTTTCTGTTTCTAATAGTTATCGGTGGTTAAGTTTTTTTTTTTACCTGAAAGTAGTTTATGTAGGTTCTTATATCGAATGGTTTCACGCCCTGTGTGCGTCGATTTCTATTAAAAATATCCATATATGTTATAGAATATTTAACTTTAAAGATCCTCTTCATGGTGTTTCTGTCTCGACATAATTACACACACACACACACACACACACACACACACACACACACACACACACACACACACACATATATATATATATATATATATATATATATATATATATATATATATATATACGTGCAAACTGTGATCGCACTCTTCTTGTGGTGGTACAAGTTCTTTTTCAAAACCGTCAGTGCTGCAACACAAAAGTTCTTTCTCTAAATGAAACTGCAAATCCATTTTTAAAACAATTACGTTTATTTTTGGAGATTAAAATGGTACTGCTTCTTTTTTTTTTGCTTGAATAGTAGACTTGGCAAATGAGATGTGGGAGCTGACTAATTGCAATGAACTCAGTTTATCTTTTTGTTAAAAGCCCCAAGCGCCCAACTTACTTAGAGAGGTAACTTAAATATCAAACATATGTTCCTCTTTTTACTTTTCAAATAATGATTGATTGTTCGTCTTTTCCGGATTCTTCGGACAACTGTTCTTGTCTTGAGTGTTATTTTCCCAAGTTTTCGATCGATATACGTATATTTTATGTGCGCGTATATGACAAGACCGGTATGTCCATTTTATTATTGTAAAATTCATTATCATTAGTGAATGCCTTATTCTACAAAATACTGTAAAATTTTTACTATATTATTCATAGTTAATAGTTTTGGTCTTACTAAACTATACTATTAACTGCAGAGATATAGATACTCATTTGTCTTGTAAATAGATAAACGAATATGAGGAGACATGCAAGTAGGAATAGAGTCTCGGCTTCAATGAAATAGATGATTTTCATGATAAAAAGAAAAGATAAAAAGATCAATAATGAAAATGTAAGTAATCGTAGTTTAGTCACACAAAATAAACATCATCTTAATCATTGATAGTGGATATATTTCTAGATAAAACGAAAACTAGATTGGATGATATCTGCAGTTTTTTTAACTCTACACATCCAATCTACAATCTAGATTTCCTCTATCAATCTCGACTACTTTAGAACTTTATGAATACTTGACGATTTTAGTTTTCGGTCAACGGTGGAGGATTAGAACTTGGAGAGAAACCTAACTTTTTCAGGTCGTTAGCAAAATGTCATGGACAGTAATGATTAGACCTATGACAACAGCATATTCTTTTCATTGTTTTTACTATCGAGTGTGTATCCGTTGATATTTTATATGCTTTTATATAGAGTTACGTGGTTCTTGGTTGATTAACTGTATCTAACCGTGTCGGATATATACTCGAGAGTCAAAATAATGATAAAGATATTATCCTGTCCCTAGTAATGATCATTATTTTCAATTTGATATAAGTATTTCTTTCAGTGTCCTAAATACGACACTATCCAAAGACTATGAATAGTTGTTGATACATTGTATATAATATTAAAAATAATAAGTGACCTTAAACAAATAACCATTAAATAGTATTCTGTTATAACGGAGATCTAAAAATTTCCTAAGTAGAATCACAAATAGGTGGATAAAATATGTCTTAAGTCGATTCATTTAGCAACTTTTACGTCTATTCAATGAATTTAAAAAAAATAAAACTTACGAATTATGTTTAATCAATCAGTTCTCTCTTGAGCTATTCATGAATTTTATAATATAGCATTAGAACTGCTATCGCTTTTACGTGTAAGGTGACTTAAATTCTTCTATGCGAGTTGCCTCATCAAGTGTAGTCTATCATTCTTTGAAATATTTAGGGAGGAGAAATAATTAAATAACTTATGTATATAACATTATTAGCTAAAAAAAAAAGCGAAGCTAAATTATGCTCATTTAGTTAGAAGACAGTAGACCATTATTTCCAAACCATTTCCACCTTGGTATGGATTCAGACTTGCTGCGTATCCAAATATACATATATTAAAAAAAACAAAAAAAATTAAATATGAATTAGATTGACTGAATAAATTCCTAACCCTACCTCTTGTGAATTTATCGTGTTCCTTCCTTCCATAATGGCGGTTAAAATTTATTTCCAAACAAATTCTTACCGTGAATATTCACTCATTCTTTTCATCACGCTATATCCCTATTTATATTTGTTTAAATCTTTTTTTTTGTTTACTTATATTGCATAAATGAGATTACTTATATCGCTTAAATGTTTTTTTCAGTTTTCACCCTGTACGTTATATATGGGTTTATTTACTTATTTTCATTACCTACGTTTGAGACGTGTTGTTTCATAAGCATTAATACCTGAAAATTGTATCCAAATATATACACACACACACCCACCCACACACACACACACACACACACACACACACACACACACACACATATATATATATATATATATATATATATATATATACATGCAAAGAAAGATAGATTCTGAATGCCCCAAAATGAAAATTCACTCTTCACTAAATGACCTCGCTCCTAAATAAGTTTCCCCCAACTCTACTTCCTTAAGATATCATCTCTATATCACAAACGCCATCTTCCGGGTCAGGAAAATTCGACCAACATGTTATAGCCTCTTGTTCGAAGCCAAAAAAATAAAAAAATCTAAGTAAAATTTTTATCCGTTCCGCATGAAATTAAGCAAATCTATAGTTTCCTATGTTTTATTCTAAAGTTTCTATATTAATTCCTTACATTTCCTGGCATATTATCCTGATAATTCTCTCCAATTAATATAGCTTTATAACAGCTAAAAATAGTATATTTCACCTCGTTTAAATAAGAAACTATGACCATAGCAAAAGAAGATTAGGTTAAAAAAACAAAACAAAAACAAAGCTAAATTATGCTCATTTAGTTAGAAGACAGTAGAACTTTATTTAAGTACGATACTTAACTATACTAAAACCATCTGGAACCCCGACGCATAACTTACCTTTTCTAATATGACTGCTCGACATAACTTGCAAATTTATTAGGCAACCCATCTGCGAGTGAATGACTGTAAAGAATCGTTTTCTCTCTCTCTCTTCTTTTTTCTCCTTAACACATTGTGTAAAACCTGAAGCAGATGAAATATGCGAGAATTACTTGAGTCGGGAATACTAGATCAACGAGCTTCAACTCCCCTATGTATATTTCTTCTTCATGCGCAAAATTTTGTATGCATACTACCTATACTCGCTATTCTAGCCCAGACTATTTTCAAAACTGATGCTAATGCACTTAAATCTAATGTTTTCAATCTTTATCCCCTAAAGCTGAAACTCGTCATCCCTTCCTCGTACGGGCAAACTATTGCTTCACTCTTATTGCATTCCAAGTAAACTAGCAAAAAAGTCTATGCAAAGCAAATCCCAGAATTCATCACACACCTGGATTTATTTGTCCTACATTAGAAGATAGGCTTCATCAATGTAATATACTAAATATCTACAATCACTACAAACTCGCTTGTATTGAAAGTGTAGCTTCCTTGCTATCTATAGCAAACCACAGAACTTAGTTTGCCTTTATTTCAATTATCTTTGTACCTTAAATATATTAAAAATTACTTTATTATAAATTCTAATAATTAATTCTACTGTATTCTGTAAGTTAATCCTCTCCTAACAACTAACAGTCCACTTTACTTCCATCGCTGCCACCTACGCTTACATTACAGATGCCGTGGAGGGTGTTTCTAAGCTTCCAGCCCTTTACCCTCGCATGCTGACCGACTGAAAGTCATTATCACTAAACATCTATTAACGGCTACCGCTAAAACATGCATTAGTTTATTCTTACCAAGATACATACTCACTAGCCATGGTATGTACTTAGATTTACATCTATCTACATTATTAGCAATAGCTGTCTATTCCTTAGTTTTGCAATGATAAATACAAAAACTGAACCAATACTCTGTAACACAAAATACAACTTCATAATTTTTAACCGAAAAGCTATATCCCGTTAGAAGTGGAAACAAACTTAATACATACAACCTCCATATATTCGCATCTGCTGGAAATCTGCCCATATACATATTTACTTTATTATATACACTGAACACGACATAGCTTATAATGTTACTTTCAATTTCACCCGTACTGTATTGTACACCATATCAAAAATGATCTAAAATGCCAAGAGCCTGGGCAATCACATTTTTAGTTAATTCTTAATATCAAACCATCATGTAACGCATTATCCTATTCCTAAGCTAACATAAAAATAAGGAAACAAAACTTATGAATTTAAAGGAAAAATATTAATCCACATACTAACTCCATCCAACAAACCTGTTGCAAATATAGCTGCTTCCACTGCATGAACTTTTACTCGCCCCTCCTCCAGTAACAATTAAATAGTAATCCAGTAACATTAACTACCCACGCAGGGTTGCAGAAATACCTGGATTAGGACCCAGGCGCGGTGCAAACCCTCTCGGTGCTGATGGGCCCGTAGATCTCCCCAAGTAATCCGTCTAGAAGAAGGAAAACTCTGAAGCTAAACCTAAGGGGGGAGGCCTCTCCAGTCTTGGATGACAACCTTCCTAGAGCTGGCGACTCAAATTACCGGTCTGCATAGCCTAAACTTCTTAAGGAGTAGATAGGCACTGCCTATCGCCCGGTTTCCATACTCCTTCTTTGCCTATTAGCCAGGCGTAGAGATCGAATCACAGAGATTCGCCAAACACGCAGTAGTCGATCTTGTTTCCTGACTAGGGCAATGAACGCCGTTTTCCCCTCTCCCGACACATCCAACCCCATCTAAACTGGGTGCTTGGTAATGCATGAATGCCAAAATGCCAGTATTGTTAGATTGGATTGACCATCGTCTGATGGGTTGAGGGTACCGGATTGACAGTTTCTGGCTGCTGTTCCCAACTGGTAGTTCAGGTGCACTAACTCTTTAGTAGCACTTAGAGCGGCTGCTTCATCAACAGTTGAATAATATTGGGATGTTTGCAGTGCCATGTCGCGCATGGAAAAAGGACCCTGCACTAATCCCCGGTGGGCTTTCCTGAGGCCACAATCCTAGTAGATGGAGGGTCAGCTGATGGTCTATTTGTATTGCATGTCTAGTATTCTGCATAACCACTTGTTCCACATCCCTACCTAAACGGAAACTCTAAAAAAACAATGATGACAGTACAATCTAAAATTACGCTTAAACCAGGACAAAACTCAAACAAAACCAAATTGCCTCCTCCCTTGAGGCTTGAATTTACGAACATCCGTGGGCTTAGAACTAATTTAAATGACGTTGAAGCATTTCTCCTAACAAACACCCAGGGTATCATAGCACCAAGTGAGACTAACCTACAATCCTCTATCCCCTCTAATATGCCCGGATATATCCCACTCTGCCGTAAGGACTCTGACATACATATGCACGGGCTTAGAGTCTATATTCGAAATACCCTCCCATTGACTAGAGAAAGAAAACTAGAATCTGACGATCAAGCATTTATGTGCTTTAGACTTAACTTGCAACATAGCTTTAGTTACATTTATTTTCTCTTCCACTCTCCCTTGACCCAGGACTGTACCTTAATAAACATAGTCTCTGACAGTATAGATACATCACTTTAACTCGACACTGGCTCACAAGTGCATGTATTTAGTGACTTCAATGTCCACCACAACAACTGGCTTTGGTTTTTTACGTACACAGACGCAGCTGGTAGCACAACATATAGCTTCTCTATATCTCATCCCTATCACAGACGGTTACATTTCCAACCAGTTTCCCTGACCAGCAAGAACATCATGCACCACTGTTAGATCTGTTTCTGACCACAGTCCCCGATGAATACCTTGTGAATGTCCACAGCACACGTGGAAATGCTGATCAGGTAGTGATCATAGTTGAAATCGCACTACACTCTAGAGCCAAAACGAAAGAGCCATTACTCAAAACTACGAGATTATAAAAAGGATGACTGGGAATCCATCAGGGATCTCATCAGAGACGCCCTATGGCGAAATATCTTCTCACTTCATGCTGAACAGTGCGCACATGAGACAACTCAGTTGTTCAAAACAACAATGTAAGCACGTTCACACGCAGAGGTTTTATAGCAAGCCCTACTCTCCCCAATGGTTTACTTCTAGTTGTGCAGCTGCCATCGCTCAAAGGCAGCATGCGTACTGCAGATTTGACCGACATAAGTCCAGTTCAAACAGACAGAAGTATATAGAAGGCAAAAATAACTGTAAGAAAGAAATAGCGACAGCTAAGAGAGAATTTACTGAAACCAACAAAAAACGCATCGAAGCACAAAAATTAGAAATCCGTGACTTCTGGAAAATCTGCAACAGTGTATTAAATAATGAGCAATCAACAATTCCCCCACTATCCAATAATTATGAGGTTGATTGCACAGCAACCGAGAAGGCTAACATTCTTGCTAGTGGGTTCGCCTCCAACTCCACACTGGACCCTGCAAACCACCCCCTTCCTGACTTTCCTTTGCGGGCGGACGCCATGCTAGACGATATAGAAATCACCCCATCTCAGGTGCATGCCATCATAAAAAATCTTGACACTTCAAAAGCATGTGGACCTGATCTCATCCCGATCATACGGTATCACTGGATGAATCTTTAACATAATAAATCATTTTTAGATAGGAGAAAAATCCAGGTTGTCATCGATGGTCGTACATCCAAACAATATGATACAAATTCGGGAGTGCTCCAGGGGTCTATCCTTGAACCTCTATTATTCCTAATATTCATAAATGACCTCCCTGACAAAATTGTCTGTGAGATGGTTATACTGTATATGCTGATGACACCACTCTCTATAACCGACACGTCAGGAAAACAAATGAACACATATCTAGAGAAATGGCAAACCCACTAGAGAATGACCTCCGATCTGTAGTGGAATGGGGACAAAAATGGATGGTCACATTCAATGCTGCCAAGACTAAACTTGTTTCCTTTAATAACTACAAGACACCTCCTCTACTACCAATAGCAATAGCCAAAAACTGTTTATCTGAAAGTACATCTTTTAAACTCCTATGTCTAACGTTCACTGGAAACATGAGCTTGAAAAATTACATTGAGAGCATTGCTGGAAACGCCGCGAAAAAGGTAGGTTCTCTCTACCGTGCTAGAAAGCTACTGACGCCCGAAAGTATCCTATACCTCTATAAGACCCCTATTCGCCTATGTATGGGGTTTTGCTGTCATATATGGGCTGGTGAATCTGCTACTAGTCTCTAACTCATAAACATGGTCCAAAAGAGAGTCGCGAACCTAATAGATCCTGAACTATAATCTAAACTTCAGCCTTTTTCCCATCGGCGTAATGTAGCATCCCTCTGCCTGTTCTACAAGTATTTTAATGGTGAATGATCTGACGAACTGCAAGCACTTGTGCCCTCTCGACGTACGTACCACCGACAAACCCGACAAACAGCAAAATCCCACCTCTTCACAGTTGAGATCCCTAGATGTAAGAGAATCTTATACTCCAGTAGTTTCCTCCCCAGAACCGCTTGACTTTGGAATTCCCTTCCGAGTTCCTGCTTCCCCAACTGTACTGACATGCAGAAGTTCAAGTGTAACAATAACCGACATCTTGCTGCCCAACTCACCACGTAGTGCCCCTGTAGCTTATGTCCCTGATAGTAACCCCCTAGAGCAAAGTGGCAATGTGCCTTGTTTGGGGTGAAATTGGAAAAAAATAAATAAATAAAATAAAAAAATAAAAAATAAGTGAAAACGATTTCATTTCTCCGACGGAACCTGAACATGATCCGCTCGGTCGATATTGAAAACTGGGGATGCCGTAAATATCCTGTAAAAAAATTAAATCCAATGCGATCTACGTTCTAATATACAAGAATGTCAGATAAGCTTATGAATGACGGATATCTGATCACAATGATAAAGTTGATGCATGCAAACCATTTAGCAACCAGTGGTGTGGGATGTTTTATTCATGCTCCACAGCACACATATCTACCAACTAGAAATTGTTATAAGCACCGAGAAAGTTGTATCAAGTAAACATACAAAATACAGTGTTGGTGAAAAAAATGAAAGTATGACTTGGATTGTGACAGTCTGGATTATTTATTAAGGAACTTTCGTTTAGCTGTGTATTTTACGACACATCAAACCTTTTTATAGATGATTTGATATTAAATAACATGTATCAATAATACACAATATGCATATGCTTGTCTTAAAGAAAACCTATCCTAGTGCAGAATATCGTACTAAGTATTATATAGTACAATATATACTATTTTTAAATATTGCACCAAGGCACAGTGTGCTTAGTTTGAACTCATATGAATTTGGTTTCAGACTATTGTACTTTATTTTAATACTTAATTCGAATTAAAGACGATGCTCACATAATTTAGAAAATACTGTAGAATATTTAAACCCTTTTAAGTTATTCAATACAAACTACAGACTATTTTGGTGGAGCAAGATTCTATCTATTTGTCTCCCCATGAAATCATTTAGATACAGGGTCGGTATTTTATTTAAGAAATATTATTCTTCCCCAAAAAGGCAAACAAGATTAGGACCAACTTTTTCTCAAATGGATTAATCAAGAAGAATCTCTGGATCGCCTACCGATGTCAAAATAAATGTAATGGAGTAATAAAACAGATACTTAACGTTGATCCAAGCTAAAAGGCAAACAGAATTTATGGAATATCAAGTTTATAGAATATCAATATTTTTAATAATAGTCATGTAAAACGTTGACAAAAAGTATGACTTCGGTACTATTAGCTAGAATCGAAGTAAAACACATTTAGCACTACAGCCTTAGTTACTACCGTTTGAGCTATCATCATACGGAACAAAATACGAAAAAAGTCAACAGATATTAACGTATAAACTTACTTTTGCGCATACGTATAAGAACATTTTAATTAACCCTAACACCTGACAAGTTGCAATTTTGTCAAAGTTTGATCACTTTACAGCAATTTGGCCGGTTTATATATATATATATATATATATATATATATATATATATATATATATATATATATATAATAAAATTGCAGATGATAAATAACTGTTATATATATATAAGTTTATTGTATCATCAAACAATAGGGGAAATTGAAGGGAACATGCATAAAACAACATCTTTAGGCCATGTAATTTCGAAGCATATTCTATTATATAAAAATATATAATAAAGTAATATGTAACTTTTATTTTTCGTCTTTCATTTAATACTAGCGGGATACCCGGCGTTGCTCGGGACCGTATAAACAATGAGAAAATTGAATTTGATTTGTAATATATTTGTTATTCTTGGGAGAGAGGAATTTTTAATTCATTTAATATTAGTGTTTGCTACTCTTAATTGTGGTGAGCATTTCTGATCTTGAGTTTAGCTTTGTTAAAGGTTTACGTTTTCATAACATAATGACAGTAATATATATATACGGCAAAATCATGTTGACACTAGTTCTCACCAGATAACGGAAGATAAGTGACCATGAGCATGGCCAGTACTAGATTGGTTTTCATTTCGAAAGGCTAGGTATTACATGCAGGGTGTCAAGTCGTAGAAATTTCCAGGTAGTTATCGGAGAGCGATTTAATTTACCAAGAGAGATGCACCCTTAGTCGTTGTTAAGACATGGATCTAGAAGAAAGTTTACACCGATGTAAAAAAACCTACGATATACTGTATTCTGTGCCTTGGTTCTACGTAAAGTCTTCAGCACTATAAACAAATCGTCTGTAAAATTTCCGAACAACTTAGTTGTTATGTCAGATGCTATCAAAACATTATGTGTTATATGTGCATACATGTTTCAGTGGAATACCAATTCTAAGAGACTACCTCATCAGACTATCAGAAAAGGAGTGATATTCGAACGAAAGTCAAGATTAAATTCGTATATATGAAATATATTAGGGTGTGGTTTATGCTCTGATAGTGAAGTGGGGTGTATACTTTGTGAATGTAAGCAGTATACGTTTTAGATAGAGGTGTAGTGAAGGACGGAGAAGAAATGTGGTAAAGGAAGAGGGGAAAGTACGATCCCGTGTCGCGCCGGGGAGGTAATTGTATTATTTCAGCTTGGCGGTTGTTTATTGGCCTACATTGTCACTTTGATCTTACTCTTCTCGCTGTTACTTCTATATCTTAGGTTTTATGGTTGCTTTTTCTGGTGGCGACTTTATTATCATCTATTTTATTGATAACCTCTATTTATTTATTAATTTATTTATTTTATTCCTCACTTTTAATCTGTTCATTTATTTCTCGTTTTTTAATAATTTATTTGTTTATTCATAAAAAGATATATGCGTAAGGTCACCCGAAAACGACCAACTAAAAAAAAATATGGATTTAGCATGCTTTAATTGAAATGTTAGTATATACGCGAAGAACTATCGACAAACAGCGTTACATAAAGAAAGCCGACCACATAATTGATCCTAAACGGTAACTAAGTACTTTGGCTAAAGGAGATTTGGAACGGAGTCATCCACGAATATAGACAACTATATGCTATTATGTAGCTGGTTGTATGTATATGCTCTGGAAAACCTACCTATAACGAAGCATATAATCTTATAAAATATATTTATATTCTAGTATTGAGAAAAAAATGAACAACCCAAATGAAAGAATGACACGCATCAAAATTAAGTTTATATAGATATGAAAATCTTTGTCTGCTTAGTTACTTCAGACATCTCGATAGAAGGAAAATATAAATCCCATATACTACCTTTATATAAATCATATGAATAAGCCTGTATATTTGTTCATTGACTGTTAATTTTACCATAAGGAAAACTGTGGCAGTAAGACCAGAATACCAAGAAACATGGGACCATGCACAATGCACTACATCGTAATGATAATGCTGACAGACTCTATGGAAAAAGGAAAGAAGAAGCAAGTTTTTTATAATAGAAGTACAAAACACATAACTCAAAAAAGAATTACAAAACACATAACTCACAACTCAGAAAGGCAAGAGGCACAGATAATATGAATAAGAAAGAAAACTGAAAGGAATGAGAGAGAAATGGGAAGAGAAACAGCTACACGGACGATTCATAAAATGACAAAAAATAAACAAAGGAAAATAACCTGAAAGGATAACTAAACCGAGAAACTGAATGATTACGAACAGCTACACAAATTAACGCGATTAGAATAAACTATTTTAAAGCTAAAGGCGGCAAAACACGAAAAACAGCAAATGCTAACAAAGTGTAAAAAGAAACGCAGCTATCAATCATATAACAAACAAACCCCAAAAGCGTATAAGAACAGATACGGGCGGATGAAGAGTGCAATAGTACCATGTAAACTGGAATTGACAGTTGGAGAACACATGTAAGAATACAGAATTGCATCTTCCAAGGAGACTTGTTATTACGACGTCTGTTTGTCTCATCAACTACGTACTTAAAAAGTGTGATGCGGGATACAATTTTCTAGACAACAAACATCGAATAAACCACCTAATGTATATGGATGCTGATAAACACAGTCATGACATTTAGCCAGTAGACTGGAATGGAATTTCTCATGTAAATGTGCAGTGCTTGAGATAAAAATCCGAAACTAGAAATACCAAAAACTGGCCAAC
Organism: Euprymna scolopes; assembly: GCF_053919585.1. Lineage (NCBI taxonomy): Eukaryota > Metazoa > Mollusca > Cephalopoda > Sepiida > Sepiolidae > Euprymna > Euprymna scolopes. Next base: position 31,833,567 of record NC_136497.1, read on the forward strand.
CAAGATGAGATGAAGTCGCCTTGTGAAGGTGAACTTACCAATATTTGTGTTATAAGGACGCATGCAGCATAAGATCTACAGAAATAAAAATTAAAGTTTGGAAAAGAATACTTCAGAAGTAGAATGAAACGTTTAGAAAAAATATACATAAAAACAAATTAAAGATAAATATCCATTATAAAGTACTCTAGATAATTTATAAGCTGGTCCAAAGAGAAACTTATGCATCTTGATCAGAAGACGAGGAAACTTATAACAATGCTAAATGTTGTACATCCAGAAGACGATACTGCCCGACTCTACGTTAATATGTAGGAAACAGAAGCGGACTACTAAATGTAGAAACTGTGTAGAATGTAAAAAATATAGTTGTAAGAATACATGAGCCAAAACACCCAGATTGATCACAAGAGCGAGAGATACAGTCAAGAATAATACAGGAAATGATGAAACCTGAAACAAAAATACAAACAAAAAAGTAGGCCGGAAAGTTCTCAATGTATGATTCATAAGAATAAGAAATGAAAGAATCACGCAAATACCTGGATATTGGTATAAAAGGATACAGACCAAAGAGAACAGCAATATAGAAACGGAATCTTTGTAATAGCAAAGGACATATAAACGGACTACATACTGATAGCTGCGTAAAAATAACGCTATTAAAACGAACCACATTAAGGCCAAAAATAGATAAAACACAGGAAAATGTACAGGCATTTATGAAAACAGGAAAATGTATTTAATGTAGATTCTGTATACAAACAGACGAAACGATGAACTGCCTAATAAGAGAATTCAGCAAATTCACCCAAAAGTAATATAAGATACGACACAAACGCATGGAGAAATCAGTGCACGGGGAGCTCTGTAAACGACTACACCTCGAACCTACAGAGAAATAGTTCGAACACAAGCCTGATACTATACTTGAAACAAAAACGGCAGCATCTTTCCGGATGAGAAAGTAGAATACAAACAGATAAACTCATAAATGTAGAAGATTGAACGCTATTAAAATTAACACGAAAGATAGAATTTGTCAAATTATAAATTTTGTTGTCCCAGCAGCCCATAACGTGAAAAGTATAGTGATAGAAAACAGAATAAAACTGCGGAACTTTCTATACAGCTGAAAATAATATGAAACCTGAAGAAAATCAGTAGAGTATCAATGATTCTCGAAGCAAATCAAGTAGAGTATCTATGATTCTCGAAAACCTTGGAAAAAAAGATTAGATGTTATCGATATTAAGGTGAACATTCATACTATGCAACGGACACTAATGTAAAAGAAAGCTGGAATCTTAAGGAAACCCTCGAATGCGGGATTTAATCTAGACGTATGACTAATGTTAACCAGTCACATGAAAAAAAACAGCAGAAATAAGACAAAAATGCAGCGAAATAACTGAAACTGCAAGATTATGATATTATAAATGAAAAAGTGGTACTTGTGCAGAATTTGAACCAGACGTAACTAATCGACCACATACATGATTGAAACATGGCATGAACAACCAGCTGTCACCTAATGTCGCAGATTATCAAAGCATAACAACGTTACCCAACTAAAATACTAAAAAAAACATAAAAATATAATAAAATCACCAGAAAAAATATAACGAAAAATACAAAAGAAACAATGGCCAATCGTAACAATTTCTGTTTTATTTTTGTAACACATTTTTGGTGAAAAAAACAATGTTGGATTTTTCAACCATTTTTTTTTGTCAAACAAAGTTATACAAAATTAATAAGATAACCAATTTTTTTATTTTTTCTCTTTTTTTTTTTAAAGAAACGTTGTGTTTTTCATGTACTTTTGTCTGCATTAAAAAAATTCACTAATGTAAAGTAAATTATTTTTTGTTACTTTGTTCTTTACATGCCCATTTCCCTACGGAGTGGAGTTATTCAACCGTTATTTTTGAATTAAATTAAGACAACCAAGATATCTTCTTATGATAAGGTAGACTTTTCTACGGTTGCATCATACGATGTCAAAGTGGGGTGAGAAGAGACAACAGGTGTGGAGAATACTTCGCCAAGCGGGTAAGCCCATATGTAGAACTTTTCAGATGGCATGCTGAAAAAACGTGTCAGTCTTTATAGACGACCATTGCCAGCATTGTCGTCGTGGTACACCTCAGGTCACATCGCTCTATAACGATACATTTTTGGGCGATGATGCACCTCTTGCCACAAGACGGGCAATTTTTCTTTACAGTTATTCATCGTTTTGTTTCGCAATATGAAACGACATCTTCCTGCCACTGCAACTATTGATCCAAAATACAGATATTAATCTTCTATAAAGTTGTTAGAAACGGTCGTTTCATGGTTTTTTATTTACTTGATTTATTGTTATGTTTTTTTTCATATATTTCCCCCGAATATCGTCTTTTCCTTTGTCACGCATTAATTAGCCAATCAGCATCACATAACAGTAAAACCCGAGTACATGACGTCATGTTCCGAGAAAATCTATGCGGCCGGTTTGTTAGGTTTGCTTCAAATTCTGCCCAAGTACCAATGGATTTGTTGGGGGCATCGCCTGGCACCACACCAAACAGTCCAAAGGTCAAGGATGATGAAAAGACTGCGAAGTGAAAGCACTGCCCTTACCTTCGATCAGGGGAGTGGTTCTACCACCAAAATTTCAGTGAATATCATTGATCATAGCCAATAAGAAGTCAGTGGCAAATGACTGTTGCGAGCATGAATTTGGCATGATGGCTTTCACTCTTTCTGATGAGAACGCATGGCCTCAGATTTCATAAAACAGATACGTATATATATCCGCAACAGATTATATAATGTATAACGTATAACATGAGCATCTCCGCAAGTAATATCTTCAAGAAAATTGAGCATCAGCAACCACTTGCGGACCACTTGTCAGCATATTAATTGGTGTTCAAGTCGTGTAAAACTTACCTCCACATCAAAAAATAGTTAAATAATGATTTAATTTACTTTTCAAGTTAAATCCATAGAATAATCTGTAATTAGATGAGAGTAAAACAACTATTAACACTTATAAATAGTTTGGTAATATTGTTTTTTTAGCTTTGTTTACCTAGCATTGTCTGAGATAGGATTTTAGATTTGACATTTTATTTAATCGCATATTTTTACTACTAAATTTTACTACTAACATTATTTTCTTAAATTTAAAGTAAGATATCTCTTTACTGTACCTTATAAAATGATCTACAAACATGTCATATTAGCTGTGATCTGAGCCGGACTAATGTTTGTTATTATTATAGTTTCTATGGTACGCTGAAACACTGACATACAATTCGTATTATTTGGATTTTTCGGACTACTGTTATAATCCTAAGATTATTTGTCTTTTCACAACATTTCAGTCGAGGTAACCTTTGACGTATTTCAGGTGTATGTTGTCGAACTCGGAAGCATTTCTTTGAACTCAAGAATCTGTACGGTGGTTCAAACAGAAAACAATATTAATTCACGAGAATGGTATGCTCTCTCTCGTTCTGATAACAACGAATTCGTAAAAGGTCCTAAGTAATTCGCGATTATATTTTGGTTGTCGCTCACACTGAAGATAGACCATTTAACCTCCAAAAAAGCGTAACAACACAGTTAAATTAGACTAAGTACTTAATCCATTACACCATTGGTATTATGGAAGCCCTCGAAAGTTAAAAACTACAATGACATAACACTTGGCGAGTTCTGAATTTTATTTGTCAGCTTGAATTCTCCTCTTACTTTGAAAATCCAAAACTACCACGTTCTATATTCGATTAAGCTCCATTAAAGGGAGAGAGCTTTTGTCCAAAATTTGATTTTTTGAAAATATAATAACGCTGGGTGAACGTTTCGTCTTACATTTTAAATAAACCAGTCTAACCAAAGTTTTTGACGCCATGTTTTTTTTCTTAAAATATAAAAATAACAGAACACGTGCCGAACTAAAGTTAAGACGGAAAATAATTCGATAAGACTTGTCCGTAAAAAATACGAAATACAAAGCAACATTAAAAATAGACAAAAAGAAAGAATAAGAAAACTGCCGACGTTCGCCGTTTATATTTATCGTAAAAAAAAGATTTCGGCTTCTGTTCAATATTCTAAAGATGATATACAGATAAGCCTACCCCCAAGGATTGTATACGAATTAAACAACAGTAAGGAAGTTTAAGATAAGTATAATTTCTGTATTATGAAACCGCATTATTACCTGCAAACATATGTGTTCCCTAGACGTAAATATTAAATGTTGTGAATGAATAGCATTCACATGCGCAGGTGGTGCAATGCTAAAATTATGTTTTGTTACCAAAAGGTAAACAGTCCACTCTTTACTGCAAGCAATATGTCCTAAGAATAAAATTATATTTTAAAGGAAAAACTACTAATCAAGGAAATATGACACTCGGGGATATACTTTATGAGTGTAATTCGGTCCAAGAGACAGCAGCATACTAGACGGTTGTGGTGGAAATTGGATACAAACTTATCATTTAAGCGGCCGACTGAATAAGAACGGGTCTACATTGGACTTTAAAACTACTCGTAAGAGTAGTGGTTGATGGGCAGAAATCAGAGGCCCAAGGTATTAATACTGGAGTCCCTCAGGGGTCTATTTTGGCCCCAACTCTCTTCCTGATCTACATCAATGATCTCCTAAAACACATACTAAAATCATTTGTTGACATCTATGCTGATGACACGACCATCTATCGCAACACATCAAAGGCCGTAAATGACAAAGTTCTCTCTGATTCTCTCTCCTCTGATCTTGACGCGTGGGGGAATGGGAGGCTGGTTACTTTTAATGCATCTAAAACCAAGCCCCTATCTTTACATCATCAACGCCCTGATCCTCATCTGACATCAATTGGAATTGATGGCTCTCGTCTAGGGGAAGCTCCATGTTTTGATGAGTTTCTGGGATTGAACTTTACTCCTGACCTGAAATGGAATACGTACATCAAATCTGTTGCCAAGGTCACTGGAAAAATGGTAGGATCCTTCTACCGCTCCAGAAGATATCTCACTGCCGATGCAATTCTCTATCTATATAAAAGCCAAGTACGTCCAACAATGGAGTATTGCTGCCACGTCTTTCAGGCAGTGTAGCCTTAGCCATTGCTATTGGTGGTAGAAAAGGTTTCTTGTAGTTATTGAAGGAAATAAGCTTAGTGTTGGCAGCATTGAATGTGACCATCCATTTTTGACCCCATTCCATTACAGATTGGAGGTCATCCTCTAGTGTTTCTGCCTAAAACATGTGTTCATTTGTTTTCCCCTCATGTCTGTTATAGAAGGTGGTGTAATCGGCAATCTCCGAAACAATTTTATATATTGAATATCAGGAACAATAAAGGTCCAAGGATAGACCCCTGAGGTAATCCCGCACATATCACATTGTTTAGACGTACGACTGTCGAGGGCAACTTGGAGTCTTCTCTTACTTACGAAGGATTTAATTACCTCATGTATTCTTCCAGTGATACCATATGATCTAATTTTCCTTAGAAGACCATCGTGCCATACCCTGTCAAAAGCCTTAGATATATTAAGGGCTAGCGCTCTATCCTCCCCTGTTTTGTCCAGTGAATGGTATATACGTTCAAATACTACAATTAAGATATCTGCTGTTGAACAGACTTGCCTAAATCCATATTGTTTGCGGTCAGGAGTTTAGCAGCTGTTAGGTGTTGGACTAGGTCTTGATTAACTGAGGACTCAAATATTTTGGCGAAAGGTTGCAGGAGCTTAATGGGGCGATAATTTAGTGGGTCAGTTCTTTTACCAGAGTTGTTGAAGACTGGTACCACAGAAGCAGTTTTCCAGCAGTCCGGAAAGCAAGATTCGTGAAGGCATTTATTGTAAAGTTTGGAGAGAACTGGAGCAATCTCAGCACAGTGGAGCAATCTCAGCATAGTGGATCTCATCCCGGCTTCGAATACAGTGTTTATCAGCACATCTTCCAATGGTGGAGTGTCGCTGGTTTCAACTGATCGACATTTTAGTTGGTTCTGCTGACCTTTGTGGGTATATGTTGGTCCTTGGATGATATAGACCATGTCACCGACTATCTTGGTAATATTACCAACCTCCCAGAATGATGTGTTGTTTTTATAACTTTTGAAAAACACACTTTCACATGATCTTAAGCGTTTGCTGGGTACACAAGTTGTCACTAATGACCTTGACTGTTTCGGTAAGAGCTTGTCAAAAACGGATATCACTTTCAGCGCAAACATCGTTTCTGCAGGTTAGACTGCTGTTCGTGTTTTCGGCTTGGCTGTAATCGTATAAACGTGTGGAAATTGTTGAATTGCTTCATCTGTTGGCGTCCCGTGAGCCTTCTTAGGTTGCTTTGGATTAAGGAATTCTTTTGGCGCGGATATTTTAGCTTCCGGATTTGCAGTTTCAGTTTTTTTGCCTCCTCTAGCAGATTCTGTTGAAGTTTCCTTTTTCAATTTTTCTGTTGCTGCACATTGGACACTTCGTTTCTTCTTGAAAACGGGCAGAGTGTTTTCTTTTAGTTCGAATCTTGCTCTAGCTATTGTATACTTTCCTAGTCCTGGTAAGAATACTTCTGGAAATTCCACTTTTAACTCGTCCTTCAGTTGTTGCTCCTCCGTAGACGAGTCTTCTACCCTATAACAGAATTTATTCATAGGTTGGTCCCACAATTCGAATCGCTCCATCCAATCAGTACTTTTACTTTTAAGGTCACCGGGAGTGTGAGCTCTCCCTCAAATTTCACTTTATCGCCTGTCACACCTCGAGCTTATTTGTTTTTTTTCTGCATGGTTGGTTTCCTTAGCCTTTTCCACGTCATAAGGTTAATGATGGACAAGTCTGATCCGAAATACAGAGACGCACAGCTTTATTTGCGATGTTAACTGTGACATATTTGCGCTAATTCATATCCGAATCCAAGTCGAATCTATTCTTGCCGACACAGTTCGTGACCTTGTTCATCTTGCACTGGATCGTTTTGCGGCCCTTCCTGCCACATTCGTTGCAGTACATATCTTTGTAAAACCATTGACTAGACCAATGTTTCCAGCCGCAGCGATAGCATGGGCTTGTAGGGGATCTGGGTCTTGTGACTGGGTGGTACTTATTAGGTGTAGCCTGAGTTTTCTTACTTCCAGCTTTGCTTTTTCGGGGTGAGTATTTTTTCGGTCCGAAGGTTGTCCTTCTAATGCATGTTGCGCCTGACTCTTCGACTTGTCTCGAGTTGTTCCTTACGCAGACTACCCGCTGACAATCCTCGGCTAACTTCTGGAAGGTGAGGCCCTGTTCGCTCTTAAGTCTAGAGAGAACACGTCGTTTAATCTCAGCGTTTTCGGATGAGACTAGACTCTGCAAAAATTAAACACTTGTAAGTCATCTGCCGATAATCATCGCAGTGTTTAATTACCACGGACCCGAAGGTTAGGTAATCGTCGTCATCGCTTTTTTGCAGGTTAAAGCACTTCCATCTTCTATAGAAGAGCGTAAAATTCAGGCTGAACAGTTCGGATAAAAGTTTGACCGCTTCAGAAAATTCCAATTCACTCGTCTTCCTGGGGAGAATATCATTCACAAACTTACTATGCTCTGTGGTCAAAAGTAGGCGAACTTTCTTAGCGTTTCTACACTCTTGACCATCCACGGTTTATACGTCCTCACATCTCCGATAGAAAGCATCAAACATTCCATCCAACTCCGGTTGGTAGTTGAATGTTTCTATAGCGTTCCATATTGTACTTCGGAAAAAAGCAAAACTGTTGTCCATGTGTTCCGGTCTATCGAATATTTTTAACAATAGCTCTTTTTGTCTCTGTTGTTGAAGTAACATTCTCTCCTCCAACGCTTTTTGCCTCTCTTGAAATTGTAACCGGAGCTTTGAGCACGTTCTTTCCTCAGCCTTCTGATGCTGGTTCATTTGATTAGCTGCATTAATACTGCTTTAACCTCCTCCATCATGTAATGGCTTTTCCAAACGCACGAAAAAATTATTTCTATTTCTGACTAGAGAAAATAGATAAAATAATAAAAAAAGAAAATGTCCTTTCTTTGAGTTTGTGCTTATGAAGAGAGAGCAATGTGTCCCTTACTTATTGATAAAAACCTTATAGATAATCCAATATGAGGGTGGATATATATATATTTTTTTACTTGTGAAACATAAACAAAAAATATATACTGTGATACACTACAATTGCAAAAGAATAAAAATACTTGTGGAATTGTCTGGGAGTTACCCATCTTTGGCTGCCAGGCACCGTTACTCGTTACCTGAAGTGACGTCACCAGAAGAAGTTACGTCATGAGATAGGGCATTAATTCCATGGACGGGCGTCTCCAACAATTATACTATTCCGAAGAAGACACTATACTCAAGTCATAATTTCAAATTGTTATTTTCTTTTTCAAATCGGTGTTGCAATGTTCGGTTTGACTTCTATCTCCCGTTATATTGTGTATGTTTGCTTTCACCGGCCTGACATTATATTGACCAATTCCGACTCCAGTCCTCTTTCTACTGATTCTAACTGAACTGTGATTCATGAATATATGATAACTTGATCTTTTTGTTCCATCTTACATCACACAACAAGTCAATTCTACTGCTTATTGCACTTATTATAAACAAGCTTTTAAAACTAAACTGGGTCAATCGCTTTATTGCAGATTAGGAAAATAGCAATATTTCACTAAATATACATCACAACAAAATGAAAATTATATCATCAAACGACTGTTTTTAAGGTTAGTTATTTCCAAAATATTTTTCGAATTCAGGCGATATTAACAAAGTTATGCCATTTTATTTTTTATGGTTGAATTGCTACTGTCCATCGCTTTATTGCAAGTCTCTTAAAATGTTGTTTTAGGGCAGTGATACAGTGGCTTATCACGCGAACATTATTTTTATTATATTTTCTGTAAAACAGCATAGGTGCTAAGCCTCAAATAAATGAATTATTTATCGACATATCCACCATTTTATAAATAACTAAAAACAACTTTTTGTCCCCCGGGGAGCTCAATTGTTTTATCTGAAAAAGGTGTTATGAATGTACCAATATCAACGACGTAACCACAAGGCATCTTTTGAAGTACATTTCTCACTCACACACTCCTCTTTTTAATATTGACCAGAGATATTCGATGGGGGTAAGGTCTGGAGACCACGTTGGTCAGGACATGAGAGTTTCTCCAAAGAAGCCCATCGAATTAAGGAAGGCTGCAGTCGCCCTAGCAGAATGGGATGGTGCATTGCCATGCATAAAAATCATCCGAAAGCGACGTGACAATGGTAGGTCATCTGGCCATGGTGACAAATGTTATTAAAAAATGTCGTGTACGCATTGATTGCAAGTTTTACACCTTCTGGACTCGGAATGGTCCCAGCAACTTATCTCTAATAATTCCCGCCCAAACATGATGACTGCACCTCCTTGTTGGCTATGAACTCTGTAATGGTTTGAAGTTCCGTTCGAGTTCCAAACTTGGGCCAATCAATCTGGACCGTCAAGAGTAGCACGTCTCTCATCTGTACATTGACACGTTGGAAATTCATTCTCATGTCATTCTGTGCCAAAGCCATTCGTTTTTCCCTATGTTGTTTGCTTAATGTAGGCCTGTAATACTTTTGACGTTCCTTGCCATCTCATTCAACACAGTACATCGGACCTGTCTGGATTTTGGAGCGATTCCAGCTCTTGCAAATATGGAAACACTAGTGTTGTTTGGGTTTTGATTGACTTTCCTAGAATTTTCCGAATATCACGATGTGAAAGGTTTCTCCTGCTGTCCTTGTTCTTAGATTTGGTGTTGGAGTTGATCACGGATGAAGTCAGTTCTTTAATCCCTTTCCAGCTCCACAGCTAAATCTTTGATGAAAAATCCTTCTGCGAATCTAGCAACAATTCTTTCCTTTTCGATAACCGTTAATCTCCCCTTTTTTGCATTTTAAAAAACCTGCAATAAAGCGATGAACAGTTTAAATTACTTGATAATAAATAAAATCTCGTAACTTATTGAATATCACATGGATTTGAATAACATTTTGGAAAATAACTAACCCTGAAATTGTCGTTGGATGATGACTTTTCATTTTTTTTTGACTTATAATTAGTGAAATATTGATATTTTGATGGACAGTTTATTTGCAACACATTTATTTTGTTTAATTTGCATTAAAACGACCTTTTTATTTCACTGAACTACATTTCAATTATATTTATTTATTTTTTGCGATCTGTTATCCTCATCTTCATAATTGTTGTTTCAGGACGTGTTGGCAATTATTCTTTTGCCCTTCATCAGGTTGTAAACTGTGACGGCATGTAAATGTAAAACCCATGGCACAGTGGATAGAGGCGTTGGATCTCTACGGTTCCAAGCGAACATTATCTGAAAATAGTAGTTTCAATCCTACCCAAATCCGGTCGGAATGATTAGTTATCCAAAAACTTGGTTAGACGACAAAACCACTGAAAGGCAGTAATTGTTGAGGATACAGTTAAGAGACCCAGAATTCCTATCCCATCGCGGTTAACCACCCGACGAAGGCTAGAGGAATAATTGTCCGAAACATCATGAAAAGCCAACTATTATGATGCGGATTAAATAAAAACTATACAAATTATTCATCTCGAAGAATTCCAATAATAAAACACATTTTAACTGTTTTATTTTATTTTGTAACATACTTCTCCATTGCCTATTTCATCTCTTCTCTTCTCTTCTCTATATAAATAAAATGATCTCATTTTTCCCGTCGGATTTTGACATTAATAGGATTAAAAATCAAGATATTTCATGCAAATATAATATGCACAAACGGCAGAACAATATCTGAGGTGTGTTATAGGCTTATTATTTCTCAAATTCCTCGATAATCTTAGATTTCTATACTTTTTCTGCTGAGAAGTCACGGCCAAAATCGGTTAAGATCAATGGAAGTGGTAAAATATTTTCTCTCTAATAAATTCCTCCTCCCCCTGCCACCACTTAACACCGTTTGGGGATCGTTCACAAGGAACAGTTGAGAAGAGAACACCGGTTTGGCTTCGTAGTTCTTTCATGTGAAGTTATTTAAAATCACTAAACTAAGCTGCAGTGCTCTGTGGCGTAGTGGTTAGCGTGCTGGACAATCCACATTATATTTTCACGTTCGCGCCGACCTACCGTAGTCGTTTTTTTATTTTCCTAAACAACTGGAATGGACTTTTCTTGGTGGCCGAACTGTTAACGTTGCAGATGTTTTTTTTTTTCACACTTTATTTTCCTACTTTTACTCATGACTCCCCCCCGTCCCGGAAACAAACACTCGGGCAACGCCGGGTACCCCCGCTAGTATTGAATAATATTCGAACATATCGCACTGTTATCTTTTGTTTCCTGTAATCGGTCGCCTACTAATCCCGGGAAGCCACACTATCTAACATGTACCCATCACCATTTTTCAAAAATGTTCGTTTACCTATCTTCTTATTCATAAAAGAACATTTTATCTAACCCTTCGCGTTTGGAAAAAGTCAGATACCATTTTTATTATTTTTACATTGGTCAGTTATTGCCTATTGACTTTTTTTACTACATTTTCACCTCAAACAAGGCACTTTGCCACTTTGATGTAGGAGGCTACTATCAGAGACCTAATCCAGGGGTACTATGTAAAAAGTTTAGCAGCAAGATGGTTGTTCACATTACACTTGAACTTTTTCATGTCAGTACGGTTTGGGAAGCAGGAACCCGGAAGAGAATTCCAAAGTCTAGCAGTTCTGGGGAAGACGCTATTAGAGTAGAAGGCCTTCCTACATCTAGGGAGCTTTACTCTGTAGGGTTAGGACTTCACTGCTTGTAGGGTTTGTCGGGGGTAATTTCGTCAAGAGGGTGCAAGGTCTTGTAGTTCTTCAGAGCATCCATCATTAAAATACTTGTAAAACAGGCAGGGGGGTGCAACAGTTCGTTGATGTGACAGAGGCTTAAGCTTAGAAAACAGTTCGGGACCTATCAGGTTGGTAATTCTCTTTAGGGTCCTTCTAGGAGGGAGAGACTAGTAGCAGATGCACCAGCCCAAATACGACAGCAGTACTCCATACATGGGCGAATGATGGCTTTGTCGATGGTACAAATGTTTAAGCTCGTGACGATAAGAATAAAAGTTATAAGTTTCTTATAACTACATAGGGAATAACAAGGTTAGAGCTAACCTGGTTACTTCCATTGCTAAATAAATCGTCTCCGTTCGAAAGTCGGTAGAGATTCTCTAGTTCGTTGACAAGATGCGTAAAAAAAGTAAGCCGTTACATCGACAGGATCTCCATGAGAATAATACGCAAGATTAACTCAAATCACACGACGAGATTTATTTTCCTTTAACTTAATTTTTAAAATAGAATTTTGGAAAGTTCACTCTGTTTTTCCCGTATAGTTGGGAAATTAAGTTGTTTATATAAAATGTCACAAAATGATAACTCATATTGTGCAAATCTTATAAACATTCATAAATTTAGTAGGTATAAAACACATCATAAAATTTTAAATATTCATGCAAAATTCTGCTTTTGCATTTATACAATTTTATACGTTTCCGCATTTACCCATTCACTCTTAATAGACCATCCTAATTATTATACAAACTTCGAGAGTTTAAAATCTTACTTAACAGTCGGAAATATCGAGAACATTCTGTTTTATTCACTTTCATGTACAGCATATTACTTCCACACACGTGTTGATCGCGTCTGTCTTTATAACCTTTTCCATACAGCAACAACTTGCGACGAGGTATTTAAACTAAGAACGTTGTAATCAAAAGATGCACTTTAAAAACATATGTTTGCAACGACGTATTTTAACGAGCAAATTAAGGTGCAGAAAATTTTAACAATGTATCATTCAAAAACTCGTTACGACAGAACCCGAATGGCTAAAAGTTTTAAAGAGCAGGAAGCAAATAAATGTTACACGAAACTCTAAGTTAACATTACCAATTGGTAAAGTTGCACCGAACTCCTAATTTCCAACATCAACACTTGTTTTCCATCACGAACTAAACAAAAAAGCTTAAAAGATGTAAATAAAATACCTGTAAGTTGAATCTTTTTTTAAAGGAAAACATGACTTCTCAGCTTTTATTTATATTTCGTCTTCGTATTTTTCACTCTAAAAAATGTTAAATGGTGTTACAAAAAGAACATCATTTTTTCTGCTAAGAATAATGTGTAATTTTTCACGTTTGACCGCAGTGTGAAAAAAGACAAAAACAACTTGGAACTTCCTAGATTATTTATTACATGTTTAAAGATGTATTTATTTATGTTTTTTTTTGTTAAAAAAAGTAAAACATAAAAAAACAGGGAAGACTTAAAATCAACACTGGCATGACTGTGGAACATGTTTAATGGATTTGCAGCAAAAAACAAAAAAAGCAAAAACAAAACAAAAACAAAACACAGCAACTAATAGAAGAGAAGTTTCACACCTGTTCCTATAACAACAACAAAAAACAGCCTTATTACTAAAAACTTTTACAAATAAAAACCAAGTCACGGAAAATGGCATAGGATTCTCAGAAAATGTAGTCGCGAAGTTTATTGGTGATTTCCTTTACGCCCTGGACGAAAACAAAATTTTGACTTCATATTTTAGAAGATAATGGGGCATGTATAATATTGATTTTGACGTTGGTGTCGACTACAAAAAGGTCCACTATTACTTCGAAAACTGAGATCAACAGGTCACACATTCGTGAATTTGATTTCACCGCAAAAAACTGTGACTTTACATTCACTAAAACAAAAAAAAAGTCTTAAAAGAAATCTATAGTCTGAAAACATCCTTATTTCATAAGACTTGGAAATGCCTGAATTTAACCAAGAAAAATGATGAAGAATATTTAACATTTGCATCAACAGTCAACAAACATTATGACGATATTAAATTAAAAAACAAACAAACGGAGTGCTGACGATTTTAAATGCGTTATATTCGTACAAGGATTAGTATTGGCAAAACACTCAAATTCGAGTAAGAGGTTTAACTAAATAAGAAACCGAATAGCATAGACACAAGAAAAGGAGTAATTAGCATTAAACAGAATTCAAGTAGCAGCAAACAATCCGGTTCAGCGTACGTAAGGAAATACATAAACAAGTAAAAAACCCATTCCGTACAGAAAATAAAAACGGACATTTTCCCCTCTTGCATAGAGAACATACAATTTACTGAAAATCAAAGTAAGTCAAGCAAGTCAATGCGGAACTCTACATTTATATCTTATCTACCTCTGCATATCATGTTTAAAAAGGATGCCCTCTATAGAATCAGACCTGACCGAATGGTTATGTGGAGGCATAGACAAATTCATACCATCCAAAACATTCCAACAAAAACCTAACAGCCAGCCATGGTTCTCCCCAGAATGTGCTGCTGCCATCGCGCATAAAAGTCACTTTTTCCATAGCTACCAGTAATAGATTACTGAGACTAAAGCTGCTTTCAGGACTGCCAGAAACAACTGTAAAATAGTAATAAAAAATGCAGGAGAGCTATAAGCTCAGTCCGTTAAATCCAAAGTAGCTGAGCCATGGCCTTGTTCCCACCAGTTTTAGCAAATAGCAAACAGGATCTTGAACAGAAGCGTGCGTTCTATCCCAACCATCATCAATGGACCTAAGGTCCTCTCGTCAGTATCAGACAAGGCCAAACTATTTGCCAAGAGCTTTGCAGCAAATTCTACCCTATGCGACGAAGACCATCAACTCACCGTATTTCCTCCTATAACAGACAACACCATATGCAACATACAAATATATGTGCGTGATGTCGCTAAGCTAAACAAGAACCTTGATTCCAGTAAAGCAACGGGCCCTGACGGTATTCCAATTATAGTGTTAAAATAGTTTCAACCAGAACTTTTCCCCATACTTACAAAACTGTTTAAGTGCTTCCCTACAACCTAGAAGACCTCATCAGTATGCCATGTATTTAATAATTCAGGTGATAAGTCATCTCAATCTCAGTACAGACTAATAAGTCTCCTTTGTGTTATGAATTGCTGGAATCCATATTAAATAAAGTATTAGTCAACCCCCTCAGAAGAAATGACCTTGTTAGTGGCATGCAATATGTTTTCCGTTCTGCAAGATCTACAGCAGATGTGCTAACGATTATATCTAAGAGGATTAGTTAATCACTCGACAAAGGCATCGTTTCCAGGGCAATTGCTCCTGACATATTAAAGGCCTTCGATAAGGTATGGCATAAGGGCCTACTTCACAAGATTTCCAGCTACGGTATAACTGGAAATGTTTTCTCGGTCATTAAATCATTTCCCTATGATAGACACATAAGAGTAGTGGTTGATGGGCAGAAATCAGAGGCCTGCAGTATTAATGCTGGAGTTCCTAATGGGTCCATGCTGGGGCCAACTCTCTTCCAGATATACATCAATGATCTCACAAAACACATGCTTAAATCATACGTTGACATCTATGCTAATGACACGACCATCTATGGCAACACATCAAAGGCCGTAAATGACAAAGTTCTCTCTGATTTTCTCGCCTCTAATCTTGAGCGCGTGGTACAATGGAGGGTTTGGTGGCTGGTTACTTTTAATGCATATAAAACCAAGCTCCTATCTTTACATCATCAACGCTCTAATCCCCATCTGACATCAAATGAAATGGATGGCTCTTGTCTAGAGGAGACTGCATGTTTTTGTTAGCTTCTGGGTTTGACCTTTACTCCTGATCTGCAATTGAACACATACATTAAGTCTGTTGTCAAGGTCGCTGGAAAAATTTAGGATCCTTCTACCGTTCCAGAATATATCTCACTACTGATGCAATTCTCTATCTTTATAAAAGCCAAATACGTCCAACGATGGAGTACTGCTGCCACGTCTGGACAGGAGCTGTTAAAAAGCGCCTATTCTGCCTTGGCAGAGTACAAAATAGACTTCGTGGCTTAGTGGGGGTGCCCTTTTCTCTTCCCTGCAACCTCTCTCCCACAGAAGAGACGTTGCGAGTCTGTCTTTGTTTTATCGTTATTTCCATAGCAAGTGCTCGTCTGAGCTCCATTCTCTGGCCCCCCCTCGCCAACCTTTCTCTATAAACACCCGCCCAGCTGAAACCACTGTCAAAAATTTTCCCCACTCTTTATCTGTGCCAAAACCAAAACGCAGATTCCATGAACTAATCTTCTTTCTTAGAAGTGCACGCCTATGGAACTCTCTTCCATTTGCCTGTTTTCCTCCTAACTAAAACTTTGATGTCTTCAAGTCCAATATAAACGAATTCCTGATAAACCGCTCCCTTAAGTAAGACACTTTATCAAATCTCCATTACTTACAATTACTACGATATTATCCAATTGATTGCTATACACACAATAACCCTTATCCACGAGGGGCTTCCGGGCCTTGATAAGTGGTGACTACCATGTAAAAAAAGTTGTTACGACTGTCCAAACTGTACAAGGCTTGGTTGTCTTGTGACTGAATAAAACAACGTGTATACCACATTAACAAATGGACAAAAATGTGGAACAGAAGATAAAAAACACACGAAAATATATGTCGGTGAACGTATTAAATAAAAAAGGGAAAGTACAGTTAAATTTGGGATCAGACTTATCCAGCATAAATTTGCATAAATAGAAACGATTAAATGAAGGTATCGTATTAAAGTCTTTTTAAACAACCAGACTGTGCCAAAAATAGTTTTAATGATAAATAAATCAGTAATGCTACATTTTAAAGCATAACAAATAATTTTTTGTACTCGTGTTAAAAACACTTTATAAATATTTTGGAACAGATTGAATAAAATAGTTAAATTCAGGGGTTTTGCCTATAAGTAGTTTTACAATTTTTATTTTTAAAACAAAAAAAGGATAATCTCATGTCATAATTAAAAAAAAAATACCTGAAATTTTCCCAGCCGAAAAAATATCATACATAATCGAACTAAAATACAATACGCACGATGCACTCCAAATAAGAAAGGACAAGTACTGTTCGTCTCATTAGAGAAAATTAATGATATATAAAAAATAATTATCGAAATTACAGAACGACTTACTTTGCATTCATTTTTGCAACAATATATTCTTTCGACCTTAACCTGCTGTTCGCTGCTTTCTTTATGAACTTTTCCTAGGGGCACAATACAATTGCGATTCTGCAATGTATTATATTATTTTCCATTCTCGTGTTTATTTTTGTATTGCGTGGAAAAATTTTAAAGCTTTCTTTTCTTACTCTCTCGTAATATATCAATATATATATATATATATATATATATATATATATATATATATATATATATATATATATATATATATATATATATATATTAGCAGGGAGCCCAGCATTGCTCGTTCCTAAAATACGCTTAAATATGATATTTTATTTTTTATTAATGCACATGTCGTATTTATTATATATTATCATACCACACTACCCGTGACCCATTAGGTTAGTATGTTATATTAGCTATGGAATTCAAGTATGAGCGTTACACTTGTGACGTAAAGAAAATAGTTATTTTTGACATAACAGAAACATTTCTATGAAAGTATATTAAAATGAAAAAATCACGGATGGATCACTCAAACATTAAAAAATAATCCTCTCTATTCGTGTAAAGTTACCTATTTTTCCGAATAATCGCTCAAAAATCGAAAATTACACATGATTTTCCTAGGAATCGAACATCGACGAAAGTCATTTAGCAGCGAAAACGCACATGAACCTACCGATGAGAAATATAAGAATCAAAAACCAATATTGGAATCCTTCAACCAAGTTATAGAAACTTAAAATCTAAAAAAAAAATAATTAATAAAACCTAAAGCAAAAAAATAAAACCTAAATAAATAAAATAAAATAAAACTAATATAGAAACAGATTAGTAAATGTAGCAACAAATTCACCGTTCTCACACAACTATTTTGTATCTAGAAATGTAAACAAAAATAAAAAAGAAGAAAGGATGGAATGAAAAGGGACGAAGAGAGTAGTAGTAGTAGTAGTAGTAGTAGTAGTAGTAGTAGCAGTAGGAGTAGGAGTTGTTGTCTTGGCTTTACTACAATTGTTCTTATGTTTGTCAACGGGTTAACCTTGTTTAGTTGTAAGCAAATAGCGGCAGAATAGTTATAATAAAAATAGTTGCAAAACACCCCCACTCTTCCCATGTTAAATAATAATTTCGAAATAATAACGTTAATATTTACATGCGCAAGAAGCGATTTGTTTTTATTTGTTTACGTTGTTATGGGTTAATGTTTATGCGCGCATGGGCAACCGGATGTCGTAAACCGGAAATTGGGTTACATCACTCCTACAAGGTCATTTGAGTTTTATAATTATATAGATTGCACCCAATATATATTAATGATTTCAAAAGTTAAAGAAAAATGACTCGTTCGCAATCACCGAGAATTGAAACCAAAACATTCAGTTTACGATTCAGTTTTTTCTCTGCCGTTAATAATTGAGCTATGAAGAAATGCTTTCTACGAGGCTAAAAATTCAAACATAGACCAATAGCTACTATATTATGCATGCATATTCGTAATCTCGACGTTCGAGCTTCACCAGGAAAATTTAATTTCATTTTAATTTCTAAAAGCCAAATATAAAGTTTCGCATAGTTTCAAATACTTTATATCTGAAAGTTAATGTCTGTAGACTAAAAACTCTAGGAGGAGGTTTATAAGCAACTTTTTAATGAAAATATAGAGTATACATAACTATATATTCAAAGAGTTTTGTGTTTATTGTAAACTTTTTACGCGAATATTACGATAGGATTTTTTCTGCCACAACCCTTATTTATCCCTTTTATATAACTCTCAGTAATTAATTATGACACCACGTTCTGTGTTGTTCAAAAATGTCAAAAGTTATATATATATATATATATATATATATATATATATAAGAGATTGATAGGTATAATTATATGAATATTTATTAATGATGATGGAAATGTTGAAAATGGAATCGTGAAAGCGAAGATGATTTAAAACGAAAATCATTGAAATTCTTTTTTATATTAATATATAAACTGATCTTTTTATTTTTTAATGCAATATAAAATATCATTCAACTTTAACATTTATAAAATCACAGAGATAGTTGAAATCTTTCATATTTCGGAAGAAAATACTCCTCTCCAATGTCAAAACAAAAGTTCTATTTGTAAAAATCGAAAATACAAAATTGTTAAAGATTGTACAAGAGTATATCCTTATCTTCACATTTTATCGGCAAGAATCCTGCAGAATATTTGATACATTCAATGATGCATGCCCATATAAACCTGAAGATTGGAGGCTCAAAACTTACCTCTGATTTGTCGATTTCAAACACAACACGACTGACAATGAAGTCATAATATCAAATTCCATATGAATAGAAATCCATTTATAATCTTTAAATATGTCTAACCCTAAAGCTTAAGTAGGATACGCACACACCAAAATTACTGGTATATAACAAAAGCTCAAAAAACTTCTGACATGTATTGCAAAACACACAAACGACTAAAACACGGGTGAAACATGCTTCATAAAAGCAATCCCTCTTTTTATGCAGAAATGTTCAAATTCATTCAAATAGATTAAGATCCGCAATGTTCCAAGTACAACCTCTTATATATAAGTAAAACCAATCTATTTAATACAGTCATTAAAGAAAATTTGAAAACTCGCATACGCTTATTCTATAAACATATTCTCTTAATACATCATCGTAATAACACATAACGGAATATCGTCGTCTATAGTATTGCTTTTAAACGCAACATAGGCAACTTGAGGAATGTAGAAGCTATACTTATTGCAAGACAGAAATATAGGCTAAATAAAATACTGAAATGTACCCCATCATTACTTATACAACTTACACATTTTAATGGTTTTATTCTACACATCTGAATTCAACATTATTTTAAGTATCTAATATAGAAATTTCACTATTTCTCTATGTGGGTGTTTCTGTCTCCGTTTTTAAATTGTATCGCCTCCTAGACGGATGGTCGTTTGACGGCGTGCAGTAGCTCATAAGATTGCATATAGGGTGCATGATTTTATTAGGGGTGTTTAATTGATTAAACTATTACTAAGGGATTAAAAAAGGGGGTCAAACGTGAAAGAAATAACAACTTAACGAGCATAGTGACAATGGCGTCGTTTGCGCATGCACACGATCTGTAACAGAGGTTTATTTATTTATTAAATTTACTAGTTTATTAACGCAGTTGTTTCTGTGGTACAAGGCGTAGCGTCATCCATTACTAACACCGATATTGCGGATTGGAGCACCATCATTTCTTTCTTTCTTTCTTTCTTTTTGTCACATTCCGATATTCTGGACTTTTAAATGTCACGTAATAATTATAAAAGAACACCTTTATATAAAAAATAATACGGAAAATGTTTTTGCTGTACATATCGAAAATGTCATATTCCAAATATATAGGATATATTATATAGTGGCTTATTTGTTACATTCCAATAATCACGTAAATAGATCCAGTAATGGAATTTTGTATTCATTCCTAAACTATTTAACCGATCATTATGGATTTTGTTTATGTGTATATGTATGTGTATTTGTATGCATTTGATTCGCTCCTAAGTTAATTAACCGATCATTATTAATTTTAATGATGTGTATATGAGTATATATTTCTGTGCATTGGATTCACTCCTAAACTAATGACCGATCATTATTAATTTTATTTATGCATATATGTCTGTATATTTGCATGTATTCGATTCACTCCTAAACTAATGAACAGATCATTATTAATTTTAAGGGTGTGTATATCATTATGCATTTCTATTATTGGATTCACTCCAAAACTTATTATCCGATCATTATGAATTTTAATTATGTGTGTATGCTTATATATTTCTACGTATTAGATTAACTCCTAAACTAATTAACCGATCATTATCAATTTTAATGATGTGTATATGTTTATATATATGTATGTATTGGATTCACTCCTAAACTAATTAACCGATCATTATTAATTTTAATTATGTGTATATGATTATATCTTTTTGTAGCTTGGATCAACTCCAAAACTAATTAACTGATCATTATGAATTATATGTAATGTATATGTTTGCATATGTCTATAGATGTCATATTCCAAAAATCATGTACAATGTTCACTTACTTTGTTAATTTATTTATGTGTACAAGGAATTCTGTCCAAGTAATAATGGATATAGTATAGAACTCATATGAACAACTTATGTAAAAATATCGAGTAGTTTCATCTTTATATTAGAAATAAAATAATTGCACAGTATCCTACCCAAGAAATAAGGTACTTTTGCAGTATAGTACTCACCTGAAAAAACAAAGAGTATCTTACCTGTGACGTACATAATTTATTAAAACTGTAAATTCCGTTAAATATTCGAGTAATATAGCTTACATCTAAAAAATAATGTGCTTCTTCACTATAGCACTCAGATAAAAAAACATTTAGCACAACAGAAAATTTCATAAAATTATTGAGTTCTTTCATTTATAAATTAGAAAAAAGGTACTTGTTTAGCATTTTACCCAATAAATAAGGTACTTGTGTAGTATCCTACCCAAGAAATAAGATACTTGTACTGTATAGTACCCATGTGAAAAATGAAGAAAATTTTACTTGCGATGTACATAAAAGTACTCAAAACCGAACATCATGTAATATATTCGAGTAGTATGACATTTATATAAGAAATAAGGTGCTTCGTTACATAAGCACTCTGATGTAAAAACAAACAAACTGTCACCTGTAACACACGGAAAAGTTAACACATCAGAACATTATATAAACTTATCGAACAGTTTCATCTATATCTTAGAAATTACGTACTTGTACATTATCCTACCCAAGAAATATGGTACTTGGTCAGTATAGTACTATATGAAAAAAACAAAGAAAATCCTGCCTGTGACGTGCATAAAAGTTATTAAAACCAAAAAAATCATGTAATATATTCAGGTACTATGATTTTAAAATGAGAATTAAGGTTCTTCTTCACTATAGCCCTCTGATGTAATAACAACAACTCTTACCTGTGACATACAGAAAAGTTTGCACAACAGAAAATTATGTAAATTATTTTAAATATGTATTGGCAAAGAAATGTTTTTCCATATATGTGCTGTAAATTTCCTGTTCTAGTGAACATAGAATTATCTCATACATATAATACCCGTCCAAGGATAGGTTAAATATTCTTTTGTTCAAGATGCCAAATGATACATAGACAAAAACTTCCTCTGTCCTAAAAATAACAGGTATGTTAAAAAATTTTCTTATACGGTCCCGAGCAACGCCAGGTGGCCTTGGTAGTATATTTTACAATTAAGGTTAATGATACGATGGTAATAATGCTTAATTGCATACTTGTCTATTTTTTATTACAATATACGCGAAAATAGTAGAATATAATTATAGAAATATAATATGTAAGCAGATACGTAAAGTAAAGTGCTACAACTCTGGAACATTTGTCCACAAAGGAAAATATTATCAGAGTTAGGTAAACAGAAAAGGGGAAGTAACTCCGACAACAGAATAAATGCGCACTACTGGCCTCTTCCAATAATAGAAGTAGTGATGAACCCTGTAGCCATGACTGCACTTATCGATACTGGACGTACCGCAACTTTAATCAATTTTAGACTCGTGAGTCGATGCGAGTGGAGTGGCATTGTGAAAGCAGTTAATGAGAGTGACATAACATGTAAAATAACCAGGAAATTTGAAATCAAATGTACATGGAGTACAAGTAAACGGAGGCGATATTAGTGAGTCACGTCATTGACGGGGTTGACATTATTATTGAAATTGATGCACTCAATAAGATGGGAAGTATAACTATAAAAACAGCTGAGTTAAACTTTGGAGATGTACATTGTGCCATAATTCCCTGCAGCTGAGTGTTTTTAAAATTGATGATTAAGATTCTGAGGTAAATTTACATAGAGAAAAATAGATGTTAAAATGGAAATGGAAAGGAGAGGCTTCAGTTTTACGAAATATAGTGATATATAAGTATTCAATGGAAAATAATAACACAACAGAGATCGATAAAAAGACGGAAAAGAAAAAAAAACGTGTTACCATTAATGGCAGTGTTCCAGACTACAAAATAGAAAGTCAGGCCAGTGTTAGACTTTCGTGAATTGGACCGCTTTGTGGCTTGTCATACTGGGAACAATATAATAGATGTGTGTGATGAAAAGGTGGCGAAGTGGGGACGGTTGGTTAGAGGAACTTCGAATGTTGACCTTAATCTTCTTACGTACACCTACATGTTACGAAGAAACGATGGCTGTACCAGCTGGTCTACTATAAAAGAAAAACTTATAACCTAACACGTTTTAGATTCGGACTCAATGTTGCGCCGAAGATTATGGCAGATGTTTTGAAAACAGTTTGAAGAAAGGAAGCAAAACAAAAGAAGTTACTTATTCATGCATTGCTGATGTATTCGTACATATAACGAGGATATCAGCAAAGTTATTTGTGGAATAATTCGAACAAAAATTGGACTGATAGAAATCTCTGAACGAAGACGCAGTCTTGGGACTTAAGCTAATGATAAGAAGGCTAGGGGAGCTTATATTCATAAGAGACAACCAGATCACAGGGATAGCAGGAGAAATTAGTAGACGAAAATTTTTTGACAAGAACACCTTTTTCTCCAGATATGAACTCAATTGAGCAGATCTGATCAATAATAAAAATAAAAGTTTATGAAAGGGGTGTTCAATTTTCGTCGACGGATGAACATTGGAAGAGGATGTTTAAAGTTTACTATAGAATCACATCATCTCAAATCCGCCGATTGACAAGAGGCTATTCAAAGTGATTTTGAAGCATGAGAGTTATGTTGATAAGTAAATATTACCTTAAACAAAATAATGTTAAATTCGTTATTACTTTTGGTTAATATTGTTAGGGAATATGTTTTTTTTTATTTCATATAAATATAAATATAAAGTTAGAATATTGTTTTATTACCGAAAATACACATTTTCACACACTTGCAATAACGTGATACACATATTAAAATAACCAGAAAATAGAAAATTAGCATAAATTTCAAAATATTTCTTCAAATTCAGAAAACTCACGGAAATAAGGCACTTAGTAATGTTCTTCCAGTGTTCCAAAATTGAATTCTCTGTTTTTCAAATCATTTTTAAAGTTGAATAAATAAACTGACCTGAAATAAAGCCATACACACGGTTTACACACACACACACACACACACACACAAACACGCATATATATATATATATATATATATATATATATATATATATATATATATAGCTTACTGCGTAAGGTGTAAAGAGAGACTTCAAATCCACAAGAGGAGACATCTGGATATTGCCAAGCTCAACAATTACAATTGGAGCTTATACAATAGGGCAACAATAGTATGAAATCAAGTCACAAAACTATATATTGGTAAATATAGAATGGATCATTTATTGAATAATAGAATACAAGCAAAATTTTGGGGATAGAAGGGATTTTTATACCAGGCCATTTCCAAGCCTAATGCTTCTCATCAGAAGAGTAGAGAAGGTGCTAGGCAGCACGGAGAAGATGCGGCGTCTAGCGTAGGGTTCATTAGATGAGAAAAAGAGTAAGAGGAATTATAGAATGTTGGGGGAAGCTTTATTTATTTCGAAATTAATAAATAAAGGAGAAGCTTGTATATATAGTATGATATATAAAATTGTATATGGTTTTTAACATAGTGTTGAGTTTAAGGGGTATATGTTTTAGGGTTAATTTGGGGGTATATTGTGGCTGCGTGGTCTTTTTTAACGGTTTGTGGGGTGTCTATTATCTATGGAGTGGTATTTTTGACAGTTGCAACTTAAACGGCAAATGGCGGCTATAAAATCGGAGGATAGGCTGGCAATTTCTATGAGTGCGTTTAACTTAATTAAAAATGTTTAAGGATACATATAGTTCGCAAGACAAAAGAGTAAGGAGACATTTACTATTTATAAAAGTGTTAATAATACCAATAATAGTAGGGTAATTATAGTGATGAAAATGATAATAAAGATAATTATAATAATAGTACCAATAATAAAGATAAAAATAAAATAAAAATAAAAATAAAAATACTATTCCCAATAGCTGTGAAAAAAGCAATGACAATGTTAATGATAATAACAATGAAAATGAAGATAATGGTAACGGTTATGACAGCAATGACGGGGATAATAACGGGGATTATGACGGGGATAATGACGGGGATAATAATAATAATAGCAATTATAATGATGAAATATGATACTAATGATAATAACAATAATAATGATAACAATATTACTACCACTACCTCTACCTACGCCATCACTACTAATGTTACTACTACTACTAATAATAATGTTAATAATAATTACTAGGGGATGCGTAAATGCAAGGGGCTCAGAATAATAGGGGAAAAGGGTGAGGTGTGAGGGGCGAGTTTTCCCATGAAAAAATAAAATAAAATAAAAGTATATATATATATATATATATATATATATATATATATATATACTTTAAATACGTTAATAAAGTATATATATATATATATATATATATATATATATATATATATATACGTTAAAAATACACATTGTTGGTGACTATCCCCTTATGTAAATATATATATATATATATATATATATATATATATATATATATATATATTTAAATAAGGGGATAGTCACCAACAATGTGTATGTTTAACATTATTTTATTATTCCGTGTCTTGGTTTTTCATTGAGAATTATGTTTGGAGCATTGTAATAATGTTTTTAAATCATTAAGTCCTGGTCAAAATCATAAGACAACTTAAGAAAGTAAGCGTTTACGCATAATATCGATTTTTTAATCAAACAAATGGTAGACACCCTTGCCAAAAGAGAAAATATGATTGAAAAAAATGAAATCTGCTTCATTCGAAACCTTAACCGTGATTTAATAATTATTTTAAAAAATAACAAACATTTTCAACTGGTCAAAATGATAAGACCACTATTATAAAATCAGCTAGTGTTTAAAAAATGAATACGAAAAGCTTTCTATGTTACTAAAAGTAACTTGTTAGTGGATAAAAAAACATCTTACTGAATTATAAATTGCAAAAGGGAAACCATTATCAGAGTTAGAGAGAGGAAGCATATTTGAGCTTAATAGGGGTGGAATCTCCCATAGATCCGTTGCAAACGAAGTGAATCGTAGCAAAACGGTCATCACAATTTTTTAAAGAAATCCAGATCAATATGGGCAGAAAAAGAGCCCAGGTCCACAAACAAAAACAAAACAAAAAAAAAAACCATGACTGGATCGCCGTATCAGAGGAAGTTTAAAAAAAAAAAACTCCAGTATGAGCTCAAGCCAAACAGCAGCAGAATGTAGTCCTAAAACCATTAGAAAATGAAGGGTTTCAATCATTTAAAGCGACTGCAGAAACCACACCTTCTTGAACAACACAAACCTAACCGACTTAAATATGCCGCCAAATACCAGACTTGGGATGAAGAGAAGTGGGAAAATGTAATTTTCTCTGATGAGAAAAAGTGTAATCTAGATGGTTCAGATGGATTTCAACACTATTGACATGATAAAAATTTGCCCAAAGAGACTTTTTCAACTCGGCATAGTGGAAGAGGATCTTTAATGATCTGGCGTGCTTTCTCGTCAGCTGGGACCCTAAAGTTGCAAATAGTGAAAGTCCGGCAAACATCATTGAAGCACATTTCAATGCTTGAAAGTGCTTCTATCAGGACTGAAGGTTTACGTCTGTATAGAAAAAATTGGATTTTCCAGCAAACAACGTTGCGATACAAACTTATCGACAATCACGAGAATACTTTTCTTGAAATAATATAGAATTGTTAGATCATCCAGCATGTTCTCCGGACCTCAATCCTATTAAAACTCTTTGAGGATGGATGGCAAAAGAAGTGTTCAAGGATGGAACCCAGTATGATTCGATAAACGAACTTTCTGATTCAGTTTTCAGTACATGGGATAACATTCCTTCGCAACTGATAAAAACCTTAGTTACAAGCATGCCGAAGTAATTCGTAATAATGGAGGCTATACTAAATACTGAGACCCTCTTTAGTAATTTATAATTGCTTTCTGTTAGATAAATTATCAGTGGTCTTATCATTTTGACCAGGTGAAAATGTTTGTCTTTTATAAAACGCTTACTTTCTTAAGTGGTCTTATGATTTTTACCAGGACTGTATATACACAGACACAGACACAGACACACACACTAACAAACACACACACACACATATATATATATATAATATGCATATAGTCATCCACATACAGTACTGTACCGCTGTTTCACAGATCATCAGTGCGGCTATATATATATATATATATATCCATATATACAAACGCAGATACACACACAAAAAATAAAAGATAAGGGATTAGGGTATTTCGAAATAGATGTTGAATCAGATGGGAAAACGTAAGGGTTCGGGGAACAAAAACCTCGGTTTATATTAAAGAAAGCCTTCATTGAGAAACATACCTTCAGGAGTCTATATTAAAAATTTAAATTTCTTGAAATCCGATTATAAAGGCCATCAAATTTATGTTTTTTTTATTTTTATGAAAAAGCAAGGCTTCGAAAATGGAATACATACTTTCACGTTTATAAACATGAGGGGCAGGTCTCTTCATTCGGCGAAACTACTATTTATAGTAGTTCTTATATCCAGGAGAAACAGGGTTTTTGTCTGTCCGTTAAAATTCCATGTTTCTCCATTAAATTTGTTTTATGTTGTTATTTTGTGTTGTGTTGTTATGTTGTAATGGTCTTGAATAGATACGCTTGTTTGGTGAATTCGTTTTCCTCCTATTTTGGATGGCAAAAATACGGTATTTGTTCAAAGGATAATCTTCTGATTTTTCGAAAATGGACTTGTTCAGCTGCGTTCAAAATAGTGAGATTATCAGTATGAAGTGACGACTAGAAAGGAATGCTGAAGGAATTTAGAAATGGTTCACTTGTTTGCGTGTGTGGTTGTGTGGAAGGCACTTAGCTGATAGTAATAAGGGGTATGGCAGGGATGGGGATGTGTCAGTATGGGTGACGGGGTGGGTTGGGCTGAACTTATCTTAGGTTATATTTTCGGTACATTTAAATGTTTTAATGTAAATACTAATGGGATGAAGGGGTTAGTGTTAATCGTATATTAGAGTCCAAATGCGCTGATTTTAAAATTATTTCTTATTGGGGGGGGGGGGGGCTTGCAACTGGGGGTTAGGGTGGTGATTAAATTGTTCTAAATTTAGGTTTTAGGTCTTTGGACATGGGAGGGTCTAAGCTATTTTTTCATTAGGCTTATGTTTTAGGTTGGTTAGGTTATATTCTGGTTGCATCAAGTGTCAATTGGTGGTTTGGTTGCAATTTATTAGGTGATATAAAGTGTATGGTTTTGCGGGGATAGGGCTTGTTAGGCAAAGCGAGGGCTTATGATCAAAGTAGATATATTGTTAATTAGGCATTGACAAGATGCAGCCGATTCTAGGTTGGTTGTTTATATGATGCTATATAATGGTTATATATTCAGAGGGTGTGCTAATATTTTACATTAAAAAGTTAAAGATTTTATGGCGACTTTTTGCAGATAGTGAGTACTTAGGGGCGGTTGCAAAAAATTGTTTTGGGGTGTTGTCCGATAACTAGAGGAAACGGTTAGAGGAATATTGTTACGTTTTCTGGATAGCGAAGAAGCGCAATATGCTAGTTCTTGTCCTGTGGTGAATTTTCAGTGGGGGTTATTTGCAGTTACATATATATATATATATATATATATATATATATATATATGTATGTATATATATATATATATATATATATATATATATAGTCATCGACATAAAGTCCTGTTTCGTTGTATCACAACCAATCAGCGCCGCTAGACTAGCACCTCTCCCAAGTCAAGGATTGTACCTAAAACGATCTTGTTGATATCCAGCAGTTCTACCGATCGACCTACGGGAGCGGTGCCCACAAATAACCTCGACTAATGCCTATTTGAAGCAAACGTTGCCCACCACATTTACAGTGCTCATATATATATATATATATATATATATATATATATATATATATATATAGAGAGAGAGAGAGAGAGAGAGATAGATATATTAATATGTACATACTAATAAATTAATTCCGACCAAATAAAGAAGCTCAATACAAATAGAATAGATTGTATTATTATAGAGAAAAATAAAAGGAACATTAAAACTGCAAATTCAAATTTACAATTAAATTTATTATCCGACAGAATACTTGAAAAGCAATTTTCAAAGTCTTTATTTCGAGTTTCCAAGAATGGCACTCCGGCCATTCTTCTTATCAGATGGCAATAAGAAATTAGCAAAGCTAAAATTGCTGGTTGATGTAATAGATTACTTTTTTTTATAATTTTAATCATAAATTGTAAGAAAAACAGTTAAATATATATATATATATACATGAAACAATTGAAGAAAAAATACGGACAAACCGGGGATAACATTTTTGACTGGGTAAAATATACATGTTGGGGATAAAAGGTAAATACTAAAAAACATACTAAGGATACATAAGAACACACTTAGGGTAATTTTTTTACCTTTTCTAACGGCGAAGTAAGAAAAATATTCCGACAGAGGTGATGTGATTGGCGGAGTCGAGAGCATGAAGACGAAAATGTATGTAAAATAAAAGTAAAATAAAGTGAATTAGAGGAATCGCGATGGAAAATTGTGGCAGACAAAAATTTCGAAAATTATTATGGAAGAACAGAAAAATAGGAAAAATATAAACAAATACACACCAACAAAATGATAAAGAACAAAAGAACGTCTAAAAGTTGATTCATTTGACAAAAGATCTAATATAATAGATTTCAAATTAGTAATAACTATCATTATATATATATATATATATATATATATTACTTGTTTATTGATATATAAACTTGTTTCAATCAAACAACAGATATCATCAGGCAGCGACTTTACTATTCAAAAGTTCAATGAATAATGGATTTTTATTTTAGGTAGGAACTCTTTAAAAGTTGGAGTTAAAAAACTTAAAACACAGAACTTTAATTATAAAATGTAAAGAGGGAGGGCCAATTTAAATAAAGTTAAAAGATTACAATGGAGAGAGAGTGATTGAGAAGAGAAAAAAAGGAATAGAGAAAGAAATAGAGAAAGAAAATAGAGAGAAAAATATATATATATAATATGGAGAAGAAAAGAAAAAAATATAAATGGTTATTATAAAGAGAATAAGGACTAGAAGGGAAAGGAAAGAATGATGAGATCTAGTTAAAGAGAGAAAGAGAGAAAGTAAGAATTTGACAGTATATAGAAAAAGAAAAAGAAAAAGATCTGCGTGTCGACCAATTTATGAACAATTATACAATTCAGTAATGAAACATATTATTACAAATACAAACAGAAGATACAATCCAAGCGTCAGAAATGAACATGTCAAAAAAGACAGCGAATATATCCAGCCAACATATTTATCATCTCACATACGTCCACGAGTAATATCAACGCAGTTCAAACATACGTCTACAATTAATTAAGCCCTTTATGCTAAATGATATAAGTTTAAAGTTTTCGCGTTTTTATTAGATAAGTATACAAAAAAAAATAATGATAAAACAATATTAAAATTATTATTAATAATAATAATAATAATAGTAATAATAAACATAATAGCAATGATAATAATAATAATAATAATAATAATAATAAAAACAGAATAAAATTAATATTTATTATATTTTTAATATAACATATTTAGCCATAAGAGGGGATTAAATAAATTAAATAGGGCCAATAATTATAAATAAAAATCTACTAATATTTATGTATGTAAAAAGAATACAATACATATATGTATATATACACACCCACACACATATATATATATACACACATACATATATATATATATACATGCACATAAGTAAAGGTGTAACTATACTATTAAGTTGAAAGTTTAAGCTATTTAAGTATAGATATAAAGTCATATTAAATCACAAATTAATACATTCAAGACCAGATTACTAATAACACCGATACAAGTACACTTACCTATAAATATATAAATATATTCAGGCAAAAGAAGTAATTAAATCAACGAAATACTCAAAAGTAGCGACACACAGTTAGATAGTACCCAAATTAAAAATAATAAATTACATATGTATATACCCACAGAGAACCAACATACATACAAATAAGCATATATATATATATATATATATATATATAATTTTATGTATACACATACATACAAAAAATACACAAATATATGCACACAATCATATACTAATATACAACAACGCACACACACATATATATATATACGCACACATAAATATGTATAATTTACATAAACTATATATATAGAAATACATAAGAATACAAATAATTTGGCAAGAGTACAGATAGATGCATACACACATAGAAACATACAAATGGAATGAATAAACATGGGAGGGTATACCAAATAATATAGAAATATATAAATTTAAGTACACACGGTCATAAAGTAAATACATAGACACATACATATACACATAGACACACAGGTATATAAGATAGGGGAAGTAAAGAATGAAATCAGGCGAGGAGAAAGTATATTAATAGCATTTTAATAAATTATAGAAATCAGTGACAATTTTAAATTTATTTAAATTTTATATCTAAACTAAATTACTTAAAAGATGTTTTTTATAATGTTTGCAATTAATTGAATTTTCGTGCTTCTTATTTAATACTTTATCTCTTTCTCTAAAAGTAAGTATAAATAATTTCTCATAAAGACATAGGTAGCAAGGCGAGTTTAAAGATGAACAGGTTTTAGCTTTCTTTAAAATTTTCCAATTTATTATTGGGGAGTAACCTTGCTCTACTAGTTCATTGTAATATTTAGACAAGGAAGTTCTATTTTTGTACTCATTATTTTCAAAAGAGCACTTGTGACCGGTAAATATTTCTTTAAAATTGTTATTTGTCATTCCTATGTAATATATTTTTTCATTCGGATTTTCCTTAGTAGAAATAGTTGCTTGGCACACTACAGAAGTAATTTGACAATTTCCTTTAAGAGGGCATTTTGATTTAATTCTACAGTCACAACTTTCGGTAGCAATGGGTGTGCTATTTTTGTTTAATATTGTGTTATTATGTTTTTTAATTATTTTTCAAGGTTTTCATTACAGCTATAACTAAGTTTTATTGTATTTTTATTGAAAATTTTATGTAGTATGTTATTCATAGGGAAGTGCTTTTTAATTAAGTTTAAGAATTTCATTCCTAGATTTGTTTTAAGTTTCAGATTAAAAGGGGGATTGTACCACAGGATTTTTCTCTTACAGTTTCTATTTGTATTTGTGTTTGGGTGTGTTGGTTCTATGAACTCAATTTGGGTGTTTTTGTATCCACTATCCTTAAGGGCCCTGTTATAGAAAATCTACCCAAAATAAAAATCCATTATTCATTGAACTTTTGAATAGTCAAGTCGCTGCCTGATGATATCTGTTTTTTGATTGAAACAAATGGCTATTTGTAGCAGCGGGATGTGAGCATGTTTATATAACAATAAACAAGTATTATCAGCTCTTTTTATTGAGCACTATCTAACAACCTCGTTGAATTCATCAGTCCATTACTTTTGAATATAAAAAACCCGAGTATATATATATATATATATATATATATATATATATATATATATATATACCCTAATATATATATGCATATATATATATATATATACTTGTTTGTAAAAATATGAACACTTACCCTTTCCCTCTCCATCTCCCTTCCTTCCTCATTTTCTCTATATTCCCTTTAATTTAATCTAAAAAAATATATTTTCTTTCTATTTTCTTTCTCGAATGTTTTCAACAATTGAGCCAAGAAGCAAAATAAAATACTTATCTAAACCTAACCTTTGCTAATTTATTTTCGTCTTTGAATTCTTTGAAACTCCTTGGAATAAGGAACCTTTGACTTTTATTTCGTATATCTTGTTTTAAATAAAGTATTGTAAATTTAATTCGACAAAATATTTACTTTATATGCATACATATATATATACATACACATATATATATATATGTATATATATGTATATATATATGAGTGTGTCATTATTCACTGACTGTTGCGCTCTTTAGTTTTCATATACTACCACCTAACCCAAGAAAAAATAGAATCGAACATACGATCATTTTGTTCCTAATCGCAGATTATAAATCCTTTCTATCTATCTATCAATCTCTATATGTAATTACATATAGATATATATTTTATAATATTCCAAAATTTAAGGTTGCATTTATCTTACAGAAATATTTGTAAGCATATGAATCTAAGGTACATTTTTGCACAGGTTAAAACAAACAGCATAAAAAATGCATGGCAATATAATGTGGAAAATGACAAGAGTGAAGAGAACTTTCATCGCATGTTTAATGTAGCGTCCATTTTTCTTTTATGGAAGAACATG
Organism: Euprymna scolopes; assembly: GCF_053919585.1. Taxonomy (NCBI): domain Eukaryota; kingdom Metazoa; phylum Mollusca; class Cephalopoda; order Sepiida; family Sepiolidae; genus Euprymna; species Euprymna scolopes. Next base: position 31,867,182 of record NC_136497.1, read on the forward strand.
CTATTCATATAAATATTGTCATATCGAGTATATGTCTGTTTAGTTTTAATCTGCCAACATATTTTTATATAAAATGATTTAATTCAATTTAAAACTTTTAAGTATTATATATTGTATGTTCACTGGGGTTAAAAACTATGAAGGCTTTTTTCTAAGTTGGGAGTGTGACACTTACTATGCCTATATGTTAAATATATTTCGTATTAATAGGAGAGACTATCTTGTTTGGGGCAATCGCTATAATATCGTTTTTAAGCCGTACTTAATCTGTTTTAATAATATTCTTTTGAGTTATAGTTTACGAAATTATATATATGAAAACCCAAGTTTCTTTAAATTAATATCTCTATTCTAAGCCAGTTAGAGTTACTCATGGAAGTGGATATTTCTAATTTTTATTATGCGTAGACAAATCTTTTATTCATTATAAGTAGTTCTGCACCCCGCCACACACACACACACACACACATATATATGTAGTGAAATCAAAGTAGATTCAATGTTTACTTGATATAAACAATGGTAAACTTCAAGTTAATCTAAATACCAACTATATATATAGATATTTTAATTCCAACCTCATAAAAAGGCGCAATACACAAAATAATAGAGAGTAGAGCTGATTTTAAGAGAAAAGGAGTTTACATTTATAATCAAATTTAGTGTTCGAGTGAATACCCCAAAAAACAATTTAGAAGTCCCTATTCCGCGGAGTTTACAAGAATGTAATTCTTGCTATTCTAGTCATTAGAGGATAGAAAAAATCAGCAAATTATATACATATATTATTTTTTTACAAGGTAGTCACCACTTATCAAGGCCTGGAAACCACACGGGGATAAGGCTTATTGCGTGTACAGTAATCGATGGGATAGTATCGTAGTAATCGTTAGTATCGGAGATTTGATAAAGTGTCTTACTTAAGGGGGCGGTTCATCAGGAATTTGTTTATGTTGGACTTGAAGACATCCAAGTTGTAGTCAGGTTGGACACAGACAAACGGAACAGAGTTTTACAGACGTGCACTTCTAAGAAAGAAGCTGTGTTCATGGAATCTACGATTTGGTTTTGGCACAGATAAAGAGTGGGGAAAATTTTGACAATGGTTTCATCTAGACGAGTGGTTATCGGGAAATATTAGCAACGGAGGACCAGAGATTGGAGATCAGACGATCACTTGCCATGGAAGTAACGATAAAACAAAGACAGGCTCGCAACATCTCTCCTGTGGGAGAGAGGTTGCAGGGCATCCCCACTAAGCCATGAAGCCTATTTTTACTCTGTCAAGGCAGGATAGGTTATTTTTGGCAGCTCATACCCAAGTGTGACAGCAATAATCCATCCTTGGATGTATTTTGCTTTTATATAGATAGAGAATTGCATCGGCAGTGAGATATCGTCTGGAGCGGTAGAAGGATCCTACAATTTTTTCAGCGACCTTGGCAACTGAATTGATGTCCGTGTACCATTTCAGGTCAGGAGTAAAGGTCAAACGCAGAAGCTTATCAGAACATGGAGCGTCCCCTATACGAGAGCCATCCATTTCAATTGATGCAAGATAGGGATCATAGCATTGATGATGTAAAGATCGGAACATGGTTTTCGATGCATTAAAAGTAATCAGCTACCACGCACTCAAGATCAGAGGAGAGAGATTCAGAGAGGACTTTGTAGCAATGCTAGAATTTACTGGTTACGGCATTAATTGAAACTGCAATTTATCATAGTAATAAATTGCAAAAATTTACATGTCCTTAAAGAAACGAATGAAAAAATTACAGCCTAAAAAGATTTCCCCACGTGCATGTTTAAATCATTACGAGAGGAAATGGTCTAGACAGAAAAAAGCATTTTTTTTCTGCAGAGTGTTCCAATTTGAATTTCAATATTAAAAGGATGGGAGGTAAAGATTAGAATGTTTTAAGCGTGGCAAAGCAATGGCTTACTGGTAATTGTAAGGCTGTGAAGTAGTAATGAAGATAATGATTATTGCAAAAAAAAATAATAATGTATACTTATAATAGTAATAGTGATGTTAATGATAATATTAATTGTCTTCAGTCTGTCTAGACGATGTCCTATAGTGATAATTGAAACATGCATGTGCTTAAATCTTTTTAGGCTGACCTTAAGTTTTAAAAATAAGGTCTGAAATCGTAATTTCTAATTAAGCCAACCATAGGAGGATGACATGTTCTTTTCTTATTCATCTAATTTCTTGAATCCAGTCAACTGAAGATTAACATATCTTGGACTACTGCACTATCTGCAAAAGCATTTTCCATAATTACAATTGCGTTGACAATTTTCTATCCGGATTAATTCTAATCAATTGGATGTAAATTTGTACTTGATTCTCTCTTAAGATTTATTTTCGCCTTCGGATCAATTTTAATAAAGCTTCTATTCAGGCTGCAATTTTATGCTTGGTTTGTTTCTATTATTATTACTTTTTTTTACATCTCCTGCATTTTTTATTCATTGTTTTTTTTTTTACGAAACGTGTAATTTTACAATTTATTACCGTTGTATTAATGATGTAACCAGCAAATTCTTTCATTGCTACTAATATAATTAGTTGATTTCTATCTGTGCTCTGATGAGAAGAATGCCATAAATAGCATGTGAAACTCCGCGGTGGAAAACTTTTAGAATTGTTTTTGAATATTCCGTCAAACAATAATTTGAGTGTATATGTAAACTTACAGATTTCATTTCTGTGATGCCAGCACACCGGAAGACAAAGACTCGAGTTTCGCTGCCATTAAGACTCATCAGATGAACATTTCCCGTCTTAAGATTCAGAACTTGAATTTCTTGCATGCGAATGGCATGAGCAATCTGAGCACACACGAGAAAGTCTATTAGTAAACACAGATCAAGATAACCGCTAAGAAACCCGACTATAAAATGTCCGTACTTTATCTCAAATAAGGGGCGTGATCATCTAACCATTTAGAACCCAAACCTATGTTTACAGGTAGGATTTCTTTGAGTCATGGAGTTCCGGTTTGTTTTGTTTTTTTAGATTGTGTGAGCTGCGACGTTGGTTGACGCTGGAAATAATTCTGTCATCTCCTACATTTGCAAATTCTAATATCAGCTTGCTCACTAGCTTACCTTGTTGGGTTAAATCGTCCTAGTGAGCGTAAAAATCCTAGTTGATACTAATAATACTACAGCTATTACTTCTACCACTTCGACTAATAATAATATGTACTATCATATATTATACGTACTATGTTATATGTAGATAATATATTCATAGTTAATTTGTAACTATGCAGACATCTCAATATATATGATGTATTCAAAAATGCATAATCAGTCGTGATAAACGAAATTATTATAATGTCATGAGAAATAAAAGTATAAACTGGCGCAGTATATCAAGCTATAAAGCCGGACTTGATATATAAAAAAATAGAAATACACTGCAAGTCGTACATTTTCTCGTCCCAGGAGTTAACAGCTTGATGATCAAAGAGGCGGAAAACAAAGCAAATTTATGGATCTTACCAGAGAGTTGAAATAAATATGAGAAATGAATAAAGTCTCTGTGTTACTGTAATTGTACACGCACAAAGAAAAATTTCGATGACGGTAACAAGAAAACTAATTAAAGAAATAAAAATTAAATGAGGGGATTGACAAAAAATGTACTGAGAAAACAGGTGGATTATTAGGAAAATCAATTAGTACCGAAACCAACCACTAAGAAGTTGAAAAAGAAATAAAACAAATATATAGAAAAAAACTTTACAAGACTCCAAGCAGCCGAAAACTACGACGAATCTAACTAGAAATAGTGAAACCAGAGTTATTTGATCCGAAAGAAAATGGCCGAAATTAGTCAAGAAGGATGAACAAACCGATGAGATAAAACACTATCCATACTCCCACTGTAAAGGCGAAGAATACTGGATCATTAGTAAGACTTATTGATACTGAAATTCCGGAAAACACACATGGCAGCTGTCAGAAATAAATCAATGCTAAATAATTATTGCAATAACGTGAAATGTTTACCAATGCTTATCGAAAGAAGAAAAGAAACAAGTTCTGGAAATCTCCGCAGAGTTATTAATATTTAGAACACCGCTTGTTGCCAGTGATAAATTACCGATAAACACTTGAGTAAAAACATTTAGCAACTGAGTAAATAAATAAATATACAACAGCAATAATAATAATAATAATAATAATAATAATAATAATAATAATAATAATAATAATAATAATGATGATGATGATGATGATGATAAAAAAATAAATAACAAACCGAGTTGTTACAGAAAAACGCATAAAATATTTTCAATTTATGGGACTTTTACTAGGAAACATGTACCTCGAGTGTATTAATCTAGAAACTAGGGTAAGAAGATCTGGTAAATATAGAGGAAAATGTAACTAAACATATTTGTTGAAAGTAATGAAACTTTTCTTCATCATGTGAAAGAATATACTAAGACTCGGGAAAAATATTCAGATATTGCAAGAGAGAGAGAGAGAGAGAGAGAGAGAGAGAGAGAGAAGAAAATAATTATTTAAAAGAAACTGCACAATGTATATGTAGGAATACTATATTTAGTGACAATAAAAACTGGAATTGGTTTGTCACGGGTGATCTTAAAAGATTTACTAAGAACACTTTTATGGTAGCCTAGGAAAATGTAACTCGCACTAGATCCATCAGACGCTACATCGACAACACTGCAGAATAACCGATTTGCAGATTGTGTAATGAAAGGGAAGATACATAAACGCATATTATGTCAAAATGATCTATTCTATCTCAAAATATATATAAAAATATGGAGACACAAAACGTCGCTCAGCTCCTACGCTGAAATATATGCAAACTGTGAATTAGAACACAATGAGGAGTACTATGAGCATAAACCAGATTTAGAACCAACACACGACAATACCAAACTTGTTACGGATATGCGCATCCAAGCTGATGATTTCATTCGATACACAAACCTGACCATAATACTTCTAAACATAAACAAGAGAACTTTCTCAATCATTGATACAGCCTTGCAGAATGCAACAGACCACACATGAAAGAATAAATATCAAGATCTGAAATGTGAACAAGGCAGATTATTGAAATGTAAAAAAGTAAAGTTGATTGCATTTGCAATGAGACTTCTGCAATGAGACTTCTAGAACATTAATCTTACCAAGTTTCAAACTCACCCAATTTTTATTAGCTATTACAATGATTTATAATAACGTAACAAACAAACACGCCAACGCTGACAACAAGCAGACCCAGATGTTTATCTTAGTATACATATGTGTTACTCTTTATTTTATTTTCTCCAGCTAATACACGACAACCTTATTGTAAGTAATGTTTTCAAATCATTAATTTCGGTAACACATACAAAAAAACTAACTTTCTTCAAAGACAATATTTTTAAACGCTCTACAAGATAGTGCTTAGAACGAAATAAATAACAGCCTTAATATAGGGTCCATTCAGTACATAGAGACAAAAAACACTAATTTAAAACAAGAGCGAAGTTTCATCGTGTAATTAAAGCAGGTTTACCTTTCTAAACTTTAATCAATAATTTTTTCAGAGTTTATACTACAACTGTAACATTATATGTACATTATAATTTTCGCGTTTCGGATCCTTGCCTCGCAGTTCTTAATGACCAAATGCATGCCCGTTTGCTAACAAGGAGTGAGGTTAAAAATCTGAACATGGAAAATATCTTGCCAAATCTAGTCTGAGTAGTCAGGTAGTGACGAAACAGTTCTTAGTGTTATATATACAGACACACGCTTATATATATATATATATATATATATATATATATATATATATTTATATATATATAAATATATATATATATATATATGTACGCATATACTGATAGAGAAAAACGATAAGTAAATTAGTGAGAGCACAGTTTGTGTGCTAAGAATTCACTTATATATACAAGTTGAGTAAATGGCTTGAAGTAACGAAAGTCTTCGCATGCCAGTCACGAAAACCATTTGTTCTAAAAGGGAGACATATCTAATAAGTATGGCTTCTATTTTTTATTACCGAAAAATAAAACAGATACACACATGCATAAATATATAAATATAGGCATATAGTAATGTATGAATACTTATATTCATATTCAAGTGAATACCTACCTACACACATATATATATATTAATAAATATGTATATATATGTATATACGTATATATATATATATATATATATACACACGTATATATATGCATACATATATATATATATATATATTTATATATATATATATATATATATATATATATATATATATATATATACACCGGACTTGAGACCCACGGTACATTTCTTATATACCAACACACATAGACACATAAAATATGCATACATATTAAAGTACAAACACCTCTTAATTCCTCGTGCATACTTATCTATTTATTTAAAGGAGCTAAAAGATACTACCCTCTGGCCAAAAAACTTGCCAACATTAATGTAAGTGAATAGATTCTGACTCAGAAAATAGCAAATCTTACTTTTCAGAAACATCGCTCCTAGAATGTGTTAGAAGTAAACAAATAAATGAAGGACACGTTACGCAGCTGCTCTGGGTAAACTCAACATCTACTCTCTACTATTGCCAAAGGTTCGAAACGTCGTTATTATACACCAGTTGTCATTTTGTGTGTAATATCCTAATGTATCTCTAATGTATTAATACTTTTAGTATGTTATATACCAAAGTAGCATTAGAATTCTCAGTTTTGGAGACGCCATTCCATAGGGAACGTCACTCCACAGGGGACTTCATAACTAATTCGGTGCAGAGGTATTACAAATTCCATATTTAATCTTATTATTGTCCAGTAAATGTTAGACGGAACAATGCCAACATTATTTCGCCTAGAACACATTACTGTCGCAGCTGTTATCCTTTTAGCTGATAACAAGCATGCCTTTTCCTTCTACCATGTCTGTATATCTGATTGACGAAACTGTTTAACTTCTTGCAAGCAGTAAGATATTTATTTGACAGTAAACTGTTATTATTGAATTTAGCCGAAACATACAATTGTTACAAATATATTTGTGCTATGTTGGACATTAATTAATTTTACCACAAACACAAATCCAAATCAGTTCTGATATCTCAAACCACTAAGTATGTTATTGGATTAATATTTCATGGCCCGATATAATACACACAGTTTCAGATGAAATTTGAAAATATGTTGCCTGGAAACTGATTAGCATATCTTAAGCAATATATGACATAACAAAACGTCCTTTTAATAAATGATGATGAAACATAATATATTTACATTAATAGTGTAACACTATATATATATATATATATATATATATATATATATATATGATTAGTTTTTTTGGAAAAAGAATTCCAGCAGAGTGCTCAATTAAAAGGAAAATCCAAATTTTAAGAGCGTACTTATATTTTGTGTACAGAAAGTTGTTAGTTGAGACAGGTCATTGGTACCGTCGGTTTCAAGCCCGATAATAAGGCCCGTTTAAGGTATCCTTATCGAGCTCTCTTCAGCCAATATTCGTCTATCTTATAACCGGAAGTGTGAAGTATATATACCTCGCGAATCCACGTTCAAATCTCGTTTTGTTTAATCCCCCCCTTTTTTTTTTTTTTTTTTTTTTTTTTTTTTTTCCATCTATATCTATATATCTATATATATATATATATATATATATATATATATATATATATATATATATATATATATATATATATATCGGGTAATGTAATACCTAATTTTCAACTTTGAATTATTTAAATTTAAGATCTAATTTCGAAAAAATGTTTTTTTTATATGAATCGATTTTAATTTGAACCCCATTTAATTTTAAAATCTCTTTCCTTATGTGTAAAAACTTCAAAATCTGTATTGGTATCGGTTAAAAACTTAAAAATTCGTTTAATTATATCGAACATTTAAAAATTTCTAAAAATACGTTTAAAGTTTTAAAAAATATATTTTTAATTATATCGAATCACGTTTAAAAATTTCGAAATACGTTTAAAAATTATTTTTTAAAAACCCAAATCTTTCAAGGTTTGGGGAAGTGAGTATTTATCTATCCTAAGTGATTTCCCTAGTTTATTAACATTATTATATTTTTCTATAGTTTTAAATTCGAAATAGATTATAAATTACATTTATAAAATATAATATATATATATATGACATTAATTAAAAATCTATAATATAATTGCGATTAAAATCCAAGTTTACCGACTAATTATTTATGTATTTACAATTTTTTTCCTTATATATATATATATATAAAAAACAACATCTAAGTGTTGTTCTTTTCATTGATCCAATTTATTAGGAGACCCTTCCTTCTATGTATGCAACTTTTCAAAGCTTCACTCCTCACATTTAAACATTTTATTTTTGGGTCATGAATGGACCGGAGGATGTGGTATTTCTCTGCGTTACAGAGTGAGCATTGACTTAAATATATATATATATTCATATTTTCGTGAAGAGTTACAACTTTTTAAGAAGCACTTGATAACATGGATTAATAGGTCTTTAAGATAGATGGTAAGATATCCAGATATCCTGATGATTGGTAATGCTCGATTAAAGTTGGCGAGATGATTATGTAAGATGACGGTTCGAAAAAAAATTATTTATTTTGTACACGGATACGATTATGTTCTAATCAACTGAAATGCTTTCCCGTAATATTGCGTTCGAAAGACTAGTAGTTCTAGGAAAAAAAACACTGCACATGGAATCTTTGTTTAGTTTTCTGAAAACAAAAATAGAAAGGGAATGCTATTGTAGTTAGATGAGTTCTTGTTGTGAAACACTAGCATAAGGAAGACAATAGAGTAAGGCCTTGTCAAACACTTACAATAAAATTAAAGCAGAGAATGCCATTTTTTTTGAGAAATTGGCTGTAGAAAAAGGGAGACATACATCCCATATTAGAATGGAGCTGTGAACGACAGCTACTCAGATGTGAGAATAGTACTTTATTTCAGGGCGTTTTTTGTTCGCATGAATACAACGAATTACGTCATGAGTTAGATAATTTTTTTTCGAATGATCGAACTACTTTCAGAGCGAACTTTGCAACGGAATTGATACAACACTTCCGTTTCAGCTCTGAGGAGAAGGTCCGTCGTAAAAGCTATTACAGTTTTCCGAAGGTGACAGCTATTTATTATAATAGTGGTAAAATATTATTGTATAAAATTTCATACAGTTATGGACGTGCGAAGTATTATACATGGTAACACACAAGACGAGACGTTCATTAAAATTACTGATGAACCTACTTTGATGTTCACCGAAATAGACTATGTAACATTGTGAGAGTGAACAATATTTGGTAGACATAAAAATATATATGTTCCGGTGTTCTCCATTTGATGAGTTTTTCGATCACGTATAGGTCAACCGTTCCCTGCCTTCTCCTGCGATTATTAACTGAGCTAATCGTTAACAAATATAACAACACAGGAATTGGTGAAAAACTGAACCCCGCCGGCGTTAGTTCTATAAGTGGAAAAGGATCGGAATTGAATAAAAAACGACAATCGAATATTCATGGGGAATATAATAGAAAAGTAGACAATGGAATAAAATGACTGACTGAAAAATGGAGACGTAAACAAATTGTATCAAAGGCGTTTGTCTGCGCTTTGTATTCATTTGAAAATAACCTTTAGATTGGAAATAGGCGCCATTGTTGATTGGCTTATTTACATTGATCAGAATCCACAAAAGAATTCGTTTCAATTTGCCAATTAACAAGAATGAAAGAAAGACATTCGCGAAATAATGAACCCGTGGATAGGTGAAAGAGGCAAGTATGTATCGCACGTATCTCAAAGTGAAGATAAAAAACTAGGGAACCAACTGAAGAAGGTCTCAATCAGTGGTTTTATTCAATAAGTAAAGTTCGTTCTCACAACTTTTTTAGTTGATATTGTATAGATAGTGTAGTTTTCTATCACTACTTTGTTAGGATAGATCAGGTTGTAGAAAAGAAACTATATTTAAAAGAGTTCTGGCGTAATAACTATTAGAATAGAAGGCCTTCTGACATCTAGGTATCTTTACCGTGTAGATGTGAAAGTTTACTGCTTGTCGTTTTTTTCCGGGGGTATTTATGTTGAGGGGGTACATGTGCTTGTAGTTCGCTTGAGCATCTACCATTAAAATACTTCTAAAACAAGTAGAAGTATTGAACATTCCGTTGACGGGACAAAGGTTAAAGCTCTGCTGACATTTTCGGTTGCCCCTCTTTTGAATTCTGTCCAGGAGTGAGAGACTAGTAGCAGTTTACAGATTCGCATAACCTTCTTAACCCATCCGACGACATACGATCTAGCGGTAGATCCATCAACCTCTGGTATTAAACGAATGTCGAATCAATCCATTTGTGTTAATTCAACGCTTATCAAAACCGAAAAAGCTTATTGAAAAACTTCGACTCACTGCTGTGAAAAATTCCAACTTCAAAACTTGACAGTTTTTTTGTCATCTAAACTTCCAAATCTAAAACTTTACAGTTTTTTGTCAACACTTCCAAATAAAGAAAAAAATCGACATTCTTTCAAGTTGGCTTCCACACGATTACGTACGCCGCACACTTTCTTCCAACTAACTCGCCGTTCGTTCACGTTATTCATCTGTCTCATTTGCATATTAACGGCAACAGTCTGCGTCATTCATGTTATCGTCATCTATAAAACAAACTGGGTGTCGCCATTTTAGGTTTTCGTTTTTTTACACGACCGACCGTTTGAAGACGCACAAAGACTAGCCAAATAAGTTGATGTTGTCATTACACTAATTAGCAAAGACGCTCATCAATAAAAGAGTGTAACAAGAAAAAGATTTAATATTTTACTTGCAACTTACGTTGATTTGTATAATTAAATAATTAATGGCATTTTATTCAGAATGTCTGCGTTGTTTCATACACAGTATTGTATCTGGTACAACGCTAAATGTTCTCCGATTAAAAATTTATCTTTCACAGCCTTTTATACATTTAGTTTCACTGATTCTTTTTTACCAAACTATAAAGTCAAGTGAACAACTAAAACACTCTGGTCCAGCACAATCTTTTATAAAAAACCCAGATAATGAGATGCTACTTCTAAAACTTTGAACAGTGTATGGTAATTACTTAGTACTCCGTTCAGTTTCTTTATGGAATAATAGTATATTTCAGGGTAACACCTATGAATTAGGACATTCTAGCGTTTACACACTATTAATGATAATATCTATCACAATTTTCAATTAAATCGTAATATACATATTTGGAGGACTTAAAGCATTAATCATTTTACAAAAATTACATACTTCTGCATGAAGCAATGTAAAATATTTTAATATGCTGCATACAAAAACCAAGCTGCTATCTTTCCTCTTCTAACGCCGCGATCAGCTCATGACCACAGTTCAGATGAATAGGTTTCCCCATCGGTGAAACACCCTGCTTTAAAACACTTCCTGAATGACCTTCGCCTCTAGATAGAAATCGAAATTTACTGCAATTCTGTTGCTAAAATTGCTAGAAAAAGGTATTTAACTTCCGACGCAATCCTTTTTGCATAAGAGCAAATCGCATCCGTAAATAGAGTAGCAGTTCAGAGTCTTCTTTCTTAGCTTGAAAGTTCAAAACCAGCTTCAAATTCTATGTCTGCTACTTAAAAGCTTTCTCACAGATGAGACGTTTCGAACCTGTCCCTGCTCTATCGTTATTTTCATTGCAAGTGCTCAACTAAGTTTCAATATATGCCCTGAAGCAAAACAACCACTTCAAACACTTGTTTCAATATTACCACTGTTAAGAATAGTCCCTACTCTGTACCTGTGCTTAAAACCAAACGCAAATTTCCTGACAAAAATGTATCTCCTAGAAATGCCCGCTGTATGTATCGAAGCTATTTTCCTGTTGACCACATCTTGATTGTTTCAAGTCAAATGTAAACAAGTTATTGTTAGGACGTTCTCTTCAATAATTCTCTTGTACCTAATTTTCACGACAAGCGATCATTACGCTGGTACCTGATCGGCATACTGACATTCATTTACTCTTCTGCTCGAATGATCTCCAGACCGTGATCAATTGTGACTTTCATGTAGAAATACATAAAAACATAAAACTCATTTATTTATCATACGAAACGTGGTAAAAGTATGATAAAATATTTGAAGATATAATGATCATACAGCTACTAATATCAAAATCATTGGCAGTGGAATTAAATGAGTTAAAAACGGTTGATATTCAATAGAACTGTGAACTATTCACCAGAAGTCGGTTTCAACTACTGAATGTCACTCATGGACTATAGATAAAGTTGCGGAGGCGATAGCGAAGTCTGCGACGTTCAAATTCTTTCAGAATCATTGTATTATACGTGAACCAATAGTCTCAGTGATGGATCTTGTGACTCCTAGGCAGCGCCTGATGTCCAAGGAGCAGATTGTGGCAAAGTATCCTATACAATTAATCTTCATGACTGATGTTATCTGACGAAGATATTTTTGACAGAAAAAAGAGAGAAGATAAAGCCTGCAGATAAATACGTTATTAAAAATCGTCCGTGCGGAACAAAAATGGCAAAACGAAAGTATATATAAGTTGGCAAACGTTCAATTATTTTCAGTGGTTCATAAAGTTTTTTTACCAATACTCTTAAGAAGATGAGTTGTCTAAGTAATGGCAACAAGTGCAGGTTCTGCTACACTGAAATATAGACTGTGAGTCATCTGAAATCGAGTTGTAAGGTTCTGCTGTGAGACGGTTAATATAGAGAGTGGACAAATATCTTCAGTAGACCATTTGTAAAATGTTGAACATCGAATGTGATCATAGGAATATATCCCCGGGAGAACAGTTGGAAATAAGTGATACACAATCGAATATGACTATTCCATCCTTAAAGCAACGTGCATACAAAACGAAACTGTTATATCTCTGAGAAATAATCAAATTTAGCAGAGGTTGTTATCCCGAATTCTTCTGAGTTAAGCAAAGCTAAGAAGGAAAAGAATAGCGATATTTTAAGGTGTGATGTACGACATGAAAAGAAACTGGAATGGTTTAAGATGTCTATTATTCCAGCGTCATCGGTTCAATGGATACACGAAAAAGAATTTCAAAACAACCTGTCAAATATACTCCAGGAACCGAATGAAAAATTAGATTAAAACAACTTAAAGAATGTGTATGTCTTAAAACGACCTATCCGTTGGAATGCCCGTGACAGCGAGTAAATGTCTGGAATCCAGCAAGATGATGAACAATTTGAAAAAAAAAATAACACACGACACATACACTTTTGTTGGTTTCTTCTCGTTTACGTTGATTTTGCTAACACTATCCATTGATTATGCATTGGTCTTATTAATGATAACGAACCAAGGCTTTTTAAATTATCAGTAATATATAAATAATGTAAATTATAACAATTTGTGTTAAATAAATTATATACAATGAATCGTTTATGACCAACATTAAAGGTGTTTGATAATCTATACTATAATAATGACAATACAAATGACAGAATAACATTGATATTTTCTGACATATTAATATTGTAGACATTAAACTTTGTTTCTCTAAATCAATGTTTCTATTTCATTGTGTGCAAACAAACGTTTAAGAAATTAGTTTCGAGTTACAGAAGATTTACGCCACGTTCGTGACATATCTTGTGTATTTATTTTTTTCATAGTTGCTGTTGTTTAACCACGTTTCAGCAAGCTTATCATCTGGCCTTGTTAAGGTAGTTATTCGCAACGGGATAGGAATGATGAGTCTTGTAACCGTATCTCCATTAATTACTGCCTTCCATAGTTGCTGTTGTTTCATCAAGTTTTTACCACTTAATCCTCTAACCTGCTATTGATAGGATTGAAACCGCAATCTCCAGACAATTCTCACCCGAAACCGTAGGGACTCAACGCCTCTATCAACTGTGCCTTCAGCATCCGTTGTGCACTGGATATGGATGCTCCATCTATACAGTTCTAATTTTTATTTTTTGCTTTTTTTACAAGGTGGTCACCACTTATCAAGGTCCGGAAGCCACTCAGGGATAAGGGTTATTACGTGTACAGTACGTTAGTGTTGAGATTTGATAAATTGTCTACTCAAGGGGACGGTTTACCAGGAATTTGTTTATGTTGGACTTGTAGACATCCAAGTTGTAGTCAGGTGGGAAACAGGCAGACGGAACAGAGTTCCACGGGCGTTCACTTCTAAGAAAGAAGCTTTGTTCATGGAATCTACGTTTTGGTTTTGGCACAGATAAAGAGTGTGGACATTTTTTTTAAAGTGGTTTCAGCTAGACGGGGGTTTTTCGTGAATGATCGGCGAGGGTGGACCAGGGATTGGAGCTCAGACGAACACATACCATGGAAGTAACGATAAAACAAAGGCAGGCTTGCAACCTCTCTCCTGCGTGAGAAAGGTTGTTGGGAAAAGAAAAGGTCATCCCCCACTAAGCGACGAAGCCTATTTTGCACCAGTTTTAATCCTACCAAAACAACAACAAAAAAAACAAAAACAGAATAAATTGCCTGAAACGTGATTACACAACAACAACAACTATGAATATGAGGATATCAGTCGGCAAAATAATAAATACACAAATTCTGAAAAGATTCCAATAAAAATTACAAAAATAAATTGACATATAAGTGTCATAAATGTTGCTTCTTGCAACGTTTTTTATAATTAGCAATGAAAGAATAATACAATCTGCAATAAAACTAATACTAAACTATTAGATCTTAGTTAATGTATTGCATGGTAATGACAAAACTCTCGTTGTTGCAGTATTTGATGAGTTGACCTCATCCACTTCTGAGATTTATTAATGTTGTTAGAATTAGTAGGCATCAAAATAAACGAAGTCAAATAAAAATTAGTTTTCTACGTTAAATAACATCTCAATAAACAACCAAACAGTTTGAAAAGACAAACTATTTTTGTGTGTGTGTTTCTGGTGTAATGCTTCTGTAATCCTACCCTTTAATTAGAGATAAGCACTTTTTTCACTTAGACGTTTAAAAACATTTGAGGACAAAAATAACATATCAACGCTCGCGGAACAAATTTGTAACAATGCATTTATATTTCATGTGAAATATAAACCATTTTGTCCAACCCATGCGGGTAGGATTAATGAACTTGAAATGAATTGTTAAAATCGATATATGAAGATATCGGAAATCGTATGAATTAACCGATCTGTCAACAACCGGATTTGAATATCTTTCTGTCTCCCAAACTTTAACTATGTAAGAAATCAGATGGAAAAGATTTCCCTCAGGAAGATGAAAAAGAACTAAAGACATGGGTCAATCATGTAAATAATGAGACTGACATGATGATCTTGACAGAAGCAAACAATGCCTCAAGATTGATTATATTTACAAGCACGTGACGAAAAACTTTTGGGAATATGCAAATAAGCCATGTCAATGTGCTTGATAAATCGATGACGATAAGTATTCTTTCCGTAGTAAATAACTGCATTAAAGTCTGTAAAACAAAATAAATTTTCAATTCGTTTACCTACTCTTGTAGTAGCAACTCTGCTGTAAGAAATCGATTTCGAAATACTTATGCGCGATTTTTCATTCCACCGATTAATACAAACATTATTTTATCATTATATACTTGTGCCTTTACTTGTGAGACGGCTATATCTATATAATTATAAAACTCAAATGACATTGTAACGAGCTGGATGACTGATGTTATTCTGCTGGCTCTTGTTTTTTCATGTTCATATACTGTTTAAAAGGCGTGGTTCTTGGGGTTTATCAGATACTGGCCTGTGTTTACTATAGTTGCCCTATGTTGGTGGTTGATCTCTGAGAGCTTCAATCCTCCTCCCTTAGGATAATACCGTCTTGGAAGACACTGATTTCTATATATTATTTTATAAATCGTTAGTAGGTTATGTGCCTTTACATCTAGTACTCTTTGCCAATCTTCTTCCTCACCTTGGAATATTTGTATGCTGTTATCCTCTTCAATACCAAGGTACTTATAAGACTCGTGCTCTTCTAGATCTCTGCTGTCGATATCTCTATTTAGCTGCATATTTTCTGTGTGCGTCTTCTTCCCAGCTCTGAGTGTACACTTTACACACTTTTCCAGGTCAAACCTCATTCAGATATCACTGGAGAAGGTATGTACTACCTGCAGAAGCTGGTGCAGATCCGTGTAAGAGATGACATACCGTTTAAGATCACCTATAAAGAGCAGAGAGTGTAGTCTATTGCTTGGATCTCGATGGCGTCCCTGACTCAAATTGTATGCGCTCGGATTGTTATTCAGGAGCTTACTGAGTGGGTCTGTTGCCATACAGAAGAGTAATTGAGAGAAGCTGTCACCTCGGAATATTCAGCTCTTGATATTTACTTCAGATATGGTGGTTTTCAATATCTGAAGTTGAACCGCCAGTGTTTGTTTCCTCGCCGGGTGTATCTTGATAACTCAACGCACCAAAGTTACAATGAGTGGGGCACGCTGTCAAATGTCTTCTGGTAATCGATCCATGCAATGCTCATGTTTCGTTGCCCCTTCCTACAGTCTTTTAAGATAGTCTTGTTGATCAATAGCTGGTCTTTCGTACCGAGACATTTTCTGCTGCACATTGTCTGCTCTTTTTTAAGGTAGGTCCCAGGAGATAGGTAGTCATATATATCGTCGGCTACCAGAACAGTGAAAAGCTTGTAGTAGGTTGTTAGACAGCATATTGTTATGCATTTATTTGGGCGTTGTGTCTCTTTGGTGTTAGGTATGAAACTGGCGTCCCCCTTTGCCAGCCCTGGTGGTGTTGTTTCTTCACCTCTCGGCATTCTGCTGAAGCAATCACTGTAATAGCGATGGAGTGCAGTATATTGTTTCAGCCAGAAGTTTGGGACATTCTCGATGCCAGATGCTTTGTGGTTGGAGAATTGTGCCAGTTTTCTTGTTACTGTACAAAGAGTTATGACTGGTTCTGGAATCTTAAGTTTGGTTTTGTTGAGCCTAATAAGTTCTTCAATCCACTGGCCCTCTTGGTTGTATTTGCCTTCTGTTTCAACTAGAGGCCTCCGGTAGTTTTCTAGGTTTCATCTGCAGGGTGATTATCTACAGTAATGGTGTCCATAATAAGCTACCTGTAAAAAATCCTTTGATTGGTTTAAAACTGCCTGTTTTGAATCTGGAAGTTGATCTTGTTCCATTGGTTTTTAATCCTCTGGTAAAGTGCTGGTGTTTTTCCTGCTGTATTATGCTACCCCTCGATATTCTGAGGGTGGTACTTGGTACGAAGTTTTCTGACGGTGGTCATAGTGGACCCTGTACCGAGGGATCTGCGAAGAACTGTTTTATTTGGCTTAGTTCTCTTCCTGCAGAGGTTTAATTGTTTGTGCAACTTGGTGTGTGTCTGGAGACTCTGGAGCTTATGCGATGATTGTGGTTGAACTTTCGGGGATTAGTTTTTCTGTCGATGTAGAACTCAGCATATATGCGACCTGGTTGAATTCGGTGGGCATTACTATTGTTGATATTAGCCTGTTAAAAGCGATATTCACTTTCGCTATAACAATCTTAGCTCTTCCAGCCAGTTGGATCTTGGACAAAGAAGGTTTCCCCCTCATTCTCATACTCCTCACCTCCTCAATTGTGTTGCTGAGCTCCTTCTCCAAAGCTAACTGATCATCATCTGCTTCTGGGAGTACAGCTGATTGTAGTGATGGTGGCCCACGTGATTGTGGTGGTGATTCTGGCGATGGTCCTGTTAGCTTGTGTAGATTCCTAGGTCGGTGGTTGTTGATTCTCAGCGGAGAGTTTGTAAAGACAGGGGATATGTTAGCTGGACACTCCAGAGGTAGAGGAGCTGAGTACGTGCTGGAAAAACTGGATGGGTTCTGATGGAGGAGTTAGTGGGTGTTGTTGTTGGAGTAGGTCTATTGCGAGAATTTTTATTGAGTTTTCCAGGGAACACCTGTTGCTAACGAAAGAGCTGTAATTTTTGATGTGCAACAAAGTGTGTGGGTGTGTGTGTGTTTGTCATATAAGTATTCATAACACAATTTATAAGCATTTAAATATTACTATAAATATCGATTATGATCGTAGTAGCCAGTTTGTTTAACTCATCATATTTATTATTGATTTTACTTCTCTGATTAAAAAAATGTATCAAATTTACACGAACCTATATTTCCGGTAATTTAATACTTATAACTGCTCCTAAAAATAAAATACTCGATACGCAAATAGCCCACAAACAAGTAAATAAGCAAAATATATTATTTATTTAAAATTTATATTCGTACTATTAAGCATTTTGGAAATATTATATAGCTATCATTTATCACAAATGATTACGTGACATTAACGCTCGGCTAATGACTGCTTAGTCCGTTTTCATTTTTCTCATATGTCGAGCTAACATGACCCGTCAAAACCTTATTGTTGCACTTTAAATCCAATAAGTTATTATTCTCATAATATCAATGTTATAAAGATCTGCATATTCACATTATTACATTATTAGATCTTAGTGTTATTTTGTATTCTTTTGCATAAAAGAAATATACAGACGCTTGCAACTAGTGATCGAATAAACGGAAACGTATACGCAACAGCGTTATAAGTGAAACCGACGGACCAAACATATACAAAAATATGACGGAAAATCATAATGGAAATTTAACGGAAAAAGCAGCAAATGTAGGTCCTTGAAAGAAAATAATGAAAAAATCTCGACAATGGAATAAAATGAAAGCGTCTTTTCCCAAAAAATGTCGATCAAAAGAAATTGTATCAATGGCGTTTGTTCGTGGCCGCGTATTCGGTGAACGCCGACAACAGTGCGAATAGAAAGTAGAGAGAAACCGGTATAACAAACAAGAAACGAGACAGCGACAATAGACTCACAAAAGGGGAAAGAGATTAGAGGAAAACGCTTGTAAAAAAAAAGAAAAGAATAAAGGCAACAAGAAAATGCAAGAAGAATGAAAAATAAATATTTAAACGAATCAGGAAAATACAACGAGAAAAAGTCGACAAAGAAGAAAGTTGCCAAAAGAACACCGAGAAAAGTGCATAAATATAACCGTTATAGAAAAATGAACAATAACAAAAACATTAAAGAAAAAAGCGATATTAATAATGATAATAATAAATACAACAATGATAATAGAACGTTAAAATGCGGCAGGGAAAATATATCTATATTAGCAGGATTTGATCGAATGTAAAATATGTGGGACAGAAATATCAGCTTCGTTCATGTATTTTCTATAGCAACTATCGTACCATACAATATATGCCTTATATAAGTCCCATATCAATTAAGTAAAGAACATTATATTATAAATGCTTTTATTGTAATAATATTGTAAGGTAAATTGTTTATGTATAAATTTTTGCAAAAATAATCAGGTAAATATTTATTTTATTTCATAGTTCGTTTATTTAGGTTTTGGGGTAAGAAAAATCAATAACTATTGATTATTTGTTCCGTGCGGTTCTTAACGGCTAAAACATATGCAAGTTTCGAATCACAGTCCTAAATGACTGCCAATATCTAGTTATACGAAACAGCCGAGATATAGTGGAATAACTTTTTGTTGGTGAACATAATGTTTTTCTCAAATCGGAAAAATAGTAACTTGAAATACAACCAAATATCATTGCAGAACTATATATTTTGCAAATATATCCATAACTAAGAACGATAACCCTGCGTATTATCTTCACGTATTGAGTAGTATAAAGTAACATTTTAATAAATAATTGCAAGGCGTTGCCGATGACATCAAAACCTACAATACAAAATAAATTAAATCCGAAATTACAACAAAAGAAAAACTTCTGACTTATTTCCTGAGACGTATAAATGCATGATAACATTGTTAATCGTGCTTAATTATTGATTACATTAAATGATATAAATAGCAACTTTGCCAGCAAAAAATTATGCTGTTTGTTTTCATGTAAGATATTATTTTTCAGAGTTATGCGTATAAAAGTACGAAATTTGTAAGGGGTTCACTACAAAGTTACTATTTGTTTTCATTTATATTTAATATTGTTTTCATTTATGTTTACAACTGACGGGACATTGGTATTGTAAACATTGGCGCTAGGACAAAAAAAAACATTGGTGTTAGGACAAAAAACAAAACAACAAAGGAAATTGTCTCTTAAACTGTGATATTGTTCCGATCTTCATTAACTTTTTCTTCTGAAAATATTCATGATACTGGTGAATTTAAGAATACATTTCTCATAAAAGTTCATTCAAAGAAACTGCATATGCGCATTGTCTCACTTCACACCACGCTCATCTGGAATGTTGAAAGAGAAAAATACATATTATTAGTGGCTGATGAGCCGGCGAAAACGTAGTTGGCTCCGCAGTGAGGAATTATCTCTTGTTTATAATAGAACCAGCCATCATCTCATGGCCTCTTGACATCCAAACCTGAACGAGCTTGATTTCTTCTTGGTCCAGTCGTGCTGTTAATAAGAGCGATCGTTATAAACTCTTTTATCAAAGTGCACTCTGTGATATAGATCACAGTTTAGTCTGATCTAATATCACACTGGAATAAAACCGTAGCAGTTACACCGCTTAAAGAAAAATGAGAACATACATGTTAGGAAAATGACTCATCTGGGATTTATGGAAAAGTTTGAAATATTGTCATAGAGAAATATGAAAACATGCGAAACACCTTAAACTGCACTGCTCTTTTTACACTTGCTTCAATAATTCAAGCGTTACATGGAACCAAGAACATTGAAACTACATTTCTATGTTCTCTATCCACTCAACGATCTATTCCTATTGCCCCCCCAAGCAAGTGATACAAAATAGTACAGAAGGATCAAGAAGGATGAACAGACCGACGGAATAGCACTGACCAGACCTCCGCTGGACAAGTGCGAAGAGAACTGGGATCTTGGGGAGGCTTATTGCCAATCTAATTCCAGTGGAGACTTGCAATGAGTAAATGGTAAGCGGCTGTTAGGATAACATAAATCCATTTGCAAATGTTATCGAAAGAAGTGAAAATGCTGGAAACCTGGGGGAATTTGTTGCCATTCAGGAAACACTACAAGTTGTTTTCAAAGAAAGAGCTATGCTTATTCATGTGAAAATTCCTTGTGAGCCAATAATAATAATAATAATAATAATAATAATAATAATAATAATAATAATGTATTACCATAGTAATAAACAATGCATTGATGTTATTTAAAAGAAAACGGAATGAGTTCAGCCCAAAAAAATTCGAAATATTTATTTAGTTTCATAAATAATTATGAAATAATAATCAAATCGTATAATGTAGTATATGTATTTTCATTTTTATATATCTACGTTCTAACTGATATATGCATCTTGGACTGTCATGTATATATTGCAAATTTCTAATATACTAATGCTGTATACGTGCTACGTAATATATATATATATATATATATATATATATATATATATATATATATATATTAGTGTATATATATTGAACAGAATCCCCATCCCAAAAACGGAACAGAAGAAAGTCCAATATTTGGTTCAATCCCCTCATATAATAATAACGTCCAAACTAATATCCCAAAAGAATTCTTTAAATTAGTAGAAGATTCTTTCAAGCATCCTCACATATACAGCACGATCCTAAATAAAAACTCTATTAAATTATCCTTCTCAACTATGCCTAATGTAGCACAAACTATTATAAGCACTAATAATAGGAAAATAGAATCAGCGCAGAAAATAATTAATGGCAACTCTAGTCTAGCCCAACCAAACTGCAATTGTAACGACCCAAATACTGCCCACTGGAGAATGACCGTGTACACTCAGACGTAATATATTCATGCACAGTAATAGAAATCCCGCCTAATACGAGAACTAATAACCTGACAGCCCGAACCTATAGTACCAGTTACACCAGAGAGGATCCATATAACCCAATAAGCAATTGCACACAATCTGAACAACTTACCACACAGCAAATAGGTATAATCTCCATAGAACCTGAACATAGAAACTCAGGCCATCCCCAGACAAACGAAGAGCCTCTAGATACACCGCGCACGAGCCTTATAATACATGCCTACGTAGGATTATCCTCCTTCCCGATAAAGGCCAGAATTGCGAAACATTTACAATCAATCTCAAAAACTTCCCTATCTAACCTAGTTACAAATCTAAAACAAAACAAAACAGACTTTACATTAAAAGAGAAAATACTAATAAACTTCAAAGTCATACAGCTCAGGATCTAAATACTGCCTTCTATGTATCGCAAAGGCAACGGAGATTATAACGGCACCTACAAAATTAAACATCATCAATTCAAAACAAGAGGTAATTTGCAGTTGCAGGCACACGAGAAAGTTCAGATACGTAAATGCAATTAACCCCACTGAAAATGCACCACCGGACAGGAACTAGCTTATTAAGCCTCCTCGCCATCCATAAATTGCAAAAATATCCATCACTAACCGTTTCCCCTAGTATTGGACTATTTGTCAACACCATAAACCAATTTTTTAACCACCCATAAGCACTCGCAATCTAAAAAAAATCGCCATAAAAATAAACATCAATTCTTTAATATAAAATATTCGCACACCCTCTGAACACACAACCATTACATAACTTTAAATAAATTACCAGCCTAGAATCGCCTGCATCTTGGCAATGCCTAATTAACAATAAATTTGCTTTAAACATGTCCACAAACAACTTTGCCTAACAAACCCTATCCCCGTAAATATGTACACTAAACACCACCTGTTAAATTGCAACCCAACCACCAACTAGCACACGATGCAACGAGAATATAAACTACACAATATAAAACCTTGGCCCAATTGAAAATATAGCTTAGAAACCACTTCCCAGGGCGAAATAATTAAAACCTAAATCTAGAACAATCTAACTACCACCCCTAAACCCCACTGACGAGCCCCCCCCAATAAGAAATTATTTAAAAATCAGCGCATTTTGTCTCCACTATTAGATTTATACTAAGCCCTCCACCCAGTAATATTTACATTAAAACTTTTAAATGTACCGAAAATATAACATAAGAAAAGCTCCGATGATTCAACCCAACCCACCCCGTGACCCATACAGGTATATCCCCATCCCTATCCTACCCCCATCCGACTACCAACTAAGCGTGTTCCCAACCGCTTACAAGCAAACACGTGTATTTTCTATTTTCCTTCTAGATGCTACTTCCTACTGATAATATAACTTAGATTTGAACACAGTTGAACCAGTCCAGGTTCGGGTAATTTCAATCACAAAAGTCTCCGTTGAAAAAAATACAGTTTTTTGCCATCCAAATTAGGAGGAATAAGATTTCACCAGATCAACACATCTACAAAAGACAACCATAACAAAATATTTGGAGTAATATAGATCTTTATAGGAGAGCTATAAACTATGCTTCTTGTACCTCTTGGGGATTAGAACTACTAAATTTTGTAGTTATGCCGATTCGATGGACCTATCCCTCGTGTTCATAAAGAGAAAGTATGTATTCAATTTTCTAGGCCTGGCGTGTTCATATAAACTTAGATTTGATGGCCTTTATAATCGAACTTCAATAAATTTAAAGTTTTAAGGTGGACTCTTGATACTACCGTTCCCAGTGAAGCAATCCTTTGATTTAATTTAAACCGAAGGTTCACCGAATTCTTACGTTTTCCCAGCTTATTCTTAATCTCTCTCTCTCTCTCTCTCTCTCTCTCTCTCTCTGTATATATATATATATATATATATATATATATTATTGATATATGTATGTATATGCGTATACGTGTATGTATATATATGTATATATGTGTGTATGTATATATATATATATATATATATATATATTCTTTATTTTTCTTTATTTTGTACGGGACCACTTACCCCTCACTCCTCAACCCCATTTCCTGCTACTCTGACCCCCCTCTTGTCTGTATCCATTTCTTTTACCCACCCCTAATAATTAGTATTTACATTATTTTCATCAATATTATCATTATTGGTAGTAGTGCTGGTGATGTTTGAGGTAGTAGTAGAAGTATTGCTACTACTATTTTATTATTATCATTATTATTACTGCATTGTTTTTAACGCTATTACTATTGTTATTATTATTGTTTTTATCATCATCATCATTATTATTATTATTATCATCATCATCATCATCATCATTATAATTGCTGCTATTATTATTATTCCCGTTATTATCCCCGTCATTTCTACCATAACCGCTACCATTATCACTATTAACATTAATTTTGAATTTACTTCTATCAAAACTATTGGTAATATTATCTTTAATGTTTATTTTTAATGCTTACCTTTAATTTTGTCTTTTCTTTATCTTTATTTTTATCATCAATTTTACTTCTATTTTATTTTCATCTTTATTATTATTACTCTTATTATAATTTTCATTACTATTATCTTTCGTACTATTATAATTTACCTACTATTATTTGGTATATTTTTACCACTCTCATAAGTAGTAATGGTTTTCTTACTCCTCAACTTTGACATCAATAGGTATACTTAGTGTTTTGCATCAAGTTAAACGCATTCATAGTCATTGCCACCCTAATTTCCAACTGCCACCTTATGATTATACCCACTATATCATAACAGTAGAAACTTATAACTATATTGCAGCATATTACCTTTCCGTTTTACAACCCAACCCCCAAATTATAAGCGAATTTATAGCCGCCATTTGCCGTTTGGTAGGCACTAACCAAAATCAAAATTACCCACTCCATAGAAAATAGACACCCAACGAAGCGTTAAAATAAATTACCACGCAGCAACAATACACCCCTATTTAACCATAATACATATACCCCTGAATCTCAACACTATGTTAAAGACCATATATAATCTTATATATCATACTACATATAACAAGCTTCTCCTTATTTATTCAGAATTCGATAAAGCTTCCTCCCAACCTTCAATAATTCCTCTTAATCTCTTTCGTCCCTAATCTACCTTACGCTAGACGCCGCATCTATTCTGATTAGAAGCATTAGGCTTCGAAATGCCCTGGCATAAAGAGTCCCTTCTATCCCCCAAATTTTGCCTGTATTCCATTATTAAATAAATGATCCATTCTATATATCTACAAATATATGGTTTTGTTTCTTCATTTCATAGTCTTGTTGTCCTATATACATAAATATATATATATATATATATATATATATGTATATATATATATATTTAAAGTGATGGTTGTGTAGTTCCAAAGAGAGAAAAAATGTATATTTAAAAGAGTGTAGCCATCAACAATTGTGTTTTTTTTTAAGTTTTCATCATATTTTTATTTTAAAATATTTTTATAACGCGTTTCGAGCTTAGGGTGTGCTCTCTTCAGATATTTTCGTAAAAAGTTTTTTCTTTAAAATGGGAGTTTGTAGAATTACCTCCGCTGATATTAAATATGTTTTTCAGAGTGATGCGTGTGTTCAGACATTCTGTCTCCAACTGTAAGTGTTTACAGTGTCCGGTCAAAGTTATTTTCAAAGAGTGTTTTTTAGTTCATATGGTGAAGGTTTTTATGTTTTTTTTAGGGTTCTTTTTAAAGACTTTCTTTCCCCACGTATAGCATACACTCACACACAATCACATACGCATACATATACATTCATGTACATGTACACATGCATACGCACACGTACGCAGGCACACACACATACACACACGTACATACATAGAAATATATGTAGGAGCATACATATATACATATATACATACCCACCCACACACTCACACACGTACTCGCATACATCCACCGCTAACAATTACTTTTATTTTTTTATTTTATATATATATATATATATTTTTTTCCAACCAAAACACGCATGTATATATGCGCTTAATCATTCAGACATACGTACACGTACCCACACACACGCAAGTAAGATGGAGAATAGGTAGAAGATATATATATACACACACATACACGCACATACACCCATATATGTACACACATATATGCATGTGCACATACACTCACAAACATCCATATACTATGTAGGCACATACATATACACACACATGCACACACACAGACATATGCAGGGGCTCACACATACGCGTATATCCATATCCACACGAACACATTTACCCACTCATACATGTGCATACATATGTATATATATATACACACACATACATACGGATGTGTATACACTCATCCACCCACATATATATATGGGCACATGCACTCACAATCACACACACACACATACATATTCATACATCCCACCTTATGTATATATTGGTTGAAGTTTCCTTTCCAATCCAAGCACATATGCATACATGGATTCGGTCACCCAAACATAAGTGCACGTATACATACAAACAAGATGTAGCATAGATAACAGATGATACACACATATACACACACGCATACACAATCATATGTGCACACCCACGCACACACACATATACACACGCACACACGCGCGCACACACATATACATACGTTTAATTTCTAGTTGTTTGTTTAGTTAAGAGAAATGGTACTGTACTGGGTATGGGCGCGCGCACCCGCGAAAGTGTGTGTGTGTGCGCCTTCTTGTGCTTTTTTGTTGTTTCGTGTGTGAGGGTGCACACCTACCCAAGCATGCATGCGTGTAAGTGTATTTTGTGTTTTACCTATTTATGTGTATAATTATGGAGAGATGTTTAAGGCGGGGTTTAACTTTGCTATGAAATTTTTTTCTTGTGTTAGCAAGTAGAAGTAGTTGTCAGTTTGGAAGATGGGCATTATCTTGAATCTGCCTCCACTGCATGGGTGTATATATTGTGATACATGTAGGAGGCTATTTTCCGCGATTTTGATGTTGGATCGGTGTAGGGCTACTCTATTACTAAGGTTTTTTTTGTAGCGCCTATGTAAGATTTATCGCATGCTGGACATTTTATTACATAGATCACGTTTTTTGAGGTGCAATCTAGTTTTTTTTTAATTTTGAATGTTTGTATGGGGTTCGTAAATGTGTATGTGTTTCCCTCTAATATTATGTTGCAGACTCCACATCGTTTTTTATTGCATTTAGTGACTCCTTTTATTGCGTCTTGATTGAGTTTGGATGAAGTAAGAATGCGTTTTAGGTTATTGGGTTGGCGTTTGCTTTTTATTATTTTTGTTGTTTTAAGGAAGTTGTTTAGTTTGCTGTTTTGGTTAAGTAGGACGAAGTTTTTCGTTATCTCTGTGAAAAGCTCTGGGTTGTTTGTGTTGTGTGTAGAGACGTATGTTAGGATTTGTTCTTTGTTTCGTTCTTTAGGGGTTCTCAAATCTTCTACTGGTATATTTGTCGCAAGTTGGATCCCTTTGTCTATAAGTTGTGATGCGTATTTTCTTTTTCTTAAATTTATTCGTAGTTCCTTGAGTCGGATTTTTCGAAGGTTATTGTCCGTGATTATGGTGCAGATTCTACGTGCTAGGGTGTAGGGAATTGATTTTATGCAGCTTTTAGGGTGGTGACTTTTAAAGTGTAGGTATTGTTGGGTGTCTGTAGGTTTGCGGTAAATGTCTGTGATAATGTTATTGTCTTTAATCTTTATCAGTATGTATATATATATATATATATATATATATATATATATATATATATATATATATATATATATATAGCGTAAAGAAGTTTGGGTTAAAAAAATGAAAAAATAAAAATAAAGAAAACAGTTAAAATACCTGAAAAAAAGCAACTTAATTTGATCTATCCCAACCTTAACGCCTACATAATCCGACTTCTAAAATGTTTATAAATACAAAAGAGAATTCATCGATATAAGAATGAAGAAAAGAATTAACTGAAGTTTTTAATATAAATAGACTTAACACTTGCATAAGATGATTTTTCAAAATCTTCAGTTATAAAAGATGATTTTAAAATATATGGATGAAAAAAGAAATCCTTAACTAACACTTTTTAAATAGAAAACAGGGGGTACCTCAGCTGCTTACAATGTAGCTGTGTTAGAGATTTAAAAGCAGGACATATGTAAAATACATAGATCTCATATATATATATATATATATATAACATAACATAACATAAAAATAAAAATTACATTTACCAAAATGATCCAAGATGGTAAAACTAAAGTATATTATAAATATTAAAGAATTAATATTCATAAATTAATGCCAAACAGATTTAAAAGCTTGATGAAGCCAAATAGAAAAGCTTATAATATGAGCAAATAGTAAATAAAACATGTTAAAAACACTTTAAAAAAGAGTTAAAACATATTTAATCTGAAAAGGAAATACGTAATGAATGGATAGTCCTTAATCCGCGGAGTTTCGAAGAAATACTTTCATTCTCATCAGAGGGTAGGAATTAGCAAAAAGCGGAATCGGATTTTGCATACAAAATTATTTGATGAAACTGCAAGTAAGTCAAAGATCTTACTCGATACCAAATGTGAAGCAGAGGGAATATGGTAAAGAAATAGGTGATTTCACTTTAAAAAAAAAATCCTTCCTTTCAAGATTCTAATGCTGGTATGAGGCAGCCAGACCAGCTGGCAACATTGCCCTGCTTTTTATTTATACCAACCGAGAGCTTTTTTTAGTATCCTCGGTGTTCCCTTAGTGGACTTGTCTTAACCTCTTTTGCACTTGGTTCACCAGGAATATTAGTTAGGTAGGACTTGGATAATCTGGTGAAAGGCGAAGTATTCAATGACGGTAAAGTAAAAATAAAATGTAAAAATCCATGCATTTTTGGATTTTACCGTCATTGGATAATTTACATTTACCGAGACTATCCATTCACGTGAAATCACCTTTTTCTTCACCATATTTCCTCTGCTTTCCTTTTTGTTATCAAGTAAGATCTATGATTTACTTGCAGTTTCATCAAATACATTTGTATGCAAAATCCGATCCCGCATTTTGCTAATTGCTACCCTCTGATGAGAAGAACAGTATTTCTTTGAAACTCCGCGGATTAAGGACTATCCACTTATTAAGTGTTTCCTTTTCAGATTAAATGTGTTTTTAACTCTTTTTCAATGTGATTTTTGACATTTTTTATTAACTATTTGCTTTATATATATATATATATATATATATATATATATAAGACATGTATAAATCCATTTGAAGCCAAAACGGCAACGCGAATTTTTTTATAAAATAAACAGGTGTTTATTTTTATAGAAATATATTTCGGAGTAAGATTCCTTTATCAATCTTTTTTTCCTCTTCTTTCTCGACATGATGTAGTGGAAGATAGTTCGATGAAGAGTCCACGTGATGTTGTTTACTGCGGGTTTTTATGAAGCCGGATAGGTAACGCGTGGTCGCGCATTTTGAAAATCTGGGTAGTTATTTTTGTGTATATCCGTAGGAAGCATTGAGTGAAATGTGAAGAGTAAAACATGTATAAATACATTTGAAGCCAAAACTGCAACGCGATTTTTTTTTATAAAATAAAAAGGTGTTTATTTTTAAAGAAATATATTTCATGAAAAACCCGAAGTTAACAACATCACGTGGACTCGTCATCGAACTATCTTCCCCTACATCATGTCGAGGATGAAGAGGAAAAAAAAGATTGAAAAAAATCGCGTTGCAGTTTTGGCTTCAAATGTATTTATACATGTTTATTCAAATTTCACTCAACGCTTCTAACGGATATACACAAAAATAACTACACACACACACACACACATATATATATATATATATATATATATATATATATATATATTATTTCATTATCTGCAAAAAAAAAAATTAAGGTTTATAATATTTCCTCCATCAGTATTTTGTATTTACTTTAACAATGCGAGAGTTGACAAATTCTGATGAGGATGGAGCATAGCAATTTCTGCGTATCTTAATTACAATATATATATATATATATATATATATATATATATATATATATATATATATATATATATATATATTCCCGAAAGGATGAAACACTAGTGCCTGTAAGTATTTAATTATTATAGTAAAAAAATAATTATGACAGTCCCTGTCAGGAACTCGTTTCGTATCGTTGAACACTTTCAGGTGTCCCTCAGGGATCCATCCTGGGCCCAACTCTTTTCCTGATCTACATTAATGATCTTCCAAATCATATCCTTACATCATTTGTAGACATTTATGCTGACGACACTACCATTTATGGTACCACATCTAAGACAGTAAACGAGCAAGTTCTCTCCAATTCTCTCTCCTCTGATCTTGAGCACGTAGTACAATGGGGAAAGGAGTGGCTGGTTACTTTTAATGCATCTAAAACCAAGCTTCTCTCTTTACATCATCAACATTCTAATCCACATTTGTCATCAATTGAAATGAATGGCTCTCGTCTTCAGGAGGCCTCAAGTTTTGACAAGCTTCTGGGCTTGACCATTACTCCTGATCTTAAATGGAACACGTATATCAAATCTGTTGCCAAGGCCGCTGGAAAAATGGTGGGATCTTTCTATCGATCCAGTAGATATCTCACTGCTGATGCTATTCTCTACCTATATAAGAGCCAGGTACGTCCAAGGATGGAATACTGTTGCCACATCTGGGCAGGAGCTGCTAGAAAGGACTTGTCCTGCCTTGATAGAGTTCAAAATAGACTTCGTAGCCTCGTAGGAGATGTCCTTTTCTCCTCCTTGCAACCTCTATCTCACAGAAGAGATGTTGCGAGTTTGTCTCTGATGTATCGTTATTTTCATGGAAAGTGTTCAACTGAGCTTCAATCTTTGGTCCCCCCTCGCCAAACTTTCACAAGAAACACTCGTCTAGCTGTAAACACTATCAATAATTTCCCCCACTCTTTATCTGTGGCTAAACCTAAACGTAGATTCCATGAACAAAGCTTCTTTCTTAGAACTGCACGCCTGTGGAATTGTCTTCCGTTTTCCTGCTTTCCGGCTGACTACAATATGGTTGTGTTCAAGTCTAAAGTAAATAAGTTCTTGATGAGCCGTTCCATATAAGTTATTAAATTTACCAAATTTTCATTACTAATGATTACTATATTGACCAATTTCTACTGTACACTCTTTAACCCTTATCCTTGAGTGGCCTCTGGGCCTTGATAATGTGGTGATGCCTTTGTAAAAAAAAAAAAAAAAAAAAAAAAAAAAAAATTAAGTATGTCAATTTAGTTATTATGCATAGATCATCATTACGATAAGATCACTCTGTGACTGACGCAAAGAACATTTAAAATTAAAATGTTAAATTCAACATTATTCCACGCGGTTAATAATAGCCTATTGGATACGGGCTTTGTTAATCGAGCAAGAGATGGCTCGTGTTGCCGAGTTCGAATTTGTCGACTGGTGTTACTCGTTACACCCCCGCACTGAAGATTCCCCAAAGGATGAAATACTAGTGTATGTAGGTATTTAATTATTATAGCAAAAAATAATTATATATATATATATATACATATATATATATATATATATATATATATATATATATATATATATATATATATATGCAATTTACATCTACACACACACGCGCGTATATCTTCTCAATCTGATCTTCTCTCTCTATGTATATGTATATATATATATATATATATATATATATATATATATATATATATATATATAGCCGCCAATAGAATAATGGTTAGGAGCCTTGCCGGTCGGGTTTTAATCCTAGCTTGAGGTAGTTGCCTGTCTAGCTGTACTGATGAGCTGCGAAACAGTACTTGTGTGGATGACTATATATATATATACAGGGTGCCCACAAAATCTGGCTACATAGTCTACAGGATGCTTTCACAAAGTTTGGCTACATAATGTAGCAAGACTTTGTGGACTCCCTGTATATATATATAGTCATCCATCAGTATGGCAGAAAAAAGAATTCTTTTGAACCCTAGACGTCTTTCGCAATCCTCATCAGAGGCAAACAATGACATTTTAGTCGAATTATAGAGGGATACTTTAGTTATGATTCCCCACCGACCCCCTTTTCATCTCCCTACCCGTACATTTATATGCAGGTTATCATTCCCCACTGGTGATTATTATTTTTTTAATAATATTCATTATGTATAGACATACACAAATAAACCTATTTTATTTTTTATTTTCCCTTTACTCCTTCCCTGAACATATATTTTATAGCAATTGTACATATCAATAAATTTTAATTTTTTCCCCCTATTTTCTTTTTTAAAAACTATCAAAATGCCATCGTTTGCCCCTGATGAGGATGGCGAAAGATGTCCAGGGTCCAAAAGAATTTTTATTCCTATCATCTGTAAATGCCGTACCAGAAATAAACTCTTGTCATATATATATATATATATATGTATATATATATATATATATATATATATATATATATATATATATATATATATATATCCGAATGCAGCTATCCGAATGCAGCTAACAAAAATGCCATTTCAATACAGAGTATTTTCTTCTGTAGTGGTCGCCCATTTTGTTGTGATTTGAATATTATTCTTTTTATATACTAATTTAAAATATTAACTTAAAAATCCATTAATCGTATAAAGACGGTTCAGCAAATTCTGTCAAACAATTTCTTCAGAAATATCTTCGTCTGCTACAGTTGTGGAATTGATGCAATCAACTATGAATTATACAATATCGCGTCTTATGCATTGTTTAGATGCTTACTTAATTTTTGAAACTTTCTAATCGATGCATGATTATACCTTCTTCATTGCATTGAATTTACGATTGTATATATATTTCCTCTGCTTTTACACCATGGAATATCCTTTTTTAATCATGCTTTTTTAAAAATCTTCTCTTCTTTTACACTTTCATCCAAGCTTTTTAGTTTTTCAATATATGCTCTAAATTATGATGTATTCTATATTTTATTTTGCCAAAAACATTTCTCGGCGAAATAAGCCATTTGTTGAAAATCCATGCATTAAAGATGAAAACTTAAAAATTGTGTATTCTTTTTTATAACAAATTTCTTGTATTTTTAAAATTTATTTAATTTAAATTCAAATGCTTATTTGTACTATTACTCTTTCTCTCTCTCTCTCTCTCTCGTTTATTAAGCGTTTTACTGATTAAGATTGTCTAATGAATATTAATACTAATATGTATATAGGCTTAAATTTTACTGTAGTATATTATCTGTAATCTTAAAGTATTTTAAAATGTCAGTTAATATCTATATATATATATATATATATATATAAACATATAAATATATATATATATATATATATATATATATATATATACATATGTCTGTGTATTTGTGCCGTTATCTCTTTGTTCTTTTTCTCTCTCACTTCCGTCGTCCCCACACGTTTTCTTTTTCTTAACGAATACTCTGACCTGCGATATTGTGTGACCAGATGTGAAAAGGCATCGCTTAAAGATGGATCCAATGACTCATACCCAATAAAAAGGCACTGATAATGGCTGCCGTGATTACAGATGGCTGTGTTATCTTGTCGGCAATCGCGGTTCTCATTAGCACCGTTTTCATGACGCGAACAGACGTCGATTACCTTTTAATCGATTTTTCAGATAAATCAATCAGAATTCGTATTGATCGCTCGTATTGTCTATCCCCGTACCCACTCTTTTTATATTGATATTTCCTTTGTGTGCCTTAACAAGATGAACCTCGATGTGGTTTCTGACCTTAATCTACTGACCCACGTCGCTCTACAGTTCTACGGCTGCGCGAGCATTCCCTCTCAGACAATTGAAATTATACAAAATGGAGTTATCTTTCGCAGAACACTTCATGAAATAAATGCAGGAAGATCAATCAGGGCCAAATAATCAGAAGACGTCTTCGATGGCGAATGGCTTTTACTTCGATTGTCGGATACGAAAATATGCCGTCGGCTACGTTAGTTTTACAATTTCATCATCGCATCTACACCATAACATGTACAACATTAACTTACACCAACACTTCCAGGCGAGATGAATCCACTTTATAATGGTATACGCATGGAAAATTACGTTATGTAGAAATATTTGCGGAGTTGAATAATGGAGAAAGCTAATAATAAAAGTAGTTATTTATACAACGTAAAGAGTTATATTCATAGTGACGAATATATCTCATCGGCTACGCTATATATTACACGCAATATCACAAGCAAAGCATCAACTCTATGCAGTGTTACCCTGGAAAACTGAATGAGTCCTTTAAATAACAAAATTCGGAAGAATTGACTAACGCAATGAACAACAAAAATTCTTTAATAATATATATTTTTTCATAAAATATTATATTTTAAACGAAGTTTTAAGGACATACATTTCTTGAATTTTAGATACCAAGTGCACCGTGGAATTACAAAGAAGAATATAATATCGTCTCACATAACACTTTAAAGAAATACCGTATTGCAAGAATTGTGGAATAAAAAGTGAATTGATATAACAACTGATTTTTTTTTTTGGGGGGGGGGTGAGAAATTCAGTAAATACCTGTGAGAGAGATGTCTAAGACAACGAAATATTTATTTGAATAAATTGCTATTTTATAATTATTTAATAGAAATGCTTTACTTTAATTCACTGTGTGTTATGTAAAATTACAAAGTGAGTGATACACGAATTACCATTAGCGTATAAGCGATGCTCTTTGTGAAAACAAATCGAGCTTAGGTAGTTCGGACGATGTTAAAACATCGTAAAGCTCATAACTCAAACAGCAGCCGCCGATACCGTAGTGGTTAGGAGCTTGACTGTCGAATAGAGGGTCGGGTTTCAGTTCTGGCTTGAGGTAATTGCCTGTCTAGCCGCGCTGATGAGCTGCGAAACGGTGCTGTATGTGGATGACTATATATATATATATATATATATATATATATATATATATATATATATATATAATTTTCCCCGGATAAAACCAAAATATAAATTTTCGCATGGGTTTGAGTACCCAATATATTAAGTCTAATGTTTCTAGACAAAAAAAAACTGAACGTAGAGTCTGGTAGACAAATGTTTGAAACAAATACACATACGTATATATATATATATATATATATATATATATATATATATACACAAAGAGGTTTGCGTTTACTGTAGCATTTTTACGTAAATATTACGCAAGCATAGATCATGGAGAATATCTTCCTTTATATAATTACACGTAATAGTTAACTAAGGTTGTCCATCCCATAAGAAAACAGACAAAAATAATAGGGAATTTATTTAAAT
Source organism: Euprymna scolopes (assembly GCF_053919585.1). Taxonomy (NCBI): domain Eukaryota; kingdom Metazoa; phylum Mollusca; class Cephalopoda; order Sepiida; family Sepiolidae; genus Euprymna; species Euprymna scolopes. The sequence goes on from NC_136497.1 coordinate 31,902,457, forward strand.
GAATGTTAAATATGAAAATTAGCTAGATCTTTTGCAGATAAATGCAATTCCACGACTCATATATAACAAAGTTTTATTTTCTTTTTAAACAAATAAAAAGTGGTTTAATATGAATTTTAATACACACAATAAAAACAAACTTATAGAAGTGTTGATCATAACATACTCTACAAAGACCATATAAGGACCATATATTCAGACTCATCCTAAGTGATGATTTAAGCCCGAGATGTTTGTGCAAATTACATTTATATGTGTATGTTAGTCGATTTGAAAACCGGAAGAAATTTCAAGGGTTAGCAGATCTAAAAATAATTAGTAAGTGTAGAAAGGCTTCTTGGCTTAATTAAGCTGATTGTCTCTTTATTAGATGTATTTACGTACAAGAGGTACCAGAAGAGCAAGATAATCGGTTCACATTCCCCTGAAGTACTTCCGAAATAAGCATTGAATAAAATACAGCGGTGATAGAAAAACAGAAGAGCGCTTATTAGACAGGATTGGACATATAATATTAGAGTTATCTTTTGAACCATAAGAGGGATAGATATGTGAGTGGTTCATTAGCGTACATGTAACGACAATACATGCTTGCCAGTCGGTTTGCTTCATACTCCACACTGGATCCTTCCAACCACCCCCTACCTGACTATCCTATGCGGAGTGACGCCACGCTACACGATCTTAAAATCACCCCTGCTCAGGTGCATGCTATCATAAAAAAACCTTGACACTTCAAAAGCATGTTGACCCGATCTCATCCCAGCTGTACTATTTAAAAAGTGTTCAGCCAAAGTAGTTCTAATTCTCTCCAAACTCTACAACAAATGCTTTAATGAATCTTGCTTTCCGGGCTGTTGGAAAACTGCTTCTGTGGTACAAGTATTCAAGAATTCTGGCAAAAGAACGGATCTATTAAATTATCGCCTCATTAGCCTCCTCCCACTTTTTGCCAAAATATTTCAGACCTTAATCAACCATGCTCTAGTCCATCACCTTACATAGGCTAAACTTCTGACGTCCCAACAATATGGATTTAGACAAGCCCGTTCCACAGCAGACATGCTAACTGTAATCTCTGAACGTATATACTATTCACTAGACAAAGCGGGGGCACGGAGCGGTAGCTCTAGATATATCTAAGGCTTTTGACAGGGTATGGCACGAGGGTCTCCTCAGGAAAATTAGATAATACAGTATCACTGGTAGAATACTTAACATAATTAAATCCTTCTTAGATAAGAGAAAAATCCAGGTTGTCCTCGACGGTCGTACATCTAAACAATATGATATAAATGTGGGAGTGGGTGAAGGGTCTATCCTATGACCTCTACTGTTCCTGATATTCATAAATGACAAAATTGCCTCTGAGTGAGGTATATATGCTGATGACACCACACTCTATAACAGGCACGACAGGAAAACAAATGAACATATATCTAAAGAAATGGCAGAAACACTAGAGGATGACCTTCAATCTGTAATGAAATGGGGACAAAAATGGATTGTCACATTCAATGCCGCCAAGACTAAGCTAGTTTCATTCAATAATTACACGAAACTTTTTCTACCACCTATAGCAATGGCCAACGACTCTTTATCTGAGAGTACATCTTTCAAACTCCTTGGGTTAACGTTCACAGTAAACATAAGTTGGAACAATTACATTGAAGGCATTGCCAGGGCCGCTGCAAGGAAGGTGGGCTCTCTCTACCGTGCTAGAAAACTACTAACACCCGAAAGTATCCTGCACCTCTATAAGGCCACCATTCGCCCATGTATGGAGTATTGCTGTCATATTTTTGCTAGTGCATCTGCTTCTAGTCTCTCGCTCTTTGACGAGGTTCAAAAGAGAGTCGCATATCTGACAGGCCTTGAACTGGCGTCTAACTTCAGCCTCTGTCCGATCGACGAAATGTTGCATCCCTCTGCCTGTTCTACTTTAATGGTGAATGCTCTGACGAACTACAAGCACTTGTGCCCCCACGACATGAACACCCTCGAAAAACCCGACAGGCTGCTAAATCTTACCCGGACACTGTAGAGATCCCTAAATGCAAAATATATTTCTACTCCAGTAGTTTCTTCCCAAGAACCGCTAGACTTTGGAATTCCATTTCAGGTCCCTGCGTCCCCAACTGTACTGACGTGCAGAAGTTCAAGTGTAACGTGAACCAACATCTTGCTACCCAAATTCCTACATAGAATCCAAATGTAAAAAAAAAAACCAAAAAACATAAGGCATAATCTAATCATTTTTTTTCTTGTGAATACTCCACATGGTCAAAAATCATCTCGTTATTTTTCACATTGCGTCGGGAAGAAGCAACATCCCGTTGTTATATATTCGAGAATTTCTACGAAAATAAACTATGCATCAACAAGAAAACCATTTTGTCATCTCACTAATCTTGTAAGCCGGATAGTCTAAGGGTGGTATCATCGTTACACGACCTACAGCATGGTCAAATAAACCCCACTGTCCTTGACAGTGTCTTCTATGTGTATATTTCGATCCATGTTTCTTTTAAATGTAAAGCCGAAGTTACACATTTTCTTTCTTAAGTGAAGTAGAATTAAGCATGGCAATAAGCAGTAAAAACAGATTTCTTATAATTATTAAAAGAAAGATTATTCGAATTTCTGCCTTTCGCGTTAGTATTTTATTGATTGGATGACAACTATCATGAATAAACTGAATTCTGTCTTGTATAGGTTCAGTAATACAATATGAATTTATTTTCATATAAGTGTCTTCAGGGCGGACTCTGTCAAAGGTTTTAGATATATCAAGCGTTAACTGCTTGCTTTATCTTCGTTGTCCAATGTTCACACATGCTTATAATGATATCAGAAGTAGAACCTAGGGAAAATTAAGATCAACATTGACGAGGTTGCGTAATATCATGAAACTAATTAAGGATACAAATGTTTTAGAGAACTGCGAGAGGAGACAGATGGAGCGTTGATATTTAAGGTGCGCTCGTTCACCATAATTTAAAAACACTCTTTCTACAGAGACAATTATAGAAAGGAATTCTGGCAATGCATTTGTTGTGAGATAAGGAGAGCACATGGGCCAGCTCAGCGGAACATTTTATTCTGTCTATCTACAAAAGTGAAAATGAGTGTGTGAGGATATTTCTCAACCTATATACTTAATAAGTTTTTGATCTACAGATTTGCCATTTGGTATATAGAGTATTCAGGTATTTGGGGGATTTGTCAACTGGCTTTCTATCAGAAAAATAACTGCTAAGGGGTTAAAATTGAAAAGATGGAACTTGGAGGCGAACGGATTTTAATCTGTTTATAATCTGTTAAGTATAAGTAGGTATGAAAACACTTTTTAAAGATCGAAACAAGCTTGCCCAGACTGGCAAGCTTGTTATCGTACTTGACACACTGTCATTAGGTTTTTGATTCCGATCCCAGCTCGAGTATTTTATTTTCTTACAAAAAGTTAATTGTTTAGAAAAAAAAACATAATAATCGAGTGCACATGTCTATGTTTCCTCTAATTTTTACTTAACTTTTAAAGGAATTTAACGTTACATTTAATATCTACGACATTTTTTCTCATAATAAACAAGTGTTCGCATTAATTAAAGTAAAATATCTAAGCGTATTTTACGACCGTTCAACGCGGAGCAGACGGTTGTTAATATAGTTGATATAAGATCAAGCTCACGTATTCGTGATAGCCAGGACAGAGAAAATTGTTACGGTTCGATCTTTAAGTGTAGCTAGTCTTCAATGAGAACATTTAGAAATGAGTTGTTTGGGGACGGACAAGTATAACATATATGTAATTAATATGTTTGAGCGTTCAGGACATCACAAATAAATTAAACAATTAAAACGTAGGCTGTCCCCCCTTATATTAATACAACTTTAATAATTTAGGTATCAATCATAACTTTTTAAAAATCATAACTCTTTTTAGATTTAGGCAGAAAATTAATGCATATAATAAACATAGGCTAAGACATCTTAGAGTATTTCACAACGGTTAGTATCTGTGGAATACTTGCTTCTAAAAATAAGTACGAATTTTTTATTTTGTATGTGTTTGACGTGAAATTTATGTATAATATTTTATATAGTTAAACATAATGTAATTTTATATTCTTCTGTGCGAAAAAATATTAGCCTGGGATTTTAAAGTTTCATGACATAACAAACGAATGAAAATACATTGGGAAATCCGGAAAATAATAGAAAAACTAAATACTCGACAATCGAATGAAACATGGCAGCTATATTTTTCTTATATAGTTTAATATAAAAAAAAGATATATTTTAATTGAAGCGTAAGGAGTTGTTTAATAAGAAATGAATATTTAGTATAAGGCAGCCTGCATAGTCGTAAGATTTTCTCTACGTGAAATTAATTTTTTTGGCATGTAGGTATAATCACGAAACCAGGTAGCAAGTGGGAAATTCTAATTTGAGTAAAAAAAGATGTTTACAGTGTAGTGATGCGATTTAGCTGCTAGTCGTGCAAATGGAGAGTATTTACGTTGTGAGGTTACAAGTATATTACGTCTGTTCAAGGACATTCCATGGACATATTTGTAAAAAAATAGTGAAACTTAGCGAAATCTAACACGCTAGAATTTCTTTTCATCTGTCCAGAAAAGGAAAATTAGCGGTTATTGAAATAGTCCAGATGTAGCAACTAAACTCAATGCACGGACAAATTGTTGTTTCATATAGAGATAATATAGTACCTTCCAGAAATACTTTTCTAGCTTAGATGAAGGAGCTTACGGTTGTTGCAGTAGACTTTGCAGCATATTCTTTGTACTTTATTCTTTGTACTTATTTTGCAATCGTGATTTTTTATAAAGTTAAACCTTGAAATATCGACGACTGCAACCGGTATGGCGTAAGGTTTCTTTGTAGATAAACGTGTTCTTTGAAGCATTGAATACAGTCATTTATATATGTGTATATGGGCGTATTATGTCCATGTGTACATGTAAAATATGCTTTAATCTGTTTCGGGTGTACTTATTTATTTGGTTAAGAAATGGAAAGTTTCACAGTTCGTATATATTGATTACTAGTTTACGGTTATGTTTCTGTTGTCTTGGTTAATTTATGATGTATTTTTGCCCGTTTACCTCCCATTGTTATGCTGAATTAATACATTAGATCGACGGCAGCGAATTTTAGGATAAAGGATCTTTAAAATGTTATATTTTGTATGTGGAAAAATATTACTTCGCACCTATCCAGTCCAGATAATGCCGATCATTTTTAGGTGAGGTGTGGCGTTAACTTACAATCATACAGTTATAGTTTTATTGATGTCATATATGCTTATCAGTTCTGCAGCGGGTTCTACCTGTCCGGCCTGCGCCTCTTCAAGTGTTTCTTTAATTTTTTCAGACGTTTTCATTGTTGTCATCTGTGGTACTTAGCCAGCCATTAATCTGAGCCGATGTCTTCCATTTTTTATCAAAGATTTTCAGGATTGTTCCTGGTGTTCCTACTATTATTGGTGTTATCTTGACATTTTTCATTTTCCATATCTCTTATAGCTCTCTGGCCAGTTTCATGTTTTTTCTGCTTCTCTCTCTCTCTCTCTGTCTGTCTCTCTCTCCCCTTATTAGTCACCTTTTGTTCTGACTGACGGCGGACTCAACAATCTAGTATGATGTTTCCTTCTTGTAAACTAATAAGTCATCCGGTTTTCTATGTTGGATGCTGATATCTGCTTGTACATCCACGCCCATAGGATTGCGTGGCTTTTGTTTTCAAGCACTGTTGCTTGTTCGTGCTTGTTCCAGTTGTCTGTGTTTTCAAGGTGCAGTTGTTTGCACAATTTTTGTGCACTGCTATTCCCACTTACTCATGTGTATTTTTATATTATTATGGGGCTAGTTTGTTTCATTCACTTAAGATGTGTTTATTTTTCAGTCCACTGGGTAAAAAATGTTTCCTCTGATATGTTTGATTCTAATCGCGGTATTGAGTGTCGCTCTTTTAACCTATTAAGTATTTTGTTTTGATGTTCTTTTCGCAGCCATGCCCAAGTTTTTTCGTGCATATTATCTTTTTCAATCCATATGGCTCGTCTGTGTAGTTATTTCTTCCAATGCTTTATATTGGTCTCGTATCTTTCCTCTTTGTTCATTTTTTTAGCGTATCTTACTGCAGTATTTAAAATTTTTGTGTTCTTCGTTATATATTGTTGATTATTTTTCGTATCGATTACACAGTTTTCAATAGTTCTCTTACTTCGAGTACTTATTGGTCCTCATGTTTAGGTTAGAGAATCGGATTGTACATGTGAATAATTAAAAACATACGAGTTTTGATATTATTGAAGGAATCCTTGATGATGATTCGCAGCAAAGTCGAAAGTACTCGGTATAATTTCAACATTGTTTCATTCGATAATGTTTAAGTTTAAGAAATATATAAAATATATTTTTGGATGATTTAATAAAACTTTCCTTATTTTGCGTAATAAAGTTTGTTTGAATGAGTTAATTTTGCCTATCTATATGGCAACTATATATTGATTTAGACATCGTTCTTAAAGAACAATCTAGAAGATCTCTCTTTTCCCCTTTTCTTTCTTCCCTTCACCATCCCCGTTCCGTATAGTTTGTATAATGTTCACCTTTTTTTTTGGAAGAATCATTGTGTTTACGCAATTGGGAATTTGAAGGCCTTCTTGTTTATCTCCCTTTTGTATTGAGGCCTGGACGTGTATTTGCACATGCGTAGCAAAAAGATGTCATCTCGCGGTCGGTAAACACGCGCAAGCGCAAGGCGCGCGAATGAATGAGTGTAGCACAGTTTTTACGCCTGGCCTTATCATCGCCATTATTAATGGCAGGTTCTGGAGTGACGTATTGTTAAACTCACGCGCCTTAATCTCGCCAAGTCACGTTCGTCGACTCAAAACAAGATGGCCTAACAAACTGTTATAGATAGACGATAAACGCATGTACCTGGCATTAAAGCCTGTTGAAGATTGCAACTGTCACTGTGCACATATTTAACACATACACATACATGTGCGTGTGTGTACATATGTTCATGTGTTTGTGTATAAACAGATAGGCAGAGTGAAAACAATTACTTATGTTTGTAAACAACGTTAATACACACGCATTAGCTCAATATTAAACTAAGACGCGTGAAACCGGTGTGAAACAGTACAAATATAAGTATATTCAAACAGTAACTAAATACAAATAATAAAGAGTGGCTTGTAACATGTAGGAACACAATATACAAACATAAAAACAAACACATATATACACACACACATTTTACACTCATAAGATTATCAGCCTCATAAAACACGATGCTTTGAAACAAAAGATAATCTTACTATTTTCAAATATAGTCCTTTTTCTAAATCAATTCACTTGCTCCAAAGATCATTTAGCATGTTAGCCTAATAGAGCGTTTTGTCCCGATCTCTAAAATAATTCTCAGCACAGATTATCTTATCAATATTTCCTAAATTGCCACTACACAGATGGGATATGAGTTCGTGAAATAAAAAGAAATAAAACGGATGGGTATAAGGCGAAACTAAGCAGTATATCAACCTTGCAAACAGAAGACTTGATCTCATATTCACTCTGTTTCGACACGATTACTTTATGCAAGTTTTGTAGTTCTGTTGCACCGTGTTAGTCATTAAAAGTGTATCTTTCGCAAAGATTTTGAACGGGGAAAATAAATACCATCTATTTATTATATGACATTGCCTATATTAAATTATTTAGACGCGATTAACCAGCATTTTCATTTTTTGTATTGACATTTGGAATAAGGTTTTACACGAATAAACTTGGTTTTATCTTGGTGTAATCAGATGAATTATTTTATGAATAGCTTAAATAGCCATTTAGAAGATTTAAAGCAGTTTTTATTTTTAGTTCCGCGCAAACATTTTAGGTTTCAGTCCTGAAGGAAATCTCTTATCGGAAATCTCTTGACAAATACCACCCATGTAATACTTCATGGAAATCACAATACTTTAAGGAATACTGCAACATTTGTCGCAACCACATGTTACCGTTTTTGTTTATAACGTGAACGAAGTAAACGCAAACACACTGTCGGCTGAAACCCGACTCCCCCGGAAATACGCTACGACCATGTTTATTAAAAATAGGAACATCAATTATGAAACAACAACGAAAAACACAAAAAATATATATCTATCACAAATTAACAACAACAACAACAACAACAAAAAAGAACTATTAATTCGAACGTAGATTTAAAGAAATAGACTTAATAAACACCGCAGATTACTGTAAGTAATATGGTGCGAAATTAATTATCGTCATCAACTATGTACCTACACTGTGGAGTCTGCATCTCGGAAGATCCCATATAAAACTAGCGACTCTTACGGCAAATTTCCAGATCAGCTAGAAGCACATTCATCTCGACTTGGTAAGAATCAATTAGCCATGTTTCAGTGGGAACCAGGGGTGGAAGATCATGATATTTACTCCACTTTTTACTGCTTCCTGCCCCCTGGGTCTTAGCATTACTACCTGCTACTCCACTTTCTGAATTTTTTAATCTGATTGCACTCAGGTTTACTTCCAGCGACTCCAGCTTACTCCTGCGGTTTTCAGCTCATTCCTGCAGGTTCTAGCGTCTCCGACTTACTCATGCAGCGACTAACGCCCCTAGCCTACTCCATTTACTCTCCATCTCAGTTTTGCAGCTTCCCGCCGGCTTATTGCTGGAGCGACTCCAGCTCACTCTATCAACTCTCTAGCTCACTCCTGCAGCTTTCAGCGACTCTAGCTTAATTTTGCGTCTTTCCAGTTCAATCTTGAACAATCAGTGCTTCAACCCATTGGCTCCTGCGATCCATTGATGCTTGGCTCCCTGTTCTAGTTGCTCAGCGGCGTCCAACTACCTTTGTCAGTGTCCAGCTAGGTAACAGTTATCAGAAATTGTTTCCACTGACGTCTCACTACTTACTCTAGTTTACACTGACGTCAGGTTACACTTCCCAATGCCCACTGACGTCCAGCTATCCGTTCCAATACCCACTGACGTCCGCCTACCCGCACTAGTTTCCACTGGCGTTTTTATACCCATATCAGTGCCCACCGACATCCAACTACACGGGCCAGTGATCACAAGTGTCCTACTACCAGTTCCATCCCCAAGGATCCAAGAATCCAAACCCTGTACGACGCAAGTTTTCGTTCCGATTTTCCTGAATATTTATTTACCATATATTTCATTTTCTTTATTGGTTAAAATAAAGCATGATACTCGATCTCTTTAACCGATTATCTGTGTTAGCCCCCCTCTCCCATTCTCTCTCTCTTTCTCTCTCTCCTTCTCACTGCCCTGTGCACCCACTCTGAAAACATGGGTCTGTAAAATGGAAACTTTACTGCGTTGAAAGACACCCCTAAGATAAGTAGGTGAGAAAAAATTAGTTCCTTTAATTAGAAAGTGATAAATTAAATACTGTACTGTATCTATTTATTTCATTCTGGTTTTATTTTCTTACTGATCAAGGACGCTTATATGAAGTTTTCTTTTTTTCAGTCCACAGGGTTGCGGGTAATATTTCAACACGGGATAATCCCCAACGGGGTTTGTGCTAAAAAACGTTTATATTATTTATTTTATTTAATTTTGTTTAATATAAGTTTATTTCAGTTAGTCCTAAAAAGGCAAATCCAGAATATTCAAAACAAAAAAATGCTTCCATTTTTTAAGGATTATTGTTTTATTTTGTCTACAAATATAAACTGGAAGTCTTGCACAGTAGCTACACATAGAAATATTGTAAGTCGTACATGCTGAGTAAATAACCATAAATTCACCCTGTTCCTCCTCTATTTCTATCTCTCTGTCTATCTCTCTCCTTCTCTCTCACTCTCTTTCTCTGCCCTGAGCACCCACTCCGAAAACAGGGCTCTGTAAAATGGAAAATTTAGTGTGTTGGAAGAAAGCCCTTGAAAATTAAGAGAGAAAAAGAAATTATTAGCTTTTAATAAAAACTAGTAGCGTAAGTATCGTAATGTATTCATTTATTTTAGTGTGTTTTTATTTTCTTGCTGACCAAAGATTCAATGCCGTCTATGTGAAGCTTTCCTTTTTCAGTCTACATGTCCAGGGCAATATTTAAACGCGAGATAATCCTCACTTATTTTTTTTTTACCTAATGAGTGATTTTTCTGACAAAGGGGAAGAGAAAAAAACTGTATTCTTGCTCGGCAGTATTTTGTGTGAACAGTCGCCAGAGATGCTGAAAATCTGTTTATTTTTCTATCCTTGTGGCCATATTACTACTAAGGGTGGTAGAGGTAAACGTTTAAACTGGGCTAACGTTATCGGCCTCATAGTCAGGGACCCAACTTTGAGTTAACCACTAATGAGACTGTCTTATCAGCAGGCGCAAAATACTGGGGCTGCTGTATTGCCATTTGGTGAATGGATTCTGGACATGCAGTAGGATTGGTAGGGTCCCTCGATGCCATATTAGTGGGTAATTGTCACGGCTTTACTTATCACGTGCTACAAAAATTATTCGTTTCTTTTTCTTTTATTTTCTCTCTCTGCCCTGCTCTAAGCAAGTCTGGCGACCTATTCCACAAATCCCAAATCTCAATCATGAAAGGTTTCCAGAAAAAAAAATACTCGATTAACATCAGATCTTCATAGACTTCCAGCTACCATGCCTTCTTCTCCAACATCAGGCGCCTTCATTAAAGAAAACTTTCCATGTGGTAGGGACATCTCCAGAGAAGATTCTAACTTATCCTATACTTGCTTCCGTGTCCCACTTGCTCATCCTACTGCGTTTATATTTACACTCTATCCCTCCCATAACAGTGTAGTTACTATCTTTAAAAGCATATTTGAAAAATTGACCACGTCGTGTCTGCGTACCCCTCAGCAAACATTCACGTCTGTGGAGACTTCAATGATTACAATGTGGAATGGTTAACCCACTGAAAAAAGTTCGATGACGAGGGGAGGTTCTGTCACGACTTCTCAATTGCTTATGACCCCACTCAGATTGTTCATGAGTCCACCCGTGTTCCCGACACTGACTGCCAGTAATAAAGTTTCCTTTCTCACAACTTGCCCTGAACTATGTTAATCTTCCGTTCTGTCTCTACTGGGATCTTCCGACAACTCTGTTGGATCAGTTAAGATAAAAATGAAATGCAATAGATCCACAAATGTACCTCTCCATCGTACATTATATCTATATTCTATGGCGGACTGGAATAGCTTCCGTACATTTATATCAGATCTACCTCTGCGTTCCATGTTTAAAAAAGATGTGTCTTCTATAGAATCAGACCTGACAGAATGGATAATTGTAGATATTGACCGTTTCATACCCTCAAAAATATTCCAGCGAAAACCTAACAGCCAGCCGGCGTGGTCTCCAGAATGTGCTGCTGCCATTACACACAGACATAACATTTTCCCTTGCCTCGAACGTAATAAATGTACTGAAACTAAAGCTGCTTTCAGAACCGTCCGCAACTACTGTAAAAAAACAATAAAGAACGCAAGAGAGTTGTATGCTCAGACCGTTAAGTCAAAAGTAGCTGAGTAGCGGCTTGGTTCCCATCAGTTTTGGCAAATAGCAAACAGAATCCTGAAGAGATTTGTATGCTCTATCCCAACTATCATCAATGTGCCTGAGGTAATCTCTTGAGCATCAGACAAAGCCGAACTCTTTATCAAGATCCTTGGAGCTAATTCTCCCCTTCTCAACCGAGGCCGCCAACCCCCAGTATTTCCTCGTGTATCTGAAAACACGCTATGCGACATACAAATATCTGTACGTGATGTTGCCAAGCTAATCAAAAACCTTGATTCCAGTAAAGCAACTGACCCTGACGGCATTCCAGTTATAGTGTTCAAAAAGTTTCAACCAGAACTGGCGCCCATGCTTACATAGTTATTTAATCGTTATCTTAATGGGAAATGCTTCCCAACACCTCGGATAATCTCATTAGAATGCCCTGTATCAAATAATTCAGATGATCGCTCACCCCCCTCTCAGTACCGACCTATAGTCTCGTGTGCGTCATGAGTAAGCTGCTAGAATATGTGTTAAATAGAGAAGTAGGCAATCACATCAGCAAAAATAACATTCTTCGTTACATGCAATATGGTTTCCGTTCTGCTCGATCTACAGCAGATGTGCTTACAATTATATCTCATAGGATTAATGAAGCTCTCGATGGAGCCTTCTCTCTTTAGGGCAATGGCTCTTGACATATCAAATCGTTTTAATAAGGCATGCCATACATGTCTACTTTACAAGATCTCCAGCTATGGTATAGCAGGGAATGTCTTCTCAATTATTAAACTATTTCTCTCTGATAGGTTCATAAGAGTCGATATGCAGAAATCAGAAGTTCTCAATATTAATACTGAATTCCCTCAGGGGTCCATCCTGGGCTCTTCTCTGTTCTTGATCTACATTAATGATCTTCCAAATCACACCCTTACATCATTTGTAGACATTTATACTGACGACACTACCATATTTGGTAGCACATCAAAGATCGTAAACGACCAAGTTCTCTCTGATTCTCTAATCGTTAGCACGAGGTACACTGGGGAAAAAGGTGGCTGGTTACTTTGTATGCATCGAAAACCACGCTTCTATCTTTACATCATCAACGCCCTGATGCGCATCTGCTATCAATTGAAATGAATGGCTCTCATCTTAGGGAGGCTTTATGTTTTGACAAGCTTCTTGGCTTGACTTTTACTCCCGATCTGAAATGGAACAAGGTCGCTGAAAAAATAGTGAGATACTTCTACTGCTCCAATAGATATCTCACTCCTGATGCAATTCTATACTTATATAAAAGCCAGGCACGTCCAAGGATGTAGTGCTGCTGCCACATCTGGACAGGAGCTGCTAGAAGGAGCTTATGCTGCCTTGATAGAATTCAAAATAGATTTCGTAGCTTCACTGTAACCTCTTTCTGTTCCCTGCAACCCTTTTTCTCACAGAAGAGACGTTGCGAGCCTGTCCTTGCTTTATCGTTTTTCTCATAGCATATGCTCGTCTGATCTCCAATCTGTGGTTCCCCCTCGGCAAACTTTCACGAAAAACATTCGCGTATCTTAAACCGCTACCAATAATTTCCCACACACTTTATCTGTGCCTAATAATAATGCCTGCTTCTCACCTGACTACAAATTGGATGTGTTCAAGTCCAACGTTAACAAATTCCTAATGAACCGCCCCCTTAAGTAAACACTTCATCAAATCTCCACACTAACGTAATGTACTTGCAATAACCCTTATCCCTGAGTGGCTTCCGGGCCTGGATAAGTGGTGACCACTGTGTAAAACAATGAGCAAAGCTTCTTTCTTAGAACTGCGCGCTTCTGTAAGCCTCATCTATTTGCCTGATTTCCAGCTGATTTTAATCTGATTGTCTTCAAGTCCAACGTAAACAAGTTCTTGATTAACCGTCCCCTTAAGTAATTGAATTTACAGAATTCCCACTACTCATGTTTGCCACGCTATTATCACATTGACTAATGTATACTCATTAACCCTTATCCTGAAGTGGCGTTCAGACTTTTATAATTGGTGATTCCCATGTAAAAATATCTTTGGTGTGTTTTTTTTATTGATTGTACGATCGATTGTCACATTCAGGCCACTTTCGGACCCGTCTACAACATATTAATTTATTTTTTATTTCGGACCATTAGTCTCATCTTTATTAGTTGTTGTTTTTTCATCTTTTTATTGGTTTGTTTATTCACAACGTTTCGGCCAACTATTCCTCTGGCCTTCGTCAGGTGGTAACCGCGACGGATAGGAACTTCGAATCTCCTAACTGCATTCTCAGCCATCACTGTCATCTGTAGTTGTTGTCGTCTCACCACATTTTGACCAATTAAACTCTGGCACGCTTTGGGTGGGATTGAAACAACTACGGATGGCAGTGATGGCTGAGAATGCAGTTAGGAGATTCGAAGTTCCTATCCGTCGGCAAGATGAATAGTTGGCCGAAACGTTGTGAATAAACAAACCAATAAAAAGATTAAAAATACAACTAATAAAGATGAGACTAATGGTCCGAAATAAAAATAAATTAATATATAGTGCTCATCTCAAAAATGAATTCCAATTAAGGAATAATATATATATATATATATATATATATATATATATATATATATATATATATATATATATACCGTCTACAACATATTCACTGCAAATTCATTGTAGACGAACATAGTTTGTCTCTCAACTTTAGTTTATTCGATCTCCGATCCATTTAATTTATAATGAGCTTACTGCATAGCGGATCTTAATCAGAGGTGTTTAATTGCGTAGTTATCTCAGATAATACGAATTTAAGGAGACATCGGCTAACAAATTCTTAACTAGAAAAGCCAGTTAAAATCAAGATTAGAACGGTGCCAGGGGAGACTCGCGTTAGTGTAATTGAAGATACGCGCGTCTTTTTTATTTTTTTTTTGACTAAATAATAACTTAACCGAATATGTTGAAAAAAAGGATTGGAAATTTTGTCGTATTTGGAGTTTGTTAGAATAGCCATACTTTACGTAGTCCAAATTAACTCAGATGAACAACTGTCTGCTGTGCGACTCATACATTCTTGTCGCAAAATCATAAATCAATACTATCAAATTGCGACACTGGGTTTGTGTTTCGAACATGAGCGATCATTATATTGAGTGCTGTTCAAATTTGACTTAAGATATGCAGCTGACCTCTTAACATATGCATTATAGGTGATGACCTTAGTACGTATCTGTGTAAATCTTTAGGTGCAGTACTTTAACTTTTGGAATAAGGTTGGATTGATCGGGCATCTTTTGCAGAGCACTCACTTTAGTATATACAGTAATTGAGTGGAAATAAAGTTTTCTATTTTAAAAAGAGATAATAGGGTATGCACCATATATTTTGTTTTCAATAGGACGGCCTTAATCCTGCAATTTTGTTTTTTATATCCTCACCAAGATGCGGTTTTACCATTTTTAGGATTAATTTTTCCACTTATTATTATAGTCTATAATGATCTGCGAAATAGAAATTTACAGTTAAATTTAACAAACATTAATAAAAAAATATTGAAAAATCGATTTCTTCCTTCTTTCACTCTTGGCCGATTTTTTGCTCATGAGTATATATATATATATATATATATATATATATATATATATATATATATATATATATATATATATTACAAATAACGCATCCAAATATATCCGTAGCTTATGGTAACTAACAGTGAAATTTCCTGACGCCATTCGTCATTAACTTCTTGTGGTAAGTAGGGGAAAACTGAGATTATCATCACCTGAATTGGTGAGTGTTAAATGAAACAATCCTCTCAGACAATCCCTCCTCCTTTATTTCGAGTAGGAGGGTAAATAGGCTGGGCGGTTTTTTTCAGTGATGACGTCATTTCTCCTCAAATTATGATGTTAAGTAAGGGCCAACTTTACAGTATAACCACATGGAATGCCGATTGTTTTAATTCGACAATCCACCCAGATTTCATCTCCATTTTTTTATTCGAGTATAGGGTAAGAGTGGGGTTACTTGCTACTATGACGTCATTCTTAATCAAATTATTGTTGGAAGTGAGGGAAGATTTGGGATTATTAAAGTCCTCATTATCCTAGGTAGGGTATGCGTTTTTATGCTCATCGTGTCCTGAAAGAAGTAAGTACTGCTTTTAGTTATTGTGTTGTTGTATACGTTGCTCAATGAAAACTGCTCAATACCCGGGCAACGTCGGGTATTCCTACTGGTATTAGGATACATATTCTTTAAAATATATCAGTAAAAAGCATATGTTTCTGTAGGTAATTCATGTAAATAAATTTACTCCAGTTCTATATATACAAATCATTCTATATTGATACATTGATTTTACTACTAATTTAGTGACACTTTTGGAAAATAATTTTCACCCCAGAGTTTAAATTGAACGAATCTGTTAACCTGAGGAAGCTATTATATGGGCCATACATTGTTTGTTTTTAATTTACAAACAAAGAAATATAATGTTTTAAGGTTTTAAAGGGAAAACCATGTTCACAAAAGCTGAATTTAGAACTCGCGTGCATATTTGTAAATAACATAATTTAAAACACATAAAACCATTTAGTTTTGTTATAAATCTTTATCTATTTTGCTATCTATTTGCGTCAATAAACAAGTATGCGCAACGGGTTAATCTATGAGCTATTTCAGGAAAAAATTAACTTTACTAGACATAAATACGGTTACGACTAAACGTAGTGATAGCTATGGATAGCACTTATGCCCCGAAGTTTTGACGCATAATATATAAAATACATTTGTTAGTATAAGAATAGGATACAATGGATACTATTACGTTTAGTCGTAACTATATTTATTGTGTTTATGTATGGCAATTGTTCCTCCTGAAATAGATTAGAACCTACCGCATAATTATTTAATTAATTAACCTAACTCATTGTAATCGAAATTAAACCATTGCGTTTGTCTAAATGATTAACAGCATTAAAAATCACAAAAAAGTGCGATAGACAGATTCCAGTAGAAACTATCTATAATCAGTTTACCAATTGTCTGGAGATGATTTTTGGCACGGTTGCTTCTTGTCAGCTGATTGCCAATCGGGATAGATTGAAGTGACATAAACCATTATAAGCTTACAATTCACACGTTACAACATAAGCATAAAAAATTTACATACAAATTGCCAAAATTAAAAAGCAGATACCTATAAAAAAATAAAAGAGATTTGAAAACAGTATTTTCGTCATTAAGTACTAACGGGGTTTGTGGGAATTCCAGAGCAGACTCTTTTATATGTAATATTTTGATGGAGTTATTCTGTGGATTTAATTCTCATATGTTATAAAATGGTGATTTCAAAAATATATCCAGAGCACCTGCATGCATCAGCTTAAATCGAAACCGAAACCGAAATTTATGAACTAAAATATATATGCATATATATATATATATATATATATATATATATATATATATATATATATATATATATAACTTGAGTTCTTCAGCTATAATCGAAACCGAAATCAAAACGCATAAGGGAGCATTAGCATCAATCTTTTTTAAAAGAAATTGAAGGTTATAATTTTTAAACGACAGTCACTCGGAAGAAAAAAAAATAGCGTAAGCGTGACAAACAAAATAACAAACATGGTATCATATTAAAATATAAAAGTAAACAAAGGACAATTATGAGACGAACAAATATGCATTTATTTTTAACTTTAAAATACATGCGCGTTGTTTATCTATTACTTACCATTTTATAATGTGTTATATAATTTAGATATTTGTCTATGTTCAATGTCTGTAGGTACACTGTTACAGTTTCCTTTTCATTTTGTAAATCATATATTCTATCTATGCAATAATTAGTGTCTTCAAATATTTTTCTATTCCAATTATTTTCTTTGTTAACGCTCAGACATGCGAATACACAGTTAATAATTTGTATATTTATTTTCGTTTATGTTCTGCGCAGACGATGATTAAGAAATAACATGTGAATTCTGAAGTTCAATGATATGTATATACTTGTAAGTATGTAAAACAAACACTATGCATATGTAATAGGCTTTAGCATTAGCGAGTGGCGTGACGTATGGGGTATTGGCATTCGTAGAGACCAAAGTTTACTAAGTAAGTGCGGCAACTTAATATTGAACTACTCAGAGCAGTTAAAAGTTATATAAATATTGCGTTTCGAATATAACTATCAAATTAGTCCCTCCTCATTATTTCATATTGTTTTTGGGGATACAAAATTTAAATATAGCAATTAGGAATGGAAGACTTTTATGATTAATGATTAAAAGTAAATTTGTGTATATATAAATATATTCCTTTAATATTCTCTCATAAAGGGGGGCAATGGAGAAGAAAGAAAGAGAAATTGGAAGCCAGCTGACCGGTTTCGACCTTCCCTTCTCAAATTCCCTCGATACAGCTTTGAGAAGCGAGGGTCGAAACCGGTCAGCAGGCTTCCCATTTCTCTCTCTTTTCTCTCCCTTCCTAATTCATATATATATATATATATATATATATATATATATATATATATATATATATATATATATATATGAGAGCAAATAGTTAATAAAACATGTTAAAAACACTTGAAAAATAGTTAAAACATGTTAAATCTAAAAAGGAAACACTTTATAAGTGGGTCGTCTTATTATAAGCTCTATCTCCTATTTGGTTTTATTGAGCTTTTAGATCTGGTTGAGATTACTTTATAAATAAAAATTCTTTAATTCATAATATACTTTAGTTTTACAATCTTGGATCATTTTGGTAAATTTAGTTGTAATTTTTATTTTATATATATATATATATATATATATATATATATATATTGTGTATATTTAGGCAGCATTTTCTCATTTAGACAAATATTATTGAATAACACGGAATTATTCTGTTTTACAATTTTCCTTTTTATCTTCTCCAATCTCCGAATAGTCCTTTTTGTGTTTTTCTCGAAATTGTATATGTTGGATCCATAATCGCGATCGCTTTCGACAGAAGTACTTCTATCATCCTCAGGCATATTGTAGAAATAAATGTAGGGATTGTTTTTTAATTTACTTACACTTGTGCCCGATATTATTCATACCCCTCGGATCTTTGAGATTTCTATAAGAATATTGCTCAAACCAGAAGGTAGACAATATTAAAGGGATTTCAAACAATAAATCAAGCATAAGCATTTAATTTAAACTCAACAAATAAATAAATTATGCAAGTTTGAAACATTATACAAAGAAAAACAATAATGGCACTAGTTCAAAATTATTCATACCTCTCTTACTAATAGTCAATAGCATGCCCTTTATTCTTAATAACTGCCTGTAACCGTTTTGGATATTTATCAACAAGGTTTTTACAAGCATCAACACTGATTTTTAACCATTCTTCAATGCAGTAGTTCTCCAAATCCCTCAAATTTCTAGGTTTCCGCTTTTTAACCTCAGTTTTCAATATGTGCCAGAGGTTTTCGATAGGGTTCAGGTCGGGACTCTGGCTAGGCCATTCCAAAACATTAATTTGATTATCCTCAAACCATTTCTTGACTATTTTGGCAGTATGTTTTGGATCATTATCCTGTTGAAGGACCCAGTTTGGTCCTAAATGGAGCTTCTCCGCATCCTGTCTAATGTTTTTCTGTAGTATCTCCAAATATTGCTCCTTCTTCATGGTTCCATCTATCTTGACCAAACTACCTGGACCACTAGCCGAAAAGGAGCCCCAAAACATTAGGCTACCACCACCATGTTTCACCGTGGGTATGGTGTTCTTTGGGTTGTAAGCTTCTCCTTTCTTCCTCCAAACGTAAGAAGCATCCATATGGCCAAACAATTCAATTTTTGTTTCGTCAGTCCACAAAATACTTGAGAAAACGGAATCTGGAGAATTCACATGGGTCCTAGCAAACTTTAGACGTGCTGCAAGGTGTTTTCCGGTGTGCAATGGAGTCCTTCTTGGTCTTCTTCCTTTCAGACCATTTTCATGCAGAGTCCTTTGCAATGTTTGCCTTGATATTTTTATGCCAGAAGACTCCAGATTTTCTAAAATGTCCTTAGTAGTGGTGGTTGGATTTGCATTAACACTTCTTACAATATTCCTGGTGGCTCTAGCAGACAGTTTCCTTTTCCTTCCTCTACCAATCAAGTTGTTTGTTGTGTGGTGGCTCTGGAATTTGTTGATGATGCTCTGTACTGTTGCTGTAGGGACCTCAAATTTCTTGGAAATTGACTTGTAACCTAAACCATCCTTATGTGAATTCACAATTTTAGTCCTAAGATCATTACTAAGCTCTTTTTTCTTCCCCATTCTAATAATTTCTATTCTTTTATTGGTTTTCAGTTGATATCATTTTAATTTCTGAAAAATGCAAAAAAAACGAAATGAAATTAATCAAAGGTTGTATAAAAGCATTCAAAATAAGAATCAAACAGGAAACAAACAGTCAGAAACTCGATTAATACTGAAAAAATAAGGGGGTATGATTATTTTTGAACATTGCAGATTTTATAAATAGCTGTATATTTCTTTTATTACAAGTATCCCGAGATTTTAAAATGACGAAAATGATCAGAAGAGGTTTATTAAGAATATGTATCAATATGGACGTAAACAATAAATTCTTACAAAGTTACACCTAATAAACTCAATTTTCAAGGGGGGGTATGAATAATATCGGGCACAAGTGTATATATTTTTTCTCCTAGTCACGTGGTAATTTGTTACAAGTAAAGTGGGCGGACTTTTTTCATATTATTTATTTGAGGCTTCTTTGTTTTAATGTACAATGCTTCGAGTATTCTTAGCCCATTTACATTTCTCTCACTCTGCAATACTCTTGTATTTTCTACCATAATTCTTCGAAATTCCGAATGTTGGCAGCCATGCCCCTTCAAATGTTGTGATATGGAGCTAGAGTCAGAGAGGTGGAGAGTCAATCTTCGCGACAATATGTTAGTTGTTGAACCAACATAGCTACTAATATTGGAGATAGACTCTCCTATTGGGCAGCTAAATTTGTAAACTACATTAGTTCTTTCCAACAAGTCATTTGTTTGCGAAACGTTGTTTTTCATTACAAGGCTTGTTGTCTGTATATTTTTATAATATATAATAAACTTTATATTTTTTATTATTTTTGGGAGCCACATATCTACGGATTATATTTTTAAGAATACTCTCATCGATTTTTGAGTTTTTGTGTAACTGGTTACGGTAATATATATTAGCAGGTTGATAATTTTCTTGAATATTACTAATTTGATTCAAATTACTAATGAATAATTTTATTTCTTTATCTACAAGAGAGTTAGGGAATTGATTATTTACTAACACTTGTTTTATATTTTTTAATTCATTAATGAATATGTTTTTGCTGGAGGAAATCAACTTTGCGCGGTGTATAAGAGTCCTTATTATATTCGCTTTATAGCGGAATAGACATTAACTTTTAAAATTTAAAATACAGGAATTAACGGATGTAGGATTTTGAAAAACGGAGGTGATGAATTCATCGCTACTAGAGTCAATGAGATTTTATTATTAGTACTTAATTCATATGTAAAGTTAAGAACTGAATTATTCTGAAAGATACCCTTTAAATATTCTATTTCCTCTGTGTTATTGACAAGAATTAGTATATCGAACGTAAATATGTTTATCTATTAAATTAAATACCTTATTTTCTAGATCAGCCATATAAAAATTACTAAATGTTGGTCCCAATACGGAACCCATTGCCACGTCATCCACCTGTGTGTATATATTTCCCAGATGATCAAAAAATGGGACTTTGGTTGTACACATTACAAATAATTCTTTTAGGATTACTGAACTCATTTTAAGTGGAGGAAGGGTCGGATTGTTATATATGTTATTTATGATAATTTCAATGGTTTCGTTCACTGGTATATTTGTAAACAGATTTTCAAAATCTAAAGACGCGATGATTTATTTATTGATTTTAGTTACTTGTAGAATCTGCATAAGTTCTTCCGTAGATTTTACACCGTATTTACATGGTAAATACGGTGTGATGAGTTCGTTCATTTTTTTAGTAAGTTATATATTGGTGTTGTCACTTTTGAAATTATGGGACGAAGTGGGAAATTAGTTTTATGGGGTTTTATGTTGTCATATAAATATCCAGGTTTATAATCTCCAATTATTGGGGGGGGGGTTAAGTTATCTATTACAGCATTATTCGCGGTGATAAGTTTGTTAAACTGAATTTGCAGATCATTAACAGAGCTTTTTTTTACTTTCTTAAATTTACTGGGATCATCCAAAATTGATTGGAGTTTACAAAAATATTCAGTTTTATTAAGTAATACATGCATATTGGTTTTATCTCCTTTTCTAATAATTAAATTTGGGTGTTTTTTAGTTCATTGGCAACATTTTTTTAATTATCAGTTAAAATAGTTTTAGATTTTTGGAATCTATTTTTCATAGCCTCAGCCCTAAGCATATCCTTAATACCTGGATGTGTAGTAATTTTCTGTTCGTTTTCTAGATTAAAAAGATTTTCATATAGGAGTTCTATTTCGGCCTTTTTATTTTGGTACTTGTAAGTGCTAAATAAATGAAAATTAGGTCCGAGTGCTAGAAATTCTTTTTGATGCTCTGTTAGTTCTTGGTTGGAAAGATTAATATAACTTTGTGTTTGTTGGGGGAGTAATATGTTGCCCTTGTACAACGTATTCAGTTTCTTTTGTAAAGTGGTTCTATGCGAGAGTTCAAATTGGTTAAGAATTTCCGAGAGAGTGTGTTGGATAAGGAAGTTGATCTGCTGTAATCATATTTTTTGTTGGCTTTCTAGATGTTTAATATATGTAAAAAAAAGTCCGCCCATTTAACTAGTAACAAATTACCATGTGACTAGGAGAAAATATATATAAGTAAATTAAAAAACAATCCCAACATGTATTTCTACAATATGCCTGAGGATGATAGAAGTACTTCTGTCGAAAGCGCTCGCGATTATGGATCCAACATATATAATTTCGAGAAAAACACAAATTGGAAAAGATAAAAAGGAAAATTGTAAAACAGAATAATTCCGTGCTATTCAATAATATGTGTATATATATGTATATATATATATATATATATATATATATATATATATATATATATATAATGGGTGCTAGAATTATATGACAATCGATTTGTTTCCGACTTCGATAGTTGTAATAAGGCTAGGATGAATCGACACATTATATGGCTATACTAACACATGCGCAGGCAAGAAATTTTAAGCTAATCTGCGCAATATTGGGCCAACGATGAGCATTTTGGTGACATGCAGTTTGTATAAGCGTGTCAAATTTATATGCAAATCATTTCTAAAGTGTCAAATATGGTGAAATTGAGACGAACAATTAAATCATTGATTATTTAAGGAATATGTAATTTTCGAACAACAATAATACAGAGCCAATATCTATAACATGGGTTCATAGTTCAATCAATATTGTATATAATTGCCATTTTTTAACGGGAGAAAAAAAACATTTAGTCCAGTGAACATCTCAAAGAATCGATTTCATATAATGAAATTTCTTTTGCAGCAGTTAGAAAGGCATTTCAAGGGGTCATGTGCACTGCCTTCCTCCGTAGTAAACCGTACCTTTCAAGTGCTCCGCAGATTTTCGATTGCATTTACATCTGAAGAACAAGGAAGACATTGTATTATTTTTCCATGTTCGCCAAAACACTCTTCAAATCTTCAGTAGTCATTATGCATGAATACCATCAATTTCTGGAAGGAAAAATGCTTCGTTTTTATCAGTGTTTGACGTGTTCCTTAATGAAGTCAATATAGAGTTTGCCAGTTATTTTGACTCCATTTGCGACTCTGAATTAAATATCACACCCCTACCTCCTTGTTGACGTCTGATGTAGTGGAGACGTGGACCGTAATGATAATACGTACCTATCATCCACTCATTGGGTCCATCAACGAACAGTGTGAAAATTTACCTTCATGTGAATACTTGTCAACTCCTTTCTCTTTTTCTAATCGATTCCATTAATGTAGAGGGGACATCTGGATTTGATACATTTCGCAACCATCCTCGGAATATGGTGCTTTAAGAATATTTTCGAGAGTTTCAAGAGGTAACGACATACTTTGTTTTTGATCCTACTCATACCATGATGCGATACAGGTGGCGTCTGACGAATTTTCCATGCATCAAAATCTCTGTTGCAAAGTTAAAGGTTAGTTATGGTGTGATGATCACAGCCTAATACGTTAGCTATTTCTTATTATGAACAGTTTAAGACTTCTAAGTTTGACTCATATTTACTTCCCATTTTTCACATACCCCTCCACATATATATATATATATATATATATATATATATATATATATATATATATTATCAGAAAAAAAGAAATGTGCGAATATTTCAACAAGCAGGTTTAAAGACTAACTTCCTCACTCCCGTCTCATTACTCAAGGAGAGCTATGAGAATTCTTAAAAGTACCGTGTTCCGTGGCTTATCCTATACATATATATATATATATATATATAATATATATATATATATATATAATATATATATAAATATATATATATATATATATATATATATATATATATATATATATATATATATATATATATATATATATATATCATGTTGCCAAGAGGAAAATATTACCGCGGGTGAAGGGTTTTGACAACACAATTTAAAATACATTCAATTTCTTAACTTTTGAATTTGTAACTATTTTTTCTAAATGGACCACATGTTTTGGATTTATGGAAACATTAAAGACATTCATATTCATCTATGAAAACAAATACATTATTGTTTATTTAACTTAATATTGTAGCGTCTGTATTAATATACTTATAATTTATTACGTGTATTAATTCTTTTTTAAATTAATTTTAAATTTAGTTGTATTTCTTCTATCTGTTCTATCTAAATCAATTGTGTTAATTTATCTCATAAAAATGGACAATGTACCGAGACGATTTATAGTACGTATATTTATTTTAAAGAGGCCCTATTGTGCTATTTATTTGAAGGGGGTCGTATTTTCATTATGAATTTATTTATGGGTTAAATTTATTTATTACATTTTAATGGTCTCCTGTTAAGCTTACATATGTTATACCTACTGAGCATTTACATCGTACATTTATTGTGTTTTAAATATTAAAGAGATGAAATTATTTATTAATTTACTTTTTTGTTTAGTGTCACCCTTTTAAATAAATTTGTGTTTATTATGATTGAAGAAGTTATTTAACAATTAACATTATTTATTACCTTTTCTAGTAGTACTTTTTAGTAACTATTTAAATAGAGGGTGGGTATTCTAGACATTACTTTATTAGATCTTTCGTAATTATTTAAGTGATAAAATTATTTAATTAATTTATGTGTATTCTCGTTCAGCTGTTATTACTTACATTTAACACCCAAACAAGGCACAGTGACACTTTGATGAAATCGGCTTCTATCAATGTCATAAGTTGCAGAGATAATATGTGGGGGGTTTAGCAGCAAGGTATCTGTTCACAGTACACTTGGACTTCTGCATGTCAGTAAAGTTTGAGAAGCAGGAAATCGGAAGAGAATTCAAAAGTCTAGCAGTTCTGGGGAAGAAATAAGAGTAGAAGACTTTCTGTCATTTAGGAATCTCAACTATTTAGGGATAAGATTTTGCTCCTTGTCGTGTTTGTCGGGGTATTATGTCGGCGGGTACAATTGCCTGTAGTTCGACGAAGCATCAATCATTAAAATACTTGTAAAACAGGCAGAGAGATGAAAACTTTCGATGAGACAGGGTGAAGCTTAGATGACCGTTCCGGACCTATCAAGTTGGCGACTCTATTCTGAAGCCTTCCTTGAATGAGAGATTAGTAGCAGATGTACAAACCAAAATGTGACAATACTACTCCAGACATTGACGAATGGTGACCTTGTGAAGGTACAGGATACCTTCAGGCGTAAGTAATTTTCTAGCACAGTAGAAAGAGCCCACATTCTTCGCAACAGACCTGGAGATGCTCTCGATGTGTCTAATCCAATACGTGCTTCCCGTGAACGTTAAGCCGGCAGCTTGTAGGAAATACTTTCAGGTAATGTATCTTTAGCCATAGCTATTTGTGGCTGAGAAAGATTCTTGTAATTATAAAAATACAAGACCTTACACTTGGCAGCATTTAACATTACCATCCAGTTTTGCCTCTGTTTTTATATAGACTGGATGTCTTCATCTAGGTTTTCCACAATTGTTCATTCGTTTCTCCCGTCGTGCCTCTTATAGAGCGTGCTGTTGTCAGCAAATATACCCATCTCAAAGACTATTTTATCAGCGAGGTCATTTATGAATATCAGAAATAATAAAGCCAAAAGATCGACACCTGAGGTACACCCGTATTTATATCATGTTGTTTAGGCGAACGACCATCGACGACAACCTCGATTCTACTTTTTTTACGAACGATTTAATTATATTAAGTATTCTTCCAGTAATATCATATGATCTGATTTCCATGGGAAGATCACTATGTTTCAAAGCCTTAGCTACATCAAGGGCTATTGCCCTCCTCTGGCCTGCCTTATCCAGTGCATGGTTCATAAGTACAGAGATAACAGTTAGATTATCTACAGTAGAGCGGGCTTGCCTAAATCCATATTGATGGCAGGACAGATGTTTAGCAACTGTAATAGTGGTGGACATGAGCTTTATTAATTATGGACACAAAGAGGGAGGAGGCTAATAGGGCGATATTTTGATGGCTCAGTACACTGGTACCAGAGAAGCAGTTTTCCAGCTGTCAGGAAAGTATGACTCCTTTAGGCATTTGTTGAATAGTTTAGAGAGAACTGGAGAAACCCCAGCGGAGCATTTTCTTAATAGTACAACCGAGGTGATATCAGTTCCACATGTTGTTGTGGTGTCTAGGATTTTATAATATCGTGTACTTGAGTAGGGGAATTTTCAGATCATTTAGTGTGGTTTATGTCCGCAAAAGAAAATCAGTGAGGGAGTGGTCTGCTGGGTCCAAAGTAGAGGTAGATGCAAACTGACGGACAAGTATGTTAGCTTTCTCGGTTGCCTCACAAACAACCCCGTGATTGTTTGATAATGAGGGAATTGTTCATTGCCATTATTTACTACAATATTGTAGATTTCCCAGAAATCGTGAGTTTCTAATTTCTGCGCCTCAGTGCGTTTTCTGTTAGTTTCAATAGATTCTCTCTTAACTGTCGCTATTCTTTCTTACAATTACTTGTATAAACTTTTGTATGTTTGTACTGGATATATGTAAGATAAATCTTAACCATGTACATAAATTTGTTGGGTTTAAATAAATTATTTAATTATTAAAATTATATATTTAAATCCTTTGTTTTCTCTCCTACTTAAGAACGGTTGTCTTCCGCTCAAGTTTATTGTTATTATTTATTTATTTAAAGGGTGAAAATATTTATTAAATTCTTTAGTCTTCTCTGATTTTCTCGTTGACATAAAAATGGTGTTCTGGATTTAAGGTATTGTGTACAACTATTCAAATATTTATTCGTTTGGTTTACTGATGGAACCGTATGCCATAACCACGTTTACGGAAAGCTTCTCTTCGGTTACATATGTTAAATTGCCTATAATGTATACATTACAAGGGTGGTGACTGTCATAGAATACCAGGCGCTGTATGAAATAGAGTGTCAAAACCCGTTCAAGAACTACAAAAAAACTAAAGTCGTTATTTTCTCATTTATATGCGACCGAGAATTGCTCGTGAAGTTGATATCCTTAGTAAACTGGTTATGGTTAAAGCGGACACCTTTTAAAAGTACATTTTTATTATTGAAAGTAACTTAGTCGAAACTAATGATTATAGATTTATTACTTTTTTTAATTGCTTGTTGGCTGTTGGAAATGATATCATGTTATAGACTCTTTTATTTTAATATTCAGATAGTTGTATATTTTTAAGGACGGTCGCTGTTTATTTTCTTACCTTTACTTATTGAGGTTCATTAAATGATGTTAGTTGCAGCCGAAATGCGGGCTTAAACTGGTTGATCATAACTTTATTTTGATGTTCATTAACCTTTAGTGTGTTGATACAGCATAAATCCAAATCAAACAATCGGAGCCTCTTTTTCACAATGTTTCTTATTGTTAATTAGGTGTTATGTTATCCATTTTATTCTCTTTAAAAATATTATTATCTCTACTAATGCTATTTTCTGTTTATCTTCGAAATAATGAAAACTACACAATGGGGTTCGGATCAAGGTTAAAGAATCACAACGGAGGGGGAAACTTTCCGCTCTGACAAACAAGGTCCTTCGCATGTCGAATCGTGAAAGACGTTGGATTCCCTTAGGCAAATATGTCGACTTTGGCAAGATTCACTTCACGGCAAAATGTCAGAGATAGAATAATCGATCTGTTTTCGTTTGATATTTGAACTCAAATCCAGGGAACTTCTCGAACAATTCTCTGGAGAACCACTGGCTTGCAATATGGCGGATGAACAAAATCTCATCTCAAATGTTTATACACCTAATTATTGAAAGAGATTTCGCTTCGTGAAGCAGGTCATGTGTATTTCGCTTCTGTCCATAGCAGTTCTCGACACAGGGGAAATAATTACTCCAGCAGAGTATTAGTAAAATTTAACAGCGCTGTTTAAAAATTCAACTCGTGATTTCGGATTCCTTTTCAAAATAAGACGTAGCCACAAATATTATGTTTTAATGTCCTATCAGTCGCACGCCGAATAGAAATGCGACGGCTTCCATGTTTCTACACTTCGTTTTTGTACGCTTATACTTAAGATTGCAAATTAGCCGTATAATTTATTTCTCATTCCGAGCTCATGTGCTCTAAAACTCGTGTAGTTGTACGCTGTTTTAAAAAGATATCTGATTTGCATCTACACCAGTTTCAGCAGAATGATTTCTTTATAGATTACTAAACACTGAACAAATCTGAGGAAATAAATGTAATACATTCCTACTTTAATTAAAATATATGACAAATAAATTATTGTTGTCCTCATGGTTATTTATTTATGTTCGCATGTGTCACTCAGAATACGATCTGTTCCGTTTGATCTTTTAAAGTTATTCTTCCAGCCGCTACCTTCAGCAACCGAGGTGAGATCGGTTCCACATGTTGTTGAGGTGTCTAGGATTTTATAATATCATGTATTTGAGTAGGGCGAATTTTCAGATCATTTAGTGTTGTTTATGCCCGCAAAAGAAAATCAGTGAGGGAGTGATCTGCTGGGTCCAAAGTAGAGGTAGATGCAAACTGACGGACAAGAAATCGTGAGTTTCTAATTTCTGCGCCTCATTGCATTTTCTGTTAGTTTCAATAGATTCTCTCTTAACTGTCGCTATTCTTTCTTACAATTACTTGTATAAACGTGTGTATGTTTGTACTGGATATATGCAAGATAAATCTTAACCATGTACATAAATATGTCGGATGTAAATGAATTATTTAATTATTAAAATTATATATTTAAATCCTTTGCCTTCTCTCCTACTTAAGAATTGCAATATAGAACAGTTATCTTCCGCTCAAGTTTATTTTTATTATTTATTTATTTAAAGGGTGAAAATATTTATTAAATCCTTGTATTCCTGATTTACTCGTTGGCATAAAAATGGTGTTCTGGATTTAAGGTATTGTGTGCAACTATTCAAATATTCTGATCTGAACACACACAACCTGATGTTATTAAACACCGTAATAAAAATTCGTTTGATTTTTTAGATAATTTATTATTGGACATATTATTTGTGAGGTAGGGTTATTAAATTGAAGCATGGTTCTGCCGGGTTTTGAAGGCATCATGCAATTACTTCAAAATATCAACCATAATCTGGACTAACAAGTAAATAACATTCCTTTCGTACATATCGTCTCCCAAAACTGCCATTCATGGAATCATTAAATCAATTAACTAACATTTCTGTAATACAAGCATGTCTGGTACAAATAAACATCATTCTATGATTGACATTTATACTAAGATTAAGTTCTGAATACCCAACAATATTGGACTTATTGTCGATTAATGAGATATAGGGAGATTTTAATAGTCGTAAAAGCTTTAATGATACTCACACTCATCGACCTTAGCACTCTACATAGTTATCTGTGAATTATAAATATGATTAATAAAATGATTTTAACATTATTCTGGAACTTAGTAGCGCTATTATAACCCAAATCAACCTAGGGCAAAGCAACAAGTTTGTCAGAGTTTTACTTAACCACGATAAAATATAGGCACTTGACCATTCATTACTGAAATTATACTATATGCATACCTATTTTTCATTGTAGGCACGATTATGATTTTTTAACACTCCCGTTCGTTGTATTTCCGGTCACACTGTATATATATGGCATGCTAGAGCTTTGCGAGATTTGGAAATAGATGGACCCTTAATTGACAACACTGTACACAGGGCGATCTATCAATAATGAGTATGCTAATAATATTATAATCGGCGGTATCTGATGTCTTATTGAAAATTGTGGTCAACATGGATATACTGTTAATCACGCATGAAGCGATGACAATTTAAATTAAGTTGGGCGCCATAATTTAAAGGAACAACAATAGATAAAATAGAGGGAATATTGACATATTTCTCAATCCAATATAATAGAATTCCTATGAAGAAATCCATCGTTTTATTTTTTAAAGGCAGGTGAATTGTTAATTTTGGTTGGTTGTACAGAGAATACAAATTCGCATTAGCTAGTTTCCTGGATTTTAACGTTTCATCATCTGATGAAATAGATATATTAATTTGCCTTTTTCCAATCTAAAATAAAAATATTAATAACGTAAATCTGTCAGATCGGAAAAATAAATTGTGAAATCTATAAAATATAATTTCCAAATCTAGCAGGAATAACTCAAAATTATTTCATAATGAATAACACAAGACGATAGAATAACTTGTAACTCTCGTTTACTTTTAATTGTCTTTTAGTTCTCATATTCCATGTTTCTGACAAAAGGGAAAGAATTGCATCTTAGACGAGATCTAACACTTATTATTGGCTACCATTTATGGCGAAGTAGTATTTTCTCAAATCCTTAGGTAAGAAAGTTCAAACTAAAATGTGACACGTAATATATGTCTCTTTAAAGGTCACATATGACAGACAAAAGTAAACCATATGAATAAAATACAAAATATAAATCAACACGATATTATGAAATTAATAAAAGGCCATAAATAAGCAAACTAAACTCTCATGTTGATACAGCAAAGAAAATGGTATTTATTTTTAAAACTGATACCCGGATGAGGAACGAAAGTAAAGTATATTTGCAACTTTAATGTGACAGCGGATCAGCCAACGAAAAAAGTCATTTATAAAGAAGCATGCGCGTTAGAAAAAGAAGAAATAACAAGTATTATATTATTATTCATTCGAAGAAGAAACTCTAAAAGTGCCTATTGTGTTATCTCCAAGAATAATACTTTAATTAAATGCTGGCCTTTTCATCCATCAAGCAAAAGCTATTATTGTACGAGTGGACATCTCCGGAACCTTCGTGTGTGTGTGGGGGGTATAAGTTGGAAGTGTTGAGTGCCAAAATCCGTCAGTAGAATAGTCGAAGAAGAGAACTTATCTTCTTCGCCCTCGCTAACAATAGTAATCAACCTTTTGCATCATGGCGGTTAATGTACTTCCGGTAAACGCTTAAAATGTCGACAGTTCGGCAGTAATACAAGCCTTCCTTAGCTCGCGCTACATTGGATATATTCGATTATAGTTATTTACTATGCGATTAATGTCCAAACTAGAAGCTTTACGTTATTTCTGTTTCCCGCCCCCTTTACACAAACAACACACACACACACATACACACATATTTATATTATTTAAAATATTAACAATTTTTTTATACCTACAAACACTAGTGTTTCAGGATTCCGCAACCATCAGTGAAGTGAGTGGTAATTAATATTGCTGAGGAAATTAAAACTCAGTAACAAAGCTTGTTACTCTGTATGCTAGCATCTTTACTTCAAACATACTTGGAATTAAGAAAAAATGATAGGATATTATGTGCCTATAAATTATATGCCCGGGGCATTAGCAATAAACATTCCGAGATTATTTGACGACTTCAAAAACGCAGTGTTACATTCGCCCTAAACTGACCCAAACTGGCTTAATTATTTAACCAGATATAAACTTTTTTTTGTTGATAGGTCTTTCTAACAATAATATTTTTAAATAAATATTAACAATGATTTTCATACAGACAGACATTAAGCTTTCATGGATCCCCAATAATCAGTGAAGGAAGTAATAAGTACCGCTCCTTAAGTGATGTTTTTGAAGGTCATCCTCTCCTTTCAATTTTGTAGCCTTAATTTAAACCTACGTCACTTCCAGTTTGGCGTTGGTCGTAACAGTAACAGCAAATACGTCAGGTTTTTTTCCCGTTCTTTTCCTCCGTCGCGGTACGGGTTCGAGCTTGCCTACCTACTACGACTTTTTATTTCTTTTTGTTCTCTATTCTCTCTCTCTCTCTCTCTCTCTCTCTATATATATATATATATATATATATATATGTATTAATTCAGCTTTTATTAACAATAAAATATAGTAATAAATATAAAAGTGAACATGTCTGTGTGTCTGTCTGTGTTTGTGTGTATTTCCCTACGCAATAACTCTCTCAATTTAAAGTCTACAGACTCAAAATTTGATATACAGGGTACTGAGAGTTTGAAAAAATCGATGTGATTGGTTTTCGGCCAGAATTTTGGCTGTTAACGGGTCAAAGTTCAACGATTTGATATTTGAGAACTCTACCAAACTCAATTTTGCGTCTAAACACTTGAAATTTTTGATATAGGTTTCTTGGACATGGATCTAACTTAATAACTTGATTTGAGCTCAAAACACATGTTAAGGGGTCATATTAGGGGTTAAAAATTACCGCTTTTTTTGCTCAACATACACCTCCAAACACCCGGGCAACGCCGGTCTTATATATATATGATTTTCAGAATGTGAGAGAGTGTATATAATAAATTACACAGCCAAACAAAGTCGCAGCCCACAAGAGTAATGACAGTACAAGGAACCGGAAGTCCAAGACTCGAGTTTCTCCCTCATTTGGGCTCATCAGTTAGACACATCCGAACTCAGGATTCGAAACCCGAGCTTCTTGCATGCAAGGAAACCACAATATCAACTGAGCGAACGCCATGCACACAAGAATTTCTATAACCTACACAGATCAAGCAAACCGCGACGAAATCCGCCTGTGAAATGAACCTACTTCGTCTCAACAAGGGACGCGGTCATCCAACTAGCTAATAACCCCAAGTGAATGTCTCACTAGTAGGAGTTTCAACTCGAAAGGACGATGCCATCCAGCAATGCTAACCAAGCGATATATATATATATATATATATATATATATATATATATATATATATATATATATGTATATATATCAGTATTATATATATACATTTATAAATGCATATATATATATATAAGTGTGTGTGTGTGTGTGGGTGTGTGTGTGTGTGTGTGTGTGTGTGTGTGTGTGTGTGTGTGTGTGTGTGTGTGTGTGTAAGGAGAGACGAGGGACATTAGAGCTTGGAATTTGATGTTTGTGCAGTTTTGAAAAAGTGGTTTTAATTTTTTGTGGACAAAACTATTTTCATTGTTCTTACTAATCGTTATTCTCATCATATTTCGTGAAATCATCGTTCTATTACATATAATTGGAGACCCAATGAGATATCATTGTAAAAATAATGAAAATAAAGAAGAAATTTACAAAGTTCATGCACGAAAAACAGTAACTGTGTACCTTTCTAGCCTTCTAGATAATACTGATTTATTTTTAAACTGAATTTGAAAAATACGAATG
Organism: Euprymna scolopes; assembly: GCF_053919585.1. Taxonomy (NCBI): domain Eukaryota; kingdom Metazoa; phylum Mollusca; class Cephalopoda; order Sepiida; family Sepiolidae; genus Euprymna; species Euprymna scolopes. The sequence goes on from NC_136497.1 coordinate 31,935,980, forward strand.
TATTTTATTTCTTTACCAATTTAATTGCGCGCAGCTTCAAAGTATCCAAAAACTGCAATCTCTATCTCATCATATTTCTCTGAATGCGTTAAACAAGCCAGATCTTTCTGCGGATTAAACATGTCATCTAATATAGAACGCATATAAAAATGTTAAAAAGGAGTAAAGTAGATTTTTTTATTTGTCCTCATAACGAATAAAAAACAAAAAAAACGAATTTACAAATTTTTTGACGCAGCCACACGAAATTATATTGGAAATATTTCTTGCAGGTGAAATCACATTTTGCAATCAGATGGAATTTAGATTTATCGAATGGAGATAAAAAATCACGTCTGTACTTTGGAAAGTAGAGAACAGAATGCATTTAAAAAACAATGCACGGTAATAAAAAATTGTTGATAATATCTAATAATATTCAAATGTCTTGTACTTTGATCTGTATATTGGTCCTCCAATTTATCGGAGAGAGACCTATGTTTTCAGTGGCGACTGCGCTTCCGTGCATCCGTGCCTCCGTTAGTCTGGACTATTGACAGATAACCGTTTATTAGTTTTTCCTTAAATTTTGTCACAAATTGTATTTCACTAAATAGATGTGCACAGTAAAAAAAATACAAAAATTCCCGTTGCACCTCCAGGGGCTCAAAAGTGGTCAGCAATACCCCCAAATGGCCAAAAATGACACATTTTGCCTCATAAATTTTGCTCAATCCATTAGATTTTTTAAAACTTGGCCAAAATTTGGGGTCTATTGTTCTTAATACAAATCCAGTATGAGTGATTCTGGCAAATTCTGGATCGCGTCTTTTTGTGGCTATTTTCATATTTCTCAACAAAACTTGATATATCTGAATATATTGGCTTTCCACGGTGGTCACCTTAAATGTACATGTGTTAAGGCCTGAAACTGTACTATATATATATATATATATATATATATATATATATATATATATATATATATATATATATATATATATATATAAGGAATGAAAAAATACCAGCGGTGGTTGACGTTATGTTTTAAGAAAAATAGAAAAACCGAATGAAATTATTAAAAAATCAACGTTTCGTCCTTATTTCATAGGACATCTTCAGGATAATTGAAATAAAAATGTAAGAAAAGAAAAAGTCATAGACCGTGCGAAAAAGACAATTTTTTAATCCTACCCATGTCGGGAAGGACAAATATGTGTGCGTATGGGAAGGTTGGGTTGTTCGATGTCTATATATACGCTTTTAAAAATGCATTAAAATAAATATGTACATTTTTTTTTCTTCTGCAAAACTACTCATTTTCCTGAAAACATTCAAGGAAAAAACGGTTAGCCAGGATCCAACCTGATAATTTGCTCTTTGATTGTTATTTTCCCTATGCTAGGGGTTAAATGGTAGAAGCCTTTTCTTTGCGTAATAGTATTAGTATTCAATATTAGTGCTGATTCTAAAAGTCTTCTTTTAGCTCTATCTATCACGTATTTAATAATTTTCGCTTGATCTAAATTAAATGAGTGATCATGTTCTGCACAATGGCAAAAAAGTGCATTTAGGGCGTTACCATTCCTTATATCTCTTCTGTGCTCGTTAAGTTTTAATTTCAATTTTTGTTGTGTTTCACCTATGTACGCTTGTTCACCTATGTACGCTTTTATATATATACCATCAAAACTCCTGAAAATTCTACGATGAGAAAAACATATTCCATCAACAAATGATTTGATAAAGCTATATTTTTTCTGGATGGCGGAAAAATCTATTGCTAGTGCCTAAAATCATTAACACTCCGGAAATATGAATTTATATCAACAATTTTGAAACCAGTGTTCATTGAATTTTACGAAGAGCCCCAACCCAAATGAGATAAATTAATAAGTACGGGGCAAATCTGAACCGTACCATCATAGTATTCTTTAATTATCTTGAACTTACTGATCTTATATACCGCATTTATGTTTTCTTTGTTCTTCATAGCTGAAATAATATAATAAAAAAATGAAAACACTAACAATTTTTCTAAATACCATCAGCTTTTATGTTTTGGTTATTTATATATTCAGTGATCTCCCTCTTGTTCACTTCTTAGAATAATCGAAAAGAAGACATAATTCAGAAAACCCGCATCTGAAGCTGGTAAAATGACAGCCCAATGATGTAGAATCTTCTTTTTCTTTTATTACATATACTCTTTACGCCAAACTTGATTTCTAATTACAGTCTCATGCTCAAAACAATATTCTAGACATCATATCGAATTTTACACTACCATAGTCTGATGTAACTTAATTATTAGCTTAAAATACTGTATTCATATTTTCTCCATCCAACTACTAATGTAAGTTTATCAATACTTTCTCTATATCACCATGGTCTAAGACGGATATTTCTTCGTCAAATTGACTACTACGTCGCTTTATTCGTCAATCACATGAATAAAGTTCCTTCCTCGAGGTTTCATTGCCATGAATAACATTGTTGCTGTCCCTATTTATTTGTGCCCCCACGATGACAGGCCATTTTGAATTTGGAGTTGTTTATTTTCGAGATTTATTTCTTTTAATCAGATTACATATACATTGGTTTTACTGAATTTTAATCCCCAAAATAGGCACAGTACCACTTTGATGTTGCAGGGATATTATGAATGGAGATGAGTAGCAAGATGTCTAGTCACATTACACTTGCAATTTTGCATGTCAGTATAGTTGGGAAAGAAGAAACCCAGAAGGGAGTTCAAAATCTAGTAGTTTTGGAGAAGAAACTATTTGAGAGAAGGCTTTCTTCTTACTTCTAGGGATATCTACTGTGAAGGGCTGGGAATTAGCTGCTCATCACGTTTCTCGGCAGTATTATGTCGACGGGGTACAAGTTCGCCAGAGTATCCACCATGAAAGTACTTGTAGAACAGGCAGAAGTATGCAAAATTTCCTCGATAGGACAGAGGCTTAAGCCTGATTGAAAGTTCAGGATCTATGAGGTTGGGAACTTTCTTTTGAAGCCTCTTCAGGAGTGAGAGATAAGGTGCAGATGCATCAGCCCAAATCTGACAACAGTACTCCATACAAGGGCGAATGGTGGCTTTATAGAGGTATAGGACGCTTTAAAGCGTAAGCAGTTTTCTAGCATGGTAGAGAAATCCCACCTTCTTCGCAGCAGCCTTGGCAATGCTTTGAATGTATTTATTACAGTTCATGTTCCTTGTAAACTTTCAACCGAGGAGTTTAAAGGAAGTACTTTCAATAATGTGTTCTTGACCATTGCTATTGGTGGTAGTGACGGTTTCTTATTATTATTAAAAGAAAACAAGCTTAGTCTTGGCAGCATTGAATGTGAGCAACCATTTTTTCCCCCATTTCACAACGGATTGGAGGTCTTTCTCTAGTGTTTCCGCAGTTTCCTTAGATATGTGTTCAGTGGTTTTCCCCTCGTGCCTGTTATAGAGAGTGGAGTCATCAGCAAATATGCCCATCTCAGAAACAATTTTATCAGGGGGGTTACTTATGAATATTAGGAATAATAAAGGTCCAAGGATAGACCCGTGAGGTACTCCCGCATTTATATCATACTGTGAAGATGCACGATCGTCAAGGACAATCTGGATTTTTCTCTTACTAAAATTTAATTACGTTGTGTATTCTTCCAGTGATACCGTATGCTCTAACTTTCATTAGAAGACCACCATGCCATACTCTCTGAAAAACCTAAAATATATCAGTGGCTACCGCTCTACCCAGCCCTGTTTTGCTCAGTGAATGGTATACACGTTCAAATATTACAGTTAGGATATCTGCTCTGGAACGGGCTTGCCTAAATCTATATTGAGTGTTAGTTACGAGCTTAGCAGCTGTAATGTGATGGACTAGAGCTTGATTAATTATAGACTTAAATATTTTGGCGAAAAGTGGGAGGAGGCTATTGGGTCGATAATTTAATGGGTCAGAATTCTTGAAAACTGGTACTACATAAGCAGTTTTTCAGCATTCAGGAAAGCAAGATGCGTTAGATCATTTGCTGTAAAGTTTGGAGAGAACTGGAGCAACCTCAGCGAAGCATTTTCTTAATAGCACATCCGGGAGTAGATCGGGTCCACATGCTTTTGAGGTATGTAGGTTTTTTATGATACAACATACCTAAGAAGGAGTGATTTTCAGATCATCTTGTGTGGCGGCTGTACGCAAAGGAAAGTCAGGGAGGAAGTGGAGTGTCGACTCCAAAGTGGAGTTTGAGGCAAACCGACTGGCAAACCATTGGGAAGAGTGAGGCTTGCTATAGAATTTCCGAGTGGGTACATGTGCTTCAATTGCTGTTCTGAACCATTCAGTGGTCTTATTTGTGCACTGTTCAACTGAAAAAGAAAATATATTTTCCCATGGGGCATCGCTGTTGAGATCACTGATGGCATCCTAGTCAGCCTTTTTGCAATATCTCGTTGTTTTGATCAGTGGGTCTTCATTTTGAGGTCGAGAATGTAGGGCGCTTTCTACCATTATCACAGCGTGATCAGCATTCCCAAGTGGGCTGTGAGCATTCGATATACAATTATCGGAAACTGTGGTCAGAAATAGATCTAGAAGTGCGGCATGTTGATCTTGCTGGTCTGGGAAACATGTCAGAAATGTAACCGTCTTTGATAGGGAATGAGATATAGAGAAGCTATGTGTTGTGCTACCAACTACGGCTATTAACTACGATAAATAGAGAATCCACGCCAGTTACTTTGGTGGAAACTGAATTCACCAAATACATGTACTTGTGCGCTAGTATCTATGGATAGTGCTATATCTATGCTGTCAGAGACTTTGTTTATTATGGTACCGTCCTTGATCGGGGAAGAGCAGTAGAGAAAATACAAGTAGCTAATATTGTTGCATATTTAGTCTGAAGCACTTAAAGTCCTTGTCGTCTGATTCTATATTTTTCTCTCGTCAGTGCGAGGATATTAGGAATATCGGCTCCAAGCCAGTGCATATGTCTGTCTTACTCCTTACGACAGAGTGAGAGGTAACGATGATAGAGTTGGACACGATATCGTTTTTACTTTGGTGAACACAAACAAATTAAACACACGGTGTTTACATTTGTGTTTTCTCCGGTAATGTTGCCCATTTTCACCTTCATACAACCCTTAAAATTCGACTACATTTAGAGCTTGTTGGGGGCGCTGCAATCGAAAATAACGTTTTAACTTAATATTTTCTACTTACAGTTTCGAACATTGTGGGATCGCTTTCCTATATTAACTTAAGATACATTCAGCACCTACTATATGTTCACCATTTTTAAGTGGGGTGTAATGTCGATTTCTTGTAATGGAGACAAAAACAAAGAAGAAAAAACGCTGCGTTTACATTTGTGATTTTTCGGTTCTGTAGCTCCTTGTCACTCTTATAAATTCCTTAGAGTAATATTATTATTAGGTTTTTCATGTCGCTGAATGTGAAAATTGCGTTTAAAATACATGGACCAAATAGTTTCCAAGATATAAAGAAATTACATTTTCTAAAATTGGGGATACTGTTTTCTATATTAATGAAAAGTACTGTTAGCATTCACTTTAATACCACCCTTTTGTTTTCCAGGGAGAGAGGTCTGTTTATTTTTTTAAGTGGGGTGCCAAAAATGTTTCTGGAAATTTCTTGCCATTAAAAACACTTCGGGTACATTGTTGATTTTCCTATTTACTTGCCACTTCACTATATATTAAGAAATAGGAGTTACATAAAGTGGGGATCACTTTTCTATATTAATTCAAAGTGCAGTGACAACACAATTTACGACCACGGTTTTTTTTTCTTGGTTGGTTATTTTTTTACGGAGTGCTGTTTATTTGGTAAAAAATACAAACCGTATGTCCCGATGACTTGCTTTTTTAAAATTTATTTTGTCCCCCCCCCCCAAAAAAAACATACATAAAATAGTTCAGCAACAGGTCTCTTTTCTTAAAATTCCGTTTTTTTTCGGAGCAAATCAGATTAAGAAACGACGCTATTATTTGGAAAATATACACTTCAATATATAAGTATAGAGACATGTGATTATCGGTATACCCTGGCTAAACCACCGCTACGAAATCGTTCGCGCCCAAACAAATTTAGATGTCGGACCAGAAACTCGAAAATAAAATGAAACGCAAATTATGTATTTATTTAATTATTTAATATTATATTATTTGTCTGCACTTATTATTTATTTATTTATTTTAGATGAGGTTCGCATTTAATAAAACATTACTATTTCCTTACCCTTTGTAAGGAAATCGATTTTTTGATTCTTTTAATTTTTCCATACGTATCTGCTTATAGAAAAAAACATATCAAATGACATCGAGGCTGAAAGTAGGCAAGCTTACTGCAACAAAAGGATATCTACGGTTTACAAAAAAATAAACAAAGAGAAGGGGTGAACCGGAGGTTAACTGTTCATTTGTCCTGTAATGCCTGCCACAATTGGCTGATTAGAATGGACGCGGCAGACACTAAAAAGCTGATTGGCTAACAAAAAATATATAGCATGTGCGTATAAATGAGTGACAACCACAACTTTTCGCATAAGCCTGACAAATTCTCACAAGAAAAAAACGCGGAATATTCTGAGTAGCTTAGTTGCCATATATGTTTTCAGAACTTACTATATATATATATATACATATATGCATAGATCATCGTATAACGATTAGATCACTGTCTGGCTGACGTAAATGAACATTTAAAATTAAAATGTTTAAATTCAACGTTATTTCACGCGGTTAATGGAAGCTGAATGGATTAGGTCTTCGCTAATCGAGCCAGAAATGTCTCGTGTTGCGGGGTTCAAATCGTTCGACTGGTATTTATTGTGACACCCTGCACTGAAGATTCCTGAAAGGATGAAACACTAGTGTCTGTAGGTATTTAATTATTATAGTAAAAAAAAAGTATATATATATATATATATATATATATATATATATATATATATATATATAAAAGGAACAAAGCAAGTTATGTGTTCATCAAAATATGTCTTTATTTCGAGATATCCCCCGGATGATTGAAATTCAGAAAACAAAACCAGTACACATATTTTATAATATGGCATTTTCTGTTCTTAATTTCATTGATCAAGAGAAAGTGTCGAAATAAAGACGAAACGTTGATAAACACATGACTTTGTTTGTTCCTTTTTTATTTCTCTATTTCCTTGGAATACTATTTGCATTATTTTATCATATACTAGCATTTCAGCCCGGCGTTGCCCGGGTGTTTGGATGTGTATGGTGAGCAAAAATATAAATAAATAAGTGGAAGTAGGAAGGCAGGCTCGAACCCGTACCACGAAGGAGGAAAAGAACGGGGGGAAAAACCTAATGTCTATGCTGTTACGACCACAACCAAAGCGGAAGTGACATTTTAAGAATTAAGGCTAGACAATCGTAAGGAGAGGATGACTTTCAAATATATCGGCAAAAAAAAGCGACCCCCTGTAGAAAAGTTCCCAGTTGAAGGTGAACATATTAATGTTTTTAGCCAAGTTTTCGATATTTGTCGTCTGATAGGGCGAACTTAAAAACAATACTGATCTTGATAAAATCCGCCTCCTCTATCAAAAGTTGTAGGCAGACATGCAAACATACACACATACATACATTTATAGATTGGTAACTAAAAATTTCCGACCCAAACCGATTAAAAAGTTTGCCTTATCTCTGAATACCATTTATGTCAAATTTGAAATGTTTAGACCAGAAATTGTCTGAGTAATTTGGTAGAGACCGCATAAGTCATTTTTTTAAAACGTTGACCACTTTATGACCTCGTAGAATTTATTATTTGGGACTGAAATCAGGTTATTAAGTTAGAACCATGCCCAAGGAACCCATATCAAAAATTCAAGTGTTTAGACCCAAAATTGTCGGAGGAGTTTGGTAGAGTTCTCAAAAGTCCAAGCGTTGAAATTGACCGCTTAACAGCCAAATGTCTGGCCGAAAACCGATCAGAAAGATTTTCCGAAATATCAGTACCCTGTATATCAAATTTCGAATTTGTAGATTTAATATTGACAGGGTTACTGCGTAGGGAAATATAAGTAAACAGACACACATATACACAGACACGTTCACTTATATGTATATATATATATATATATATATATATATATATATATATATATATATATACATACGTACAAGAATTTACATATACATACTGTGTAGGGGTGAGATTTTGCTGCTTTTTTCAGGGGTATTTATATTGAGGGAGTACAAGGGCTTGTAATCTGTCGGAGTACCTACCATTGAAATACATGTAAAACAGGCAGAGGGATGCAACATTTCGTTGATGAGGCAGAGGTTGAATCCTAGATGATAGTGATGAACCTATTAGGTTAGCGACTCCTGTTTGAACCCTGTCGAGGAGTGAAAGATTTGTAGCAGATACACAAGCCCAAATTTGAGAACAATACTCCATACATGGCGAATTGTGGCCTTGTAGAAGTACAGGATACTCTCAGACGTAAGTAACTTTCTAGCGCGGTAGAGAGAGCCTACCTGCTTTGCAGCTGCCATAGCAGTGCCCTTAATGTATCTGTTCTAATTTAATTCCTGTGAACGTTAAACCAGGGAATTTGAACGATATAGTTTCACGTAATGTATCATTACTCATGTCTATCAATAGTTGAGGAGGTTTCTTAAAGGAAAGAAGCTTATTCTTGACATCATTGAATGTTGCCAACCTATTTTTGTCCGTATTCCTCTACAGACTGGAGACTTTCACCAGGATTTCCACCATTGCCTTGGATATGTGTATATTTTTTCCTTGTATTTGTTATAGAATGTGGTGCTGTCAGCAACTATACTCATCTCCGAGACAAATACATGAGGGAGGTAATTTATGAATATCAGGTATAATAAACGCCCAAAGGATCGACCCCTGAGATACATTCGCATTTTTATGTTATTGTTTTGACGTACAACTGTCGAGGAAAATCTAGATTTTTCTCTTATTTAAAAAGGATTTAAGCAAGAAAAAATTTTCTGAATGTAGGCAATATAGTGGGTAGACGTTTTCAAAACAGTTTATGGCAGCCATTTTGAAGCCTAACACTTTATCCACACATTTCACTTCTGCAAAATTAATTTTCCATTTCATTTTATCTTATTTTTACTTCTATTTTCTATTATATATTGTCTTACAGTTTTCTTTTCATTATTATCTGGTATTTATCTTTTAATATTTATATTGTTTTTATAGCTCATTATATTTAACTTTTATCTGGACCTTATTAATTAACTCCCAAAACATATGATAGTTATTCCAAAAAACCTGCACCATGTAAAAATCTCACCGTACCACATTTAAAGTACCATTATTATATGATCATCTCCTGCACGAAGTTATCCCCCACTCCAATATATACTCCCTATTCAATATTCTGGAATATGCTTCTAAAAGACGTTGCATCTTTATTTTTTTACCTAGCACTTCTTATTCGTTTTTGATGAGAACCATTAGGCTTAGAAATGTCTGGTATAAAGAGATTTGATAACCTTAAGCACTAGATTGTATTCCCTTGTTTAAAGTTTATACATCTATATGCATCGGTATATTTTATTATCAATATCTTTTATCTTGCTTACTATCAACACCTTTCTCTACTCACCTGTCGAAAAGTTGCATTTAAAGAATTCTTATATACTTTTTTGTAATGTTTGTATTTCTCCGGCAGAAAAAAAGTGTACAAAATATAAAACGCGCGTGTGCGCGCGTGTACGTGTGTGTGTGAGAGAGATAGAGTGAGAGAGTTGGTAAGAATATATACAGCGAAAGAGAAAGAGAGGGAGAGGGAGACTAAGAGAGAGAGAGGGGGGAAGTAAAAACTGGAAACACTGGTATAAAAATGTTTGGTCTACTGTATACTCTGTCATGTGGCAACCATCTCCACCGATAAAGATTAGCAGTAATATAAAAAAGTGTGGTTTGCTCTAACAAATCCTTTTCCACTATAAACAAATCATTTGTGTGAATTTTTGAGCAACTTAGTTGTTGTAGCGGAAGCTCAAATTTCAAAACAGATGAGAGGGTCCAGCATATATATATATATATATATATATATATATATATATATATATATATATATTAAATTGTACAGAAGATCTGAAAAACATTGGTACCGTCGGTTTCAAGCCTAACATTAGGGAGACCAGTTAATGGTAAATAGTAAATAATGTTAGACTCTTTTCAGCCATGTTGTTTTTTGTCTGAGGAAAATGCAGGACTGCATATATTGTTTATAATGATGTTCATTTTTATTTAACTAAAGTGTACCTCTATTTCTATATATTTTATTTTAATATCAATTTTCTAAATTTTAATTTTTTATTTAAAGTATTTTTAGTAAATGTATGTTTAAATTTACGTTGTCAGATTCTGTTCATAATTCACATGGCTTCCGGTCGAATCGGTTAGTCTTGGTTGGTCCAACGGAGGCAAGTAATCTATCTTATTAATTCTTTAACATTTTGTCTTTCTTTTATCATAGTTAAAGGGGGGTAACTCGTGATTTTTTGCTTTTCTAATATATTATATTTTATTTTTTATATTTCTTTATATATATATATATTTATTATTTTTTATATATTTTATATACGCTTACATTTTGATGATTCAATCAGTATCCCATATGCTGTTATTTTATTTTATCTTTGGTTACTATGTATCGGGTCTCAGGTTTAAAGTATCCTATATAACCTATTTGAATTTCATTTACTGACTTGTAATAACTAGGTCTCTTTATTTTTATTTAATTATATATATATATATATATATATATATATAGTCATCCACATACAATACTGTTTCGCTGTTCCACAGCTCATCAGTGCGGCTAGACAGGCAACTACCTCAAGCCAGGATTGAAACCTGACCGTCTGTACGGCAGGCAAGGCGCCTAACAATTACGCTATTGGCAGCTGCTGAGCGCGTAGTGAGAATTACGATGTTTTGACATCATCCAAAATACCTCCGCTCGATTTGTTTACACAAAGAGCGTCGCCTATATGCTAATGGTAATTCGTGTATCACTTCTCAATATGCTCAACTCAAGACGAGGAGCATTATAGTCATACACATACAGTACTGTTTCGCTGTTTCACAGCTCATCCATGCGGCTAGACAGGCAACTACCTCAAGCCAGGATTGAAATCCGAACGTCTGTACGACAGTCAAGGCTCCTAACCATTACGCTACACACACACACACACACACACACACACACACACACACACACACACACACACACACATATATATATATATATCATATATCAATAAAAAAGATCAGCGCAAGGGAACGCAATTAAAAAGAAAATGCATATTACTTTTGCAGATCCAAGGAAGATTACCCATTAGAGGGAAGATGCAAGGTGAAATCCCTGGTATATAAGGCGACACTCACGCATCCGGATAGTAATACACCAGAAATATACATAGGCATGACACAAGGGACGTTTCGGCGGAGATTTTATATGCATGACAGTTCCTGTAGGAGGGGGGAGTATAAAGACAACATTAGCTGCCCAAGTATAGCAGTTAAAAGACAACGAACCTTCATTCAGCATTAAATTGAAGATCATAGAGAGAAGATCGGCATACTCACCAGCCTCAAAACGGTGCCCTCTTTTTGATGCGGAGAAATACCACATTATAAATACTATAAATGACCCCCGATAGACCTGTTTAAAGTGGAGTATTGTTGTCACATCTGGGCTGGTGCATCTACTACTAGTCTCTCGCTCCTAGACAAGGTTCAAAAAAGAGTCGCCAATCTGATAGGCCCTGAACTGGCATCTAATCTTCAGCCTCTGTCCCATCGACGAAACGTTGCATCCCTCTGCTTGTTCTACAAGTATTTTAATGGTGAGTGCTCTGACGAACTGCAGACACTTGTGCCCCCACGTCGCAGACACCCTCGACAAACCCGACAGGCAGCTAAATCCCACCCCCACACAGTAGAGATCCCTAGATGCAAAAGATCCTTCTACTCCAGTAGTTTCTTCCGCAGAACCACTAGACTCTGGAATTCCATTCCAGGATCATGCTTCCCTAACTGTACTGACATGCAGAAGTTCAAGTGCAACGTGAACCGACATCTTGCTGCCCAAATCCCTACATAGTGCCCCCGTAGTTGCTGACACTGATAGTAGCCCCCTACATTAGGAATTTTTACGGCTATATTAAAGAATACCATGAACCCAATCGACCACAGCCACTATAAGTGTTTATCCTATTTTTATTTCCTTTGACAATTAATAATTTTTACGTAAATGTTTAACAGCTATTTGTGCATATCTAAACATCGATAGTCTCTTAAGACTTTTATTGCCATTTATGCCAAAGTAATCAGGCTACAAATAGTTTCTATCTAAATAATATACGTAGTTTCGATCTGTATATTCTTGATGTAAATTACATATAAATTTGTAAGAAAGCCGATTCTTTTCTCTTCGTGAACAAATACTCTGGAGTAGCTGAATACTAATAGAATGTAAAGGCGAGTGAAATTCATAAGTAGCACAGACAAAAATGAGTTACTTGATCATATTGTTAAAAAGTATGCTTAATTAAATAGTGAAATACGTTTATTTATCAAACTTTATCCAATCAAAGAACAAATTTAGATTTTGTTAATCTTATGGTTATATTGCGTCACCTGGGAGCAGGGATAACCTACTGAATGTTTATGTGCTATAATATCTTCCTTTTTTTTATCTTCTCTCGTTTTCTATATCGCTCTCAATCTACTATTACACCACCCAATACCCCACTCCTATGTTATCTTATGCAACAAGCATTTACTTATTCATATTTAATATTGGGAAAGATAAACAGAGAATACATAAAAAGTTAAACGTGTTCATGTACGATGTAAAAGTAATATGAAAATGTAATATATATATATATATATATATATATATATATATATATATATATATACAGATATATATATATATAAGTAACACGAATATATCACTATATATATGTATATATATATATATATATATATATATATATATATATATATATATATAATGACTTTGTTAAATAAAAAAAGTATTCTAAGTTCCATGATCAGAAATTGCGAAAAAAAAAAACATTGGTAAACGTTTCGGTAGAGTGGTGAAAATCTATAAAAGCCTACGAATATAAATCTAAACTTGTGCTTTCCTGTCATATTATGTACCTCAAAAGAAAAAAATTGGCTAAAAAATAGAAAATATAACTGTATTAACAATAAAAATCATATATTTATTTCCAATAACATCTAGGAGAAAATATGTGAAAAAACAAGCCATGCACATACATACATATATACATATATTCTTATTTATCTTTATGTGTCTATATATGCATAAATATGTGTGTATACCAATTATACATGTATATAAAAATACTAGCCCATATATAATATGATTTACATGTGCCTAAATTTAAAATGAAATATGCGAAATGTAATTCAGATTCGCAAATCTATTGTCAATTTCATTTACTTTCAAAAGCTATTTTTGAAATATAACCATTCGCTTTTTTGCATATATCAGATTAGTTGTATTTGTTTTTGCAAACATTCCAATATTATATATACATATATATATATATTTATATATATGTATGTATATATATATATATATATATACTTCCATATATATTTTTTTTCAGAATGTGAGAGATTGTATATATAATAAATTCCACAGCCAAACAACGTCGAAGCCCACAAGAGCCTTTACAGTCAAAGAACTATATATATATATATATATATATATATATATATATATATATATATATATATATATATATATATATATATATGAAAGTATTCTATTTTTGCGTAAACCAACAGGTAAATGTTTTTATATTTGTATACAACAGATTCTATTTGAAAAATAAGACATGGTATGTAAATTATTTTAGACATATATATGATTGTTTTTATAACTAATATTTATATACGCTTTTAGTATATATACATATATATATATATATATATATATATATATATATATATATATATACAGAGAGAGAGAGAGAGAGAGAGAGAGAGATGTTGGGAGCATGTCTCTGCTTTATCCTTATTTTCACGGCAAGAACTCGTCTGAGCTCCAATCTATTGCCCCCCCTGCTCAAAGTTTAAGTAAAACCACTCATCTAGCCAACACCAGTATCAATAATCTCCCCACCCTTTATCTGTGCTTAAACCTAAACGTGGATTCCATGAACAAAGTTTTTTTTTCTAAGAACTGTACGCTCGTGGAACTCTCATCCATTTGCATTTTTTCAGCTGACAACACTTTTGTAGTTTTCAAGTCCAACGTAAATATATTCTTGTAGAACAATCCTCTAAAGTTATCCAATTTACCAAATTTCTACTACTAACGATTACTATGACATTGTCCCATTGTCTACTATACACTCCATAGCTCTTATCCTCAAGAGGCGTCTAAGACTTGCAAAATGGTGGTTTCTAAGTAAAAAAAAAAACATCTGTCAGTATTGATAGACAGAACCTTGGTATTATTATTAGTAGAAATCTACGTTTAATATATTAAAGAAAATACTAATTTATATAATTTGTATAATTATATGCTAAGACAGTTTCATCGAAGATGCAATCTAGAACAAGTGATTTTTTAACTTTATATCGATATATTTTTTATTACATTTTCACCCCAAACAAGGCACGTTGCCACTTGGGTGTAGGGTCTACTATCAGGGGTAAGATCTACTGGGGTACTGTGTGGGAATTTGGGCAGCAAGATGTCTGTTCACGTTACACTTGAACTTCTGCACGTCAGTACAGTTGGGGAAGCAGGGACCTGGAATGGAATTCCAAACTCTAGCGGTTCTGGGGAAGAAACTACTGGAGTAGAAATATCTTTTACATCTAGGGATCTCTACTGTGTGGGGGTGGGATTTAGCTGCCTGTCGGGTTTGTCGAGGGTATTTACGTCGTGGAGGCACAAGTGCTTGCAGTTCGTCAGAGCATTCGCCACTAAAATACTTGTAGAACAGGCAGAAGGATGTAACATTTCGTCGATGGGACAGAGGCTGAAGATTAGATGACAGTTCAGGGCCTATCAGATTGGCGACTCTCTTTTGAAACTTGTCTAGGGGTGAGAGACTAGTGTTAGATGCACCAGCCCAAATATGACAGCAATACTCCATACATGGGCGAATGGTGGCCTTATAGAGGTACAGGACACTTTCGGGTTTTAGTAATTTTCTAGCACGATAGAGAGCGCCTACCTTCTTTGCAGCGGCCCTTTCAATGCTTACAATGTAATTGTTCCAACTCATGTTTCCTGTGAACGTAAGGCCAAGGAGTTTGAAAGATGTACTCTCAGATAAAGAGTCGTTGGCCATTGCTATTGGTGGTAGAGAAAGTTTCTATTAATTATTGAAGGAAGCTAGTTTAGTCTTGGCGGCATTGAACATGACCATGCATTTTCCCCCATTCCACTACAGATTGGAGGTCATCCGCTAGTGTTTCTACTATTTCTTTAGATATGTGTTCATTTTTTTTCCTGTCGTGCCTGTTATAGAGTATGTTGTCATCAGCATATATACCCATCTCAGAGGCAATTTTGTCGGGGAATTCATTTATGAATATTAGGAACAGTAGTCCAAGGATAGAGCCTTGGGACTCTCACGCATTTATATCATATTGTTTAGATGTACGAGCGTAGAGGACAACATGGATTTTTCTCTTATCTATGAAGGATTTAATTAAGTTTAGTATTCTACCAGCGATATCGTATTATCTAATTTTCCTGATGAGACCCTCATGTCATACCCTGTCAACAACCTTAGATACAGTCCCGGTCAAAATCATAAGACCATTTAAGAAAGTAAGCGTTTTCGCATATTATCTAATTTTTAATCAAACAAATGGCTGAAACCATAGCCAAAAGGGAAACTATGATGGAAAAAAATAGAATCTGCTTCATTCGAAACCTTAACCCTGGTCTTATAATTATTTTTTTAAAAACCAAACATTTTCACCTGGTCAAAATTATAAGACCACTGATAATTTATCTAACAAAAGGCGATTATAAATTATAAAAAAGGGTCTCAGTATTTAGTATAGCCTCCATTATTACGAATTACTTCAAAAATTCTCTTTGCCATGCTTGCGACTAAGTTTACAAAGTAAACGCTTACTTTCTTAAGTGTTCTTATGATTTTGACCAGGACTGTATATCTAAAGCTACCTCTATGCCCTCCCCGGCATTGTCCAGTTAGTGATATATACATTCAGAGATTACAGTTAGGATGTCTGCTGTAGAACGGCTTGTCTATATCCATATTGTTGGTTAGTAAGAGGTTTAGCATCTGTAAGGTGATGGTTAATTAATGTCTCAAATATTTTGGCAAAAAGTGGGGGAGGCAAATAGGGCGATAATTTAATAGATCTGTTCTTTCGCAAGAATTCTTAAATACTGGTACCACAGAAGCAGTTTTCCAACAACCCGGAAAGCCAAATTCATTAAGGCATTTGTTGTAGCGTTTGCAGAGAACTGGAGCTACTTCGGCTGAACACATTTTAAATAGTACAGCTGGGATGAGATCGGGTCCACATGCTTTTGAAGTGTCAAGGTTTTTTATAATGGAATGCACCTGAACAGGGGTGATTTTAAGATCGTCTAGCGTGGCGTCTGTCCGCATAGGAAGGTCAGGTAGTAGGTGGTTGAGTGGGTCCGTTGTGGAGATCGAGACAAACCGACTGGCAAACATGTACGCCTTCTCGGTTGCTGAGCAAACAACCTCGTGATTGTTGTTTAGTGGGGGAATGTTTGATTGCCGATTATTTACTTCACTGTTGTAGATTTTCCAGAAGTCACGAGTTCCTAATTTTGTGCGTCGATGCGTTTTTAGTGGTTTCAGTAAATTCTCTATTAGCTGTCGCTATTTCTTTCTTAACGTTACTTCTAGCTTCTATATACGTCTGTCTGTTTGAACTGGACTTATGTCGCTTAAATCTGCAGAATGCATGCTGCCTTTGAGTAATGGCAGTTGCGCAAGTCGAAGTAAACCATTGGGGACAGTGGGGCTTGTAACGTGCATCCAGGAGATAAGCGCCCGCGTGTTTGCGTGTTGTGTGGGTACGTGGGAGAGAAGGATGAGGGGGAAAAGACTTACCTCGAGACCAGCTCAGCGTTACCGACCAAAAATAGAAAAGAAAGACCAAGATGGCGGCCGCCGTCTTTTGTAAAGTATGATGTCTCGCAAAGTCACACGAATTCTCGGAATATGCAAATTTAGCCGGCCTAGAACGACGATAAAAGCGGGTGAGGGGAAAGATGTTGGGGAGTGACGATTGAGTTGGCTGGGGAATCGTGTGGCTGTTGCTTCTTGTGCCGTGTTGAGGATATCTTACCGTGTTAAAGAGAGAGTCGGGCGCCATCTTGAATTTTTCCTTATTCGATCGGCTTTCAATACTGATTTGGCTTCTGAATAAAAGCCAAATCAGCATTGAAAGCCGATCGAATAAGGAAAAATTACAGATGGCGCCCGACTCTCTCTTTAACACTTTTTCGTTACAGGGCTTGCTATAAAATTTCCGCATGGGGACACGTGCTTCAATTGAAGTTTGAACCATTCAGTGGTCTCATTTGCGCACTGTTCAGCAGGAAGAGAAAAAATATTTCGCCATGGTTCATCTCTGATAAGATCTCGGATGGCTTCCCAGTTAGCCTTTATATAATATCTCGTTGTTTTAAGCACTGGCTCTTAATTTTTGGGTCTAGAGTTTATGGCGATTTCAACCATTATCACTACATGATCAGCGTTCCCAAGTGAGCTGTTGGCATTCCTTATACAATCATCGGGAAATGTGGTTAAAACAGATCCTGTGATGCATGTTGTTCTTGCTGGTCAGGGAAACGGGTTGGAAACATAATCATTTGTGATAGGGAGTGAGATATAGAGAAGCTATGTGTTGTGCTGCCCGCTTTGTCTGTGTAAGTAGAGAATCCAAGTTTTTGTGTTGGACATTAAAGTCACCAAATACATGTACTTGTGCGCTAGTGTCGAGGGAGAGTGCTGTGTCTATGTTGTGAGAGACTTTGTTTATTATGGTGCAGTCCTGGGTCGAGGGAGAGCGGTAGAGAAAATAAAAGTAGCTAATGTTGTCTTGCATGTTAAGTCTAAAGCACATAAAGTCTTGATCGTCCGATTCTAGTTTTGTTTCTTTAGTCAAGGAAAGCGTATTACAAATGTAAACTCTAAGTCCGTGCATATGTCTGTCAGAATCCGTATGGCTGAGTGGGAGGTATCCAGGCATTTTAAAGTAATTAGAGGGGATGGAGGAGTGTAGGTTAGTTTTACTTAGTGCTAAGATATCCGGGATATTTGTTAGGACAAATGCTTCAACATCAGCTAAATTAGTTTTAAGCCCACAGATGTTCGTGAATGCAAGTCTCAAGGGAGGAGGCAAGTTTGAATTGGTTGACCTTAAGCCTGGTTTAAGCTTATTTTAGATTGTACTGCCATCATATTGTTTAAAGAGTTTCAGTTTAGGTAAGCGGGAGCTGAACAGGAGGTTATGCAGAGTATCACACATGCGACACAAATAGACCATCATCTGACCTTTTATCAACTAAGATTGTGGCCTCAGGAAAGCCCACCAGGGATGAGTACAGAGCCCCTTTCCATGCGGTACATGGCACTACAACCACCCGATATTATACAGCTGTTGATAGAGCAGCCGCTCTAAGCGCTACCAACGAGTTAAGGCTCCTGTACTACCAGTTGTAAACAGCAGCCAAGGACTGTAAATTCGGTACCTCAACCCATCAGAAGAAGGTCAACCCAATCTAATTGCACAGGCATATGTGGTACTCAAGCACTCCCTAAGATCTGCCAGTGTGTGTTCTGTCGAATCACTGTAGAGGTTATATATCTGCTGAATAGTTACACTCCTCAAAGTGATTAAGGGGCATTGCTATTTCATTGTTACTGGATAAACGGGGTAAGTAAAGCTCATGCAGTGAAGCAACTATGTAAGCAGGCTTGTAAGGAGGTAATGTGGTTTAAGGCTTTCCTTTATTTTATTTTATTTATATGTTAGCTTAGGTATAGGATAGCGTTACAGTATGAGTAGGTATTAAAATTGAACTGAGAGTTGTGCCCAATCTCTGTGTATTTTAGATGACAGGAGGTTTTATATGTAAGTGCAATACAGTACCGATAAAACAGTAGGTAAATTTTGCGTCATGTGTAATTTGGTAAATAGATATATGGGCAGGTTTTCAATAGATGCGAATAAGTTGAAGTTGTATTAAGAATGTATCTATTATTAAAGGAAGATAATTTCAGCTTTCAGGTAAGAGTCATGGGACATTTTGCATAACAAGGAGTATCGGTTCAGTTTCGTATTAATCGTTGCAAAACTAACTAGGAGGAGACATAGTTATTTAATGCAGGCCGCTTAGCTTCTGAGTACATACTTTGGCTGTTAAGTAACTAACTGGGTAGGAATGAACTCTAATGCATGTCTTAGACGTAGAAATGTATAGATGTTTAGTTATGAGTATTAAGCCGTAAGCATGAGAAGGTTAATGGCTGGAAGTTAAAGATTTCACTACAAAGGCGTGTGCAATATAGGAGTTTAGGGGAAGCTTGGGAAGACAGAGCAGATTGTTAGCTTCAAGAGACGGGAGTTATTAACTTACAAATAACAGTAGATTTCCATTAGGATTTAGAGTTTTAATTAAGGTTTGGTTTGGGGGGGTATTTTTTTAAGCATGTAAGTTATACAGACGCAGTCGCCTTGGAGGTTAAATGTATATTGGAATTTCTTAGCTAGCTGCCAGGTGTGTTTTCAGTTATAAGAGAAACAATTTTGTAAAACTTGAAACAGGGAAAACATTTCTGGCATTATGGTTAGGATCAAATGTCAATATCATGTCTGTAAATTCTTTATCAGAGACGAGAGAATCGAAATATGTCAACAAATTTAAAAAGACTACGATTATTTGATATATTTTGAAACCATAATTTTTATATATACACTATACATATACGTATATATATGTACGTGTATGTATGTGTGTATGTATACATAGATATATATGCATATGCATACATACATATATATATATATATATAAATAGACACACGCAAACACACACACACCTGTATATACATATATATATATATATATGTATGTATGTATGTATGTGTCAGGTCATGTCATATGCTACTGGTACCATGTAACCCAGTACTACCTGCCTCATGGTCGGGTCACCGGCGACTAAACTGGTTCCCCCACCAGACTTGTTTGGTAAGGAGGGCGGCTGGTCTCCCTGGAGGATTAAAAGCAAGACCTTCCAAAGGACGAATGAACCCTTTTTCTGGGTCAACGGCCAACCAGCACCGTGTATATTTGTGTGTGTGTATGTGTATTGGGGTGGAGAGGGCTCCCGTAAGCCGTGGTGAAGGCAACCTTTCTAGGAGAAGCAAATCTGATTTGAAAACCATAAAGCGGGAGACCAGTACCAGCATTAAGCTGGTCTGCAGTTTAATTTGTTGCTGGCTATCTTGCTCTTGCTTGTTGCTGGATCTCAACATGTTGAACCGAGAGAGAGAGACTTAGCTGTCGTACAAAGCTAAGACTCTGTAACATCATCTTTGTATAGATACTCCCTCAGGCATTTGGGCTCATGGATTTTAAATGTCTGAGGGAGTGGCACTCGTCTGACAAGACGTTGCAATCATCACATCATGTATGTATGTATTTATGGAGAGATGTATGTATGTATATATTACTTGTTTGATGACCGTATCATAAAAGCTAGCAATTGAAGCAAAAGTGGCTGAATTCAAGTGTCATGACTGGCAGAAATTGTGACCCCCATGCTGATGGTCATATACTATTTTCTGTATCGGAGTGCCATGGTAATCGTTGTTGCTTATGCATCCCCCTGAATGGCCAGGTGGTAATTTGGCTGTAGGCGGAAAGGTACAAAGAAATGCAGCCCCATAATTCACTTTTTCTATCGACCTCTTTTTCTCCGGACAGCAAGGGGTAGGCACGCATATTTCTGTCCCTCCCTAAACGAGAGTGGTCATCCCTCCCACACAACACCAGTTAAGGTAGTTAGTTTAAGTAATAGTGAAAAATCAATTGTAGGATATGTAAATTGTAAAAGTATTGTAATATATTGTATACATAATATAAAATAAAATAGTAAATTATATTTCATATGTATTCGATTGTGTTGTGTTGTGTGTGTGTTTTTTGTGTTTTCTATAAATGTCTCCATTAAAAAACGAAGCGATCTAGAGGATGGGGAAAGAATATTCCAACCAGAATGTCACCAGGGTGAAGTTGTCATCTTGAGAGAATGAAGGAGCAACACACCCACATCCAACATCTCAGGTATGATTTTCTTCTTGATACACAGACCTGAATGACTAGCCATCTTCACATATTCATGGGACCGTTTCTATGACTTCTAACCATGTCTTTATCGTTGGGATATCGTTTATTCCCCCGGGGAGCTGGTTGCGTTCCCAGGGCGTTCCTCAACTAAGTAACTCTCCCCGGGGATGCGATAGTACCATACTGTAACTATAAAGGATAAATATTGTTTTGTTATATATATATATATATATCTATATATATATATATATATATATATATATATATAATAGAACTATTATTTCAACGAAACAGGGAAATAAAAAATAACAAAGCAATTTATGTGTTCATCAACGTTTCGTCTTTATTTCGAGACTTTCTGTAGATAAATGGAATTAAAAACGAAACGTTGATGAACACATAAATTGCTTTGTTATTTTTTTATTTCGCTCTCTATATCTTGCTCTCTTTCTGTATACGAGATAAAGAAAACGATATATTTCCGACGAAATTAATCTTAAATTTGGCGACTTTGTTTTCCTAATAATTTTTAATTCTTCTTATGTGAACGTTTCGTCGAAATATTTTATCGTTATCATTTCAGTATCATTAGTAAAATATAAATCGTTGTAAGCAAGAAAGTAAAATACACACGGATGTTTGTATATCTCACATACGCACTATTTACTAACTCACTGAATATTGATCCAAAGCGAAAAGATGTTGACAAGATTTTGCGGTGCAAAAAAATCTTGTTAGTTGAGTGTTGTGGAACCACCCATGTACTAGAGATGAACTCTTCCGATTTGCAGAAATATACCTGATGTACGAATCTCGGAGCGATCAGTGTTCTTCGTAACATCCCATCTTGGCGGTATGTGCTATGAGTGCTGCTCTTTGTATAATCTGTTTCGCTTCAATATAATTTACGTTTTTTATTCGTATCCATGTTGTGTTTAGTTGCCCTTCCGAGCTACAAAGATATACACAGGTGCGTGCACAGACACACACACACACACGCACCCTCACAAACGTATCTAAATATATATATATATATATATATATATATACATATATATATATATATGTGTGTGTGTGTGTGTGTGTGTGTATGCTCATGATAGGTAGTCACAGTGGTATATGTAAGATACCAAAATAAAATGTATACATTTTTATAAATCTGTTAATAAGTAAGTTTACAATACATATAAATACAGCAAATTTGGCCGATAAGAAATTCACTTGAATAATACCACTCACTTTCATATCATGACACAATTATTATAGGTTCACACCGTTGCTATTATATATTAAGACACCTCTCCTCTTTATAAACTTATTATGCAGGCCAGGCATTTTTCTTAAAAACAGTTTCATTTCTGAGTACGATAAAAACAGGTGTCAAAAATGCCGTTACAAAATTAAACATACCATACAAGTGATCCATTAAATACTGTTGATAATATATAGAAATAATGTTGGCTGGAACATGAAAGATTGCAGGGAAGATCAACTGTTGACCAATGCTGAACCGAATGCTTTATTTTAGAAATATATTTATTATAACCTTTCATGTGGTTAACTCCTCCGAGTTCGATACCGCGAAGATAATGATAAAGCACGGGAGGAAAAATCCAAGGCTGTGCCAGGAAAATTCCGACTATTTTAGCTATCAGTAAGGATGGAATGCTTTTTATATGGAGAAATATCTCTGCACACAATTACTATAGAAATTACTATTCATTTCAAAAGTAATGTTCTTCTATTAACAATCCCCTTCGAATTTATTTTACTGGATATCTTCACCCGTTATAAGCAATAATTCATCATATACAAATTTAGTCACATGGACAAGTATTTGCTGAGACGTATCAATAAGGTAAGCGAAGAGCAGGAATGGGGGAAAAAGAGGAAAATGATGTAAATAAAAAAGAGATAGATAAGATGGAGAGATGATATCAGAAAATATTATGATTTTATTAAAACATTAATCAGAGGTTGTAAAACGATAAATCTCAACCAGGGTTACCGTTAACGCATTATACATTTAATAATATAGTGGTAATAGAGTTGTGAAATCTATTTGTCTGAAGTACAATTTATACTATTACACTATTATTGGAATATTATATTATCTTTTCATGCTTATTCCGAAGTGCAGTGGTGTATCTGTCCACATTCACAGCCATTTACTGATATTTTCACGATAGTCTCTCATATCTATATTCGTTATGATATAAAACACAAAAGTTAGAATCATGTGCTACGAAACATATCATATATTTGGCAGGTGTTTGTGGCCTGGTAGACAAAATGTAGATATAGAAGTAAAAATGTGACTAATACCGTGTATCACATTAAAAATTGTCGCTAGCTTTTGATATTAAGATATTCATTTACCAATAGTTTTCTTATACATTCATTTGTCGCTATTTTTAATATTGCTGTTTATATGTAAAACAAATTTACACTGGATCGTTTTCGATTTTCCAAAATGTTACTTTCTAATTTTAAGGGGAGGAAGGAATTGTAATTGGAGCGCGAAAATAATTTGATAGAGGATTGCATCAGCAGTGAGATATCTACTGAAGCGGTAGAATGCTTCAACCATTTTTCCAGCGATCTTAGCAACTGAGTTAATATATACGTTCCATTTCAGATCAGGACTCAAAATGAGACCTAGAAACTTGTTAAGTGAAAGTACAGCATACTTACAAAATACCCTCAACTTTGTATGTGAGGATTAGGTTTTCTACATAATACCGTAATAATTTCAGACTGGTAACATGCATGTATAATAACAAACGCAAATATAACGTCTTCGAAGTCTCGATGATCGCCCAGAAAAAAGAAAATTAAGTAAAATACTCCACCGAAAGTTAAATGATAAAAAATACAAATGCACTCCAAAAAAGTGGTTCCATAGCTAATAAAATTGACCCAGAGACTTACCTATCTAATATATAGTTTAAATTTGTTAAGCTTTTATTCAGTTCTACAAAGAAAATGTCGACATAAGTCACAGCTGTTAAGCCTTAGTAATGAGTAAAAAATCTGAGCTTAAATCAAATCGTCAACAATATATAAAGAATTAGAAATAATGAAACAGAAGTATGGATAAAACTTGAAAAATTTTGTCTGTGCATTAATTAATTAATCCTGTTGTGCAAAAAAAACAACAACATATTCATGGAAACCGACGCGTGTAAGAACTCCGCACGAATGAAGAAACGTGATACTAAGATCCCACAATTTGCGAGTGTAGGTGTGACTATACGACCGTATTATAAGAAATAAAAATAACTCATAAAATATAAAATAAATGCATGAAATAACACACTGTTAAACCTGCCCGGGGAGTTACTTATCTTCTCGCACTATTTTGTTGGAAAGTGCAAACTTCATTACCGTACACAGAATTACACAATAGAGTCAGTGCACCTTCAACAATTTCATCGATGTAAAGTTCTTTGTAAATCTAGACCCCTTAAGGGGGATAAGAAGTTGATATTTTGATGGCTGCTGAACTATTGAACTGAGAATAAATTTACATCTATGAGTATGATCTTATTGAATTTGCCCTTCCTGATACGGTTTAACAAATGTCGATCTCTGATGAATGTCTTTGCCATTTTGGGTGCAAAGATAAGCTGTCGCTTTTGGAGTATATAGTGTAGGTCATTCCGACATAGTCTCCGCGTAGTGCTTGTTGATGTTTGAGCTTCCTTTGCCATTATTCTGATGGGTCTTCTTGGATTTGGTCTTAATTGTTCCTTTTTTGAGGAGAGTACGTGTTATGGAGATGAGGAGGCGGACTGATTGTTGTCTATCTTTGATTGACTAAGTTTCTTGCTAACAATCAATCGCCCTTTTCATAAAAATTCTTTTGATTTGTAGGATTCTCTATAACTTGAATATCTATGATAGACGAAAGCCATTCTAATGCTGATCTATGATAAATCCTCTTTTAATTTAATCAGACATTGCTATCAATAAGTACCTTGTGTTTTTAAATAACAAAGAATTATATATAACATCATACACTGACAATAAAATAGTTAATTAAAGTATTATCATTAAAAAAATATTTCCGAAATTTTGTAACAGGAATTATACACCGCCCTGTATCCCTCTCTCCCTTACTCTCTCTCTTTCTGGCGCGCTCTCTCTCTCTATCTATCACCCTCTGTCTCTGTCTCTGCCTCTTTCTCTCTCTCTCTCTCTATATATATATATATATTTAAGAAGAGGGCTGTTTGTCGATAAAAATTACAATTTCAACAAAGGTCGAATAATATATACTTTCTATTATATATTTTTGTTAAAGTTGTTGGATGACAAGTTAACAGATAACTAAATGCTCAGTTAATCACACACACACTTGTATATATATTAACGCATTTATACGAAATATTTCATAGGTACACACGCATATATATATATATGCATGTGTGTATATATATATATATGTATGCATTTAGTTCTGCTTATTTTGCACCATGCTTTACCTCTATAATTTCTATTTTTGTGTTTATTTTATTTTTTTTCAAATTTGTCTTAGTAAATCTATCCGATCTATCAGTATTCATTACGGCGCAGACCACTGAAGAATTGGAAACTCTAAAGAATTCAATTTCTTTCCTTTCGTTCTCTCCAGAAAATAATCTCCGCTCTCTGAACAATGTCCACCGGCAAAAATATACTTGAATCGAATTATATCAATATGGAGTTTCTTTTGAAATATTTCGTATTTCAGTTATTTCCACAGCGTATCAGTATCGATACACTCAGCTACAAAAATCCGATAACTCTCATGCAAATACATGATACACATAACCTTGCTCGTATATATATATATATATATATATATATATATATATATATATATTGTATATGTATATATATATATATATATATAATCAAAAAGAGAGAGCATTAACCCCAATATAAGTTAAGCACCTTTGCAGCATATATATATATATATATATATATATATATATATATATATATATATATATATATATATATATATATATATATATAAGAATTAGTAGTTAATAAAACATGTTAAAAACACTTTGAAAAAGAGTTAAAACATATTTAATTTTAAAAAGGAAACTAAATAAGTCGAAAGTCCTTAACTTGCGGAATTTCGATGAAATACTTTCCTTCTCATCAGAGGGTAGGATTTAACAAAATGCGGGATCGGATTTTGCTTGCAAAAGTATTTGATGAAACTACAATAAGTCATAGACTTTACTTGATAACGAAATATGCAACAGAGGGAATAGGGTAAATAAAATGTTATTTCATGTGAATGGATAGTCTGGTGAAATGTAAAGTATCCAATGATGGTAAAATCCAAACATGCAGAATCCAAGAAAGTTCGCACAAGAAACATCCAAGAGAATCACGTAATTTGAAGATACTCCATAGTAATCCAAAACAGAAATCCGTGGAATAATTCACAAATATGTACAAAGAAAACTGAATGAATTCCAATAATATTATTAACAGGAAGTTAAAATGTGCGTAAAAAAACGAAATGGAAGAAATTTAAAACACGACTCTCGAGGCGAGGCTTAATTACAAAAAAATGATTAAAGAGAAAAATTGAATGGTGATTGAATTAATTTTAAAGTAGAAAAGCCAATGTCAAAATGACCCAGACTAGAGGACGTTAAAAGGCGCCAGATTTAAAGCAAAAAAGGGGTCAACTGAAGTGGAGAAGTTATTACTTAGGAATTAAATTACAAGCAGGAGTTATTAAAGGACACCA
The DNA here is from genome assembly GCF_053919585.1 of Euprymna scolopes. Taxonomy (NCBI): domain Eukaryota; kingdom Metazoa; phylum Mollusca; class Cephalopoda; order Sepiida; family Sepiolidae; genus Euprymna; species Euprymna scolopes. The sequence goes on from NC_136497.1 coordinate 31,963,151, forward strand.
AATGAAATGAAGAGAAAGATAAAATAAATGTATGCACATGTATATACATACAGGCATACATATATATGAAGACATACAATTACACCCCCCCACACATATATATATATATATATATATATATATATATATATATATATATACAACAAACACACACACATACGTACATATAAGTTAATAGATGAATAAAAAATAGATGAATAAAAAAAATTAAGTGGAAACGATGGCCGATATCTGCAAATTATATATATATATATATATATATATATATATATATATATATATATATATATATATATATATATATATAAGTATTGTATTGATTATTTTTTAAGATAGCATTCTATTAAAACCCGCGTGGTTAATAAATGATTGCTCAATCGAGGACAGAGTAAGTATATAGTCTGTTTATTGTACAAAAAGTAACCGAAGCGTTGGGAATATTTTCTTATTTTGTGATTACTGATTACTTTACAGGTAATATTTTTTTAAGTATAATTAAATATTAGTATAGCATTGAACAAGGTACGTAAGTTGTACAAATTGTTTTTCCAAATTCAGCGGTGCACTGTTTTTACCCAAAGAGTTTATTTACAGAATGTTTATGTATGAGATAGACTAAATCACAACACAATACGAAACATTAAGCCCCGATTTGCAGAGCAAGGAGCTGTACTTAATCTTCTGCGAGACCTCTAAACGTCATCACAAATTAACATAGGAAAAGGGTACAGCAAGGCGTGGAGCAGCCTCCTAAAACATCGATGTGACGACGTTTCACATAACTTGAAATATGTCAAAGTTCACTACACAATATACTGCACATTTTAAAACTCTTTCCTTATCAAATGAAGCTTGTTCAACACTTGAAACCTGAAATTGACCAACAAGGGATCAATAGGCAGCTCAAATGCAAAAGTCTGCCTGAAATGGACCCAATTTTCTGCAAAAGTCGATTATGTCAGATGAACCCATTTTTATTTGAATATATTCGTTAACAAACAAAATTGCAGTTTTGGGACTCTGAAAATCCAAGGGCAATTCCTCAAAAGCAGTTGTATCTCATAAATTGGACAGTATTGTGTGCAGTAACGAAGGAGAAGATTAGTTGACCTTATTTTCTAGAAGATCAAGACGTAAATGCTGTCAGTGTTACTAAAGAAAAATACCGGGCTATGATTTCAGATTTCCTTTGCCCACAAATTAAAAAAAGGCTCGGATTATTGTTCTAAAGAGATTAAAGTAAAATTAAAACCATGGAGCTTCCCATGCAATGTTTTGGCATTATCTTTCATTATGCCACTGTTAAATGGCTATCACTTTCCCCCGTTTTGATTAGCCCTGAATTTTTATTTGGGGAGATATCTTACAGAAAGTATCTATGTTAACAAACCCCCAAACTTGCAGACAATTGAAATAATATATCAGGAACGAAAAAAGGGAGTTTAATTGCAATCCAGAGTTTCTGCAATCTGTCATGATAATGTTTTGGAAAGAGCACAAGTATGCGAAGCTTAAAATGGGCAACATTTAAAATACATTATTTTTCATAAAGAGAGATTGTTTGTACTTTTCTTTAAAAAAAAAACCCAAATGTCTTAATCGGATTAAAATTACGGAAAGATATAAAAACTCAGGAATCTATTTAAGTTCAAAACCCTTGGACACGATGTACACACATTATTTGCCTGATGGAGTGCCTATTTTAAAAGACCCACACTGTCAGATCAAAGAGGGTTATCATTTAAATAAGATTCTTACTTTGGTCTGACGAAGTAGATCTGTAAATAGGAACTCCACTAAAGTATGTATGAACATATGTAACCAATATTTTTATTTAAATCAATTGATCTAGCAACGCTTAAAACACTACATGTTTCGTCGTCGTCCTGAAGGGCGGGGAAAAGAGAATAAAATACGAAACGCTATCCAGAAGAGGGTGAAGAGCGTTGCGAAGTAGACGGCCGGAAATACATTTGACCAGCGTCTGTCCAGCTTCGTCTTGGACTGATTCCTTGTTAGTGTTGTGACAACTTCAAGCAGCAGCCTATTCCAGGGAGCCGGATAGAAAATGCGGTTTGCATTAGTTTAACCGAAATCTCAGATAATACAGATTCCAGTCGTATCCTGTCAATCCAAGTTCGGGTATCAGGGTAAACAGAAGATCCGGAAGGAGATCCTATAATTTTGTGTTTCGGTGTGGGGTACATGACAGAAACAAAACATATAACAGAAGAATGATGCATTTATATAACAGTGTACACGGCGACGACGATGACGCAATTCTTGGAGATTTCATATTATTCTTAGGAGAAATATGAATGTGAAGAGATGTGAAATGGACAGTTCTTTTTAACACGGACAGGAGAATATATTATTTATAAGGGGGCAGACAGTTAACACTTCAGAAAGTGTTTCATATACAAGCCAAATCACAAAAACACATTACCTTTCTGATTGAATTGATGATAAACACAAATGCTTATTATTACATTCTGGTATTTGTCATTGCAGCTGGATGAGATGATAAAGGATGCAATTGCCTTGCATAATTACATTGTCTTGTCTCCCTTTCTGGTTTGCTTCCAAAACGAGTTCGGGTAACTTACTTTTCCGATTCTAACTGCTAACTCGACTTCTTTCAGATTCTTCTCTTCTGAGTGACCCCTAACTTCTGAATCTATTGTAATCTATCTTTCTTTGTGATTCCTGAATATCTCCAACACATTTTTGGCAACATGAATATATTCCTTAATTTAATTTCCATTGTCCTTATTATGACATCTAGTTGTATCGTTATTTCTAATACAATGAACAATGCTCCACATTCTTATCATCGTATCTAAATTGCAATAGGTATTCTTTTCAACCCTTGAATACTGGCTCGATTTTAGGCTTTTCCTTTAATAAATATTATTTTCAATCCTATTTACTTTGTTTCTCTAATTACCGGGAGCTGGTCCCTTCCATATTCAGCAATATAACCGAGGGAAATCTTTATTAGTATCTTTCGGCTAATATAAGGTCGGTCCTCAGTCTTTGACACACTAGCGAGAAAAGTTCCAGCCGCCGAAAGGAAAGCTATGAAAACCTTCGCGCCGACTGTGTCGACTTTAACAGATTTTAAACTGCAATGTGACAATAGTTAATAACGATGAGATCGGGATCTTATGCGGCCGACCAATTTCACGCACGCTGAAAACTCGACAGAGGAAGATCCATCCTTTTGCGGCAGGCCACCAGCTTAACGTCGTCAGAAAACAGCAGCACATTACCACCAATGACATCCGGCATGTCATTGATAAATAGGAGGGAAAGCATTCGCCAAAACAACGCCCTTTGTAGAGCTCGACTCTTATCATAACCCTCTAGAGACACTCTGTTGTAAACCAGGACTCAGTGAGTACGACCTCCCAGTAATTTTCGAATCCATTAGATAAATAATTCGTTCAGACCACCCGCAAAATCTATGCCTATTATGTCAGCCTCGCTCATTATCTCCATCACCAGCAGATTCGTAAGACTGAAGCTTTTTCGCATAAACCCATGCTGAAGCTTACGTGAGATGAGTCATTATTGCCAGTATATGCAGCGCCTCCAGTTTTAATCAGTAAACCATATATACATTTTAAACATTGTCTCTAAGAGCAATTTTCTGTTAAAATGTGTTTGTTAAAAGAAAGGAAAATAATTTAATTTGAGGTTTGAAATTAGCATTTTCATGCCAAAATAAAAAGTGTTTTCATTTTCATTTCTATTGCTCGATAGTTAATTGAATTACTCGTTGTAAGAAACAACAAGCAAGATATTGGTCTATTTTCATTTTAATTTTAAGCCGAGTATAATTTCCAAGTCTATTTTGCGAATATAATAAGCTACAACTGCATAATATTTAGAAGCAGGAGTACAAATAGCTTAAAAAATGGATCTAATACATCTCAGCTTACGATGTAAATTTAATAACACATTTTTAGTTTGATCAAGTCGGAAATCATCTCTTGATGCTCCACCGATACTTAACTTAACACTCATTCTAAAAGTCTAATCATAAAATGAAAGCAACACTCTATTCCGCCATTTAAATCTTTATAGTGTCCGCATTTATAATAGTACCATCTTACTTTTCCAGGAAGAAAAACAATCACGTCTACTTTGTTCTGTTATCTTTAAACTCTGCTGCTTAATCGGTACCTGATTTCAAGCCAACAGTGTGTCGATTCGATTTTATTCTTTCCGTCATTTTGATCTGCGCCTTCTTATTCTTTCGTCCCCCGTGTTCATTGAGAAGTGAAGGTGCTTCCTTTAATAGTCTCCTTCATTGACGTGCGGTTAATCAAAATGTTATTTTTGGAAAAACCTAACGTCTCGGCACAGGCTTTTGCGTACGCCACTTCCTTTTCAAGAAGCCGATCCTTTGTTTTAATAAAGTCCAATTTGTTGCTGCAGCATTTTATTTTATTTTTTTTACTTTCTGATCGTTTTCTTTTGAATTGAATTCTTCCAACGTTTTTATAAAACTTGTTTTCCCCTTTTGTCATTCCCTTTTGCTGCTTTCACTTTTAATGTCTCGCTTAATTGTAACATTTATTGATTTTAAGCAATATTCTATAGTTTCCTCAATCTTTTTCTTCGAGTATTTTCTTTTTATTCTTTTCTTTTTCTTTTTTTCACTTTTATCTTACTCTCTCTTATTTTTAGTTTTAGTTTAAAAATCATTAATTTTAGATTTTATTTTACTTTTGTTATTTTCCTTGCATCTTCCTTTCAATTAACTTACCTGGTGATTTTCTGCTATTCCATGTTGTCTCCTTTAAATTTGTCTTTCGCTGCTCCTGCTTATAGCTTCAAGTCGCTTTATGCGTGATGCTTCCTTTTAGAAGCCTCGCAGTGCTTTTATTACACCAATAATACCAGTCTCGAATTCGCCTTCGGTGATCAGTTCGCTAGTTTGTCACGGCAATGGCCTTATTTTCTGTCTAACGCTGGTATTTGTTGAACTCAATAGCATCTATCCTACGTTTGACATTAAATTGTGAGAAGTACATAGTTCATAGCTAATTCTATTACAAACGTCATCAGATCATTCTGACAAAACTGGTCAGGCAAATTTAAAGCTGTAAACATCCATTGGCTATCGTGCGCTATATTATTCGCCGCTTCTCAGCGTGTTACATTATTACATTTATATAAGCATACTGAATACAATAAATTAATCTCTTATAATTTAAGACAAATTAAAATCACATTATATTTCTGATCTTATTAAAATGGGTTTATCTGGTCTGTTTCAAGATAGGTTAAACCAAATTCAAATATATTTACAGCATGGTGAGTTAAAGAAATCCATCTATGCATCTCCATACAAACTTTCTTCGCATTCCACAACGAAAACCAAGAAAACATTCCAAATCATCTTTGACCATCGGGAACCAAGACCCCAGTTGATCTCCTTATTTTTAGTAATCCATATATTTTGTAATTAAGATCATTTAGAGAAAAAAAGTAAAAATGCGTAGCCATACCACTGTAGTTTGCATGTGTAGAAATGTGAGTGTTGAATTATTAGGTATACGTTTTCTGGTACATAGCTGATTATGTTCAATGGCAAAGCAACGTTAAACGTACAAAATTCATCGGTAGCTTAAGCTTAGAGTATGCACTCAGAGACATATCAACTTGTTATTAATATTAAGAAACGCCCCCTCATATGGCGGAAAAAAGGAATATGAGTTAAAAATGGTTTTATTTAAAAAGTTTTTGCGAACAGCATGTTTAAAGAATTAATCGATATAAATCAAAAGACTGAAGCCCTAGATGTCCGTAGACTCGGAATATCAGTTTCAGCCGTTTCCTGGAAAGAAGTAAATGTTATCAGCTTTATTCATTGCCACTCTAAAAATTGAACAATTCTTATTTTCTTCGTGTTTTGTACAAATTATATGCCATAATGCAAATTAATCTCATGTAAACGATAGATACAAAGTGTGGGCATAATTTAATAAGATTATGATTATGATTATGATTATGATTATCATTATCATTATGATTTAGACTACCATTCGAAAAAGTAAGTGGATGTCTCTTTTGTTTACCTTCACGCTAAACAGGGAATATCATCAGTTGGCCGTAAGAACCTACGAATTCAGACCATGCATAAGACAAATTAATAGAATGTTGGTTTATGTTACATTTAAACTTCTGCATATCAGTACAATTTGGGAAGATGATTGGAAGAAGGGAATTCCGAAGTGTAACTGTTCCAGGGAAGCATATATTAGAGTAGAAAGCTTTCTCGCATGTTCGGATCTACACAGTGAACACGTGTGATTTTGTTGATAAGCGGATTTGTTGAAATATGTACATCGAAGTGGGCACAACTTCACTGGGTTTATCAGATCCCATTCTGTATTAAATTGCACTTAATATAGTAACATATATTTATAGTAGTTTTACCTCTGCGGCACTATATCTCAGTGCCACGGTTTCTAACACACTCTACAGCATGGCCGGGTGGTGATTTGGTCATAAGCGTAGAGATACATAGAAAAGCAGCCCAGAATTCCCTTTCCATTTTATCGCTCTCTTTTTCAGCGGTACGACATGGGGTTGCATGTGTGTTTCTTTCTCTCCGTGAACGAAGGGGGGAGCCCTTTCTATCAATACTAGTTAGGACTATCTATGTAGTAAGCTCAGTCTAATAATATTTAAAGTTTAAGTAATAATTGCTTTTGATCCTTTTTGTAAAACATTGTAAAATATTGTAATATATTTATGTGTAGAAAGAAAACAGTTAAGATTTCTCATAAATATTACGATTGTGTCGTATTGTGTGTTTTATTGAGTTTGTCATGAATGCTTCCATCAAACAAGAAAGTGGTTCGGAGGACGAAGAAAGAAAATTCCAACCAGAAATCCACCACGGTAAAGAGGTCATCTTGAGAAAATAAAAGAACCACACCCACATCCAACATCTCAGGTATGATTTTCTTCTTGATACACATACCCTAATGACTGGCCCATCTTCACATCTTCCCGAGACCGTTTCTAAGACAACTAGTGCAATACGTAAAGCCAGTCTCATGCCAATGACAGGCTGATTGTTTTATACCTCCGTATAAAGACAAATGAAGTGTAGAATTACGTAATACATTCAATGAAGATGAAGAGAACTTTCCTCATATGATGTTGTAGGTACGAAATAATAAAAAGAATAAGTGAATATCAGGTTAGTCTTTAAAACAACACACTTCCATTTAGACAAGACTGAAGACAGATGCTTGCTAAAAAAAGCCGATAAATATGTGCGGATCCTAGGGATATTTTATTATTCACTTATTTTAGCGTTTGCGGTATAGAAATTCTGTTTGAAATTTTATTTCAATTTTTGTCGGTTTTTTTTCCTTTTGTTTTTATTTCCAGGACACTATATATACATACTAACTTTGCCTTAACAATTGATGTCGATGAAAAGCAAACAAATATATACGAATATTCTTTTTTACAGACTTGGAATAATAGTGTAGCATTTGTACTACCCACGGCTAGAAGAAGAGAATTGTAGTACTACTAAAGAAGACAAACATGCTCTCTTTCCCTCATCACCGCCGCAGCACTTACCTGCACCTAATTGAAATGAATGGTTCTCGTCTTGGGGAAACACCATGTTTGAGAAGCTTCTGGAACTATCCTTCGTTCCATTTCGGAAATGAGACACATACATAAAATCGGTTGGCAAGATCTCTGGAAAAAATGGTTGGCTTATTATATCGGTCCAGTAGATTAATATTACGGCCGATACAATCCTCTGCATATATAATAGCAAAGTACGTCCTAGGATGAAGTCCTGTTGCTACATCTGGGCAAGAGTTTTCTATCGTGTCCAAAATCAGTTTTAACATTTATAAAGTGATGTCCTTTTCTCTTCCCTGCAACATTTTTTCCACAGAAGGGGAGTTGCGAGCCTGTCTATTTATCGTTATTTTCACGGAAAGTGCTCGTTTGAGCCTCCATCCATGCCAAAGTCTTACGAAAACACTCGTCCAGCTTCAAACACTATTACCAATTCCTCCACTTTATCTGTATATAAATATATATGTAGGTTCCAGAAATAAAACTTATTTCTAGAATGTCCAGCCAGTGAAATTGTGTACCGCTTACCTGGTTGCCAGCTGACTTAAACATGATCGTCTTCAACTCCAATGTAAACAAGTTCTTGTTGGGCCGTCCGCTTAAATAAGCTATATATACCAAACTTGCACCACGAAGGATTTATTCGCTATTGGCCAGCAAACTAGCGTACACTCATTAAACTTATCCTCTAAAGAAGAAAGAAAATTACAGACTATTAATAAATAGAAGGATAGGTAAAATTAATTCTTAAACAGATTTTTGTATGTGTTAGTATATGAACCCTAAAGCTAAATTTATAATAGCATTAAAATATATAATACTACCAAGCATCTTGACATTTCTAACATTAACACAGGGTGTTTCAAAAGTCTTGGGAACATAACGATTTTTAATAACTCATAATGTTCCCAAGACTTTTGAAACACCCTGTACAACGTTTATTACATAATTGTGATTCTTAGAATAGCATAAATAGATAGATGGCTGAAGACCAAGAAGTATAACTGATGATTAGATATGAAGTGGATGTTGCTTAATTGATGAGTATGGAACCAATTCATTCCACATTTGAAATATTACAATTTTCAAATGCTAATTTCTACCAATCTTACACCTTTTATAATAAAAAAAAACATACCCCACAAACTGGTGTTTTCGTTGCATTATTTTAATATATAATGTCTAGTATAAATATACAAAAGTAGGTGAAATGTAATTTAAGGTTAACTGAAATGAACTATACATATCTTATATTATAACATCTTACGTCAAGTAGCTGTGTTTTCGATTTCCTAATTATTTCTTGATTAATTTAGAAATTGGGACTATAATCTATACAGATCAAACAGTAGATATATGTATGTCAATCTGATCTCGAGCGCGTGGTTCAGTGGGGGAAGATGTGGCTGGTTATCTTTAATGCATCCAAAACCAAACTCCTATCCTTACATCATCAACGCACTGATCCCCAGCTGGCATCAATTGTGATAGATGGCTCTCGTCTGGGTGAGGCCCCGTGTTTTGACAAGCTTCTGGGTTTGAACTTTACTCCTGATCTGAAATGGAACACGTACATCAAGTCTGTTGGCAAGGTCGCTGGAAAGATGGTGGGATCCTTCTACCGTTCCAGAAGATATCTCACTACTGATGCAATTCTCTATCTATATAAAAGCCAAGTACGTCCAAGGATGGAATACTGTTGCCATATCTGGGCAGGAGCTGCTAAAAACAGCCTATCCTGCCTTGACAGAGTACAAAATAGACTTCGTGGCTTAGTGGGGGATGCCCTTTTCTCTACCCTGTAACCTCTCTCCCACAGAAGAGACGTTGCGAGCCTATCCTTGTTTTATCGTTATTTCCATGCCAGGTGCTCGTCTAAACTCCAATCTCTGCCCCCCTCGCCAATCTTTCACGAAAAACACCCGTCTAGCTGAATCCACTGTGAAAAATTTCCCCCACTCTATATCTGTGCCTAAATCAAAACGCGGATTCCATGAACAAAGCTTCTTTCTTAGAACTGCACGCCTGTGGAACTCTGTTCCGTCTGCCTGCTTCCCACCGGACTACAACTTGGATGTCTTCAAGTCCAATGTAAACAAATTCCTAATGAACAGCCCCCTTAAGTAAACACCTCATCAAATCTCCACACTAACGTAATGTACTTGCAATAACTCTTATCCCTGAATGGCTTCCGGGCCTTGATAAGTGGTGATCACTGCGTAAAAAAAAATTAACAAGTAAACTGTTAAACTACTGATAACATACTACTAAAATCAAGAAGAACTAGTAAGTATACACTAATGATGGTTTATAACAAGTAAAATCCTTGCTTGGGTTGATAAATAACATATTTATACAGACATATACCGGCAAGCCCCTGTACTCCCTCGACCTAAATACCTCAGACACATCCAACAAGGAGCTAAATCCCACCCCTATATAGTAGAGATCCCTAGATGTAAGAGAGCTTTATACTTCAGTAGTTTCCTCCCCAGAACTGCTGGATTTGGTATTGCTTTCCGGGTCACTGCTTCCCTAACTGTACTGACATGCAGAAGTTCAAGTGTAACCTGAACCGATATCTTGCTGCCAAACTCCCTACATAGTACCCCTGTAGCTTTGGTCAATGATAGTAGCTCCCTACATCAAAGTTGAAATACGAAATGTTAATTTTAACTGACCGAGATGTTTTTCCTTCTTTTTGCCCATGCTCATATAAGATGCCTTTGTTCAAGTATTTTAATATTTAAGGTTTATTGTGTTTTTCTCGATGGCAGCAAGAACGTGACCTGACTGCTTTGGTTTCAATTCCAGCTGATAATACCAAGTTATTTCTTTTTTGTTTTACTTTTGTCATTATGTCTTTGTATTAATAAATGCGAATATCTGCATGATTTTAAAACATGTAAACGTATTTTACGGAAAGCGGAATCAAAACATTTATTTACAGGCTTGAGAAATAAAACGTTTCTTTTTAATATCTTAGTCTCTAAGACTATGAATATTTTTGACAATTATTATTTGCCGAAAATCCCACACGAACCAAGACAAAATTCAATAAAAAAAAATCATAATTTATTAAGCAAATCCTTCACGCCAGGGGACAAATTATTGCCGAAAATTCCCCACAAACCCAAACAAAATCCAATGAAACAAATCATAATTTTATTAAGTAAATCTTTCACGCCAGGGAAAAATTCTAAGTACAGTTTTAATAAAAATGGTTATTTGAGCTGATATCAGATTCCTAGATTTCTTTTCGTCTTTCTTTATTTTTTAAGCTATCCGTAAATATTGCTCAGGATTCTGAAATTAAAAATGTGGATAATCTAGCTTAAGTCAATAATGCTATTTTTTATTAAATTAAATTATAACTCCTGTTCCCTTAAGATTATATTTAGTTTTAAATAGCATTTCCTTTACTTTAACTAACTTCTCTCTTTTCTATTAATAATCCATTTTTTCTTTTTTTTGTAAAGAAATATAACGAATACATCCCTATATATAATATATATATTTTTATTCATTCATCGATTAGATAAACAAATATTAATTTCAAACCTAATTCTAAAATTTTCGATTGTGTGTATTATGTTTTCTAGAATGTTTTCCTTACACATTAACTAAATTTAGAATACTTAAAAAGAAATATCACAACACAAAAAGAGACGTTTATTTTAATACAAAATTGATTTTTTCGTAACTAACAAAATGAATATACTCATAAAATTTTGAGAATAAATATTAATTTTAATAACACTTTTTAAATAATGGGTCTTTCTTTCTGAAATATAAATCTTTATGTATTTTTATATTAGCTACAATTTACCGTTCACATTCGAAATGTTGACTTTATATGATTTTCTGGTATGCTTACAACCAATATTACAGTCATGTTTAGGGCTGATAAGTAGTTTACCAGATATGAACACATTTTTATTTAACGTATAAGCTAATTTAATCCTTAGCAGTCATTTTTCCCATTATCATGAATTATGAGCATGCGTAACCGATATCCGGTTAAACACACCTCGACTTCCCATGATAAGAATGGCTTTCGAAATAAAACTCTAACATCCACATATTAAAAACGGCTTTCACAATAAACACCACAACGTCCCTATGTTAAGAACAGTTTTCTTAATAAGCATCCGATTTTCTTCTATTTGGCAGAGTGAAAACTATTTGCTTTGTCGTCTGCTTAATTTACAGGCATGAGCATTACTAACTACTCAGTTGTGAAAGCAAAATGGCTGTCAGGGATTAATTTAGATTTTACATTCGGTATCATATGTTTCATCTCTGGTAAACGACTCATCGTGCTTACATCTTACGGTGGTATTCGTTATTAGCATACCCGAAAACCTATAAAAGTCGACATTTAGAATTAAAAACCATCACGAGACTGAAATGCACCAATGAAAAGTTGATACGAAAGCAATCATTCAAACATAAACAGAAGTTGCCCATTATTATTAAACGAAAATCAATACAATTTTAATTTGCTCCAAAATAATAAATTTTATAAAGTTTATGTTTATTAACTCCGCGCCGGTAGAAATGCCAAGAAGTTCTCTGGCCCATTATTTTTAAACGAAATTCAATAAAAATGGGATTTACTAAAAAATAATAAACTTTCTACTATATGTTCATTAACCCTGCTCCGGTAGAATTGTCAAGCGGCAGTTCCTAAATCATTAAAATACTTAAAGTATAATTCTTTTTTGATATTGCATTCCGAAATAATCTTACACTAGAATGTTACATCTTCTCTTCTCTTCTATCGTCTCTATTCTATCTTCTATTCTTCTTCTTCTATTCTATTCTATCTATTCTTCTCTTCTATTCTTTTTCTATTCTATCTTCTTTTATATAAATAAAATGAGCTCATTTTTCCCGTCTGATTTTGACATTAATAGGATTAAAAATCAAGATATTTCATGCAAATATAATATGCACAAACGGCAGAACAATATCTGAGGTGTGTTATAGGCTTATTATTTCTCAAATTCCTCGATAATCTTAGATTTCTATACTTTTTCTGCTGAGAAGTCACGGCCAAAATCGGTTAAGATCAATGGAAGTGGTAAAATATTTTCTCTCTAATAAATTCCTCCTCCCCCTGCCACCACTTAACACCGTTTGGGGATCGTTCACAAGGAACAGTTGAGAAGAGAACACCGGTTTGGCTTCGTAGTTCTTTCATGTGAAGTCATTTAAAATCACTAAACTAAGCTGCAGTGCTCTGTGGCGTAGTGGTTAGCGTGCTGGACAATTCACATTATATTTTCACGTTCGCGCCGACCTACCGTAGTCGTTTTTTTTCCTAAACAACTGGAATGGACTTTTTCTTGGTGGCCGAACTGTTAACGTTGCAGATGGTTTTTTTTTCACACTTTATTTTCCTACTTTACTCATGACTCCGGGTTTGATCCTTCCTACTTACCTACCATAACATTTTTTAAAACTCCCCCCCCGTCCCGGAAACAAACACTCGGGCAACGCCGGGTACCCCCGCTAGTTATTAATATTTAATTATGATATTACTATACATTAACCTTAGAATTGTAAAAAAAAGAAAGAAGTATTGGTCTAACAAAACGTGATAGTCTGCAATAAGTAGTATATCTATAAAAAATGGTGTGGTGCTTGAGAACCGAACGTTTGATTCGGTACCGAACTCTTTCTTCCTATTTAAAATATGATTTGAAAATCGGGCACTTTTGTAGAACTGCATGGTAACCACGTTTTTTTTTTCAGTTTGGGGAATATTATTATGATGATACATTTATTTGATCATAATTCTCCAGCGTTTTTCTCAAATCACCTTGTTTTTATTGGCACTGGTTCATTAACATCGAATAGAGATCTTCAATTGCACAAATAACGATGGAGTAAAACGGTAAGACGATAAATTCAATTAATAAGCTGATGAGTAATGTCTTCTCAAATATTACTAAAAATTTCCGCAATGCTTGATGGCTTCGTGAAAATGCAATCTTGGCCAGTAGAAATGATGCTGTTGATATGATCAATTATAATTTGTTGGGAGAGTTATCAGTCCATTGTATAGTGTTATTAATGGAGATCAGACAGTAGAATTCCATGTAAAATCTACTACAACAATCTGAAATGCCACACCATAATCTGATATTATAGAAATGAACTTTGGTTATATTAATAAGAAATCTTGATCACTCTTAACTATGTTATAGCACTCGGTTAACAACAAGATCTTTGTAAACCAATGTTATGGACGTCATCATAATATGTACAAATTTGAAAAGAAAAACTGTTAATTCAATGAATTCTCTTATTCCTTCTGGCATGCCATTTCAGTTCAAGCGGTTACAATTTCCATTAAAAAGTACTCTTTGTTTATAAATACGGCTCAAAAATAAAGCCTCAAGGTTGCTGGTGTCCTCATGGCCAGTTTATGTTGGCTGCTCACACTTTAGTTGTCTTCATTTACACACCTGTTGGAGGTCACACCACAAGGGTTGTTTATGTGGAGGTTCTTCAAAATTAATGCTAAAGGTATATTTACCTGTGTTCAAATATGAACTACTAAAAAAAATTAAAATTATTTCATTACCAGAATAGATACTGATGTCATCTATATATATAAAAGCAAAATTGTATGTATGTATGTATGTATGTCTGTGTGTCTGCTAAAAACATTCGACAGACAGAACAAAAATTAATAAATTTGGTCTCACATGAAAGCCACATCCTTCGCCCGACAAATATCGAAAAATTGGCCGAAAGCGTTATTTTTTCACCCTGAAATCAGCACTTTTCTACAGGGGGGGGTCAGCAAAAACCATCCTCATGACGAGATCTGTTCTACGCATGCATCAGATGACGTCATAACCTGATTTAGTTTAAATATTTGAAGAACTGACACAATTTCATGTACGTCGTGTTAGCTCAGTTGGTTAAAGCATTAGGTCATTATCTAAACGTTTTGGGTTCGAATCGTGGTGTAAGATGTCTTTTTTTAAATTTTTATATTGAAGCAGGGTTATTTAAGCCATTTTTCACGTAACGTTCGTTTTTCTGTTTTTTTTACTTCGCTTATTCTTAGGTTTTCATTAACACCCACCCCAACCCCGACCAACCACACACACACCCCAAAACACACGGGTACTCACCGATTTTTTAAATTTTAATATCGCGACAGGCTTATTTAAGCCACGTTTCACCTGTTTTTTTTTTTTTGGTTTTTATTTTTCAGATTTTTTAAAGCAGTCTTAACGTTCGTCTTTCTGCTTTCTTTTTTGTTTTTGTTTTTTCAATTTTTACATTTAACATCGTTCGTTTGCCTTACGTTAGTTTTTTGTGTGTTTTTGTCGATGTTTTGATTGCCCCCCCCCCATCGCCTGGGTACCCTGCTTTATTTTTCAGATAAGTTTTAACGTTCGTTTTTCTGTTTTCTTTTTTGGTTTATTTACTTCGCTTATTCTCATATTTTGATTAACACCCTTCCACCCCCGCCCGAGCGCACATGCATCCAAACACTCGGGCAACGCCCGGTATCCCCGCCCCGCCCGCTAGTCTTTCTATAAATTGCATATGAAATAGTAATAACAAAATGGGATTAAACAGTTGTCAAATATGCACTATGATATAATTCCTACATCATATTTTGAAAGATAAGATTAAAGTTTAAACTAGAAAAGAAGATTAGGGCTACTTGCAATTCCCTAATAAAATAGAACGCACTTACTGTTCCTACCTCATAGGGGAGTGGAAAAAAGAACCCATTATGAATTAATGTTTCGTTTTACAAATAAGAAAATTATGTATGAGAACGGATATATTCAAATATATCAAATGCAACCTGGCAACGCTGCGTACTTAAGCTAGTATAAATATTAATACATCTACACACATATATTTATTTAGATAGAGATTGATCCCGGTCATTAATACGAATCTGGCGTAAATCATCATTTAAAATCAAGTTAGATTAAAGGCAGGTAAATGGGAACTTAAATTAGAAATAATTACAAATTTGCTCATAACATTATTGAATAAATAAATACTAGAAATAGAATTGTACTAGATAGGAAATTTTGTAACACTATTGAAGGGTTCACATATATGTCGTGTTATTGTCTGTCGTGTTACTAAATGTCTATTTGGGGATTCTTTAGCATCTTAACCATCTGTTACTCTTACAGTATATTTACGTGTCGTGATCGTCTAAGTGTGTTGCGTGCTTGTATGTCAGAAAAAATTACATACACATATTTATTTGACGACGTACCTGGTTTTCTGTTGTCAGCCTCTGGAAAATATTCAGCCAGTCTTAAGGAGAAGGCATATGTGTAAATGAAAACTTTCAATATAGAAACCAAGACGCTTTGTATTTTATACAGTTTATTTCACTCTTACGCAAATCCAGCAAAGGATTCATCAAAGATTTTTGCTTGGGTAGTTAATTCTGAGACATATCAGCTCCCTAACTGCCGAGGGAGGACAATCTGTTAAATCATCCGCTCAGTTTGACGTCATCTTTCCAACTCAACTATTTTCTCAGCTAAGCAGAACACGTGAGAGACATACACGTACTTTCGATGCTGGTCAAAGTCATCCCCTCTTTTCGATTGTCTAGCCTTAATTTAAACCTACGTCACTTCCGGTTTGGCGGTGGTCGTAACAGCAAAATACATCACGTTTTGTTTTACGTTCTTTTCCTCCTTCACGGTACGGGTTCGAGCCGTCCTTCCTTACAACCATATTTTTGCTCCCCCCCCAAACACCGGGCACCCACGATAGTAAATAATAAATTAAAAAAGTATTATATAAAATATGTTTAGTGTTAATTATAACAATATGACCACATTATGTTAATAGGGTTGTATGACATTGGTGATTTTACATCAGAATCAAAGATGGCATAACAAAAACAAAACGCTGCTGGTCAAATCTCTTCCGTTTTCACCTTAACATGTTTTGACAACTGTTATCAAAACATAACTTCACATTTAATCCCTTGTTTACTTCACATTAGATAGACAGACATATCGATAGATAGATAGATAAACGGATACAAATATATATATAGATATATTGCTAAACAAATACAAAGATAGATAGATAGATCGAAAATAGCTAATTAACACATTTTACCCTGCTATTATCTTACAATTCTACATTGCTTTTATTGAATGATAATCAATGAACGTTCAACGCTATACGTGTAGTCTATATTGCACTGAAGAGAACCTAATATTGATTTTATAAAATTATTTTATATAATGGATTGAATTATTAATTAATACACTAAAATCAATTGTTATTGTTCAATTGTACTCTGAACAAACATTTATTTCGAGCGCGTAACTGTTTTATCAAAAAACTATTAGTTATTTTATAGAAAATACTGGTCTGGCTATAACATAACTCTGATTAAAGTTTAAAAAGCACAAGTCATGTAACATTGATCAATTCTGTACTATGAGTTATCACCTCAAATACACACGTGATATTAAGCTGTATAAGGTGTTAACTTTATTCAAAATCGGTTTCTTTACTTATGGGATTTTTTTATTATCGCTTAACGATGACCGCTACTTAAAAGAGGCATTCAGACACTATAGCTAAGGACACTTTCAGACAGATAAATATTATTGCTTGAAATTACATAAAGATCGGATATACCGGTTCAGTGTCCATACGGAAGTAACTTATACACACATACGCACAGCCAAGACAAAACACCTATTTATATATTATGTAGAAAATTCAGGATCTTATGTTAATTAAAAAGGTACAACTTAAATATTGTGATTGTGTAATATACGTATGAAATATGATATTTACACGGATAGACACACGATCAAACGTCTTATTTGTAAGGCGGAGGTAGATCATTTTGTGACGTTCTCCAAGAATCTCTGTTGTATTTAATTTCGAAAAAAATAATAACAGCTTTTGTTATTTAATTTAAATCGTTTCATCTGTTATTGTGGGTTAAATACTTTATCTATATCTAGTTATATCTCTATCTACCTCTCTTTCTCTCTCTCCCTCTCTCTCTATATATATATATGTAAATATAATATATATATATATATATATATATATATATATATATATATATATATATATTGTGTATAGTGGCAGCATGTTTTCATTCAGACAAGTATTTTTGAATAGCACGAAGTGCTTTTCATTTATAAGCTTTTTTTTTTAAATTCAAATTTCGAATTGTTATTTTTAGTTTTCGGCCGAATCTGGGTAATATAAGTATCTAATGAGTGATCTTTTATGTCTTTGTGAGGAACGACCTCTAAGAAATGATTATTTCAATTTTTGGACAATACTGAAAATTGATATATAAAGGATTCAGACCTGTAGAAAAAGTCTGATATAGCTAAAATATCTGAACTGTGAAAATAACTGCTAAATAGTCAAAATTTAAAAATTTGAACCTGACAAGCGGAAGTCGACCTAAAGTGCCCTTCTATGCACGCACAATTGTCAATTTATAAGTTATAATGTGTTAATTTTGTAAACTTTTGGTATCCTCCAGTCGGTAGCTCAGATGGTAAGGAATAACGCTGAAGCACTACGTGTTTCGGTTTCGATTCTTGCTAATTGTACCCAGATTAAAAATTAATTGAAATCACTAATATATACTGAGTATAATATAATAATCCAGAAATAATTGGACCGATAATTATGAATACGAAATTCGCATAAATTAAAATATCTTTAGACCTATTTATAGCAGGGCAAATCCGTGCGTCGTGTTAGTATTTTATAAGATTCCCGGATATCTAATATATAGTTTAGCGTGATTTTTTATCGATCACAGCAGACTTCCTTTTCTGACAATTAGCCACTAATGTAGTTTTCTCTTTGACGTAGCCTTACAAATAGTCATTGTAATATATGAGACATCTTTGATAATATGACAATGACTCATCTAGTAATTTAATTTTGCAAAATCACAAAACTTATGAAATCAAAAACAAATGGAATTGTAGTAATTGGATTTTCCATCAATGATATAATTAAACTATCCTAATTAAGATGATAACACATTTAATAAAAAATGATGCATGAGATTGTCATAATTAATTTGAAATCTGTGCAGTGAAAATCTGGTTTGTAATGTAAAGGTCGTACAGTCTCGGTATTCGACATAATTGTTTTTCTAGTGTTGCAAGACGTTAATTTCGATTCATCGAGACGATAATTTTAACAATCTAATGAGACACAACAGACATAACTAATATGACTTTCAAGAACGATGATTTTCCCTCTTTTTTTGCAGAATCGAAGCAAATATTTCTTCAATCTATCGATATTTTCTGGTGTTCAAATAAGTTTTTTCTCTGTTTCCTTCTTGTACGTCATTCACAGCAGAGAGTTGTCTTCTCACCATAAAGAGAAATTAACTTTTCTTTTTCTTTACGGTGTGCCTAGTAACAGGCGAAATTTTAATGAACAGTATTTATCGCTAATACTTTTTGTCTCTAGATCATATAAACGTGGAACTAATTCGTTATGCCGGCTAGGACTTGCTTGATTAAAATCCTATGTCCATAAATATGTAAATATACAATTTTAATATGCTCTTACTATCTAATTGGAGTTTATTTTACTATTCATATTATTATATTTTCATTTAAATTGTTTTGTTCTTACTGTTTAAAATATTTTCGTTTAAATTGTTTTGTTCTTACTGTTAAAAATATTTTCATTTAAATTGTTTTGTTCTTAGTAATTAAAAGTAGATATGCAAATTCAGTTTCTTGCCACGTGATTTTGCAAGTATTACTTTTTCTTTAAAAAACTGATTTGCTTGAGTAGCTGTGAATTCTGTTCAATAAAGCCTTGGAAAGAGGTTTTGTTTTACGTCTTCATTTACTTACAACACTACAATTTATTGAACAAAATTTTATTTCTTTCATGGAGATGATCATTCGGCTGGACAAAATTGACGTATCCTCGGCATACCCTTAGGCTAACAAGCTTTGGAGATTGTGGCATCGTAACTTTAATTACTATTTATCAACGATTGCTTCGTTAAACTCCGATAAGCTTGAAGTTCTTTATTTAAACATCGGCCCCACCGTTGCTGACGTTATCGATGGTTGTTCAGAATTTGAACAAGCTCTCGAATTACTGAAAGGTGTTTACGACAAGTCTTCAAGCGTTATTCATGCTAGACATCTGCTTTCCACGCGTCTGCAACAAGAAAACGAGCCTGTAGACCAATAGTTTCAGGTCTTGAATTGACTTGCCACTGACTGTTACTTTAAAGACGTTACTGCTACTACTTACCGGGATGAATTTGTCCGTGATGCGGTTATACATGGTCTCCGGTCCTCAGTAATACGTGCTAGACTACTTGAAACTGAAACGCTTACTCTCAAAGAGGCTACTCAATATGCTAGGGCTTTAGAACAAGCTCACTTTTGTACTGAATCATACGCTTCCCCGATTGGAGCAGCCGACTATTACTAATATTTCTGATTCTATTGGTTCTCGTATAGAGTGTGACTTTGTACAATTTTCTGCTGCCCTTGCTGCTCATGGCAAGTGTTACAACTGTGGAGGGAGACGTCACTTTAAGGATGATCGCCGTCATTGCCCTGCTCGCGATAAGGTATGTCGAAACTGTGGTAAACTCGAGCATTTCTCCAAAGTTTGCCGTTCTACTATGCTGACACCTTCACGTTCTACTTCTGCTATTATGGTAGTCCATGCTAAAGGCGGTGATAGGTACCCTCCCATTAATAAAATTGTTGAATTAAAAGGAAAAAAATTACCTGCCCTCATAGACACCAGCAGTTCTGATAACTTTATCAGTGATCGTATTGTTAAAACAATGAAGCTGTCTACTTCCAAAAGTAATTCTGTAATTTCCATGGCATCATCCGCAGTTTCCCTCAAACTATCGGAATATTGCATGGAAAACATTTCCTTCAATAGTTGCGATTATAAAGAAATTGACTTTACAGTGTTTCCTGACTCTTGTATGGATATTATACTCGGAGTGCCGTTTTAAAACTACATAAGGGTATCACTATTTCTTTTGGTGGACCTCAGGATACTCTAAAAATACGCGCCCTAATCAAGAGAGCTGTGCTCCTGTGAAATTGTTTCGAAACTTAACCCCTGATTGCAAACCTATTACTACTAAATCCAGAAATAACCGTGCGGTGGATACTCGATTCATTGCAAAGGAAATTCTACAACTGCTTGAGGATGATATAATTGAAACAAGTTATTCACCATGGCGTGCACAGATTGTTGTGACTTCGTCGCTGATAAAAAGAAACGATTAGTAATTGATTTCTTTCAAACCCTTTGCCTCGGATTGATGATCTCGTAAACCAAATAGCCCAATACCGTATATTTAGTACACCTGACTTATCCAAAGCGTACTACCAGATCGGAATTTGTCCCGAAAATCGGCCCTACACGGCCTTTCAAGCTGGAAAGTGTTTGTAATAATTCAAACGAATACCTATGGGTGTAACTAATAGGGGTTCTGCTTTTCAACGGTTTATGAATTCTTTCATTTCTGGTAACAAATTATCTGGAACTGTTTCATATATAGATGATATTACTATTTGCGGTAAAACTCAAGGGGCACATGATGTTAATTTTGAATGTTTTTAAAGGCTACCTCGACACATAACCTCGAAATAAACTGAGAAAAATCAAAGTTTTCACATAATCCCATCCATTTGCTTGGTTACCAAATTTGTAACGGGACTATGCAACTAGATCGTGAACGTTTGAAACCTCTTTTACAAATTGCTCCTCCTTTCAATTCGCATTCGTTAAAGAAATGTCTTAGAATGTTTTTGTACTACGCGAAATAGATACCTAAATATTCACACAGAATTGGTCCACTGGTCGAAAATAAACAATTTCCCATGCCTTTTATAGTTATCAATTCATTTGAAATACTTAAGAAGGACGTTTCTGAATCGTTTGTAAAAGTTATTGATGATTAATTATAATTTACTATTAAAATTGATGCCTCAGCAAAGGCTATCGGAGGCACGCTCTTTCAGGCTGAGAGGCCTATAGCGTTCTTTTCTCGATCGCTAAACCCATCTGAAATACGACTTCACGTAGCCGAGAAAGAGGCTTATGCTATAATCGAGTGCGTCCGAAAATGGAGGAATCTCCTTGCTGAGAAGCACGTTACTATTGTAACAGACCAGCACGCCGTATCTTTTATGTTTAAACCTGCTAACAGAAGAAAAATTAAAATGATAAAATTATACGGTGGAAAATCGAAATTCTCCCGTTGTCATACGACATAAAACACCGTCCCGGAAGTGAAAACATTGTCGCCGAGGCATTATCGAGAGTATGTGGTGCTGCTGCTTTTTTCTTCGACGGGATATCGTTACATGTTTACTGTCGTCGATGAATACAGTCGATTTCCTTTTGCTTTCCTTGTCGCGATTGTTTTTCGCAAACCGCAATCCAGTGCCTGGCAAATATTTTTTCCGTATTTGGAATCCCCCCCCCCCATTTATCCATTCCGATCGGGGAACTTCGTTTATGTCGGAAGAATTAAAAAAAATTTTGACGCGACTTGGAATTTGATCCAGCAACACTACTACATACAACAGGCAGCAGTCAATGCGAGCGCTACAACAGCATTATTTGCGACACTGTTATTAGCTCTGGAATCTTGACGATTACCCCCTAGCGCTTGGCAGGATGTTATACAGAATGTGTTAAATGCTATTTGCTCCCTGCTGTGCACTACTACAAATGCAACTCCTCGCCAACGCATGTTCAACTTTGAAAAGCGCTCTTCTATTGGTACTGCTTTACCTGTTTGGCTCTGTGACCCTGGGGAGGTATTATTAAAACGGTTTAGTAACAGTAGTAAATATAAGTCTACACATGCAAGAATATGACATAATGATGGCCGGAGGATTCAGTAGCGCTGAGACATATAGCTCGCTTTCCACGCTCTGATAGACCTCAAAATCCTGCTAAAAGTATTAAACCCGACATTGCAAATAGAGACCCGACCCAGTTGATCGAAACAAATCCTGTTACTACTACACCTAATACAGAAAATGGATTTGACTATAATAGTCAGAACCCTGAGAACCAACCTTCCCAGAGAACCACCGGTCCTTCGAATAGTGAAGTACCTCCGCGCTGATCTAACAGAATCCCCAGACCCTGGATTTATAAAAAAAAAATCTATTTACAATCTCTTGTACAAGTGGGGGAGATTGTTATATTTTTATTTAAATTGTTTTTTTTTCTTACTGTTAAAAATATTTTCCTTTAAATTGTTTTGTTTTCACTAATTAAAAAAAAAACAATAGATATGCAGATTCAGTTTCTTGCCACGTGATTTTTCACGTGTTCCATTTTCTTTAAAAGACTGGTTTCTTTATCTGTTGCTTGAGTAGCTGTGAATTCTGTTCAATAAAGCCTTGGAAAGAGGTTTTGTCTTACGTCTTCATTTACTTTAAACACTACATATATGTATAGTTTTCTCATCATATTTCTCATCATTCAACTAACAAATGCCTAATCTCATTAATATTTATTCTTCAATTGCTATAAATTGTCTAAGATTTTGATTTGCCATTAACACGAAGCAACATAATTTATATTCGTATTTCAAATAGTACAATAATCTGTTTACGTGATACTTAAATAATACTTATTCGATGAAGGCAATATAGTTCATTAATAATCTGAAAGTTTATCTAGCTTCGATTCTTGAAAACTTATTCTATCGATGCGTTCCATCTCTAAAGAAAGGTATTCACAATTGACATTGATATAAAGGCCATCCCAGATATATTTTATGGATCGTTTCTTGTCTAGGTAATCATAACAATATAGCTACCTAACGGTAGAAAATCCCACGAGGATCTAATTACTGTAATATCACATAGAATGATTGAATCTCTATTCATAAGCGCAATCCCTTACGCGCGTGTGTTATCCCGATGTAAATCACTATATTTATTTCGATTTTCATAGTTGAAACCTAGTTCGCCGTTTAACAATTCTGTCATTTATTGTGGCAAAAATAATTTTTTAAATCAATTTAACTTACGTTACACATTTAAAATTCATGACCACAACAGGGCAGGGTTAACTTTTTTACTCACTAGCCTCCATTTCTCTCGTCAAATCAATATGCCCATATGTAAGAAAAATTACTCAGACATAGATTTTTCACTGGCCCACTTTTAGCTAAGGTCTCCCCATTCTTTCCTCACATACTGATAACACTGCCAATATTTATACGTGGAATAAATCTACGTTCCAAAGATTGTTTCTGTATCCCATACTTTTTAGTCAATGATCCTCCATATAATATTTTCAAATTATTTTTACATCTCTGCAAACAGTACAATTATCTATGGCAACAGTTCGAAAACACTGACGATCAATATATTGTTATATTTCAACCTTGAACACGTCTTAAAATCGGGAAAAGTAACTTGTTAATTTAACAACTTAAAGTAAGTTTCCAGGTTATTAACAGCAATTCTCGGGTTATTATTTTGCAGTTGAAAGAATGCGGTTCTCCTTGCAAAACTTTTCCGCTTCATGAAGGTGTTTATCGTAAATGTAAGTCTTTCGAAAAATAATGAGAACAAGCCATTTTGTATCTGACTTTTAACCTAAGTAAATGGCCAATAAATTAGTATTTAAATACGGATACGTGAAGAGGAATGTGCATAATGGTGTGACGCTTGAAATATTACGTACAAAAGTGTGATTTAAAATATAAAGGAAAACAATTCGTTGCTAATTTCATCGTTCAAGATAAGAGAACTGAGTTTACAATTAAGTATCTTTCGATATGCTGATGTGTTTCTTATTCTCCGACTAATGAGAATTATCATTTGACATATATATATATATATATATATATATATATATATATATATATATATATATAAATTTTAGTCATTCAACAAATTTATAAATATATATATATATACATATATATATATATATATATACATATATATACATATATATATATATAAAATTTTAGTCATTCAATAAATTTAAATATATATATATATATATATATATATAAGATGATTGATAATTTAAAATTAAAATTAAAAATTAAAAATCGATTTCCTAAGGAAATTTCTTTATGAAATCGATCTTTAATTTTTAATTTTAATTATAAATTATCAATTATCTCAATATTAAAATAGCTCTAGGATATACATGCCTATTGAGCTAACTATATATCTACATTACAACGAGCACTGTTTTCTTTTCTTTTATATATACTTTTATTTTAACCGAAATTGTTATTTTTCATCGAAGAGTGTGAGAGCTAGCAACTATAAAATGTCTACTTCTTGCAAGAGGCAAAGCACCTATGAGATTATCTATGTGTACCATACATAGAAAAACATCTTTGGAGACCTTTAGGATTTTCACTTAATGTTGCAGCATCGATTATGACCACCCTTACAAAACCAGAGTTAATGAAGGGAAGTACGAGGAAATACGTAATTGACGACTAAATTATAGATGTGACAAAGATATCGAAACAAATTTGCGGAACATCTTAAGGGATCGGAATCGGCAGCAGAAACGCCAAAACTCCAGGATGGTGTCGCGATATTGAGCTTTATATTGAAGAAAATATAGATGAACGAGTTAATGCTCAAAAGTGTCAAGGAGATACCAGGGATGATATAGGAAATAAATAGACGCCATTTGTACTGTAATATTTGGTAACTTTGCTTAATAATTGCAACTGACGTCCAGCTGCTGTACAAGAAGACGGGCTAGTGGATTAGACTGATTGGACACGTCTGATGAGAATGTTAAAAACATACTAATGTGGAAAAGAGGATCCTGTTACCGTGGTTACGCATATACCTTAAATAAACCACGAATAGTGTTATACAATGCTAGCACTTTATATGACTAATGAAAATGAATGACTACAATCATATTAACATGACTGGGATAGATTCTGTTCTAAAAGGTTTGACTTAGCAATAAAATACATGTTGTGAGACATTACATTAGGATCGATCTTGCCGTTATACTAATTTAGGTGAATAAACTAGTGAGATGGATCGGAATACTAAAACAAAAGTCTGTTTGAGAAATGATTGTAAAGCAGAAAATATGTGTACATTGCGATTTACACTGTGTATCAAATTATTAACGAGTTTATATTTTTTTAAAATATTTAAGAAACAAGTGAAGAAACCCCTTGAAGCTTTGAGAAAGTTCTTACAATACGATTCAGCTACTACAGTCCGAAAACATAAAAGTGTTTAAAGCAGTATTAGCGAAACTATGGCAAGGATAAGAATATCTGTTGATTTCAGTGTTTTAAGTTACTAACGAGGTTGAGAAAAACAAAATATAGCCACAACTTGTTTATTGAAATAATATTCAAATATTACATAAACGAGAAAAAAAATCTTAGAGCACAAAAAACTACATAGAAATTTATACATTGACATAATTAGAAGGGATATACGATCCTCTTGTATGAATGGCTTGTAAAAGACGTTGGTCCACAGAATTAGTCAAATTTGTGATTTCGTCAACAGTTATTCCTTTTTGCTCTTAAACTGGCGTCCACTTGCATAGAGGCGTCGCTTCATGATACTCCAAACGTTCTCAATTGAATTCAAATCTGGTGAATTTGCAGGCCCTCCATCTACGGTCGCCCAGAGAACTCCAGTTGTTGCAAATACTCTTTGCTTTTGTTTGCTGAATGCGAGGCAGCATATCCTGCATAAAAATAATGGTTCTTCTGAGGGTAAACTTTTGCTTCTTCAGCTATGATTTAAGGTGCTCCTTCAGAAAAG
This sequence comes from Euprymna scolopes, assembly GCF_053919585.1. NCBI lineage: Eukaryota > Metazoa > Mollusca > Cephalopoda > Sepiida > Sepiolidae > Euprymna > Euprymna scolopes. Next base: position 31,989,613 of record NC_136497.1, read on the forward strand.
CTATGTAAGTATTTGGCGTCATTTTTACGCCTTCTGGGAATCTCCATGGTCCAACTAAAGTACTTCCGATAATCCAAGCCCAAATCATTATCCCACCCTCACCTTGTTGCCGCTTTAAACGCTAATGACGATGTCTTCCATCTAGTACCTATCCCTTGATCCAACCATCTGGGCCATAAAAACTGACACGCATTTCATACGTTAACAAAACTTTGGGAAAATCTGTTTTTATGTTGTCTTTTGTCCATTTCTATCGGTTTTGTATGTTATGTTGCTTTAATAGAGGTTTTGTCAAAGGCTTAACAGACTTTACAAATGCAGCGGGCAGCACAACATATAGCTTCGCTATATCCAACTCCCTATTACCAATGGTTACGTTTCCAAATCGTTCCCCTGACCAGCAAGAATAATACGCATCACTTCTAGATCTGTTTATGACCAGAGTTCCCGAGGAGTGTATAACGAATGATCATGCAGTGATAATGGTCGAAATAGCCCTAAACTCTAGACCAAAAACTGAAGAGCCAGTGCTCAAAACAACGATATATTATAAAAAAGCTGACTGGTAACCCATCAGAGATCTTATCAGAGATGCCCCATGGGGGAATATTTGTTCACTTTCTGCTGCACAGTGTTCAAATGAGACCACCGAATTGTTTAAAACAGCAATTGAAGCACATGTTCCCATGCGGAAATGTTATAGCAAGCCCCACTCTCCCCAATGGTTTACTTCGACTTACGCAACTGCCATTGCTAAAAGGCAGCATGCATACCGCAGATTTAACCGACATAAGTCCAGTTCAAACAGACAGAATATATAGAAGCTAGAAGTAAGGTTAAGAAAGAAATAGCGACAGCTAAGAGAGAATTTACTGAAACCACTAAAACACGCATCGAAGCACAAAATTAGGAACTTCTGGAAAATCTACAACAGTGTAGTAAGTAATGAGCAATCAATAATCCCCCCACAAACCAACGATCACGAGGTTGTTTGTTCAGCAACCGACAAGGCTAATATGCTTGCCAGCCGGTTTGCCTCAAACTCCACACTGAACCCTTTAAAACAAAGTAGTTTCTTTTCCAGAACCGCTAGACTCTGGAATTCCATTCCAGGTCCCTGCTTCCCCAACTGTACTGACATGCAGAAGTTAAGTGTAACGTGAACTGACATCTTGCTGCCCAAATCCCAAAATAGTGCTCCAGTAGTTGCTGCCCCTGATAGTAGCCCCCTACACAAAAGTGGCAATGTGCCTTGTTTGGGGTGAAAATGTAATGAAAAAGATAAAATAAACAATAATTTCAGAAGGCAACATCAGGTACTTTTTCTTTAATCCGGCTTGGTCAAATACTTCTCGGCTTGTATGTCAGGGTGATTAACAACTTAACGTTTAGTTTGGGGTAGAGATTGCAGGAAACAACTCTAGATTTACATTTATCAGCTCTTTTACGTATCATTGTAGGGTACTTGACAAAGTTCTTCACAGTTTGATTGTATCTTCCTATAATTTTCCATATTTCGAGAATAGTTTTACTTTTGCTAGCTGTACTGTAATAGGACCATACATATATAAATATTAGTGTGTGTGTGTGTGTAAAAGGAGAGAAAGAAAACGAGAAAATGTGTGGTTTGCTTGATGGTTCAGTAATTGTATTTTTTTTTGTAAGGGGAATTAGAACACGGAAGGGGAAAGTTGAAACGATTATTGAACTAACCTCAACCATTAGATATAACGGAGTTACAGAAGGGAGAATACAAGAATGTATCAATAAAGACAATAGGTTTTAGTTCAGGTAATGTTATTTGAAGCTCAAGCTACAATTAGGAATCTAATGTAGGTCGTTTAGAAACGTATGTACATAATCAGACAAAACATGAAATACATGAGTTATTCAGATAAAATATAGTAACTGTTTTATGCTATACATGACTGAAACTGCCAGTTTAGAGAGGATTTCAGAATCTGTCACCTGTCAACTGCGACTACAGAAAGACGACACTTATTATTATCCCCGAGTGGCTCCTGGGCCTTGATAAGTGGTTACCCCCATGTAAAAAAAAACAAAAAAACGTCGGTTTAATTTTCAAAGTTGACTATAGACTACGGAAAATAAAATACGAATAACAATACTTCTCTTGGTGCTATGTTTAGATGACCTGTCAAATTAAATTCAAAGAGTAGCTAAGTGAAAGACGAAAGATGTAACCATATTTGATTTGAAACAAGGCAGATGTAATTGGCTAGAAAATATACCATTTTTATGTTTTGTGTTCAGTGAAGGTGCAATAAAATCGCCAGTCATTTATTTTTCTTATTTCACAGCATGATAACGCAATACATACGAGATAATATCGGATCTTTTCGACGGATTGTTCAAGTTTGAATCGACGGAATTGTTCAGGATCGTGTCGGGTCTTGTAGACGAAATTGTTCGGAACTTTATTAAAGCGTATGGAAGGAATTGTAAAGGATAGTATTGATTCTTGTATACGATATTGTTCGGCTCCATTTATTATACAAATGACAAAAAGTTTGTTGCAGTCGTACTGCCCCGTGTGATAACCCATTTTTTTGTTTTTATTTTTTGTCTCCTTTATCTCGTGAAGCAACATGGTTATGAGTCAATACTTTCATTTAAGGGTTACTAAATATAAACTTCACATATCTTCACTTGTTCAATTGATTTACACTGCAAATTACTTATTATTTTGTTGTTGCAAAGACAAAAAATAGTACACAAAACCTCAGCTCACTGCAGCAGCGTCGTCCGTCAATACTTTCCGTAGACTCGTTTTCACGTCTGTCCCATCCGTTCCAGTGGCCTGTTTTTTATAAATGACAGAGTCCTCCAAATTTGCATATTTGCATATATGCACGAGAGCACACAAGATTCGGCGAGATTGCATTGTTATATTGTTGGACCCTTTTCAGCATCATGACTCTGCGCCGCCAAAGCGCACACCAAGGCCGTTTAAGAGGTAAGCCTGCGTTCCCACAATTTTCGACACACATTTTAATTAGATGTCAAAATTTGATAAGATTTTATCTTTAAAAAAATATTTTCTTTTGGACGATGTTAATAATATTTACGAAATTTGGAGCATGGAACCAAAATGCATACTTGAGAACTGAAACCAAAATGACCATTTTACGTAATTGCCATTTGCCTCTAATTACCATAGTCATTGATGACACAACAGAAACGAAACTTAATGAAATAGTTTTCTTTTTAGATGAGCCGTTACTTGGGGCAAGCAGTTAAAGAGTAAAACATGTTCCTTAGCTAAAAGATTACAGTAAAACGAATGTGCTTGTTATTAAGTAAATCCATGCATGTCGTTTAAAATGTGTTAACATCTCATTTATTAGTACTTGGAGAAATGGATGTGCAGTTACTTTTGGTTATTTAATGAAATATTTGCAAACATTCAGGTGCACTATAATATAGTTTAACAATTATATAGCATTTATTTTGCTTTATCGTAAAGAACGTGTGTAACATGTTGGAATGCAGATGTATATATATAAGACGAACATCAGAAATTAGCAATATAAGTTAAAAATTGAGTCTGTGAATCAAAACTGCACATATAGGCAACGAGTAGAACCAGTGCTATACTTACAGGAACTAAAATTATGACCGGTAATTGCATATTGATCAAGAAATTGATAAGAGTATTAATTTTTGGCAGACTTTTATGTTCAAGTAGTTTTTGAAGCCTTTTCTGTGTGTTTCCTCCCCGTGAGGATGTGCGCGTAACAAAACTTCGTATTTTGTGTTTCAGTATTTTGAAGAAACATTAAGAAACATGAGACATTTAAATACGGGGCGTAGAAGTTTTTTATGTTATAAGTAATTGCAGCTAGCAGATAAAATATGCAGGGCTTGTTCAAACAGTAAAGCCCACTTATTTTTTTGATAAAACAACTAAAACGTCGCAAAGTTAAGAACGCAACAATGCTACTATTAAACAAGCGTCTTCTTGTAAAGCCAGAATTTATTGGGTTACATGGCCACATCATACTTTTGCCAACCGTATTTGATCTTTCGGTCGTAAAAGTTCAGAGCGCGATTTTTTTTTTCACTCACATCTCGGTCGCCACCCTCAAATTAACATCTGATATCAACTCCATCGGTTTATTAAATGTTCAATATAAGTGAATGTTAATTACTTCATTTGTTTTTTCATATAAGAATTTAATGGCGCATCCCTACTCTTTGGGCGTGCCCATGGGAGGGGTTGCTTCTAAGAGTTCACACTGTCAATATTTGCAATAGAGAGATAAAACCTGCAGGTCATAAATGCATGAGTTCAGTTATCTTTACAATATAATTGCAGTGCGCTTTTATCTATTCTCGTAGATAAAATTTAGGAGGCATTACTTTGGAAAAGTCTTTCATAAAAATTCCGACTGCATATTCATCGGAGAGAGATAACTAGCATGTCTTGTCGAGGAAGTATACTACAAACAGATTTAACATCATCCTATAATAATGATACATACTCTCCTTTATTTCTATGAAAATCAGATATGCCTAATATGGAATACTACTGTCACATCAGAGATGATGCTTATGAGAACACTCTTTTTTCTTTTGTGTTTTTTTCCCAAAAGTCCATTTCTCACCGAAAATACGTTTTGATTCATTCTCTGTATTTTTTTACTGTGCGTGTTCGAATGAAAGCTATACCTCCTGGTTTTATCTATAAAACCCCCCCAAGCAACTTTGCGTCTAAATACGGCCACTGAAACAAAATACCAAAAGGCAGCTTCCTAACTGACTACAATGTTATTGTCTTCCAGTTCAATATAAATATACACTTGTTCAGCTGTTATTTTCTGTAATCAAATTTTCTTCTTTTTTAAGCAGTGTTTCCGACTCTCTGATTATATTTCTCCCATTGGTAATCTCATTAACCTTTATCTTTAAGTGACCTTTTGAATTCAATGTGCTTGCTTATTAATATAAGGTCTATCGCCCCAAGCTTGTTTTTCTTTTACTTATTTCAGCATCAAAAAGGAATTTTGCATAGGTATAATATTAAAAGTGTTCTTCAAGATAACGGAAAAGCGTGTTTGAAAAAGATACACACACGAAACAAAAAAACAACAAAAACAAATAAATTAACATATGAATATCTTATTGAAGTCAGTGCAAGTTAATTATTGATGAAGAAAATCTCATCTGCTTATCTGTTCTGCTATAAATCATGAATAATTAGACTTTGATATTCTTATTTCTTCCTGTTTCTCTGACTGTAATAAAATGTTTTAATTTAAAGTTAATACAAACATAAACTTTTTTGCTCAACTCTTGACTTCATATGTCCATGTGGACTTGATAACTGTTTCAGCGTAACTCCTTACGTCTCAGTTGATTACGTTAATCCATGCCCATGTTCGGATAGATGTTTGCTTATAGTCTTTCTACATAATGTTTCAGATTCTGACATTAAGAATCTCCTCTTGCACGATAAATATAGATTATGTTCCTTCTGTTTCTAAATATTAAGCTCTGCCTCATACCCCCTTTGAATCAATAACTAACTGAAAGGAACAGAGAATTAATGTATACAGCGCTTAAATCATTTCCAGATGGAGTCTATACCTTTCTTCGACTAGAATAATCTCTAGTTCTTTCAATACTGAGGGAGTAGTTTTACACTTTTTATTCTAAAATATATATTGTATTCTAAAATGCAATAATAGTTTCCGCTGAAACAGGATTATCCAGATGACTGTTAAGTTTTAGTGTAATTTTTTGTGTCGATGTTTTGTGTTTTTACTTTGCAAGACTCAAAAAGTTTCTATGATCTCTTTCCGACAGATTTGGATGGCTTTTAGGATTTCTTTTATGGAATATCCTGCCTTCGATTTCCGTAGCTTTCACCAGTTTCAAGACTTCCAATGAAATTATTAATACTCAGAAAAATGACATGCTATAGTCGAACAAAAGCATGCTTAAAAATAAAGGAAATTTAATGAAAAAATAGAAGAACAAAAAATAAAAGAAAGTGGCAACAATTCTTCAGAAACAAAAAATAAGAATTACTTTATCTACGCACATACAACGGCAAAATAATACCATAATGTAACAAATAAGGTAGTGTTTTGAAGGACTGCATATTAGATCGAAATCAAAATCAACCACCGACAATGTTTTACATTTACAGAAGGGCGTCAATACTTATATCAGCTGGAATGTATATTGTATAGTGGTGCATATAAAGAAGATGACAGGGGATTTATATTGGGACCATATAATACACGAATGACAATGATGATGAGAGGGAGACATTTATACTTATTACAGTTCTGAGGATGCTGGGGACTTCATATAAATACTGAATGGAGATGTATACAAATTCTTAAAACAAAGGAGGGGGTGCATAATCCTCGAGGGGTTACAAATCTTCATATTAAGATGTTAAACACATTACGTTTTGAGTGTTGAAAGATGACACATGACAACAGTTTAAAAAAAAACACAAAAATATTCTTTATTCATTGGACCGTCGAATGATGATGATGTCAGGAGTTCACTTGTATCTACCTGTATGGTTTAATTTTCTATTCTTCGCTTCCAAAGGGTCAGCTGACCACTGGCTGCCAACTGACTGAGTCTCAACTCTCTCTCTCTCTCTCTCTCTCTCTCTCTCTCTCTCTGACTGACTGTCTGACTCTCAAATTCGAACCTATCGAACTATATGGAGAATCGTCCTTTGTCTATGCACGCAGAAGTGTGTTTTTCAAATGTGATAATTCACATGGCTGTGCATGTGTCTCTAAAACACACTTCTGCAAGAAAATAATCCTCTCCTAACCTATTTTTTAACCTAACCTATTTTTTAACAATATATTTTTAATTTGTATTGCTCATTCTTTTTAGCTGACATTTTTGATATTCAGTTTTGTAAAGTATGAACAATCAATTCTTTTTACGATATAAGCAATATCTAACTATTGCCAATAGAATTTAACAATTGCCCTTTTTAACATTCCGATTTCTAACATTCTCTTTCTTAACTTTGCTTACAAGATTTGAGTCTCGTCTTATCCTAATCTCATGTTCACTTATGTAATGTTCTTCTTATTTATATGTAAAGGGGGCAACCCTTTTCCTGTGACATGTAGAATAAGCTTAATTCTTAAATAATCCAAATGTTATGTCACATATAGACAAGTGCACTTACTGACTAATTAAAATTTCAAGTGGATGAGTCTTGCTTTCAAAATAATAACTCTAGAAATATTAATCAATCGTAATTCGCAACTATTACTTTAGTCATCTATTATAAAATGAACAGTTGTCAGCATGTATATTTGTATGGTCAGCTAAAAGTAAAAAAAAACAAACTACAAACCACTTACAGACAAAGTTAGTATTTTTTTGTCATTTCTCTGTATTAATAATATCCAAGGTTTAGTAAATGATTATTCATTCATTCTTACCCTGAATTAACACACAATCAGAGTATGCACTAACTAAAGGAAAGATACTTAGACTGATTGCTTTTTATCTAGAAATTAATTCCCTTATGTAGACACATTGCTTAAGAAATCTATAAAAACAAACTGTGTCAGAGAGAGGTACTGCGTAAACGGAGAAGAAACGCAATTGGATAAAAGAAGTGAGAAACAGAAAGAGAAGAAAAGAGAAAGATAAAAATACGGATTAAAAGAAAAGAAGTTTAAGTAGAAATAGGTTACATGTTTTCCTGGCGAACACTGAGTAGCGCTGCTTGTCCGTCATAAAGCCAAATACATTTCCGTTCCGTCATTTATAATCGTTGTCTCGAGGAAAAATATGCGATACATTTAACTGAAACGTGTATCAATCGTAATATATTTTTAATGAATTATACCACAATAACTTAAACCTAATTAATATACTTAAAACTATGAATCAAGATAGTGTTTTTGCTTCAAGAATTTACTAGAGTTTTTTACAATGAAGTGAGTCATCATGAACACAATAAAGAAAATTGCTTTAAATTCCTTTTTATAAATCCACATTTAACTTGTTCATGTAAAGCTGTTAAAATTGTATAATCAATTGAAATGGATAATTATGCATTATACAGAGACAGTCTATCAAAATGGCCACTAACATAAAATACCCGGAAAGATATTCGACATATAAAGACACTCTCGTTGAATCTCAAAGGCTGTCTAGATGATATGCATGTATCTCACCTTAACAAAGTTTCTTTCGTTGATCTTCTAGGATTCGCTATCACCCTGAACCTTAAATAGAATATTTAACTCAAATCTGTTGTAAAGGTTGATAAAGGAATTGTTAAATCATTATACCGCTATAGCAAATACCTCATTACTTACGAAATTCACGACCTGTATGAGAGATAAATTCGTCATAAGACGCTATACTGATTTCATATCTGAGGGAAGTCGCTCGAAGCAGTATGACGTATCTTGAAAGAGTATAAAATTCCATTCATATCTAAATGGTTAACCATATTTTTTCGTCTCTTACAAATAAAGAGATTTTGCTAATCTATTGAATTTCAAGACTTTAATAAACGCTCGACTGGGCTCTAATCCTTGGTACACTCTTATAAAAACATTTAAAGCAACATCGTATTCAGCAACAAAAACAAAAACAAAACACTTTCTTGTATATGCCATTCTCTATTTATGAAAACGCAAAGATAACTCGAATGAACAAAGACTATTTCTTAGGCCATCTTATCTGTAGAGCAATATATCATGTTTGCGTCTCAATTCATCTCAGCATGTCGAATGTATACAAATACTATTTGATACTTAGATAATCAATTCTATTTTAGTAATCATTTATATTGCCTTTGGTAATCTCGTGACAGCGACTATCATCCAAGAGTTTTTTAATCCTTATACTCAGGTGCCCCACGGACTTTGATGAGAAAAAACCTGGGAAACAGCATTTTAACTAACATAGGGTCATGTTTTACGAAAAAGTTGTCGTTAAAACACAAACATTAATCGCGTATACACATGTAAAGGCAGATCTACATGTATATTTTTCATCCTGCGATTAGTTAAGTTTGCTATTTAAAATATTTTTTCAAAAAAGTTATGAAAACACCTGATTAGGATAAAGCGTTATTCATAATACCATTCAGTAGATGATTTCCTAATCTACTGTCATAAATTCTTAATATTATTGCTTGTAGAACACTCTATTCCGTAGTCAAATTATTATTTGTATCACTTTTAGTAGACTACTGATTGATATTTACCAAATATTTCTGTAACATTCCCACTGAATACATACCGGTGTACTGACTTGATCAAAATTACTAAAAGAGAATTAATCTATTTATTTTCTTACTACATATACTAATTTAATACATATTCCATATGTATTAAATTTTGTAAGAGTGAACGTTTCTGGAATTAACCGCCATTTTGTAATTTCCGTGAAGTACTCTGATGAGTAACAGCGTAAAAATTGCAGTAAAATTCACTATTAAATTTGTTATTTATTGCTGCCTTCAAAAATATTAGGTAAATTATTGTTTTAATAGAAAATAATCTGTTTCGTACTAATGTCAGTATCGATAAAATTATCTAAACTTGTAATAAAATATATGGTTTATAAATGTGCATTTACAACCGTAAATTTTAGACAATACACGCAATTAATAAGGTTGTTAGAAATACTGTGACGAAGACACATCAACCTTATTTTATATATTCTTATATTTTTATTCAATCGTGGCAAAAGCATGTTTATCTGTGCATATTTTAGTGTATTAAACTACTCTCATATTATAAGACATGGAATGATGCACATAATCTTTATTGTTTCGTATTTTATCGCAGATTCACGGCTTTTAGCGTAATGGATCAGAAAATTATATTAACAAACCTTCCTTCTTCATATCGTACTAAATACATAGCACCAAATGATCGCTAAAAGATTCGCTAAAGTATTCAAACTAGTGGTTATTGAGCGCAGAACGCTAAACACCCGAAGGTAAACGGTTTACAATTTTCTGTGGACACTTGGACAATGTTGCCTTTTGAAAGGTGGTAATTTCCATAATGTACGTAATAATTGGGGGTAGTTGGGAAGTTTTAAGTATTTTTCCATGCGTCTCTGTAAGAGATTATATCCATTCGTCGGTTAGTGTCTAACGCTTATGTTTAGAATACCGTTTTCCACCAGGCATTCTCGTAAAAAACATACAAATCAGATTAAATCGACAAAAATAGACGAAATGTGTTTTAGCTATATTTATGTAAGCCAATTAATACCATCATATTACATTTCAATTAAATCGCTGTCATACTTTCGTGAAGTCCTTTGGTAAACGTATAAAATTGGCTGACTGTGAGATACACTGCTTTATTCGATCAAATAAGAAGTGATATTTTTATGGGCTAAAGTAATCGGCAAGTGACGTGCAACATATATAAGGTTACGTAAAAAGCCTTTCACTATGTCCACAAGAACTAGTTAAACGAAAATTATAATTGCTGCACATGTATGACACAATCAAATTGCATTGCTGTTGCTGTGGAATTTAATTAAAGATTAATACTTTATCTTCATATTGTGACCTCTGCGTGATTCACAAGGAGAATTATGATGAATTGCCAAGCGAAAATAAGGAACTTTATACATAGTACTCCTAACATTCAGACAATAAAAAAGCATCATTCGTACATACTGTGTGGAAATATATTATGTTAACAAAAAAGAATGTGTAAAAATCCATAGTATTTAATCTACATATTAACCTTATTAAAGAGAACGTTAACAATTAAGTAAAGACTTTATTTACTTAATAACGTTTTGAATATCTAAAACAAACTGGACATAGACCTACATATTTAGGCAGCTTGAATGTCAATGCATTGTTCGTGTATGCTCGTCGTAACTAATAAAAATTAAAACCTATTTGTATAAATAATATGTCTTGCCTACTTAACCACGTGTCATTCACTTTCAGAATTGCATTCAAAATAACACGTGTTCCTTAGAAAACCTATGGCTTAACACACTCCAACATACTTGATGTTATTTACAAATTTTATAATGATAAGCGAACAAAACATATACTTATACATTACAAAAAAGTTTTAAAAAAATGTTTGTTGTGGCATGTTAATAAGAATTCCCGCACAATTTCTAGTTTACTTCGAACTCACAGCAAGTAGACTGATTTCATATATGGAAAATATGTCGAAATTGTGGGAGTATTAAGAATAAAATTATAGCCATAAAGCCGGAGTGTTCGTCTTAAAATAATTCGATGCTTGTCGTGGGCAAAACTATACCAGCGATTGAGAGTTTAATAGAACATAAATTAAAATTACGGAGAGGAGTTTATCAAAGAAAACATTAAAAATGGAATAAGAACTTTATTTACTTTATAAACTTTAGAAAATCTAAAATAAAAAAGGACATAGAAACATATATATTTAGGCAGGTTCAATATTAATGCATTGATCCTGTAGTCTCATCGTAACGAATAAAAATTGCAACCTATTACGTCAAATCGAATTCCATACAGACAAGCCAAAGAATCGCATGATCTATACCCAGTCAAAGAACAAATAATTCCACCTGGCAGACTTCGTGAGCAAAAGTTTATCGTATTAAATCGTCTATTGGTGACTTCTATTAAATATAATCTTTTTTATCGCATCGTATCTTAAAGTTAATCTGAGACTTAGAAATTCCGTTAGCAGATTCACCCCAAGAAACCCATTAAGACGCGAGAAACAACATTCTCTCTATTTTACTTGTTATTCAAAGAGTTTGATCAGAATGTCCACACTATAAACAGACGTCGAACCAATGCTGAGCACAAATAACAGAAGATTTTTCCTGGTGTAGACGATTACAGTTATTGCCCTTATCATTTGTGCTTGAAGAAAAAAAAACTCCCTTTATAACTGAAAAGACTTAATGTTATTTAACTTCGGTCACTCTAGAATAATCGGTGTGTCTACGTAATTAGAACAGTATAGGTAATTTTGTCCGTTAAAATACGCACAGGTTATCGCCCACTGACCGAGTAAATGAATGGTTTATGAAAATTTCACGATTGACTACAATAAATTTCTATTCATTTTTACATTAAAAAGTAATTCTTATTATTCCTTATTAATCTTTAACTGTGAATTGAACGGGTTCCGTAATACTTAGTTCGCTGCATCTTATAATGCATAGAAAATATAAGCCAGATCGATAGATTATTTATTTATAAAACTTTTAGACTAATCGTACTATTGTATCGACTTATATTATTAATTTCTAATCATCAAGCAGTTTCCATGGAACGGATGCCATAATCATTAATCCGTCGAAACTTCTCATAGCAAAGGTTCATACAAACCTTCATCCAGACTGGTTCAATAGCTTCTGTGAAAAGTTTTAGAGTAAATATTAAATTGTGGTTAGTTAAAATCTTTAATTACCTTAAAATGTGCAGCGAGCGGACACCAGGATACTTAATACGCCGAAACTTATCACAAAAAAAGATCCGTCCATATAGAATTTCAGCCATATCGGCCCAGTCGTTTTCGAGCAAAATGCGAAAACGATAGACAGATATACCAAGAAAAATGTAATATAAATGTTTGAATAACTAAAAAAAAAATTAACTCTATCTATAAGATTTATGTAAAGCTTGGATTCAAGCTCAATAAATAATTAATAGTTTTATAAACAAATTATGCTTAACGACAATAGACTCCCCGGTACATTCTAATACGTTTAATTTGATAATTGGAAACTTGTGCTTGTGCGGTAATAACACTTCTTAAATGGACTTGTTATGTTAGGCTGGAGAGAGGTTAGTTTAGTGAAAATGGCCTGTTCCTTCTCTCATCGGTTTTTTTTATTATCGTTTATCGATACTTATTGAATGCAACCTAATACACTTTTTTTTACAACATTGCCAGGTGCATAAATTAGGTTTGCGTGAAATGTATAAGTAATCAGTCCAGCTGTTTAAGAGTGCAGAGGAAACAAACTCACGCACACAGTATGTGTATGTGAGACACGTCTTTACCAGAATCCTCTGTGAATTTTTTGTCTACATGTTTAGAAATTGATATATAGGGAATAGGGACCGATTTTGTTTTTAACCGACAAAATATCTGCTAACAAGTCAAAACTGAAAAACCACAGTTTATTTTGGAAGAAGTAAGTCGATAAAGCCTATTACTATTACATATGCGCAAATATACATGCATAACTTGAAGTCGCTTAATTTCTAATGGTTTCTTATTTATCTGTCAATAGTTTATACAGTAGCGACTAAGACTGAAACGCTAAATATTTTGGTTTCGATTCTAGCTTATTCCCCCGAAGTCTTTTTCTATGAACTTTGAACTTATTACTATATATTTGGTATAATATAATATTGAATAGAGCATTGGCTCTGTAATCATTAATACGAAATATTCACGAATTAAAATAACATATTAAAGTTTATTTTACGAACGGACAGTGCCAGACAGCCTGCTTGTAATTATATAAATATGTATGCAGCAAAATAGGAATAATTATATTAGGTTGATTGTATCAAATTCTGAAAAACTGATATTGACTTTCAGTCTAATCATAAATGCGGTGATTAAGATATATTAAAGCGCACGAGTGCATTTCATACAATTTTTCCTATTGTTTTGTATTTTCGAATATGTTAAACAAATTGAGCGTTTTTACATAAACATACATTAAGTTGACCAATAAATATTTCATAAATCTTTTGTTTAGGTTTTACACAAAAGGCTCCAGCCATTAGTACTTAATGTCCATTATATCAAAGCAATTCCCTATTTCTTTTATGAATTTATCTAATGGCGATTAAAATCAGTTTTATTATTTGTAAATTTTTATTTTACTTTAAATTCGTCACGTATTTTGCAGAAAGAAATGAATTATTTGTTTTCAAAGCAAAGTTTTATTTATCGGGCATAATATTTCTGAAAGCATTTCTTTTGTGGGGAAAGAATATTGGAGCCAATTTCAAAGAAATATTTCTGACTCATGAAATAATGGCAATTAAGAGAAAAGCAAAATTTTAACAAAGCAAAATCAGCTTTTATGAATAAATCTAAAAGAAATATTGGCTAAAATAAATCAGGGTTATTAATGCACAGACATCCACAGAAGAGACGTGCACAATTTCAATAGGCCATTCAATTTATTTACAATGCAACGGATTTAGAAATATAAGGATAAACAGAAATAAAAGTGTATGTATGTGTGTGTCTATATCTGTGTATTTTAATAAAAATCACCCTAGACACCATATGAAGCCACTTAATGTACGGGACTAAATCTAAACAAATTAATAAACAAAATCTACTTCAACGTTGAGAACTAGCCTATCATAGGTTTTAGCTGGAAACTGCAATTCTTTCTCCTTTATCAGAAACATCGCCTATAGAACGACTAAAGAACAAATAAAAGTAAGCAAACGTGACGACAATACAGAAAATAAACCCACATTCCATTTTCTTCTCAGTATTTCATAAAAATATATAATATTGATGACATACATGCAACTAATAGAAACTATTAATAACTTAATTTGAAAGGTATGTGCTTGAATTTATTTCGATTTCGATTTTTATACCATATTTTGCCATTCTAAGAAATACGTATTACTAGAACAAAGGTAGTGTATATGGATTTATACTGGGCTTTACATTTTTTTCTAATAAAGATTAACTATTCTATAAAAAGACCACCAATGAAGCTAATAAGTCACGCTAGAGTCATATTTAAAACACCGATAGATGGTTCTACTTTACTAATATGGAATATGGTTCTTTACGTAATGTTATGTCACGCATAAGTACTTCCGCTAAGCCAATTTTAGAACGATACATACATATTAGATTTTTGAATTTTGGAAGTAGAGAATGATTGCTTGTGTTACGAGGGGCGTGCAATAAGTAATACCCCTGACCCACTTCCCATAGCAGTAGAGCAATGAAACTTGGCACAGATATTAGTCTTTCTCTACATAGGAATCACCCAGTTATGCATTTCTCCCATCGTTTTATGTAGCTCTGGAGACCGCTTTTGCATAACCCCCTAGGTTGGTCCTCCAACCACGACGTGACTTCATAAATAAAGGCTACATCATCTGGGAAATGCTTTCCTTTCAAAAACAACTTTATGGCTGGGAAGAGATGAAAGTACGAGGGTGCAAGGTCAGGAGAGTAGAGAGGATGGGGAAGGATTTCATAACTACACGCCCGTGCTTCTGATCTGACGACATGCGAGTTGTGGACCGGAGCGTTGCCTGCGGGAGGAGGTTACCTTTGCTGAGCTTGCCTCATCTCTGGATTTTGATAGCTTCCCTTAATTTCCTCAAAAAAGAAACATAATAGGATCCTGTAATTGTGGTACCCTTTGCCAGGAGATCTGTCATCGCTACTCCGTCCTGGTCACAGAAGACTGTGAGCTTGACCTTGCCAGTGGAGGACTGCCCCCTTGCCTCCTTTGAAGGTTGTGAGTCCAAGTGCTTCCACTGCATTGACTGAGCTTTGGTCTCTGGATCATAGTGATTGACCCAGTTTTCATTCTGTGTAATCAGTATTTTGAAAATCTTTGACTCATCTTCTTGGCACATCTTCAAATTCATCCTCGAGCACTCGACGCGTTCTCGCTTCTGGAATGATGTGAGCAACCTGGGAATCCATCTGGCAGAACCCTTATGCATATGCAAATGGTCATGAATGATAGTTTCCATATACCCTGTGCTAATCTTGGCATCTTAGGCTATTTGGCGAATAGTAACGTGCCGATCTTCCAAAAATGGCAGCCTCAACTTGATGGACAGATGCCTCATCAATGGCAGAAGGGGGTGACCAGGTCTGGGAGCTGTTCCACAGACTTTCGGCTATGTTTGAATTCACGATGCTAGCGTTTTACCATGTCAAATGATGGGGCATTATCACCATAAGTTTCTTTCATTTTACACCTGACTCAGTTCAAACACATGTTAAACAGAAACCACAATTAGTTCAGAGCTGTAATTTTCCACATAACCCGTAGAGATATACATCATTGCACATGCAAAATTTCAGCTAGATCAGACAACTAGAAGGTGATCAGGGGTATTACTTATTGCACACTCCTTGTATTGTCCTCATCTTGAGTGTTATAAGCACAGGGCTTTCTGTTCCAAAACTCAAACATAATGGCTTAAGGCAGCTTTATCAGAGGATTTTTTAATTAATTATTCATCGAGAAGGGGCGTCTATATATACTACAATAAGTGACTTTTTTAACCAAACCGTTTATCATTCCAAAGACGTGGTATCAATAAAGACAGGCTGTCGCCCCAAAGAAAACAACACTACAGCTTTATTTAAAAGAATTTTACTGAAAAAAATCAATTCAGCTAAGTTGATTATGAAGTAGAGTTTACATCTATTCAATGAAGCCGTTGTGAACCTCAATCACGGCCTCGATAAGGGTCCGAAACTGGAAGCATGATTTTCCAAAGGGCCGGCGGTTGGTGGATGGCAGTGATTAGATTGGTTTTCGTGTTATTAGAATGATATTTTGGTGTTGATGGAACGAAATGGTACAGCTAATTCAGGTCGGGGGGCGTGGGGGCCAGTTATTGAAGGTTACAAAGTGGAAGCACTCTCTTCTGAGGAAAATCCCAGGTCTTTTAGATTTCTGGGTCGGCACCGAATACTGCTGCCACACCCAGGGTCTGCCAGCAGCCAACTGATTGCACCAAAGGATCATAAAACGCTTGAGCACATCCAGGTACAATTTGTTATTGACTTTCAAGCCGACTTCAGAAGATGTGAGGTGGCATGATGTGGCCTTCACTTGAAACAATACTAAAGATTATAACAGGGTCCAGAAACTTCGTAGTCATCACAATTAACACGTTGCTATTATTAGTGGCAATCCAGCGATGTATTTTGTGGGTTCTACTAATGATCCTGTTGGCATTAGAGAGATCGTTGATGAATCTCAAAAAGAGAATCTGACCTACGACTGATTTCTGAAGCACGCCATCGTTAAGACAATTAGCTTTAGATTTCTGCTTATCTACGTATACTTTAATAATCATATTAAAGAGAACATATTAGATGGTTTAGAGGATATTTTCAGCTGATCGGCGGCTAGTAATCTTGTAAAGTAGTGCTTTTATACAAACCCATTATCAAATGCTTTAGACATGTCAACAGCTTCTGTTCAAGAAGCGAAGCCATCGTAAATAGATTCACTGATCATGTGTGATATTGCTTTAGCACACTAAATGTTGATCTGTTAGAATAGAAATCATATTGCTTGTCGCTGAATAGGTTGTTTAATGATGTTGATAACTTCTCTAATTATTACAGTATCAAGTAATATGACGTGCAGGTGGCTGATTGGTTTGTACTGAGAGGCAGAAGATCGATTTCTCGTATTTTATATCCTAAGCAGACTGTCGAGATTTTACAAGATATTAGGAAGTATCTCTAAGTTTTTGCAACGTTAAAACAACTTTTTTAGTATAGGAGCTATTTCCGGTCGCAGTTTTCTTGCACTTTAATTGGAATGTTGCAAAAATCAAGGTTTTTGATATTATTGAAAACATCTTGGATACATGGATATCGCTCAGTGTATTTTCAATTATTTGAAAGACATTCAGGATGGAGTGTGATGCGAAGTTCGTCGCAGAGAATATAATCATCTTATATCTGTTGATGAACGTTACTAGGGAACATACGCATATGTCACGTATCCTCTTTTTATGCATTAAAACTGGTAGGAATTCAGCATCTGCTCACTTACGTCACACTTGACAATTTGGGCAAACAATTCCCACGCGTTATTTCTAGAACGTTTTTACAGCGGTAACTCTGAGTTATATAAGCGGCTTTTGTCTCTGAACATTTACTTCGTTTTAAGCAATTAAAATAGTGATTTTTATGTGAAATCATAGTGGAATATTCAGAGGTATAACGCGATAAGCTATTTGTTTATAGTGTAAATGTTTTAGGGTATGTCAAAGTAAGCCAATCGATTAAGTCGGATGCCATAGTGGACATGCCATTGTTGAAAAGGAGCGCAGGAGTATTTCTGATAAAGGCATACGAAGACTGTTCTAATCGGCCATTGATTAGCGATACAAAGTGCTACACAGAGAGACATGTTAGGGCTCGTTAACTTTTTTTTAATATAGAGAACCTAGTGATCGGAATATACCTACGGAGACTGAACTGAGGATGAACAGAGTTAAGGATATATCTAGCAGGTTTGCAAATTTTACATCAGTATCGTGAACGCGATGAGGATCTGTCAACAATCTTTGTTAGGTAACATGCAGGGAAGTAATCATGGCAGAACCGCTATTCAAATCTGCCAAGTTCCCTTGCTTTATTTATATAAGATTATGCCACTTTCATCATGTATAGAGTGCCACTTCTATAAACAACCACCTGCATTGATATTAATATGAGAGACACGCGATTCTTTGTCTAATTTTAGGATAAAAGACTTACGAAACATGAAACTTCATTGACAATGTTTCGTAATGCTAGATATTTTTATAATATTTTTTACACTGTTTACATATTGTATGTTTATTTATCATCGTATTATATATATATATATACATATATACATATATATGTGTGTGTGTATATTTATATATAACAAAAAATGCTCTGCAGAAAGAATACTAAAGCTAATTATTTTTCACTTTTAAACCCGGTTTTTATAAATAATTAACAAATATTAATTGTTTCCTCCTATTTTTATTACTATTCAAATAATCTAATTATTGAACCTCATAAGAAATTACTTAACGAAAAACATACGTGCAAATTTCTCATAGTCTTAATTAATAAAATATTTTATCATTGAGGTTAATAAAACAGTTGCATTACACATATGTATGCTAAGGCCAATCATAGATTCAATTTTACATATTTTTATATAATTGATTTTTTTAAATTTAGAATATGATTTTCATTGAATACATAAAATAAATTAATAATTTTAATTATATTTTGTTCTTTTATTCTCATTATTGTAATAATTAATTGAAGTAGGATTTATATATTTTTCACCTTATATATGTAATGCGAGATATAGTTTCATAATTCGAAATACCTGTATTGATATGTGAACAATATTTATACGCTAACTTATATATTATTAATTTACATGAGAAATAACATTCTGTAATTTTATTTTGCTTGGAATTTTATAAAATTAAATTATAGAACCAGCAATATAATTTAATAATAATCAAAATAGTTAATAAATTAAATTGAGATATTATCACAAAGTAAATTGATGAGAGGAAAAATTGTCATGTGATGTGTACATTATTTTACTAACTTATTACTGTGGAATTTAATGCAAAAATAATCGCAAATATTACTTTAGATTAATACACATGTTTATATTATTTCCAAGTATGATTAGCTTTGTTATGATTAATTTCATTAATTGCGTTTAGGATATAAATCACATTTCGGTAAACATACTTAATATACAGTTTATTCCCAACACCATCACACGCCTTCTGTGTTTTATTCGAGACAATGAATAAGCTAACGGTAAACATACACAGCATATAGTGGAATCCAAATCATATCTGATCCGTTATAAAGGTGTACCACGTTCATGGGATGATTTTACGTTGAAACTACACAAAAAAGTGTCCCTCAAAAAATTTGAACATAGGAAACATGTATATAATTCGATAATTATCCAAAAAATTATCTTTACATCATCAACGCACTGATCCCCATCTGGAATCAATTGAAATGGATGGCTCTCGTCTGGGAGAAGCCCCGTGTTTTGACAAGCTTCTGGGTTTGTCCTTTACTCCTGATCTGAAATGGAACAGTACATCCAGTCTGTTGACAAGGTTGCTGGAAAGATGGTGGGATCCTTCTACCGCTCCAGAAGATATCTCACTACTGATGCAATTTTTTATCTATATAAAAGCCAAGTACGTCCAAGGATGGAATATTGCTGCCATATCTGGGCAGAAGCTGCTAAAACAGCCTATCCTGCCTTGACAGAGTACAAAATATACTTCGTGGCTTAGTAGGGGATACCCTTTTCTCGACCTGCAACCCATCTCATATCCTTGTTTTATCGTTATTTCCATGGCAGGTGCTCGTCTGAACTCCAATCTCTGGTGCCCCCTCGCTAATCTTTCACGAAAAACAACCATTTAGCTGAATCCACTGTGAAAAATTTCCCCCACTCTTTATCTGTGCCTAAATCAAAACGTGGATTCAATGAACAAAGCTTCTTTCTTAAAGCTGCACGCCTGTGAAACTCTGTTCCATCTGCCTGCTTCCCACCTGACTACAACTTGGATGTCTTCAAGTCCAACGGTAACAAATTCCTAATGAACCGCACCCTTCAGTAAACACTTCATCAAATCTCCACACTAACGTATTGTACTTGCAATAACCCTTATCCCTGAGTGGGTTCTTGACCTTGATAAGTGGTGACCACCGTGTAAAAAAAAGAAACAAAATAGTTTCTTTAAATAGACAAGAATGATGTAAGTCATTGGATAAGTTTTGCTATACATCCATCTAACTTTTAATCGTATAGTTGCGACAATATTTTCTAACCGCTAAATTGATATGAAATTATAATAACAAATCGATACAGCATTGATAAAGTATTCGTCCGTTTCAGATATTATAAATTTTTAAAATCGTCTAGAATACGGTCCAGCGTACATAACATAAAATATAAGAAAAGGAATAAATATCACAATTCAGCATACGTGTAATGTCTGTTTCTGGCAAAAACAAATTCAATAGAATAAAATCCAGTTGAACAGTTCTTCTTTTTATTCATAGGAGTACGTTGCTATCTAATTGGTTTAAAATGTACATCATATGTAATTGGCTAATTATCAGAGACACCGCACAGGGAGCATTTATTTTTCTAATATATAAATATGAAAAGCAGGCATTATCAGTAATTATGTCCGTTGGTTTAATTTGCTGCGCTCTTCAATATCTCATTCAAGTCAAATATAAAAGGAATAACAAATTAAAGTTGATGGTGATCATTTATAGATAAGTGTAGTGTACAATCAACTTTACTATCCATCCTGGCATCCATCTTATTGATCATATTCAATGCGACATGATTATCTAATTCATCAATACTTATAATTGTATGTGCTGACTCAACACAAGAATACTGTTTACGTCTGGTTATTTTGTTAGAAAATTCTTAATTTTACAAAATACAATACATAAATTTTCGTTCATATTTGACTTCACTGTGAGAGTTCATTAAAGAACAAAACAATTTCGTTCTAAAATATTCTTAATCTACATATATTTTCGGTATTTTTTATGTAAATAAATTAATTCTAGAAAATAATTGTTTATTTAATGCTAAGAAGTAATTTTTAATCGTTACTATACTACGAACATTTTACAGAGTGAAACAAGTGAAGTGGTATTCGTTTTTATTGCAATTAATCACGTTTTAAACGTGAAATATTTAATAGGTAACACGTAGTTTGTTCGAGTAGACAGTGAAACTAATTTTTAGTTTTATTGTAGAGAAACATATAAACACTGCCTTTATTTCCTGTTGTAAGATGAAATTAAAACAAAAACCAATTAACAGGAATATGAATTCAAAATATTCTTCCGAACCAGATCATTGTTTAATATGTTTGAATAAAGCGACAAAAATACTGTATGTGAAATAACATAACAATTAAAGTAAATATAGAAATAAAATAGAAATCCGTTATTTTCCTGATGGTTACATTGATTTAAATTTTTAATAAGCAGGGAAAATGTGTTTCACACTGCTTACTTGTCGCTTTGACGTGGACTGAAAATTTCACACTGTCATTTAATTTTCATTTCATGTTTTATTTCTCTATTCGTTCTGAAAAAATCGCACGACCAATCTACTCTAAAAACGTTAATATACTGACGCCTAAATGCCGACATATCGCAATACATATACGTATGGAAAAACACATATACACATGTATACATTGATGAAAACTATAACAAATACACACTCAATGATAGGGTAAAATCTATCAACGACGCATCCCTATAATACGATAATTCTTACCGCGTCTCAACGAGGAAACATTTAGACACAGGGCCGGTTATTTAATGTAACTAAGTCTAGTTAGTCAAAAGAAACATGTTTTATAATATCTGGAAGGCTGTTAAACATTCTCATTCTTACCGAATTACCAGAAAAGCATAATTAGACACGTTCAAACTTTATGTAATAGCAATCAAACGTTTAAAAAACAACAACAAAAACAACAATAATTTTAGATAGAAACAAGGTCAAGCGAATATATAAATATGAATGCCTTAATAAATCAGGTGAAAATGAAGCAATCGCCCCTTCCAAATATAGTGCCAATTACGAGGAAGATGTCCTCCTGGAATTGAGTGAATACGAAAATTATTTTGCAAAATTCTTTTGCTTCCTTGCGTTTTCGTTTACAATTTCTGTCCAGCTGATATATAAACGTTGAATTTGCTAAGAAATATGTAAATTACTACTAATTTAAAGCGATAATCTGTAATATTTACTAACTAAAGACAATACGAAGTAATATTTTCTACCATATGGTTTAATGATATTTCCACCAGAGTAATGACATACAAATAGACAAATAAACATATACACATATGTTCACAAAGAACTAAAAATAATTATATAATAATATGAGAAATATTTGCCTGTTCGCTATTCTCTCAGCTAGCTCAGGTATTTTTACCATGTTAAATATAAAGTCTGAAAAACCTTACAAATCCACAGAAAGCACATTCATTACAGTTTTACATTTAAACAAGCATATCACAACAGTATAATTGACTCTTTCTTTATATAAGTTTTATTCTTTAGATATTCCTAATAATCTTGTTACTTTCAAACTAGAAATGATTTATAAATTATCCGGAACAGGAAAATCCTATATTGTATGTCTCATCGGTTCATATGTTTGTATCTGGCTATGTATTTTTACAGTGAAACAACCCTACTCAAATTATTATTTAATCTATTATTGCACGTCAAACTACTGAAGTTGCGTACATCCAACCATACCAAATCTGTGAACTAAATTTTACCAAGAAAAAACAACGAATTGTCGTTTGACGAGGCAGAAAATTATTTAATGAAGTTATACTGTCCAAAGGCAAACCTTTTCTATAAAAGATGGAAGTGCATTATTCTTACACATTAGGAGAGTCAGGACTATACGACTTATGTGTCTATATTTAATAAGCACTGTGACGATTTCAAGTAATCGTTCTTAATTGCGAAAAATTTCCAATGTCTAATATAAACACAAGGTTTAATAGCCACAAAAAGACGCCGATATAAGACGTCGTGCTCTAAATAAATTGGAAGTAGAACCTGATTTGACGCGTCAGAAAATTTCAGCAGTTGGTGGCAGTGAAGCAAAAATCCCGAAACATAGAGAAAACTGGTATCGCTCACATTAAAAAGGTACGATCCAAAAATAAAGGGCGCCCTCTTGCATACAATTACCAACCAAGAGGCAAAACGAACTTTTCACAAAATTATCAGGATAGACAAAATCCTAGGACGTCTTGAAGCAAATGTGGAGGATCTCATGGGTACAATGCGTGTCAGTACAAAAAGAAAAATAACAGGTAACCTATGCAAGCAAACAGGGCACAAGACCTCATAATACAGAGCAAAAGTAGCAAAAAATAGCTGCGTAAAAACTGCAAAAATGGGGCATTCACCAACAGAGAACATAAGGAAATATGGTACGGTGAGAATCAGAAGTAGAGAAGTTAAACTGCAAAATGATTCAAGGTCGGATTTATCGATTATAAATTTCCAGACGTGGAAGAGAATAGAAAAGCTCACGATGACAAAGAGGAATAAATCACAAGAGTGGTCGTTCTAAGGAACGGAACAAATTTATTCGGGACTGATTGAGTGATTTTTGTCACAAAGTCGAAAACCTAACGGCTTAAACCGACAAAATCCAAAAAGATCTCCAAAACATTTTCCTAAGGGTTTTTCCTTCTGAAAAGCTTGGGTACTGCACAAAAATAAAAGCGAGATTCTAATTGCCACGGAGCGTACTGAGGGAAAGATTGAAGAAGAATTTAAAACACTAGTTAACAATGGGATTTTGACCCTTATAAACTATAGTGAGTGTGCAGCTACCACCGTATATGTGAAATAAAATATAAATAGATTACAGTATGCGCTGATTTCTCTACCGGATAGAACGTAGCGCAAAAGGACCATCACTATCCGTTAGCAAACACAGACGAATTCTTTTTCTAAAATAGATTAAAGCGAGGCGTACCTAAAATACCAGTAGAGGATTATAGCTCGAAGCCTCTGTATATCACAAGGCTCAAATGACTTTTATATTCAATATATTAGCATTTGGTATAAAAGTAAAACCTGTTATTTTCCAACGGGTAATTGACACTTGGCTAAGCGGTTTGGATTTCTCACTAGGCTGTCTGAGCGATATAGTAGTCAAAATGTTGAACAACATAGACAACGTGTTCTTAAAGTGTTTGATAGAATAAAAAAAAATACGGCTTCACATTAAAGGGAACAAAACGCGAATTTATTTTTGGAGCAAATAAATTATCTTGGTCATATAATAGATAAAGACGGGAGGAAACTCGATCCGGAAAGACATGCCAGAGCCTCACAATGTAACTGCATTGCAGAAGTCTTTAGGTGATGCAAACTATTATCAAACGTTCATTAAGAACATGCATGAATTAGAGGACAAATAATGGGACTGAACACCTGAGTGCCATTAATCTTTTAAAAAGTTAAAAGATGTACTTACATCAGATTTATTCATGACTCACTTCAATCCGGAATAAGAGATTATTGTCGCAATCAGCACAAGTTCTTATGGGATCAGGGCATTCATTCTACACAAGATACCGGATGACTTCCGATCGCCCATGCGTCGACAACTTTACTGCCTCTCGTGAAATATTACTCACAGATCGAAAAGTAGGTACTGGGGTTAAAATTCAGTGTTACAATTGTATGATAGGTTTGGTGTGGTTGATTGTCTAATGTCAGGCAATGGCGCACAAATCCCTTCAGCAGATTTTTAAAGCTTCTGTGAGGATTTCCAGGTTAACCATATAACGACGCACACCTATCATCCCCGATGAACAGTCTGGCAGAGAGAGTTGTAGACACGTTGAAAAGAGCCATGAAGAACGCTAAGAGAACGCCCTAAAAACATGCGCCCCAGCAGTTTTTACAAGTTACCCGAATTACGCCAAATGTAAGCGCTCCATCAAAGATCTTACCGACAGAGTTAATGTTCGCGAGGAAAGTAAGGTCGGTCTTCGAGAAACTTTTGCCAAAGCAAGTAAAACCGCCGAATACTACAGTTACTAAAAAGAGATAATTACCTAGTGAAAACGTATTTTTCGAGGTACACAAGAATAATATTACGATGTGGGAACTAGCAAAGGTCCAGAAAAGGATCGGGCGGATGGTTTACGTTATCGAAGGTCAAGATTTACTCACAAGAATCATTTGA
The DNA here is from genome assembly GCF_053919585.1 of Euprymna scolopes. Lineage (NCBI taxonomy): Eukaryota > Metazoa > Mollusca > Cephalopoda > Sepiida > Sepiolidae > Euprymna > Euprymna scolopes. The sequence goes on from NC_136497.1 coordinate 32,015,159, forward strand.
ACCAAATTTGGAAACGTATCACAGACAGACAATTTCCTATTGAACAAGAAGAGGTAATGGACCATATATATGACACGTTTGGCCTGGTAACACCACAAGCAGCCGGACAACGCCGGTCGCCCAAAAAAAGAAAATGATTGACCCGATAGAGATCAATCTCAGGAAAAAGAGCTATACGATCATTCCAGTGGAATGAAAAGTTCCTCTCATACAACTTCAGTGGTTTCTGTATTCTTTATAATAAATATATATTATATTAATACACTTTACGCTACTTGTGTTTTCTATTTGTTGTTTCTTTCATTTGTCACCACTATCACGCGTCATTAATTAAAAAAATAGTAATAAAACTGAATTGTTTATGGTTATAAATTAAGATAACGTAAACAATGTGATAAAATTAAAAAAATACATACATTCAGTTTTGTATAAAATTAAATAAATATATACACAGAAGTTATACATATTACTATTAGTAATATAATGTAAATATAGATTAATATGTATATAAAAACAATAAAATATTAAATTGTATATTTTAGTTGGATATATCAAAGTTAACAGAAGTTATTAATACGGAAATTTACATTTTAGTGCCTTTACTTGAAAATTATAAATGGCGTAATAAAAGATAAAATAAATATCATTGTAACCTCTCTTCTAATTTTTTAGATTTTGGAATCATGCCGTAATGTATTTAATTTACAGTTGCTGTTTTTTTTTCTGAGGAGTGAAGGGCAGAATAGATTACTTGCTAGATGTAACAATTAAATGAAGGATGTTACGCTACGAAATAGTTTCCGTGAAGAAATTGTGAATGTCAAAGTGATAAAATGAATAAATTGTAAGATAGTCAAGATCAAGAAATTTAAAACATAGACTTTTGTCTTTTACTATATATATATATATATATATATATATATATATATATATATATATATATATATATATATATATATAAGAAATTTAATTAAATCTCTGCAAATTTAAATTTACAACAAATTCATCATTTCATAAGAAATTCCTTATGGAATAATAAATTGGTTCTTTATTCTATTTTAAAAGGCTTTATTGAATTTCTTATATCAATATACAATCTAGAATATTGATATTTTCATCTTTTTAGGGTTATGATGTTAATATTAATATTTATACTTAGATGACCTTTACAGAATAATTCCATTTGTAAAATTTGCAACATATTCGAATATATATATATATATATATATATATATGTGTGTGTGTGTGTGTGTGTGTGTGCGTGTGTGTGTGTTGATATGTGTGCGTGTATGTATGCGGGTTTGTTCGTGAGAGAGGGTGTATTGTATGTCTCTTTATGTTTGTGATGTGTGTATCGTGAGTTTTATCGGATTAAATGTTCAAGGCAAGGTCACCTGTTTCGCAGATTAAATATAAGAATCTTCAAAATTTAATGTTTTATTCTTTCTCATATTGACTGCATCGATGATGTTCAAAAACTATTGAATTACTTTGCAGAATACCCAAATTTAAAAGACATAGTGAAAACAAAAGCACTAGGGATTCCGATCATATGTATAAAAGACAAATCGACTCCAGCAATTAATCTGGCCATACGCATATAAAGGAGAGTTTTATGTTACCTGTCAATCAATATTTCATATTTTATGTTCATGGCATCGTCGTAATTATTTTTTTATTTTTAGTCACGTGCAAACGCCTCTATAAGTCACTCCGTCGGTCGGTCGGTCGGTCGGTTTGTCGGCCTGTCCTTAACACTTTTGTGCTTGGTCTTTTTGGTGAGAATCAAAGGTCTGTTCTTAATAGATGCTTTTTTAGCTTTTTAAGCTTTTCTTGGCCTATTGGCCAAGATCGAAGTGTAGTATCTGTTCCGGCAGATACTGCAAGCGAAGACCATATGTGGGGGCTATTCCACATATAAGACTTTTTTTTGTTTGTTTACACAGTGATCAGCACTTATACAGGCCCGGAAGCCACTCAGGGATCAGGGTTATTGCAAGTACATTACGTTAGTGTGGAGATTTGATGATGTGCTTACTTAAGGGGGCGGTTCATTAGGAATTTGTTTACGTTGGAATTGAATACATCCAAGTTGGAGTCCGGTGGGAAGCAGGCAGACGGAACAGAGTTCCACAGGCGTGCAGTTCTAAGAAAGAAGCTTTGTTCATGGAATCCGCGTTTTGATTTAGGCACAAATATAGAGTGGGGGAAATTTTTCACAGTGGATTCAGCTAGACGGGTGTTTTTCGTGAAAGATTGGCGAGGGGGGACCATAGATTGGAGTTCAGACGAGCACCTGCCATGGAAATAACGATAAAACAAGGACAGGCTCGCAACATCTCTTCTGTGGAAGAGAGGTTGCAGTGTAGAGAAAAGGGCATCCCCCACTAAGCCACGAAGTCTATTTTGTACTCTGTCAAGGCAGGATAGGCTGTTTTTAGCAGCTCCTGCCCAGATATGGCAACTGTACTCCATCGTTGGACGTACTTGGCTTTTATATAGATAGAGAATTGCATCAGTAGTAAGATATCTTCTGGCGCGGTAGAAGGATCCCACCATCTTTCCAGCGACCTTGGCAACAGACTTGATTTACGTGTTCCATTTCAGATCATGAGTAAAGATCAAACCCAGAAGCTTATCAAAACACGGAGCCTCACCCAGACGAGAGCCATCCATCACAATTGATGCCAGATGGGGATCAGAGCGTTCATGATGTAAGGATAGCAGTTTGGGTTTGGATGCATTAAAGGTAACCAGCCACATCTTCCCCCACTAAACCACGCGCTCGGGATCAGAGGAGAGAGAATCAGAGAGAACTTTGTCATTTACAGCCTTTGATTTGTTGACGTAGATCGTCGTGTCATCAGCATAGATGTCAACGAATGATTTAAGTATGTGTTTAGGGAGGTCATTAATGTAGATCAGGAATAGAGTTGGGCCCAGGATTGACCCCTGAGGGACTCCAGCATTTATATTGCAGGCCTCCGATTTTTGTCCATCTACCACTACTCTTATGACCTTGGTCAATGTGGGGGCAACCCTTGATACCAATTGTCACTATCCAGCTCCCCTACTCCCCGGACAGGTGGTCCCCATTTCCCCTTCACTCCTCACATTAAAAATAGGCCTTGTGCCTAATTTGCTCAGTGGGGGGGGCAAATAAATACCCCTTTCTTTGCCTTTTGGCCAAGATCAAAGTGTAATATATGTTCTGATACATACACCGCGCGAGGCAGTGCTGTTCTGGCGACAACATTCCCGTGCCCGGAACTCTTAACGAGCTTGTGGGATAGCGTTCTGTCCGCACCCCCACTTTGACTGTCTTTCTCTTCTCTCCCCCCTCACGAGGGGATCCGAGCTGATAATGTACGACCTTCCCGCAAGGGAGGGTCGGAAACACCTTCTCTCTTCCTTCCACTATCTTCCCACCATCTCTCTCAGTTCTATCTCCCGTCTTGCCGCCAAAAAACAGTGGCGCCAAAGCCGGCTCCCCACTTTGGACGCCGACTCCACGTCACTCATTTTGGCGATTTTTAATACTGGGAAAAGAGCTTTTTTAAAAAATGGACACCACCCCAGCCCGGTGGCCACCAATACAGATACCTCCATTCAGGGGGCTACCACAGGAAAAAACTGCTTTCTAAGAGGACGACTCCTCAACAGGGGGAGCAAAAAGCAACTGGACATACCGCCCGGATGATAAACTGAAGGAAGCCCCCCAAAAGGGAGAAAACTCACAAGCAGCTCCCCAAGAGGGCAACTCCCCAACCCATGGAGCAACCTTCATACCAATTGTTACTGTACAGCTCCACTACTCCCCGGGGTGTTGGTCCCCATTTCCCCATCACTCCTCACATTAAAAATCGGCCTTGTGCCTAATTTGCTCGGTTGGGGAGCAAATAAATTCCGCTTTTTTTGGTATTTTGCCCAAGATAAAAGTGTAATATCTGTTCCAGCAGATACTGCAAACAAAGACCATATGTGGGGGTTGCCCCCCACATATAATACCTTGGACAATGTACGGGAAACCCTTCATACCAATTGTCACTATCCAGTTCCCCTACACCCCTTCACGGGGGATTCGAGCTGCTAATCCGACGTCCCCGCAAGCGGGGGTCAAACCTCTGTTCTCTTCTGATCCTGCTCCACCCCCTCCACCCCCCATTTCCATATTTTCTCTTTTATCCCCGCTACACTTTGGTCCGCGTCAGCGACCAGTGGAGAAACTCCACGATGCCGGGCAGAGGGGACATACCACTCCAGATGCACCCCATTGCTCCCCTAGAAAGCTCCCTGATGGAGGGAGCAACTACCAGCTACCCACTAGACGAGGAAAAAGGCAGGGTTGGTCCGCAGCCAACGACGACCCTGGAGAAGTCACCAACTGCTGAAAAGCCAAGTCTGGAACCTACTCCCCAAGAGGGCCACTTCCCCGCTAAGGGAGCAAAGGCCACGGCAGACGAGGAAACGAAGAACCTTTCAGGTGGACCACAGCTGGTGGCACCTCCTGCACCTCAATCCTCGTCAGCCAAATACGAACCCTTCATTCCTGCTCCCCACGAAGGCAACCACCCAGCAACAGAGGAGGAGAAATCAAGGGACGAGGAGACAATGGACGTCACGGGCAGATAACAGCCAGTGGCACCCCCGACTCCTCAGCCCACCACACCATCACCTAAATGTAGCAATCTAGCTCCCTAAGAGGACGACCCGCTCACGGAAAAAGGGAAAATGAGGATGGAGTATCTATAACGGCTAAAGTGCTAATCGATAGCATCCTTAAAGATCCTCGGCGGGTTGACCAAAGAGACTAAACCCCAACTAGCCACCCCTCCAGAAAGGGAAAAATCAAGTTTGAAATCCAGCAACATCCGGGTAACAAAAACCTAATGGTAAATAACTTAATCCGCACTAACGCTTTTCTAACAAGCCTCCCTACAAAACTGCTTCCACTGCATGCCACTAAATCACTTTAAGGAGAGTAAATATTCATTAGATTTATAACCTCCACAAACTTACCCTGTAACATTAACTAGCCACGCGGGGTCGCAGAAATATCTGGATTAGGACCCAGGCGCGGAGCAAACGTTCTCAGGGCTGAAGGACCATGTAGATCTTCCCAGATCACCCTTCTAGGAGAAGGAAAACTCTGAAACTAAACCAAAAGGGAGGGAGGCCTTTCCAGTCTTGGATGACAACCTTCCTAGATCTGGTGACTCAAACAAATTACCGGCCTACAAACCTAAATTGCTTAAGGAGTAGATAGGAGCTGTCTATCGCCGGCTTCGATACTCTTTGCCTATTAGTCAGGCGCAGAGACACTATCACAAGTGAATCGACAAAACACTTAGTGGTAGATCTTGTTTCTTGTCTAGGGCAATGAATGCCGCTCCCCCATTTCCGACACATCCCACCACTCAAAACTGGGCACTTGAGAGTGCTTGAGAACCACACATGCCTGTGCTATTAAATTGGGGTGATCTTCTTCTGATGGGCTGATGGTACCGGATTGACAGTTCCTGGCTGCTGTTTCCGACTGGTAGTACAGGGCCCTAACTCTTTGGTAGCGCTTAGAGCGGCTGCTCCATCAACAGTTGTATAATATCGGGATGTTTGTAGTTCCATGTCCCGCATGGAAAGGGACCCTGCACTCATCCCCGATAGGCTTTCCTGAGGCCACAGTCCTAGTTGAAGAAAGGTCATCTAATGGTCTACTTGTGTTGCCTGTCTGATACACTGCAAACATTCTTGTTCAGCCCCCCTCACCTAACTGAAACTCTTTAAAAACATGCTGACAGTACAATAAAAAAATAAGCAGAAACCAGGCCTGAGGACAAACAGATCCAACTTGCCTCCTCCCTTGAGGCTTGCATTCACTAACATCCGTGGGCTTAGCACTAATTTAGCTGATGGTGAAGCATTTCTCCTAATAAATACCCCGGATATCTTAGCACTAAGCGAGACAAACCTACACTACTCCATCTCCTCTAACTACTTTAACATGCCTGGCTATCTCCCACTCTGCCGTAAGAACTCTGGCAGACATATGCACGGACTTGAAGTCTACAGTCGTAACACCCTCTCCCTAACAAGAGAAACAAAACTAGAAACGAAGGATCAAGCCTTTATATAGTTTAGACTAAACATACAACATAACATTAGCTACTTTTATTTTCTCTACCGCTCTCCCTCGACCCAGGACTGCACCATAATAAACAAAGTCTCTAACAGCATAGACACAGCACTTTCCCTCGACACTAGCGCACAAGTACTTGTATTTGGTGACTTTAATGTTCACCACAAAAAACTGGCTTGGATTCTCTACTCACACAGATGCAGCGGGCAGCTCAACACATAGTTTCGCTTTATCTCCCTTCGTATCATGGATGGTTACGTTTCCAACCCGTTTCCCTGACCAGCAAGAACCACACGCATCACTTTTAGATCTGTTTCTGACATCAGTTCCCGAGGATTGTATAAATAATGCTGACAGCCTACTCGGGAACGCTTACCATGCAGAGATAATGGTAGAAACCGCCTCAAATTCTAGACCCAAAACTGAAGAGCCAGTGCTCAAAACAACGAGATATTATAAAAAGGCTGACTGGAAAGCCATCAGAGATCTTATCAGAGATGCCCCATGGGGAAATATTTTTTCTCTTCCTGCTGAACAGTGCGCAAATGAGACCACCGAATTGTTCAAAACTGCAATCGAAGCACATGTTCTCATACGGAAATTTTATAGCAAGCCCCACCTTCCACAATAGTTTACTTCGACTTGCGCAACTGCCATCGCTCAAAGGCAGCATGCATACCGCAGATTTAACCGACATAAGTCCAGTTCAAACAAACAGAAGTATATAGAAGCTAGAAGTAACGTTAAGAAAAAATAGCGACAACTAAGAGAGAATTTACTGAAACCACTAAAAACGCATCGAAGCACAAAAACTAGGAAATCGTGACTTCTGTAAAATCTACAACAGTGTAGTAAATAATGGGCAATCAAAAATTCCTCCACTAACCAACAATCACAAGGTTGTTTGCTCAGATACCGACAAGGCTAATATGCTTGCCAGTCGGTTTGCCTTGAACTCAAAACTAGACCCTTCAAACCACCCCCTGCCTGACTTTCCTTTGCGGACAGACGCCACGCTAGACGATCTAAAAATCACCTCTGCTCAGGTACATGCTATCATAAAAACCTTCACACTTCAAAGGCATGTGGACCTGATCTCATCCCAGCTGTGCTATTAAAAATGTGCTCAGCCGAAGTAGCTCCAGTTTCTTCAAACTCTACAACAACTGCCTTAATGAATCATGCTTTCCCGGCTGTTGTAAAACTGCTTCTGTGGTACCAGTATTCAATAATTTTGGCGAGAGAACTGACCCATACAATTATCGGCCCAATAGCCTCCTCCCAATTTTCGCCAAAATATTTGAAACCATAATTAACCATGCTCTATTCCGGCACCTTACATATGTTTAACTTCTGACTGAAAAAAATATGGATTTAGACAAACCCGTTCCACAGCAGACATCCTAACTGTACTCTCTGAACTTATATACCATTCACTGGACAAAGCGGGGTTGGGCAGAGCGGTAGCTCTAGACATATCTAAGGCTTTTGACAGGGTATGTTATGAGGGTCTCCTCAGGAAAATTAAATCATACGGTATCACTGGTAGAATACTTAACATAATTAAATCATTGTTAGATAAGAGAAAATCCAGGTTGTTCTCGACGGTCGTACATGTACACAGTGTGATATAAATGCGGGAGTGCCTCAGGGGTCTATCCTTGGGCCTCTATTGTTCTTAATATTTATTAATGACCTCCCCGACAAAACTGCCTCTGAGATGGGTATACATGCTGGTGACACCACACTCTATAACAGGCATGACAGGAAAACAAATGAACACATAACTCAAGAAGTGGCCAAAACACTAGAGGATGACCTCCAATCTGTAGTGGAATTGGGACATAAATTGATGGTAACATTCCATGCTGCCAAGACTAAACTGGTTTCCTTCAATAATTACAAGAAACCTTCTATGCCACCAATAGCAATGACCAGTGACTCCCTGCCTGAGAGTATATCTTTTAAACTGGTTGGCCTATCGTTCACAGGAAACATAATTTGGAACAATTATATTGAAAACATTTCCAGGGCCGCTGCGAAAAAGGTAGGCTCTCTCTACCGTGCTTGACAACTACTTACACCTGAAAGTACCCTGTACCTCTATAAGGCCACCATTCGCCCATGTATGGAGTATTGTGGTCACATTTGGGCTGGTGCATCTGCTGTTAGTCTATCGCTTCTAGACAAGGTTCAAAAGAGAGTCGCAAATCTGATAGGCCCGTAACTGGCATCTAAGCTTCAGCCTCTGTCCCATCGACGAAACGCTGCATCCCTCTGCCTGGTCTACAAGTATTTTAATGGTTAATGCTCTTACAGAACTGCAGACACTTGTTCCCCCACGACGTGAACCCCCTCGACAAACCCGAAAGGCAGCTAAATCCCACCCTCACAGTAGAGATCCCTTGATTTAAAAGATATTTCTACTCCAGTAGTTTCTTCCCCAGAACCGCTAGACTCTGAAATTCCATTCCAGGTCCCTGCTTCCCTAACTGTACTGACATGCAGAAGTTACAGTGTAACGTGAACCGACATCTTTCTGTCTAAATTCCAACATAATGCAGGAGTTGCTGCTCCTGATAGTAGCCCCCTACACAAAAGTGGCAATGTGACTTGTTTACGGTGAAAATTTAATAAAAAAAATTCCCACCACAACCTCATCTTAGTACTTTTCCTTCCTTAAATATATGTTTCAATTCTTGTATAACTAAATTTTAACTATATATAATTAAGATGAAGAAAAGAGCCTTAGACCCGATGACCAAATTACCATATATTTTTAATCCCATTTTTGTATTGCTGTTTGTATATTTGTCTCTTTTAATATTCTCTTACTATTCTGATATAATTCTCAATTCCATGGTCTAATCCCAGCACCCAGCATCACCACCCAATCCAATCTATACTTAAAAATAGAACAAAAAAAAACAATGAAATTATAACCTTTAATAATAACTAGTAAATGAATGATTTACATAACACATCAAATACTGATAGAATTTAACACATTTTAAAACTCATACTAATGATAATACTAATAACTGCTTATTATAAATAATATGCGTATAATTTCCTTTTTACATTTCCATATAGATCTGTATAGTTTTTAATGTACCCGATTAAATTTTAAATTCTCTTAATAATTTCTTAATAATTCCATAATAATTTGTAATCGCAAATTTTTACTTAAATATAATTAATTTTAATTTTAATATTCTAATACTATTTTATTAAATATATACTGATGTCTGTATAATAGTATTCCTGTACGTAGTTTTCTTTCTGTAGATGTCCGTCTGTGTATATTTATTGTGTACATACGTATATATGTGGATGTATATGTAAATGTATTTGTTGATATATATATATATATATATATATATGGGTGTATATATATATGTATATGTATGTATATGCGTGTATGTCTGTATATAGAAATACATATATATATATCTATGCATTTATATGTATGTTTTTGCGTGTATATTTGTATGTATATGTGTATATGTATATATATATACACATATATGTGATTATCTGTGTTTCAATACATATAGTTGTTTATTTTTGCGTGTGCGTATTTTCTTGTATGTGTGTGTGTCGCCTTTGCACACCTATGTATGTGTATATTTTGTATATATATATATATATATATATATATATATATATATATATATATATACAGATGTATGTTACGGTATGAATATGTCTGAATTAGTCTATAACCCCACCCCTACCTACAGTTTCAGTAAAATTCTGACCCACTTTAATCATTTAAGATTTATATCTAGTTGTTCAAATTTTTTTAATAATATTCCAATAGTTACTTATTCGATCTTACCCCCTCACCACATACATATTTTGAGAGATAGCTCGCAACTTTTTATGATATTTTATATTTGTTTTTTTTTAAAGTGCTCCATTTTTTTTTTTCAATTTTGTCTACTTTTTTCCATTTTCTGTGTGGCCTGAGGAAGTCTCTTTGACTTATTCGATCTTACCCCCCCCCCAACCCACAGACTTTTTTTAAAAGATAGCTCGCAACTTTTTATGATATTTTATATTTGTTTTTTTTTAAAGTGCTCCATTTTTTCTTCCAATTTTGTCTACTTTTTTCCATTTTCTGTGTGGCCTGAGGAAGTCTCTTTGACTGAAACAGATGGCTATTTGTAACGACCATATGTAACTGTTTACCCTCAAATAATAATAATAATAATAATAATAATAATAATAATAATTGTAAAAAGTTTTTGACTTTAAATGGGGGTATGAGACGAATGGATTCGCCAATCATTTTTATAACCAATCGCTGTGCTAAACAACCAATCAAAACGTCGCAAAATTATTATAAAAATCGTCGAATTTTGGATTCAGTCAGTTCGCCATTAGTACGTCACGGACCGCATTTAATTCTTCGTAGCCATCTTGGTTACTGATCTGAACTACGCCGCCATCTTGGTTACTGATCTAAACTAAGCCGCCATCTTGGTTACTGATCTGAACTACGCCGCCATCTTTGTTCAACATAATATCTCAGAACTTAAGAGGTTAACTACGCGACGGACCGCATTTAATTCTTGGCCGCCATCTTGATTACTGATCTGAACTAAGCCGCCATCTTTGTTCAACACAAATGTCTCAAAACTTAACAGGTTATGGGCCCAGCCACCGTCTTTTCTTTGACGGATCGGAATCTAAATTCGAATTGTGGCAGGTAAAATTTCTGGGATATCTAAGGATTCGAAAACTACACAAAGTCATACAATCTACAATAGAGAATCCAAACGACCCCGAATTTCTCGAAAAAAACGCGACTGATTCAATGTTTATACGATAGAAGTCTGTCTCTGATTATAAGAGACCCATTGGACGATGGGAGGATAGCATTACACATATTACGAGAACACTATTTATCAAAAGGGAAACCGAAAAAATATCCCTATATACAGAATTAACCTCTTTGAAACGTAACGAGGATGAAACGATCACCGACTACGTCATAAGGGTAGAAACAACCGCCAATACCTTAAAACTCTCAGGTGAAATAATAAGCGATAGCTTGTTGATATCAATGACCCTCAAGGGACTTCCAGCCGATTTTAAACCTTTTACAACTGTTATAACTCAGAAAGACAAACCACTAAATTTAAGCGAATTTAAAGTGGCATTGCGCAGTGACGAAGAGACTAATCGTATGCTCGTGGGCAATAATAACTCCAGCAATATTATGAAGTTCAAAGATGCTTCTCGAAAGCAAACACCACCAAATTACGCAACTCACCGAAACGTATTCTCCAAAAGTAATTTCCCAAGAAAAAGAATAAAATTATCTGCTATAATTGTGGACGACCCAACCACAAAAGTTTCCAATGTCGATATAAACGCTCTAAAATGGACTCCGTAAAAAATGTTGAGAACTTTGAGGAAGAACATACATTTCTATTCACATGTAACTTTGACAATACCTCAAACGGTAAACACCTCCTTGAAGACTGTGGTGCTGCAGTGCACGTTATCACCAAGGAATTTGATTTTAATAATTTTGATTCAAACTTTAATCCTCAAAGTCATTTTGTTGAACTTGCCGACGGTAGTCAAATAAATGATATAGACTTGAAAAGAAGCGATGCTAAAATATACCTAAAAACAATAAAGGCGAAATCTGTAACTGTATTATAAAGAATGCTCTGTTCATACCTACATTTAAGCAAGACGTATTTTCCGTGCAGGTTGCAATTAAACAAGGCGCGAATATACAATTTGGCCAAAATACATAAAAATTGACATACCCCAATGGAACTGTATTTGACATTAAAGAAAATGGCCGACTATATTATTTAAAAAAGTATGGTTGTCTCAAAAACTGCTTGTCACGACTTGGAAACCTGGCATAAAATTCTAGGACACTGCAATACAGGTGATATTAAAAAATTACCAAATGTCGTCGAATGCATGAAAATAATACCTTCAGACGATCTCCCAAATTGTGATGTGTGTGCACAGGGAAAAATGACAAAAGATATAAGCCGAACGCCAGACAAAAAAGCTGCGAAATTTCTCTCACTTGTGCATTATGACTTAACCGGTCCGATCAGCCCGATGGGGAGAAACAATCTAAGGTACGTTTTGAACTTTATTGATGATTTTTCCTATTTAATTATGGTTTACTTTCTAAAAATAAATCCGACAAGATCCTCGCCACTAAGAAATATTTAGCTGATATTGCTCCGTACGGTTCAGTAAAATGTATTTGCTTAGACAATGGGACTGAATTTAATAGTAAAGATTTTGAACTTCTATTAATTAACCACCATATTAAACACGAGAAATCAGCGCCGTACTCCCCCTTCTAAAATGGCACAGCTGAAAGTGCATGGCGAACCCTTTTTGAGATGACAAGATGCCAACTTATCAAATAGAAATTAGCCCATAGTTTATGGACATACGCTTTAATGGCAGCAGCATATATCACAAATAGATCGTTCAATAAGAGGCTAGGAAAAACGCCGTATGAAGCGTTTTGCAGTATAAAACTAAAATAGATAGAATGCATCTATTTGGTTCTGATTGTTTTGCATTTATAGAAAACACTAGTAAACTAAATACTAAACGCGAAAAAGGTACTTTCGTAGGTTGCGATAAATATAGTCCGGCATATTTAATCTACTTTGCAACTAAAAATGCCATAAAAAGGGTTAGATTTGTAAAATTCAATGATACATTACATTTTAAAAATGGCCATCCAGTGAATGAAAAACGTGAAATATTGCCTAGCATCTTAATCGATCACAATGAAAATATTAATAACGACGATAATTATAGTACTTCTGACGAAAACAGTAACCAGACACGTCGATACCCAATAAGGGAGCGAAAAAGGCCAGACTTCTTACAAATCGAAAAGATACAAGATTACGCCGTGGATTACTGTTATTCGTTGAACAGCGCACCGGAAAGTTATAATGAGGCGATTAATTCACAAAACCACCAATAATGGGAACGAACTATGGTATCCGAATTGAAAGCTTTATCTGAAAATAACACATACGAAATAGTGGCAAAACCAACTGATAAAAATATAATTTCTTCACGCTGTTTGTTTTCCAAAAAAGTCACAGCTTCTGGCAGTGAAACTTTTAAAGCAAGATTTGTAGCGAATGGTTGCTCACAAATTCCTGGAGTGGAATATTGTGCAGTATTTTCACCAACGATAAATTTAACAACAACAACAACAATAATAATAACAACAACAATAATAATAATAATAATAATAGTAATAATAGTAATAATAATAATAATAATAATAATAATAATAATAATAATAAGAAGAAGAAGAAGAAGAAGAAGAAGAAGAAGAAGTGAATGCATCAAACTGGCAAAAATGGAATACAAAAACAGGCATGACGATGTCGGGAGGGCGGTGCACTGGGAATTGTGCAAACGACTGCATTTTCAGCGTACAGACAAATGGTACAAGCATAAACTCTCAACAGCACTCGAAAACGAGAACCACAAAATCCTATGGGACATGGGCATGCAGACGGACAAACCCATCCAAGCAAGAAGACCAGATGTCGTAATAATTAACAAGAAAGAAAAATCCTGTCAAAGCGTAGACTTTCCAGCTGACCACAGGGTGAGTATGAAAGAAAAGGAGAAACGAAGCAAATACAACGAGCTAGCCAGAGAGTTAAAAGGGAGTTGGATGATGAAGAAAATCAAAATAGTACCGCTAATAGTAGGAGCACGATGAACAATTCCGAAAAACTTCGAAAAAAGAAGGTCAGAAATTGGAATCAGAGGAATAACTGCAAAAGTACAACGACTAACTATAATGAAAACGACTGAAATATTAAGGAAACCCCTTGAATGCGGAGAATAATACAAGAAGACAATATAACGAATAAGCGTTACATGGAATGAAGAACACCGAAGCTGCATATCTACAAGTCCTAGACACCCATCATGCATCCCCCCATAGTTTGACCACCTCTCCTCCCAATACAACAGTGACACCAAATAGCTGAGAAGGGTCAAGAATGGCTGAAAGACCGAGGAGAGAGCGCCAGCCAGACCTCGGTTGGACAAGCGCAAAGAAAACTGGGATTTGGGGAGGCTTAGTGCCACTCAAATTCCAGTATAAACAAATGGCCACTGCCGGCATGAAATCAATGGTAAGAGGCTGTTGTGATGATGCAAATAAATTTGCAAATGCTATCGAGGGAGGTGGAGAGAACTGGACGTCTAGGGAGACTTGTTGTCACTCAGCCTCCAGAGAACACCACAGGTTTCCAATCAGATGGTTTGTTGACTTATGTGAAAGCTCCATGTGAGCCAATAATAATAATAATAATAATAATAATAATAATAATAATAATAATAATAATAATAACATATATATATATATATATATATATATATATATATATATATATATATATTTAATTGGACTGAGTAGCTGGTTATAGAAAACCGAGGTTTGTATTTATAGTGAAATTTATGTCTTTTGCCGCCGGAAGGCGATCTGTTGGGTTACTGTTTTTCATCGTGCGGCCGACCTGCGCTGCGGGCAACATGTCGGCTCCTGACTCAAGGAGAATTGAGAAACAGCCAACCACGATTGAAGACTGATCGAGTGTGACCAGGGGAGCAATCAGACTGAGTCCTACCACATGAGAAGGTCACATAACCCGACAGATCTCTCAAATAATCTTCTATCTTTAATGATTATTACCAATGTTATGACAAATGATTATATCATAGCATGAAAATTTCAGTAATTATATACATTTTTATTTTCTCATTTTTATTTTGACAAAATGTAAAGACTGTATCGATCGAGTAAATAGATTTTAATAAAAAGTATATAAATAGGTTTGCGAATATAATAGTTGCAAAGTTGGTTTTCATGCTTTGTGTACGTATTAGATAGACGAGATGGTCGGAAGGGGAAAACTAGCAAGAAAAGTTTTCACTAAAACTAATGAACGAACTATGGATCTATTTCCCCTTATTCCCCTTTTCCCTTGTTTCCTTCTACTTCATCTCCCCTTTCCTTCTTTCCTCATTTTCTTTCTCCTTTCTTCCCTTTTTCTCCGCTCTTCTCCCTTACATCTCTTCCCTTTTCCCCTGTCCTTTGACTGATCTAAAGTAATACAACAAGGGTATACCGATAGTGGGTAGTGCAGACGGGTGAAGGAATACTCTGCGACAACAGCAGAACCCTGGTCATATTACCAACACCCGATAACTAAATAACCCGTCTTTAAACCTGAACCTAATTTCGTATTAATATACTTAAATGATAATAAAATTCACAGCAACCCTAAATTAAACCTGATAGACACTGTATACTTAAGAACTTAGAAGAGTTAACATACATGCATGAAGATAACATTTCTTTCTTGCTCTCGACTTCCCTAACTATACGCCTTAAACAACCAGTATTTCTACTTAACTTTTGTAGTATTTTTCCACACGTATTAATTCCATCCCTTGTTTCTATTTATAAATGACGCTTATCGGAAGTTGATGGTCGATCTTCTTGAGGTTCTTCACATAAGCAATACCGCCAGATGAGTTCTCTAGTTAGTAAAAACTAGCTGAGAGAAACATGCTCATTATGTGTAGTTATATATAGTTATATATACACATGCTCATCATGTGTAGTTATATATATACACACATTATTCAATTAAAAAAGATTGCGTAAGACACACAAATACATATATGTACATAAATATATCTTTCATTTAATCATATGAATTAATATAAGAAGATATAATTCCATGCGTAAATTTTCGGTATTTATTTCAACAATGCTCAGTACATAGGTAGAGCTAGGTAGTAAGTTATTAAAATATATATGCTATTTTAAGCTACATTGAATATTCCGCGTTTTATATTCATAAGAATTCTAACCAAAAGCATAGATTAGCAGGAAAGCATTTTTGCCGAGGAAATCTAAATAACATGAAATATTACTTAGGTATGACTTCCTTAGATTTCAAAACTAAATATTATGACCATAAAAACACGTTCAGTAACAAAAAGCAAAAACAAAACAAATATAAACAGCACTAGTAACCCAATACTGCGAGCTCAAAGAAAGTGGACGTTCGCCATACACGAATCGTAAATAGTAAGACAAGCAAGTACATGTAAGAAACATGTAGATAATGCCTGAATGAGAAAGTCGCCATTGTATTTTTAAGAACTTAAAAATCTACTAAACTTTAGGAGAGAAATAGCCAACAATGGTATAGGCTAAAATTTACTCTAGGTTGGCGATACATAAACAATTTTAAAATAAATGGTTGAAATCGCCCTAAACTCTAGAGACAAAACTGAAGAGCCAGTGCTCAAAACAACGAGATATTATAAAAAAGCTGACTGGGAAGCTATCAGAGATCTTATCAGAGATGCCCCATAGGGAAATATTTTTCTCTTCCTGCTGAACAGTGCGCAAACGAGACCACCGAATGGTTCAAAACTGCAACCGAAGCGCATGTTCCCATGCGGAAATTTTATAGCAAGCCCCACTCAACCCAGTGGTTTACTTCGACTTGCGCAACTGCCATCGCTCAAAGGCAGTATGTATACCGCAGATGTAACCGACATAAGTCTAGTTCAAGCAGACAGAAGTACATAGAAGCTAGAAGTTATGTTAAGAAAGAAATAGCGACAGCTAAGAGAGAATTTACGGAAAACACTAAAAACTCATCGAAGCACAAAAACTAGGAAATCGTGACTGCTAGAAAATCTACAACAGTGTAGTAAATGATGGGAAATCAACAATTCCCCCACTAACCAAAAATCACGAGGTTGTTTGCTCAACAACCCAGAAGACTAACATGCTTGTCAGTCGGTTTGCCTCAAACTCCACACTGAACCCCTCCAACCACCCCGTACCTGAATTTCCTATGCGGACAGACGCCACGCTAGACGATCTGAAAATCACCTCTGCTCAGGTGCATGCTATCATAAAACCCTTCACACTTCAAAAGCATGTGGACCCGATCTCATCCCAGCTCTTCTATGAAATAAGTGATCAGCCGAAGTAGCTCAAGTTCTCTTCAAACTCTACAACAACTGCCTTAATGAAGCTTGCTTTCCGGGCTGTTGGAAAACTGCTTCCGTGGTACCAGTATTCAATAATTCTGGTCAAAGAACTGACCCATTAAATTATCACCCCATTAGCCTCCTCCCACCTTCTGCCAAAATAATTAAGACCTTAATTAACAATGCTCTAGTCCATCACCTTACAGATACTAAATTTCTGACTGACCAACAATATGGATTTAAACAAACCCGTTCCACAGCAGTCATCCTCATTGTAATCTCTGAACGTATATACCATTCACTGGACAAAGCGGGGGAGGGCAGAGCGGTAGCTCTAGATATATCTAAGGCTTTTGACAGGGTATGGCATGAGGGTCTCCTCAGAAAAATTAGATCATACGGTATTACTGGTAGAATACTTAACATAATTACATCCTTCTTAGATAAGAGAAATATCCAGGTTGTCCTCGGCAGTTGTACATCGAAACAACATGATATAAATGCGGGAGGTCCTCAGGGGTCTATCCTTGGACCCCTACTGTTCCTGATATTCATAAATGACCACCCCGACAAAACTGCCTCTGAGATGGGTATATATGCTGATGACACTACACTCTATAACAGGCATGACAGGAATACAAATGAAAACATATCTAAAGAAATGGCAGAATCACTAGAGGATGACGTCCAATCTGTATTAGAATGTGGACAAAAATGCATGGTCACGTTCAATGCCGCCAAGACTTAACTAGTTTCATTCAATAATTACAAGACTCCTCTTCCACCTATAGGAATGGCAAACGACTCTTTATGTGAGAGCACATCTTTCAAACTCCTTGTCCTAACGTCCCCAGGAAACATGAGTTGGAACAATTACATTGAAGGCATCGCCAGGGCCGCTTCAAGGAAGGTGGGCTCTCTCTACCGTGCTAGAAAACTACTTACACCCGAAAGTATCTTGTACCTCTATAAGGACACCATTCGCCCATGTATGGAGTATTGCTGTCATGTTTGGGCTGGTGAATCTGCTACTAGTCTCTCGCTCCTTGACAAGTTTCAAAAGAGAGTCGCAAATGTGATAGGCTCTGAACTGGCATCTAAACTTCAGCCTCTGTCCCATCGACAAAATGTTGCATTCCTCTGCCTGTTCTAAACGTATTTTAATGGTGAATCCTCTAACGAACTGCAAGCACTTGTGCCCCCACTACGTGAACACCCTCGACAAACCCGACAGGCTGATAATCCCACCCCTAGACTGTAGAGATCCCTAGATGTAAAATATCATTATATTCCAGTAGCTTCTTCCCCAGAACTGCTAGACTTTGGAATTCCATTCCAGGTCCCTGCTTCCCCAACTGTACTGACGTGCAGAAGTTAACGTGCAACGTGAACCGACATCTTGCTGCCCAAATCCCTACATAGTACCCCAGTAGTTGTTGGCCCGATAGTAACCCCCTACACCAAAGTGGCAATGTGCCTTGTTTTGGGTGAAAATGTAATTTAAAAAAAACCAAAATAGCAGAAACTAAATTAATAAATAAAAATAAAATAAAATGAAATAAACAGATATAATGGTATCATAAGTAATTTTATATATAACTCTAACATATATATCCGAAATGTAAACCAAAAGAAAAAGTACCACATCTAACTATAATTAGGTTAAAAGTAGGCCAGCTTCCCACAGGAAAAGGATAGCTATCCTTCCATAAAGACACACAAAGCGAAAGGTTGAACCTGAGATCAACTGGACATTTGTCCTGTCAGTGGCAGGCCATTGGCTGATTAGGATAAGTGCGCTTACAAGAAGCTAATTGAATAAATAGAAAGGTTATACTATGAGCTTATATAACAATGCATAATAACGACAGCTTTTTGCATACACCTGAATAATTCTTTCTGGAGGAAACCCGGAACATTCTGTGTAGCTTAAATTGCCATATATGCTTTAATAACGTACTCCTATATATATATATATATATATATATATATATATATATATATATATATATATATATATATAAAATTATAAAACTCAAATTACCTTGTAACGATTTATGTAACCCACCTTCCGCTTTCCGACATCCGGTTGCGCATGCGCGCATAACCTGCGCACTGAAATATTAACGTTATTATTTCACATGAGAAGAGTGGGGGCTAAAATTACTTAAACGTAATACAGAAATAAACAATGTAAAAAAAGCAGACAGAATTAACAATAGTTTATTTGGATAATTTAAACGTGAAAAAAACAACAAACAAAAGAACAATTGGGACGCTGAAATATTAACGTTATTATTTCGAAATTATTATTTAACATGGGAAGAGTGGGGTTAAAATAAACAAAAAACGAAAGAACAATTGGGACGCTGAAATATTAACATTTTATTTCGAAATTATTATTTAACATGGGAAGAGTGGGGTTAAAATAAACAAAAAACGAAAGAACAATTGGGACGCTGAAATATTAACGTTATTATTTCGAAATTATTATTTAACATGGGAAGAGTGGGGTTAAAATAAACAAAAAACGAAAGAACAATTGGGACTCTGAAATATTAACGTTATTATTTCGAAATTATTATTTAACATGGGAAGAGTGGGGTTAAAATAAACAAAAAACGAAAGAACAATTCGGACGCTGAAATATTAACATTATTATTTCGAAATTATTATTTAACATGGGAAGAGTGGGGTTAAAATAAACAAAAAACGAAAGAACAATTGGGACGCTGAAATATTAACATTATTATTTCGAAATTATTATTTAACATGGGAAGAGTGGGGTTAAAATAAACAAAAAACGAAAGAACAATTGGGACGCTGAAATATTAACATTATTATTTCGAAATTATTATTTAACATGGGAAGAGTGGGGTTAAAATAAACAAAAAACGAAAGAACAATTCGGACGCTGAAATATTAACATTATTATTTCGAAATTATTATTTAACATGGGAAGAGTGGGGTTAAAATAAACAAAAAACGAAAGAACAATTGGGACGCTGAAATATTAACGTTATTATTTCGAAATTATTATTTAACATGGGAAGAGTGGGGTTAAAATAAACAAAAAACGAAAGAACAATTCGGACGCTGAAATATTAACATTATTATTTCGAAATTATTATTTAACATGGGAAGAGTGGGGTTAAAATAAACAAAAAACGAAAGAACAATTGGGACGCTGAAATATTAACATTATTATTTCGAAATTATTATTTAACATGGGAAGAGTGGGGTTAAAATAAACAAAAAACGAAAGAACAATTGGGACGCTGAAATATTAACATTTTATTTCGAAATTATTATTTAACATGGGAAGAGTGGGGTTTAAAATAAACAAAAAACGAAAAAAACAATTGGGACGCTGAAATATTAACATTTTATTTCGAAATTATTATTTAACACGGGTAGAGTGGGGTTTAAAATAAACAAAAAACGAAAGAACAATTGGGACGCTGAAATATTAACATTTTATTTCGAAATTATTATTTAACATGGGAAGAGTGGGGTTTAAAATAAACAAAAAACGAAAGAACAATTGGGACGCTGAAATATTAACATTTTATTTCGAAATTATTATTTAACATGGGAAGAGTGGGGTTTAAAATAACTTAAACGTAATACAGAAATGAACGATATAAAAAACCAGATATATCAAAATTTGAATTAAACTATAATAAGTATTATGGTATCTGTTCAGTGCACATTTACCTATTAGTATGGCTAACCATTTATAATTATATGGAAAATGCGCGCATGAAAAGTAATATTCTTAAGATTTTATTAAACCTGGAAAAGTAAAGGACAAGAAATTAAACCTGGAAAAGTAAAGAACAAGATATTCTAGTAAAGTAAAAAAATAAGAATGTTTTAGACTTAAAATATTGCAGCTAAAAATAAAGTTTGAATATTGATAAATATTTTATTTATTATTTGCATATGTTGTTGTTTATTGTTGAGTAAGAAAGGGTGTCAGTCGCTGGATTGAACTTATTTCCCCCCTATTATTTGCATATATTTATGTAGTGAAAATTGTTTGAATAAAATTAATTCATTAGTTAGTTAGTTAGTAGATGGAATTAATAATTTTATAATTTACATAAAAATGAATTAAATGATCCTAATTATGATATAATAAAATTATTAATTTTTATATAAATTATAAAATTATTAATTCCATCTACTAACTAACTAATTAATTAATTTTATTCAAATAAATATATATATATATATATATTCATTCCATGTGGTGCCGATTTAGAATCTCGCTAGATTCAGACACTCTGATGATATATATATATATATATATATATATATATATATATATATATATATATATATATAGTTTTTAAAATATAATTATCCTCCGACACGTGTTTCATCGCGAACGACTCATCAGAGTGCCTGAATCTAGCGAGATTCGAAGTCGGCACCCCATGGAAAGAAGCCTAAACTCCTACCACTGGACATTCTCGTACGACTGTTTGGATATGTCGAAATTTATGTAGATGTTATATAATTGTTTTTATCTTTAACATACGTATTGAATGAATTCAATTGTTTTTATGAAAGTGCATTTTTACCTAAAAGCGAGTGGGGAATAATTTTCCTTTGTACCAATTTAGTACCTTCAAATGGGTTGCGGCATATATATTGTTTTTAAACTAAAATTATCCATCGATATGTGTTTCGTCATCTATGACTCATCAGATGCTGAATCTAGTGATATACATAACATACAGATCAATCGTGATATATCCAAACAGTCGTACGAGAGGGTCCAGTGGTAGGAGATTAGGCTTCTTTCTATGAGGTCCCGATTTCGAATCTCGCTAGATTCAGCCCCCATGATAGGTCGTTTATATATATATATATATATATATATATATATATATATATATATATATATATATATATATATGTGTGTGTGTGTGTGTGTGTGTGTGTGTGTCTAAAGGAACAACCGAGTTCTGTGTTCATCAACGTTTCCTCTTTATTTCAAGAATTCCAGACGAACACACACAACGTTCATGAACATATGCCTCGTTTCTTTTAATATATATATATATATATATATATATATATATATATATATATATATATATATATATATATATATATACACGTGTGTGTGGATGTTCGTGTGCCCTGGCGTAAAATACGTTGAAATATGATAATTTAATTTATACAAATTATGTATTATGGCAGAGCCGTCCCCATATTGATTTTTATATTCCAGCAAATATCTAATAGAGATTTCAAAGGTTAAAAAGAGTGATTTAAGTGCTTTAAGCTTGAAGCAAAATAAAAACGTTTGCCGTCCCGCGTTATTCGCTACTATATGAGAAAAAGCCCACATGCATATCAACACTTTACAAATTAACTTACTGAAAGATATAAATGGAGTAGCACTTTAAGTCGACATTCACCACGTTTGTATTGAAGGTCAGTTTGAGAAGCTTGCCAAGATAGGAAGCTTCCCCCAAAGGAAAGCCATTCATTTCAATTGGGGAGTGATGGAAGTCGACCAATTATAATAAAATGAGAGAAGCTTCGTTTTCGATGCATTAAAATTAAACAACCACTTTTTTCCTCATTGCATCACGTTCTCAAGATCAGAAGAGAGAACATGAAGAAAGATCTTAGTCAATTGCTGGCCTTTTAAGTGTTACGATATAATGCGGTATCGTCGGCGTAAATATCTACGAATAATTTAATAATGTGATTTGCGATAACATTGATGATGATAAGGAAGAGAGTTGGAACCAGGATGGAAACTTGAAATACGCATATGTTAACATTATGAGTTTTTCCTTTCTGACTATTAACAAATAACCACAACAATATATCAGACAGAAAAGATATAGTAATTGCGAGGAAAATTCCAGCTATTTCGTGATAGGCGATCTGATGAAGTAGATTTAAGGCTATGTTCTATCAAAAGCGTTTTATATATCAGGAGCTATTGCTCAAAAAACGAAGCCACTTTCGAGAGACTGACTAATCCTGTGTGATATAACACTTAGTGCATCAGATGTACATCTCGCAGAACGGAAACTATATTGCATGAAACTGAACAGGTTATATTTGCTAAGGTGGTTAATCTCTTTTATGCTTATCACATATTCCAGCAACTTACTCATGATGCACAGGAGACCAGTTAGTCTGTACTGAGAGGGAAATTATCAATCTCTAGAATTAAAAAAAAACGAGACAGCCTGATGAACTTTTTCAGGCTGACGGGAAACATTGTTAATTATGGCAAGGTTTAAACAGCTTTGTAAGTATGGGAGTTAGTTCCAGTTGACTCATTTTGAAAACTATGACTGAGATGCCGTCGGGACTGGTTGCTTTCCTGGAATTAATTTTTAGATAAATTAACAACATCACGTGCACATGTTCGTCTGTTGCATACAGTGTTTTCATACACAGGAGGATAATTTATATCTTATTTTTTTCACCGAGTCAAGTCTGATTGAATTTGTTCTTTTGGTCCGATTATACTCATACCAAAAAATCTGTAGATAAAGATATTGACTCCTAAGTTAGACAACGTTTCTTCAAAAAACATTTATATCTATTATGCAACCACACACAGGCATATATGCATATGTGTGTGCATAAATATATGCATACACTCGTGACTAAAAGCTATATTAAACAAAGAAGAATTGAACAAGGAAACTTAAACGAGACTAATAACACATAACAAGACATTTACTTTATTAAATGCTTAGGATGGAATCGAATTCACTTTTTATTTCTTTAAAAGATTAATCCTTTTAGACATGATCTCAACCAAAGTGGAACACTGTGAAGAGGAGATGCTATTCCATTCGGTTTGCACAGCTTCCTACAGTTTGTCATTGTTCAAAAAAGTTATTCCGTCCAATGCGCAAGATATTATGAACCAAATATTCTCGATTAGGTTTAAATCAGGGCTTTGACATGGCCAAAATATCACAGCAATTGAGTTATCAGAAAACATTTTTCTGTTACGTTAGTAGTGTGTTCAAGGGCATTATCATATTGAAAAATAATGTTCTGGGATATTCCCAGCTTGTGAATACTTAATAACAGTCCTGTTTCTAATATCCGAATGTATTTATTTGCATTGATTGACTTTTCACGTCTAATAAGTTCCCCAACTCCTGCTGCAGTAAAAGTTCCCTATACCATTATCTCTCCATTCCCGTGTTTAACTGTCATTTTTCATGCAACTTGGTGAAAATCTTTCTCCAGTTCCTCGATTGCACCGTTTAGGAACATCGCTAACAAGTCAAAATCTTTATTCATCTGACCAGAAAACATTCCTGAACCAATCTATATCTTTCTAGAAAAAGCTCTTTCTATCATTGATATTCTTCTGTGATAAAAATCTTTCTATCATTGATGTTCTTCTGTGATAAAAATCGCTTCTTTGTACACCTTTTAGAGTAAAATTCCATTTCCCTCATTCGTCTAGATATTGTTTATCTGGAAAGAGAATTTCCATCCCCCGTTTTGAATTCTTTCATCATAAGTTTTCTTTCGGTACTTTAAAATAGTTAATTTAAGACTGTGGCCGTCCTTCAAAGTGGATGTTCTAGGGCGACCAGATCCAGATTTCCATTTTAGCAAGTGTTCAACCAACCATTGACCAATTCGTTTCACTGCAGTAAAAGATGCTTTCACATTTTCTTTCTTCAAATATAAAACATAGCTTATAATCATGCAATTAAGTTTTTTATATCTTCGCCAAGATGCGGTCTTACCAGTTTGAGGAGTACTTTTTAACTTATTATATGCTGTAAACATAATGATCTGCAAAATAGAAATTTTAAGTTAAAATTAACAAAAAATCATGGAAAAATATTGAAAAATCAATTACCTCCTCCTTTCACTCATGCCTCATTTTGTGGCTCCTGAGTGTATATAGATAGCGAAACAATGTATAGATTTATATATCGATAAATATAGAAAAAAGTATAGTGTATGTATATATATATATATATATATATATATATATGTATGTATGTATATATATATATATATATATATATATACTAATGTGATTGACAATTAAACATTTACATAAGAATTAAAAATTAAAAATCTGTTTCATAAGAAGGAACAACAACAAAGGCAATAATTTGTACGATCGTTTTTTAATGCGTTTATAAGCTACAATCAACATCCAAATGAATGCTTTGACGATAATTACGGGTTTCAAAAGTCGAAGAATTAAAAGATACATCTGCCTTACTTATAAATGCTAGGTTTATTTATGGTGTCTTTTATATATATTAAAAGAAAAACAGCCAATATGTTTTGCTGATAAGGAGACTTTGTTTAAAAAATACTATATGTCAAAATTATTGTCCGTAGCTTAATGTCTATCACAATAAAAACTTTGTTTTCTGAAACGATCGTACAAATTATTGCCTTTGTTCTTGTTCCTTCTCATGAAACAGATTTTTAATTTTTAATTCTAATTTGAATTTTAAATTGTCAATCACATTACTAAATATAAAAGCAGCTCTAGGATATTTGCCTATCGAGCTTATTATATATCTGGATTACAACGAGCACTGTTCCTTTCTTGTATTTTAATTAAATTAGTAATTTTACTATCACATTAAAATACGCTCTGCTCTTCAGACTACTGTTCTAATCCCTTTACATTTATATATATATATATATATATATATATATATATATATATATATATATATATATATGTATATATATATGGAAAGTGAGAAAAAGATGATGGATAGAATGAAATAATTACGACAGATAAATATCAGCCAACAACTGAAATAGGAAAATGCCTGTATGCACGTTTTCATATGTTTTATACCAGTGAGTCATAACTGATTTCATTTGCAAATCTTAAAATTATTTTGCTCCGTGTAAATTGCACTTGATACACTCGATGTTAATGTGTATTTCATTTTCCGATAACCTCTCTTTCTCTTGATCTTCCTGAGAAGCCATAGCTGAGCCCAAAGGAAAACGTTTGCGATAACGTACTCGCACCAGTCGTTTCTTCAGTCTTCAAATAAACACATTTGGCTGATAGCCGAATTTTCAATACTGCAAAAATACATATTGCTCTATTTTCATATATATATATATATATATATATATATATATATATATATATATATATATATATATATATATATATATGTGTGTGTGTGTGTGTGTGTGTGTGTGAGAGCGCGCGTGTGTGTATGTATTTGTGTGTGTATAAATATTTCATTATATATAGGAACATATATATTTAGATATGCGTTACGCACACACATCTATATTTTAATACATATATACGAGGCGCGTGCAATAAGTAATGCCCCTGGCCTAAGCGCCATAGCAGTAAAGCAACGAAACTTGGCACAGTTATTAGTCTTTCTCTACATAAGACCACCCAGAGATATGCATTTCTCCCATCGTTTGATGCAGCTCTGGAGACCGTTTTTGTAGAACATCCTAGGTTCATCCTCCAACCACGACGTGACTTTAGAAATCACGGATGCATCCTCTGGGAAACGCTTTCCTTTCAAAAACTCCTTCATGGCTGGGAAGGGTTGAAAGTCAGACGGTACAAGGTCAGGAGAGTAGGGAGGATGGGGGAAGATTTCATAAACACGCCCGTGCTTCTGATCTGGCGACATGCGAGTTGTGGACTGGAGAGTTGTCTTGCAGGAGGAGAGTACCTTGCTGATCTTGCCCCGCCTCTTGATTTTGATAGCTTCCTTTAATTTCCTCAAAAGTGAAACATAATAAGCTCCTCTAATTGTGGTACCCTTTGCCAGGAAATCTGTCAACACTACTCCGTCCTGCTCACAGAAGACTGTGGGCATGACCTTGCCAGCGGAGGGCTGCACCCTTGCCTTCTTTGGAGGTGATGAGTCCAAGTGCTTCCACTGCAATGACTTTGGTCTCTGGATCATACTGATGGACCCAGGTTTTATCCTGTGTAATCAGTCTTTTGAAAAACTTTGACTAATCTTCTTGACTCATCTCCAAATCCATTCACGAGCACTTGACGCGTTCTCACTTGTGGAATGGTGTGAACAACATGAAAATCCATCTGGCAGACATATTATGCATATGCAAATGGTTATTAATGATAGTTTCCACCGACCCTGTACTAATCTTGACATCTTGGGCTATTTGGCGAATAGTAATGCGCCGATCTTCCAAAATGGCAGCCTCAACTTGACGGAAAGATTCCTCATCAATGGCAGTAGGGGGTGATTAGATCTTGGAGATGTTTCCACAGACTTCCGGCCATGTTTGAATTCACGACGCAAGCGTTTTACAAGGTCATATGATGGAGCATTATCACCATAAGTTTCTTTCATTTCGTCCAAATTCCCATGTGGTGTGCGTTCATTCAAATACAAAAATCGGATCACTGCTCGACATTCAATAGACGAATAGGCTGTTATATGGTTGACTTAAAAAAAAAACCTGATTGCAAATAATGATAAAAGATGTATTGAGACACATTAATGGGTATGTTTGATATGGTTTTGAAACGTAATAAAACATTGCGGGCAACGAGTCGATTTGATATGGAATGAGCCGTATATAAAAAGGCGAGATAACCACAAGTCTTCGTATATCCATTACGGATCCTAATTTGGATGAAACCCGGAATATTCTCCGTAGCTTAAATGCGATATATATTTTATAACTTACTATATATATATATATATATATATATATATATATAT
This sequence comes from Euprymna scolopes, assembly GCF_053919585.1. Classification (NCBI taxonomy): domain Eukaryota; kingdom Metazoa; phylum Mollusca; class Cephalopoda; order Sepiida; family Sepiolidae; genus Euprymna; species Euprymna scolopes. Next base: position 32,043,089 of record NC_136497.1, read on the forward strand.
AGTAGTGGTTTAGAAGGCTATCACAATGCGAGGAATGAGATATAGTCAGTGTTTATAAGAGAAGACGAAAACAAGTGGCGATTTACAAATTAATAAGTACATAAATATATGTCAATATATGCATATATTTATTCAATTGCATTAAGTATTCTGCGAACAATTCCTATTTTCAGATGGTGGATGTTACAGTTCGATTAAGAGTATTTCGGGTGGAACGAATATATATATATATATATATTTTCATGATTTTAGCAAACAGATCATCTAAGAGTCTTGTATGTTGTGTTCTTTCTGTTAAGAACCACTTTCACTGAAAGATCTCGTCTATATTAAATGCCACTGATGCTTATGATTTTCCATGCAAGCAAGACTACCAGACATATTATGGTGGCACATCTGTGACATACATTCAAATGATTTTTTTTCTTTTCTGTATCTCGATTTCTCTTTCAATATCCCTTTTATAAAAATAAGTAAGAATAATAAACTACAAATAATGCTACCTGATGGATGCATTCTGTTCAATTGTTCATTCTATACAAGATGTTTCCATTTTGCATTTAAAAAGTGATTTTATAGGTGAAACATCTGAATTTATGAAATAATCTAAGTTTCATCCCTATTGCAGATGACATCTTGAGGATATTAAAAGGAAACATGAAAAAAAAAAAGAAAACGATCATAGACAATACGAAAATGAAAAGGAAATAGTGTGAATCCGAACAAGGCCACTCCCTAGATTTTCTAGATATACTCCTCATCAGATCAGAAACCAATCTGAGTTTTAAATATATAGAAAGACCACACACAAAAACGATTATATTCACTACCACTCGCATCACAATGATAAAATGAAGACTGGCATAATTATTGTTTTTTTTTCTGATGTGCCTTTAGAATATGCAGCCCCCCCAATATTTTAATGATGAAATTCAATACATTACGAATGTTTTAAAAACACTATAGTACCCATCCTATTCCATTTCTTACGCAAAGAAAAAAAACTACGACAATACACTATAATATAAACAGACAGATAAATAAAACAAATACCTCACAATTAAACAGACATCTTTTCATTCCCACCCACACTAAAAATACAAAAATCTACGACACTCTTAATAAACTATGTTTATTTGATACAAACAACTTCCACAACAATAAAACATACATTAAAAACTACCAAACCCTCTCCCAAACCCTCACATCCGACGCCGGTATATATTCCAGCCCATGTAACAATTGTCAACAAGCATACATAGGTGAGACACAGCGTAAGTTGAAACTAAGGCTTGACGAACACAGAAGAGATATAAGTAATGGTAACGCCTTAAATGCACTCTTTTGCCATTGTGCAGAACACGATCATTCATTTAATTTAGATCATGCGAAAATTATAAAATACGTGATAGATAGAGTTAAAAGAAGACTTTTATAGTCAGCACTAATATTAAACACTAATACTATTACGCAAAGAAAGGGGTTTTACCATTTAGCCCCTAGTATAGGGGAAATAATAATCCAAGAACAAAATATCAAAACAGATCCTGGTTAACCGTTTTTCCTTAATCCTTAAATAATTCAACGAAGTGAATAAGTTTAGAGAGAGAGAGAGAGAGAGAGAGAGAGAGAGAGAGAGAGAGAGAGAAGTGTAGATATTTATTTAACGTATTTTTAAAAGTGTATATATAGACATTGAACAACCCAACCTTCCCATACACACACATAGTTTCCTTCCGGATATGGGTAGGATTCTGACATGTTTCCTTTTCATTTTCTTATGGTCTATGATCGTTTGCTTTTTTCCCATTTTTCCTTTTAATATCCAGATTAGCGAAGTCTAGCAACTATAACCTGGCCGGTACAAGATGAGTGACCATTTGGGGATATACTGACTAGGTTCGTAGAAATTTCCAGGTTGGTATTTATGGGCTCAGTAATTCACTTGGAGAGATGCACTTCAGTCTTTCTTAGAACATGCATGTAGGCGAAGAAAATTCTCATGGAAAACCTGCTATCTACTCTATGCCCTACACAAAGATAAACTGTAATAAAAATCCCTGGTTGCTTCTACACAAATACCTAGCCACTATAAACAATTCAACTGTTTGGATTACCGAACAACTTTATTGTGAACGTCAAACGTCGAAAACGACGACAGAGTTCATATATATATATATATATATATATATATATATATATATATATATATATATATATATATATATATATATATATATATTGCTATAATAAAGTATTACATATGCAAAATGGTATGTTAATAGTCATGTGCTCAATATACTATATAGAGGAGATGTGTTTACTTGGAGCACTCCCCGGGCGAAAGAACATCTTTGTCTTTTGACAACTAAAATAATTGAAGATTTAGTAACGCAGACATTGTTGGAAGCCGCCACAAGAGTAATTGCACATTATCAGATTCGGTAAGTATTATATCTTAATCAATCTAAACTACTGAAAATCCTGAATACAGCAGTCATCATAAAGAGAAAATTTCCTAAGAAAAACCAGGTCACTATGATTAATAATATTTTATACAACAAATTCGCTTATCATGGTTAGGAGTTATAATAATAATAATGCATTATCATAGCTAGGAAATGATATATAGTAATAGAAGAGTGTACCATGTGTTTGATAGAGTCGGTGTTTTTAAAGGAAGCGTCGCATGAGCGAATTATAATTTCTTTGTCTTCTTTGATGTTGTACACTAGAGAAATTACACGATATTGAACATTACCAATCCGTGTAATTATTCAGTATCAGATCGGGTAAGGAGTATACAATACAAAGTGCATAATATGTTAGATAAAACAGGTATGTTTAACAATTTGATTAACCGAAGAGACATCGTATCTCTTTGTTTTTTATTGCTATTTTATACAAGAGAATTTAGTTGGTATAATAGCACTATACAATACTATAATAATATATTATACTATCTAGTAATTTGTAATCCAAAAGTGCACACTGTTCCTGATAGAAACATTGTGTTTAAAGGCAGTATTACCCGGGATTATTACTTTATTTTGTACTTTATTATGTTGTATCCTGGATAAAGTGCATGGTGTTACCTGCTTGACAAAATAGGAATAATACAGTATAAGTAGTATATATTAGCCAATCGGATCCTGGATAATGCAAATTCAAAGAAATTGTCACCTTATGACGTTACCGTCTTGAGGAGCGATACTGCTGCCCATTGATGAGATTGAAATCCCTAAAACCCTGATAAGGCCGGGTAAATATGCTGAGATTGCCCGTTAAATGTTAATTGAATCACCGACGGCGGCGGGTGACCTATATATAAAAAGGGACGTCTTTATTGTGCTTTGTTAAAAACAGACAGATATTTTTATTGTTTAAAACAATGACAGGAAATGTCAGAATATTGTAGAAACGTGATCGTGTACTTGTTTGCTTAAGGAACACCTGGTCAGACGTGATAAGGGTCACGCGAGGAAGATTTAATTTTGGTCTCAAATTCATAAACTACTGACAATCGATGAGGTGCACACACGCCAAATAGATCTGGGGTTTTCCCAGAAGCGCGTCAGACCCTGATTGTTTTAGCAGATCGTCCGACCCACCCTGTTACCCTAGTATAAGAGCGAATACCTGGGCCGAATTGAGCAGATCAATCCAGACCTCCGTGAGAGAAGAACTAACAAAGAGAGACCACCCCTACCCCGGCACTACCACCGCCATCGTGAGAATGAAGAAATAAGATTTTGGGTGAATCTTGATGTCTTCTGGTGTAATCGAACTGTACGATGTATATATGTAAAAACCTGAAACTTCATGAAATTAACTTTTATTTTTGTAGTTAGATATCCGGAGTCTCTTTTTCTTTCCTGGCGTGCATGCGAAGCTATTTGACTTCCAGCAAAGTGAACACGGAACTGAGACTTTGAGAACTATGTGAGGGACTCCCTGAGAATAGACGATAACGACAAACAGTTCCGATGAGGCCAGCGGGCAGTTGCTGACCAGATTGGGAGATATTTTCACGGGATAGAAAACGTTAGATATTGTTCAAGATAGCGCAATATCCTAAGAATGACAGATATGTTTAAACGCAACTTCATTTTTCTGTTTGTTTGAGACGATCATATTAAACACCGGGTAGCCCTTTTAGTATTACTTGGTTGCATAAACAATTGTGATGCTATATATAATATGTACGCATGCTCAAAGTATTTTAGAAGAGTACTTATTTCCCCTCTTCAGTACAAAACGTCAATATTATTTCATTTGATGTCTAAGTAAAATGTGCTTGTTAAAGAATACGGGCACAGAGATTATCCATTAATATAAAGAAATAATAGATTCATATTCTTTTCATGCAATACTAGATAATGTGTTACAGAGTAAAATTATATATTTTGTATTAAACTAAGTCATAACAATGGAGATTTGTCAGCTTAAAATCTTAACCATTGTGCTAAATTCAAGCTGACACTCTTCTGGGGTTGACCTTTACTCCTGATCTGAAATGGAACACGTACATCTAATCTGTTGCAAATGTCGCTAGAAAAATGGTGGGATTCTTTTACCGCTACCGTAGATATCTCGCTGCTGATGCAATTCTCTATCTATATAAAAGCCAAATACGTCCAATGATGGAGTACCGCTGCCATATCTGAGAGAGTAGAAAATAGACTTCGTAGCCTAGTGGAGGAAGCCCTTTTCTCTTCCCTGCACCCTCTCTCTCACAGAAGGGACGTTGCGAGCCTGTCGTTTTTTATCGTTATTTTCATAGGAAGTGCTCGTCTGAGCTGCAATCTCTGGTCCCCCCCTCACCAATCTCTCACGAGAAACACTCGTTTAGCTGAAACCACTGTCAGTATTTTTCCCACTCTTTATCTGTGCCTAAACCAAAACGTAGATCTCATGAACAAAGCTTCTTTTTTAGAAGTGCCCGCCTGTGGAACTCTCTTCCGTTTGCCCGTTTCCTACCTAACTACAACTTGGATGTCTTCAAGTACAACATAAACAAGTTCCTGTTGAAATCCCCACTTAAGTAAGACACTTTATCAGATCTCCATTACTAGCGATTACTACGATACTATCCCATTGATTACTGTAAATGCAATAACCCTTATCCCCGAGTGCCCCCCGGGCTTGATATGGGATGACCTCCTTGTAAAAAAGAATCCGTTTTACAAATATCATTAATATCTTATAAATGTGTAATATTTTGTTTATATTTTTTGCTTTTTATAGAATTGAGGTAAGCTATTTTTCTATTTTTCATATCATAATATTTAGTATATTTTAACGGTAAAACAAGTCTATATAGAGAGCTTAAATGCCTACGAGACACTATCGCCGAGTGCCTAAAATATTCAGTACAAGGGTTTATCACGACAGTCTGTAAAGATGATACTTTTTTCTGCATGTAAATTCTGACTAGTATTAAACATTACATTATATTCCCGACCTAAATCAGACTCCTTGATATAGCTTACTCACGTTAGCTTTTGCGAGGAACGGTATACCTTCTCTAAGGATGTCTCCTAAAATAACATAACAGAACTGGACACTCCATCAGACTAGATAACTTAGTTAGCTAAAATCAAGTGAAACAATGGGACCACCAGAAGATATATAATAACACACTTAAATGAGTATTAATACATAACTATTTAGCACTTTCATTTACAGATATTTAGGGGATAAGCGTCGTTTAATTGATTTTCGTAAAAACGAACTTATCACCGTGTATGTAATTTTGTAGAAAATCCATCTGGACTTGTGGGTAATAAAAATTATCTAATGACGCGTTCAGCCCAGTGTAAAAGTCCGCAGGAACACAGATTTACCCCGATTTTTTTTACGTAGACTGTATTGGCTGCCTAGTGATTCTATTTTATTTATGATAGAATGTCGACATTTTCCAATCAATCAAGATCCTGATCGATTCATTTTAGAGACGGAAATATCACGTTACCATTTTCATACTGGTTGTATATTTCGCTTGGAACCTTGTTCCACTGCCATTTTAGTAATTTTCTCAGAGCAGGTGCGAATATTCCTATAACTTCTCTTTTCTTGTTTGTGATTTAATTCTGTTTTCTTTTAATTTTGACAGAAGATTTGTCTATCTTATGGCAGTATATAGTCAAAATTTCCTGATGGCCCTTTCATTAGAATTATCGTTACAAGCGTTTTAAAGAAGTAGGCAAATTCGAAATGGCGGAACCTACTACCTGCGACTTCATATAAAACATTTCGATATTTCCCAATATCGTCATTTTGATATCTTTGTAAAGCTATTTTGATGCTGATTAATATTTACATAAAGACCATGGTTAAAAATAAAATAAAAAAAAATCTGTTGATGAAACTGAATTTTCTTCCTTTGTTTTTTTTTTGTTTTTGTTTTTTAATGAAACACAGATTTTGTTATGGAAAATAGTCATATAATTAGTGTTCAGACAATTAATCAGAATCTAGAACATATAGAACTTTTTTAGGTATCGGAATCATAAAACTTATATGTAGTATTTCAAACTTATGTGACAAAACGATTCCAAAAAAAATGTTAAACACTTCTTTTGATGATATTAGAAGATAATATGTAGACCATTTACTTTTAAGCTACTAGTGAAAATAAAAGCTCAGAACATAAAGTGTATTTATTTTAGCTGTGCGAAAAACCCCATAAAACACGACCTTTTTCCTGCCTAGTCCTTCAGCAATTACAAATCTGACAAGAAAGTGCTTAAATATATTAAAATACTTTTGTTTTTCAGAAAGTGAAACTTTTATCACCTCCATGTTAGACATCTTTTAATTTTGGAAGTCACCCCCCTTTCGTTGAGACTACTGCCTGTTATAAAAATAAGTTCTCAACATATGTAGTAGAGGGATTGGTTAAGATAAAAAGCAATAAAAATTATAAAAAAATAATATTATTGAAATCGTTTTACCAGTTGAGTTTGACTTGGAACAGATAAGACACGAGAATTCATGCTACAAGATTGACATTTTGTCAGTCCTCATAAAAATGTAAGTTCTATGTTAATTAATTTTATGTAGAATTTTAGTAGATAGTTTTATTTTAATGGTGAACCTGTAAGAGCGTCACTCCTACAAAAATATGTTTCTCTTCGGGTTCTTGCTATTTTTCAGTGGACTATTATTGAATGGACACTTATATGCAAGATTATTAAAGAAAAAATTAAAGGTTAATAGTTCGATATTTGTAAGGCGTGCTCACTTTTTAGTTACGGCGTTATAGTAAATCGATATCTTATTTTGTAAACACGGAAATGAATTTGTTTCTTTTGCCTATTTTTTGTAGTTATGTATTTAAGGTACTGTGCTAAAATAACGTTATTATTTCGAAAGCCATTCTTAACATGCAGAAGAGATGGTGTTTTGTAGGGACCTCCAACCGTTTTTGAAGAATTTTGTAAATAATCCCGTTACGTCAGACTTGTGTTTACTTTACGAAATATGGAACGGCAGAAGCAACTTAATGTTTTTTTTTTAAAAAACCTTTGTTTATCTTGTTCAAATGACAACTAATAAATAATCTTTGTTATAATTGTGTTATGTTTTAAATTTTACACAGTTTTATGATTAGTAATATTATAAACATTTATATATTAACTATAAAATACGGTTTTACTAAATATTTACGAGTGTTCCTTTGGTTAATTATGGATTTCCATACTTTATTTGGTAAGAATAGGACACACTAAAAACTGTAGTGATCTTTGAAATAGTTTATTTTTTGCACAATAATATTTTTCAATCGTCTTCAATCTGGCGATGAAATAGATGGCAAGAGTCGTGTTTATATTATAACTTAATATTAAAATAAAATTTAAACACAGTTTTTTTTTATCTAGATTGTAATTGAACATTTTGAAATAATGGAGTTTTAATCTTTTAAAAATTAATTAACTTTTAAGGATTTATTTTTCGTCGCAATTCAACGGGAGAATAAAAAAAACGTTATGTTAAAAAGGATTAATTTTTTAATTCCAAATTCAAGGTAAGTTTTTGTCCAATTTGTGAATTTAAAATGTAAAAACATAAATATTTTGTATTTATTGAAACCGTTACCTTTCATAATAAATAGTAATTTCGATCGATTTAAATATATTTTGTAAAACTTGTGAATGAGGAAGTAATCTTATCTTTGCCAAATACACGAAAAATTAGATTTCCACAAGATACAATTAATAAAGGAAAGCAGTTTTACAAAAGTGAAGAAGTCAGTCGAGTAATGCCTGGGAAAAATGATTACAAAACTGTTTTAAAGGATGGAAACGGGTTCAGGAATAAAAATATCTTGCTCTCTGTAACTTGAAAGAGACATTTAAATTATTCAAATCAAAGCACCAAGAGAAAATAGGCTTCACTAAATTCGCCGAGCTTCGGCCAAAAGAATGTATGCTAGCAGGTGGTGCCGGGACTCATACTGTTTGCATTTGCACAATCCATCAGAATATAAAGTTGATGATTGCCGAATCCCATCTGGCTAAACTGACTAAAGGAGAAAGTCATCATTTGACAGATTACAACCAATGCATCCTTGTTATTACATGCAATGAAGCATCGACAAATTGTTACTTGTGTGACTGCTCATCTTGCAACAAACTGATGGATGATTTTGTTATGCAAGAAATGTTTCCAAAAAACTCAATTGATGATTTTGTCTACAAAGAGTGGTTATTAACTGATAGAACCATTCTACAAACTCTATCACAATATATATAAAAATTTATTGAAACTTTCCCTGCAGGCCTTCAAAAATTGAAGAAGCGTAATTTCATTGCTAAACCACAATCAAAATTTTGTTCAGATGGAAAAGGTTTTTAAAAGTCTTAGCAATAGCATATTTTTCTGAGAATTATTAATTTATTTTTGCAAGATTTAGCTCTAGGACTCCACTGAAATAATGATCAAACTACATTGCAACCATGCATCTGCTACTATAGAAATAGTATTGATCTTGACCATATAAATGTAGTTATAATATCTGATTGTCTTAAGCATAATGCAGTAGCTGTCCATTTGTTTCAAAGAAAGGTTATAGAAAAATAAACTTTTAATGTACAAAACAATGAAATATTTCTCTGATTGGGCTGTTAGACATAAACATTTTAAAAACTTTATAAATCTGTGCAACCATAAATTTGATTTTGGTATTGATGCAGAGTGGCACTTTTTTGCTACTTCTCATGGGAAACGACAATGTGATGGGTTAGGGGGCACTGTAAAAAGATTAGCAGCAAATGCTAGCCTGCAGCGATCCTATAATCAACAAATAATTACGCCAGGGCAGCTGTATTTTTATGCAATAAAATATTTCTGGAATACATTTCTTATACTCCTCAACTGCAGAATGGACTAAGGAAGCACACATCTTAGAAGACAGATTTAGCAATTCCTCCACGATTATAGGAACACAAAAATTACATACTTTCATTCCTGTCTCTAATAGAGAAGTGGAAATAAAAACAGTGTCAACACAAAAGAAAGGAAAGTAGTTCGAATCACAAAACGGAACAATATGGAGTTCGAAGACATTAACGGATTTTAACTGAAACAGGAATATCTTATAAACTTTCACAAAATTAGATGAAAAATGCATCATATATTTTAGAATGACAGCTTATGAAAGAAAAATATAAATAAATACTTCAATGTTCATTATTATACAAATTTTTCAGTAAAATAGATTTTTCATTTTGAAATGTATCCTAATGAATACATGCTGATTTCTTGTATATAGTGTATACTTAAGACTTCTAAAAATGTCAAAGAAACTGTTTACCATCGCTATCAAATGGTGTTTATGATTTTAATATTATAACCTAACTAAATCTCAATGCATTTTTTAGGTATTTTTTTACATTACTTTCTGTATCAAAATCTCTATTGCATAAGAAAAGTATGAAAGTCATGAAACAGTTTGATTTCAAAACCAGAATTTGCATAAAATTCAACATGTCAAGAATTTTTAAGAACATGCATTTTAAAAATTTTCCATTGAAAAAATTACCAATAAACAACAGAAATTGACTTTTTAGTAGACCATATTACATATATTTTATCTATAATTACATAAACCCTTAACACCTTTCGAAATTCTTTTTTATTATATATCACTTTTTCCATAACAAAATCCGTGGTGCATAAAACCCCGCTGCTTATGCACTTTTTGAACCAAGATATTTTTCAAATTGTATTTTTAGCTTAATTTAAAGCTTTACGATAGGTGAAAATACACATTAGTTTAAAAAACTTCCTCTCCACATGTTAAGAATGGCTTCCGAAATAACGTTATTATTTCAGCATGGTTCAAAAAGTGAACAATTACCAAAAAAAAAAAACAAAGGAAGAAAACTCAGTTTCATCAACATATTTTTTTTATTTTACTTTTTGACCCTGGTCTTTATGTAAATATTAATCAGCATCAAAATAGCTTTACAAAGATATCAAACTTGACCATATTGGGAAATAACAAAATGTTTTATATGAAGTCGCAGGTACTAGGTTCCGCCATTTCGAATTTGCCCACTTCTTTAAAACGCTTGTAACGATAATTCTAATGAAATGCCCATCATGACATTTTGACTATATATACTGTCATAAGATAGACAAATCTTCTGTAAAAATTTAAAAGAAACTGAAAGACCGGTTTATGAGATAATTCAGGTTAAAGGTTAAGGTCAAGATCAACTTCTTTAATTTGACCTTGAAAAATATTCCCAGATAAAATTATAGATCAATCCAAGTTAGTTAAAATGATATATTAATGAAATTTGTGGGGCCATAAACAATAGAGATATCGTCTTTTAAAATTGGTAACTTCTTCATACATTAAAAAAAAATCACTATTTGTAAAGGGTCAGGGTCATATCTCAGGAACCCCTTGAGTTTGAGATGTTTAACAAGTGTCATTCAATTTCTTTCGTGGAGATCTAAGAGCGTATCAAATTTGAAATAAAATCCGTGTGGGACATGATTTTGTGTCGCCCCTCCTCAAAATTTGTCGATTTGACATGGAATGAGCCATACGCATATTCTATAGAGTTTTTCGATAGCTAATCATCTTCCTAGTTACCACCGCGCCCCTCCTAATCAGCCAAGGGGCAGGCACTTATTAGACAACGGCCCAGTTGACGTCAGGTTCAAACCACCCTTTGTCGCTGCTTTTATATGCAGAAAATGTAGATATCTAGTGATCTGACCTATTTTAAACATAGGTGATGTTAAATGTGATTTTTTGTCTATTTTTTATAATATTATGTTAGTTTATATATATATATATATATATATATATATACATATATAAATATATATATGCAGGATAATTCATGTATATAGATGTTTATTTTATTTATTTATTTCTTATTGTTATTGTTAATTTTATAATTATTTTGCATCGCTATTCTAGAGTAAAGCTCATCCATGTACAGAGTTGTTCGCTATTACTCGCCTACATTTTATGTAGATGTTGGGGTTCTTTGAAGTATAGGATAGCAAATTATTTTTTCTATTCGACTATCAGCGAACGTCCATTTTCTTTGAGTTCCCAGTATTCTATAGTATAGTTTTCTAGTGTTGTTTTCATTCGGCGTGTTTTTATGTTTGAACGTACTTTTGTGGTCATAATACCGGGTTTAGAAATCGAAGAAAGTCTTACTTACGTTATATTTCTTGTTATTTGGGTTTTTATTCGCAAATATTGTAGCCTGGTAAACTATGCTTTCGTTAGACATTTATTTTGAAGTGGGCAAAGTGTGCGGGATGTACAGTTGCATTTATCTTGTTCATTATGAGTATTTTGTTTTTATTTCTAATATGATTGTCGTTGTCCGGTGTTGGTTTATTATTATTATTATTATTATTATTATTATTATTATTATTATTATTATTATTATTATTATTATTATTATTATTATTTCTACTAGTTACATATTTGTCCTTTGTGTTAGTTTTATTTTTGTCATGATGTCCACTTTTATTGTTTTTATTGTTTATTTTGTTATTATTTTCATTGCTTTTATTTGACATTTTGTTGAGTTATTGATGAGTCCACTTACGATCGAGTTATCAATGTGTTCTATAATTGATAGTGGGTGATTGGACTTAGGTTTTGTGTATATTGGATTGCCGATATCTTTTAAGTAGGGTTCATATATGTTTTATCTAAATTTAACGTGACGTCCAGGAACTTTTTTTTATTTTTATGTTCATTAGAACATCTACGCTTAGGCCTATTTTTCATTCCCTTGTGCATGATTTTCTTAAAGATACCCCCTTGATTTTTTGTGGAGTCTTTTATTACAGCTAATCCATCATCTCTCTATAGGCCGATATCCGTAGTATCAAATGTGCTTGTAAGGGTATATAGAATGAATAATCCCACAATATCTGATGCCACTGCTGAATCCAGAACATTCATCGCAAAATTAAAAGAATGTGTAATTTTTGTTTTTATCCATTGGTTATTTACTAGAACTGATTTTCTACATTTTTTATAATGTTGATTTCTTCCAAGGATATATCAGTGTATGCCTCGGCAAACTCAATGTTATATATTCGTTATCATCGAAGGTTATCCTTGAGGGGTACCAAATTGAGCTTTCGTTACATTTGAATATGTTATATAGAGTTCTTCAGTTAGGGGCACATTTTACGTTTTCTATATAAGATAAGAAAGATTCCGTGTGATTGTCTCTAATATAAATGGTTGTGTGTTTGATTATCATAAAGGGAATCGTGTGTGTGATATGTAATTTCTGAACCTACCTCTGTTTCTCGCTGTTGAACCATCTGGCAATTTCTCATCCTGGAGGGAGACTTGATACCTGTTTGACGAAGATTTATCACTCCAAGACGATGAAATGGTTTTATAGTTTTTATTTCACTTTCCCCAGAGGTTCTGCAGCAGGTGTAAAGTGAAATCTGCTTGTGTGGTTCTTCTTCACACACGTCAGCGTTCGTCTCCCCCCTCCCCAGTTAAGAGGGGGGAGATCACGGAAAACGTCCGTCTTCCTCAAAGCTCAAATCAAATCTCACAGATATAGCCAACCACGTCACACATACGTAATTTGGTCAGCTGACCTTTGGTTCTGGTAAACGTGTCTACCTCCACGTTTACTCACCTCTCTCTCTCTCTCCCTCTCTCCTTCTCTATTCTCTTTTAGAGACACAGAGAGAGAAAATAGAAAGAGTAAGAAAGCCAGAGAGAGGGGGGAGAGATGCCCGTTAACATTCCTCCACCCCTTTTTTATCAAAATGTATGGCAAGCCATACATTTTTAATAACTAACTAACTAAAAAAAATAATTATGTCCGAAGTACATCTTTATTTTTTCACTTTCCGGACTCACCCCTTTTCCAAGAAAGATCAGGCACCAGTACTCTTCTACTACACTATCAACCCTTCTGCTGCTTCTCGAAAGTCTCTCCTCGACATTAACTTGCTTCCAAGTTAGACAATGATACAACTTTGCAGATATACATCTTGTCTAGGCGGTCGCATTGTTGGATATTTTCCACTGACTCTGCTCTTTATTTGGACTACTTGGCCAAACAAATGGAGACTCCATTTTCGATCACTTTTTCGAAATGGGGCCAGCATATCGCAATTACGACCAGAACGTCGGATGCTCCATGTTGGTGGTAGCTTTATCGCATGGGGAATCGAACCCCTGACCCTCAAATTAAAAGTCTGATGCTCTACCGACCCAACCATCCCACTCGTGTTTTCGACTTTCAGCATAGGCGTAAGTCCCAGTTTTTTTTCCTTTACTGGAATGCCCTGACGTCTTTCTCTGAGTGGTCCTATTACTGGAGCTTTGTTCTATTCTATCTACTACTTCGGGACTTCACAAAACTCTTCTACTAACTTCCTTGGTTGGTCTAAGCCAAGATACGCCTTCACACTGATTCACTCGGAGCCTGTTTGAGTTCCTGGAACCCGACAAGATACGGAATCATCACTCCCTAACTAATGCGCCAAAGCTTACTTGCGCATCGATTTCTAACTAAGTAGCTTTCCCTTTGTGATTTTTCCGCATTTCCAGCAAGTCCCAAGATTCCAACCCAGATATCCCTCACACATTCCTCTAAAAAAATAAAAAAATAATAAGGCTCTATCTTGTCCCTTACGTAATCTGCATCTTTCCCTTTCTTCTATCTCCCCGTGATTAGGCTTGGTACCGACTGTCCAGTCGCTCCGTACCCTGAGGAATTATCGCGATCTCGCACGCCAGACTTTTGTTGGACAAGACTTATTGCCGTTGCTTGGGCCTACGTGGCATCTTCCAACTCACTGTAACCACTAGTATTGTTTTAACAGGGTACTCATTACTCTAAAATAGTATTTCCCCTGCCAAATTTTCTAATTTGGGACAATACCGTGGCTTATAAAAAAATAAAACAACAGAAAAAACTGCTTTCTACAGCCTAATTGCCTTGTAATTCTCATGAAAAAAATGCAACTACGCGCTAAACGTCCCTAAAATATAACTAAACCAACCAAATCTATTCCAAAATAATTTAATTTAGTAATACCAATTAAATTCACCCAGCATGTTTTTTTTTGCTTGTTTTTTTTTGTTTTTTTACACTTTAAAAATTTTTCCATCCCAAGCCTTATCCTATTCATCATAAGCCTACTCTTATTACTAGTATTTTATGGGAAACAAAAAACCTCTTAACATTCCATATGGTGCGTAGCCTTCTATTTTCCTAAGTACTTGCATACATATTTCATTCATCTTCTCTTGAGCGATTCGTAACATAATGGCCACGTCAGCCATTGCACCCCCTCTGCCCCTTACGCCATGTCAGAGGGCATTTCATTTGCTCTCTGAAGTTGATTACAACTAGATCCGCTCACGCTGGACAGAATACATTCCGTTTACTGCTATGTCAGAAAAAACTTTCTTTTTTTTCCAAAGTCGGTAAGCGCAACCTGCCTTGAAGACACATAGCTTCACGGAAAACATCGGATTTCCACACATGAAGTACTCAAACTTGCTCCATGTTGATTCTACTCGAAATCAACAGAAATCACGATAAAAAAATAAAATTCGAATCATTTCCCGAGAATAATGAAATTAATAACTACCCATGTAATTCAACACCTCTCCAAAATTCTAACATGCTTGCCACAGAAATTAAATTCCATTCACGCCTCACTTTTTTCTTTCATTTCTTCATATAGTTTATTTAACCCTATATTTATCCCTTTTTTTACCTTACTTATGTGGTCAAAACGTCACTCATGTCGAATAGAACATTTATTCTACTTTTCGAAAATTGAAATTAATACCGACTGAACCTTTGACTCTTCCGAAACTTTTTTTTTAAAATCATTTATTACACTGTTTAAATCTTATTTCTTTCTCTTTTTTCCAATTTTATTATTACTATGATGATTATTAATTAATTAATTAACGACACGTTCTTTCTTTTATTAATCATTCTTTCAATAGACCCCACAAGCAAAGATTTCACCTCACCATTCTGCGAAAAAAAATACATGTCAAAGAACAAGACAATTCTGCCAATACCGTTTGACAACACATCAATTACATAAAAATAATAAATTAAAAAAATACAAAAATATCCTATAAGCAATCACAAAGTCCCATCTCACTAACAACAAAATTCCAAATAACAAAACACAGATTCGTGGATACTCCTTTTGACCACGTCATCAAAAAAAAAAAATTCCTACGAAAAATTCGCACAATCAGCGAAAAAGAAAAAAAATCATTTTACAGGACATGACCATTGTCTTTTCATCAACAGTACATATTGTTTTTCATTAAAATTTACATTTAGTTCACAGTTTAAAAATGACACAAAATATTCATAACACATATTTGTGATTGACATGTTTATCTTTGTGGTAAAGGCTCGTTACAGTCATATGTTCTATTTCTTTTTTTCTTTTTGGTTTTCTCACTGGCTGTTGTTAAAAATTTACAAAATTTTCCCTTCTAATTTTGACATTAAGTGATATTTTTCTTCGTTCATAACGAGCTAATTCCCAATACGATATACATTTTTTTTAACTATTTTCTATATATAAAGTTTTACATCTGTGTGTCTGTATGTCTTCCTTTTCTTTCTTCGTGAAAAGGTTGTACGTGTGTATTGCTTTTCTTTTTTTTTCTTTTTTTTTCTTAATTATTTTTCTAATTCGCCTAGTGTTTTAATGGACCCTACGTTGTGTGTGTGTTGATTTGTATTTTTTTTACTGTTCTTTCTTTTTCTTTTTTTTCCATACATTTTTATTGTTTTTCTTGTCCTTTTTTTCTTTTTTTTAGTCTTTTTCTTTTTTCTTGACACTAAATCTCCATGCTTCCACGTTGTATTTTCTTAAACACAGGTTCGATTATCGCATCGGTGATGCGACTGGTCGACGAGCACCAAATTGAATATGTTATATATTCGTTATCATCGAAGGTTATCCTTGAGGGGTACCAAATTGAGCTTTCGTTACATTTGAATATGTTATATAGAGTTCTTCAGTTAGGGGCACATTTTACGTTTTCTATATAAGATAAGAAAGATTCCGTGTGATTGTCTCTAATATAAATGGTTGTGTGTTTGATTATCATAAAGGGAATCGTGTGTGTGATATGTAATTTCTGAACCTACCTCTGTTTCTCGCTGTTGAACCATCTGGCAATTTCTCATCCTGGAGGGAGACTTGATACCTGTTTGCCGAAGATTTATCACTCCAAGACGATGAAATGGTTTTATAGTTTTTATTTCACTTTCCCCAGAGGTTCTGCAGCAGGTGTAAAGTGAAATCTGCTTGTGTGGTTCTTCTTCACGCACGTCAGCGCTCGTCTCCCCCCTCCCCAGGTAAGAGGGGGGAGACCACGGAAAACGTCCGTCTTCCTCAAAGCTCAAATCAAATCTCACAGATATGGCCAACCACGTCACACATACGTAATTTGGTCAGCTGACCTTTGGTTCTGGTAAACGTGTCTACCTCCACGTTTACTCACCTCTCTCTCTCTCTCTCTCTCTCTCTCTCTCTCTCTCCCTCTCTCCTTCTCTATTCTCTTATAGAGACACAGAGAGAGAAAATAGAAAGAGTAAGAAAGCCAGAGAGGGGGGAGAGAGATGCCCGTTTACAATGTTTAAAAGTTCCTCGGATATCGAGGGATAGAAGTTTATGATGTCGAACTGTATAAACGCACATTTATTCTTGTTTTCTATATTTTAAATCCAAGTGATTGCTTCGGCAGTATTTGCCCACTGGTTTAATTCTAGGTCTTGTTTGGTTTGTTTTTTTTTCTTTAGAAAGTATTGCTTTGCTAATTCTACCTATATCTGGTTTAGTTGGGTTTATCAAGCGGGTGCTGGTGTTATCATTGAAGTAACATTTATGGTCTTTGAGCAGAATGTATGTTTCTCTAGGTTTCACTTTGCCAACTTTATCGTTAATTTTTAATTCATCGTTGAATTGTTTCCTTTCAGTATTTATTATATCTATGTAGTTACTACTTTAAAGATAACACATATCCAATATACGTAAACTCTAAATCCAATCACCCACCATCGATTATAAAATAGATTCCTAACTCGATCGTAAGTAGACTTAGCAATAAGTCAAGCGATGAACATCTATCTAACATATCAATCAATATCTACGAATCAGCCATAAAACATAGTGGATACAAACATATGGATATAAAATATAAGCAACACAACACCAGTAATAAAATTAAAAATAGAACAAAAAGAAATATAATTTGGTATATGGCACCATACAATCAAATGTTAAAAAAAACTTGTCAAGAAATTTCTAAATCTCATCAGAAAGCACATTCCCGTAACCAACCTCTTACACAAAATTTTCAATAAAAATAACCTTAAGTACTCATGTCGCTGCCGCGAAAACTTAAAGATGATAGTTAAAGCACATAATAACAAAATATATATATATATATATCGAAGTGAAAGTGTATGTCTGTCTGTGTGTCTGTCTGTGTGCGTTTCCCTGCACACTATCTCCGTTTTCCGTCTCAAGACTCGAAATTTAATATGCAGGGTATTGAAGTTTGGGAAAAACTTGGTAATTGATTTTGGTCAGAAATTTGGGTGTTCAGGGGTCAAAATTCAACGATTTGACCTTTGAGAACTATACAAAACTCCTCCACTAATTTTGTGTCTAAAACCTTGAAATTTTAGATATAGGTTCTGTGGACAGGAATCTAACTTAATAACTTGATTTGAGCCCAAAACAATAAACGTTATGGGTTCATAATAGGGGTCAAAGTTAAAAATAAATTGACCGTGCAGTCTCTACCAAATTACTTAGACAGTTTCTGGTCTTAACATTTGATATTTTACATAAAGTGTATTCAGAGATAGGACAAGCTTTATAATCGGTTTGGGTTTAGCTTTCAATATATAAATGTATGCGTGTATGTTTGTATGTCTGTCTAAACTTTCGACGGAGGCGACGGATTTTCACAGAATCAGTAGGGTTTTTAAGCTGGACCCTTCAGATGACAAATATTGAAGAATTGGCTAAAAACATTAATGTCTTCACCTTTAACTGGACACCTTTCTACAGGGTGGGGTCGCTTTTTTCGCCGATATTGTCGAAAGCCATCCCCTCTGTTTAATTGTCTTGCCTTAATTTAAGCCTACGTCACTTCCGCTTTGGAGGCGGTCGTAACAACAAATATGTCACGTTTTTTCTTCCATTCTTTTCCTCTTTCGCAGTACGGGTTTGAGCCTGCCTCCTATTACCATTTTTTTTTTTTTTTGCTGAACATACACCTTCTAAACACCCGGGCAATGACGGGCTGAAATGCTACTATTACAAAAAGCAATGAAAACAATAACAAAATAAACAATAAAAACATGAGAAAAAATAACATAAAGGACACAAATGTATCTAGTAGAAATAATAATAATAATAATAATAATAATAATAATAATAATAATAATAATAATAATAATAATAATAATAAACCAACTCCGGACAACGACAACCACACTAGAAATAAAAATAAAAATACTTATAATGACCACCATAAATGCAACTGTACATCCCGCACACCTTCCCCACTTAACAATAAATGTCTAATCAAAGCATAGTTTAGCAGACAACATTATTTGCGCAAGAGAACCCGAATAACAAGAATTATTACGTATGTATAATTTCCTTAGCTTTTCAAACCCGATATTATGGCCACAAAAGTACGTTCAAAAATAAAAACACACCGAATGAAAACAACACTAGCAAACCAATACTGGGAACTCAAAGAAAACGGACGTTCGCCGGTAGTCGAATAGAAAAAAGTAAGACAAACGAACACATATAAAGACATAGACGATCCATGTAGATTATGCCTTCATGTAAACTTTGCTATCTTATACTCCAAAGAGCCCCAACATTTATTAAACTTTAGGAGAGAAATAGCGAACAACTGCGTACACAGGATTAACCCGACAAGCAGCTAAATCTCATCCCTTCACAGTAGATGTAAGAGAGCATTCTACTACAAATGTTTCTTCCCCAGAACTGCTAGACTTTGGAACTTCCTTCCGGAATTCTGCTTTCTCAACTCTACTGATATGCAGAAGTTCAAGTCTAATGTGAACAGACATCTTGCTACTCACCTCTCTTCACTGCAACTTATGTCGCCGATAGTAACACCCTAATTCAAAGTGACACTGTGCCTTGTTTGGAGTGAAAATTGAATAAAAACCACTCTTCACATGAGCCTGACGAATGCTAGCGTGATAAAGGTGGAATATACTGTTTAGCTTAATTGCCATTTATATTTTTATAACTTACTAAATAGCTCTTCCTATGTATTTAGCAATGTGGAAGTAAATACTTAAAGTTTACGCATACAATTACACTTTCGTATATTTATCCATGTGATTAACTGAAGTAATTATATATATATAATATATATATATATATATATATATATATATATATATATATATATAACTACTTCATTTACTCATATAAAATTTATATTCGAAAGTATAAATTCATGCGTAAACTTTTATTATTTACTTCAAAATGCTCAATACGTAGGTAGAGCTAGATAGCAAGTTATAAAATATATATGGCACTTAAGCCTGAAGAGTCCTAGAGTGGATGAAACGCGGAATATTCAGTGTAGCTTAATCGTCATATATATTTTATAACTTACTATATATATATAAATATATATATGTATATATATATATATATATATATATATATATATATGTGGATATGACTGTTTGCGTGTATGCTTTCCCTTCAACAGATAACTGAAATATTATTTCATTTTACTCTCCCTACAATCAAAATAAAAACAGCCAACCTTTCTATAAGGAAATAAAGTAAAATAAGATATTCGGAAAAACACAACGGAAATAGAACTCTTCAGCAGCTTTCGACTAAATAGAACATCAGAACATTCATAAATGTAAAAAAAAAAATTCTTTGAAACTCCCTATCGATATATGTCTGAAGTTGAACCACATAAAGTGTAGATGATACAGTCTCTACTCGTCCCCAGCTAGAGGCAATGATGTAAAGAGTCCAACTAAAGTGCTTTCATTTTTTACATGTGGATTTTTTCATATTTTTTTCACTTATTGATTTTTTCTCTTGGCAATGAAATAGTTTTTTCCCTGAGGAGACGGAAAATATAAATTGAATGTAAAATACCAATCGTACAGCAAAGAAAAGATATTGTTTATTGTGATATGAATTAAACAACTAGATAAAGATAGTATCCATATTATATATATATATATATATATATGTATATATATATATATATATATATATATTAGTCGGGACTAAGATGTTATTTAATAAATGCATGAAAACTAAAATTATAGCACTGAATATATATATATATATATATATATATATATATTCATCATGAATATATATTTGTATACACACATATATATATAGGTATTTATATATAGGTATGCATATATACACAAATATATACGTGTGTATATAAGTATATAAATATATATATATATATATATATATATATAAATATATATATATATATATGCATATTTTATAGCGGCGTATCAAAACGGGTATATCTAATATAAAGTCGTTTGGAAACGGCACCAAAACGGGAATATGTGTACTTCCGTTGGGTTTTGTATATATTCTATACATATATACACATCTATGTAATGAGTGTTTAATCGAATTTGCGTCTGTTCTTCATACATGTATTTACACGTGATCGACTTTTTTTTCAAAATCTCACAAAACAACATATCTCCTCTATATTTACATATAACGACAATTAAAGGACGGAATAAAGATCTTTGTCCATTACCAGACACGGAAAGACATACCTCCAGCAAAAGAGAATAATCTATTAAATTGGGTTACAACATTTAGCCATTTAGGGGACACACTTGGCCCATCTTCGATCTTGTTGGACAGAATGCTTCCATTAACAAAGCTTCTTTCTTAGAACTTCACGCCTGTGGAACTCTCTACTGCTTGACTTCGACACGGATGTCTTCAAGTTCAAGATAAACAAATTCCTGGTGAACCGCTCCCCTAAGTAATGACACTTTATCAAATCTCCAATACTAATTAATACTGCAACATTATCCCATTGATTACTGTACACAAAATAACTCTTATCCCCCAGTGGCTTCTGGAACTTGATAAGTGGTGTCCTACATGTACAAAAAATGTTGCATCGAAAATGGACAACCTACCTCGGGTTTATTTTCGGCACTGTTCCTATCTTGGAACGGTTGAATTCTGAAATAGTCCGGTTTAAATCTTAATTATCGATATTTCCTCTACAGCGTGTCACCCAGTCTATTGACCATCTCTTTCCTTGCCCATTACAGACTCTACTAATAAATCTTCGAGTCGAACGTAAACAAATTCTTGCAAAAACGTCCCCTTTAGTAATCTCATTTACTAAATTTTCACTAACTATTATCTCATTGACTAATGAACAGTCAATGCCTCTTATCCTCGAGGATCCTCCGAGCCTTGAAAAGTGGTGACTTTTATGTAAAAATAGTTTTCTACGGTGTCTCCCAACCTGCAACGCCATGCATCTACATAACTGAAAAGTCTTGCCTTTTTTATCACGTAGTTTAGTTCATTAAAATAAAACTTTGCAATCCTACTTATTGAATATTTTTTTTTTAATATTTTATTGTCTTACATATTTCTGGTTTAATTATTTCTACAATAAGTTCCAGTCTTATTTCAAAACATTCTTTCTTTATGAAACCACTTTGCTATTTCCATAACATTGTAACCAGTCCAGTAGAAATGTCGGTTAACCACCCGGGGTATCTAACGTTCTTATGTGGTTATTTTTATACTAAATAATGAAAATATATTCAACTTACCATAACATCTTCAACCACATGTATTTTCCCTTATTATTTAAATTTTTTAAACATTTTTTTATCTATGAATTAAAAGTAACTAAAATTTTTAGATTTAATGAAGTCATTTGACAATTCAACTCAAGAATTTGTGAGGCCTTGATTAAGAATAGGATTATACTAAACCTATTGAAATAACTTGGCGACTGCCGCCTGGCACTTCTACTGGCGCGAGGTGGATTGGACATAAAATTTATAAAATACATTGTTTTAAACGAATTCAAATTTTATTGAATTTAGTATAAAAATAATGAGCAAAAGAACTGTTTATTTTTAAAATTTGGTTTCATATCAACTTTGCATTGATTGACTTCTAGTCTCGTGACGGTTTTTTTATTGTAAATGTAGACTTTTATAGGTTTTTGGATTTGCTGACAACGTATGCCACATTAAATTTGAGGCTGGTCAGTCGTTTATCAAAACATATGATATCCACCGTAAAAGCTAATTTAATCCCTGGCAGCCATTTTATTTTAACAATCGAGTAGTTAGTAATGCGTATGCGCGTAATTGATGCGAATGAAAAGCAAATATTTTTCGACCTCACCCCTGGAAAAAATGGGGTGCTTATTCCGAAAGCTGTTCTTAACATGAGGAGGTTTGGGGTGTTTATTACTGTTATGTTTGCAAATAACGTATAAGGCAATACAAATGAAGATTCCACAAACAAAGGTAGATCAATAAGAAGTGTATTAGCAAAAGTATCTTTACAGTATATTTACATATTGGTTGTCAGGTAAGAGAATCTTGGCTGGAGAACATATCTGCCCTCAGTTCGGCCTTCCGTGGCTTCTGGTTAACACACACTCAGACTAACCGAGTCTTGTTATTTATGTGTAATATTATCCACATATCTAAATGAGTGGGTGCCACCACAACACCCTCCTCCCAAGATTTGAAGTCACAAAGATTTCAATATCTTGTTCTCTTGGGATTTAACATTAATGATTCACTAAACTTTCTCTTTCTACCTGATGTTCGGGCTCAGGTGTATATTGAAACGGTTCCAAATTAAAGAATTCGTATATGATGTCCATGGTTTCCTCCTCTTCGACTGCTGTTGTATAATCACCATCTTGAATGTGGCGTTTTTTTTATTTGGTTCAGGTACCTTTTATGTATATTTTGTGAACCTTTAATCATGTATGTACAATCACCAATGCGTTTATCCACCACTCCACATTCCCAGTAAGAGGTGTTATTCCTGTAGCACTTGAAATATTCTCGATCTCCCGAGTTATATTTCTTTCTTTTCATGTGTGTAGTGTTTCGGACAATTGCCTGTCTTGGCAATAGTTTATCAAACGCCGATTTCACCTTTCTGGCAAACATTAAATCAGCTGGTTATATGTTTGACGGTGGATTAGGGTGCGGTGTTATCCTATATATTTACAAAAATTGTTGCAAAGCTTTTTCCGTTGGTATCCCAATGGATTTTTTCAACGCTCGTTGTAACGTGTCCATGAACCTCTCCGCGAGGCCGTTCTACCTTGTGTGGTACGGAGGAGTAGTGATATGCTTTATATTGAACGTGTCACAAAATTCCTTAAAGACTGTGGATGTGAATTGAGTTCCATTGTCAGTGACGAATGTGTCTGGTACACCAAATCATGTAAATAACTCGTGTAGGAATCCTATTGAGTTGTTCGTTGTTGGATTCCTGCAACACATTACCTCAGGCCATTTTGTGTAACTATCTACTACAATTAAATAATAATTTCTTCTACTGGACCAGCGAAGTCCATGTGGATTCTCCACGACGGGTGGTCGGTTTTCGGCCAAGGTTTGTGTACTATAGGTTGGGATTTTGCCGCTAACTGGCATCCTTTATATCTATTTATTTTTGTACCTATGTCGATGTCCATGTTACGTCAGTATACGTAGCTTCTCATTAGAGACTTCATCCGATTTATCCCAGGATGTCCTGTGTGGACGTCACTCAAAATCCTCTTCTGCAACGTTTTAGGTATTACTCCTCTCTCGCTGTATACTAACACGTCGTTACATATGGAAAAAAATTCCTGAACATTTTTGTCATTTATAATTTTTTTCTTTTATATCATTTATATATTCATCTTTATCGGCTTCTCTTTTAATGTCCGACAATGTTACCGGTAGTTCTTTAATGATGATTTCTACCATATTTCTCACTTCGACATTTGTTCGAATTGCCGCAATCACTGATTCTTCAAAATTATGTTTCTGTGATATCAGTCTTGAAAGGCCATCCGCATGGCAAATCTTTTTCGATGCTAGATGTTGTATCTGGAAATCGTAATTCAGTAGGATCGTACCCCAGCGCAGCAATCTATTTGCGATGTAAACAGGCAATCCTTTTTTTGATCTGTAGATTGTGACTAATGGTTTATGGTCGGTTTCAAGTATAAAATGTCTACCATATGAATATCGGTGGAACTTAGTCAATGCAAAGATTATACTCAACACTTCTTTTTCAATCTGTGATTACACCTTCTCTGCTGGAAGCAGCCTTCTCGAAGCATGAGCTATCGGCTTTCAAGATCCATTAGGCATGATATGTTTGATGCATGCTCCTACGCCGTAGGAACAAGCGTCACTAGCGACGACTATATTTAATTTTGTGTCATAGTGAGTTAGAAATAATTCAGATATAAGTGCGCTCTTTATTTTGTCAAAAGCGGTTTGACATTCTTGCGTCCAGTTCCAAGGTGTGCCCTTTTTTAGCAGCTCACTTAAGGGAGCTCGAAAATTATGCATCCCTTCAATAAACGATTGGTAATAATTTGCGATTCCTAAGAAACTCTGCAAGGTTGTTACGTTATTAGGTGCTGGCATGTTTTTTATTGCCGCAGATCTTTCTGGGTCTGCACGTCGCCCATGTTTATTTATTATATGTCCAAGATACTTAATTTCGCTCATACAAAAGTCGCATTCATTTTCTTTTACTTTAAACCCGAATTCTTGTATTCGAGTGAATACTTGTTTAAATGCTCCTTATGTTCTTCTAGGGATTTTCTCCTGATAACAATGTCGTCCAGGTACGCACTCAATACCACTTAGAAAAATGGAAGGCGCTACTTTGATGCCAAAGTGCAACCGGTTGTATTTGTACAATCCCTTATGGGTGTTGATGCATAGTATTTTTGAGCAATTCTCCTCGACCGGTATTTATAAATACGCGTCGCTCAAGTCCATCTTGGAGACGATATTGCCACCATTCAACTTTGTGTATATTTCCTCTGGGCTTGGTAGAGGGTAATGGTAATCTTGTAATATGGAGTTTAGACCTGTCGAAAAGTCTGCGCACACTCTGATTTCATCATTCCTTTTTCTTTACATATACGGTGGGGGCTGCCCAGTCGCTATGTTCTATTTTTGATAGTATGCAGGTCTGTTCCAATCTGTCTAATTCTTTATTAATCTTTTCCAATCCAGCGACCATTTCGCTTTTTTCTAAAAATTGAACTGGTGTTTTCTTTAAGTTCAAACGACGCCTTAAATTTATTGCAACGACCTAATTTAGTCATGAATACTTCAGGGAATAATTTTTTAAATTCCGCTTTTATATTTCCTGTTGTTGGAGTAGTACATTCTATTTTTTTACGGAATGTATTGATTGGCTTAGTCCAAATTTCTCGATCAAATCTATTCCAAACAGATTTTCGCTATTGTTCAATACGAACGTTTTTCATTTCTTCGTAATCCCTTTTAATTTTATCGGAAGGAAAACTTCTCCTTCAAATTTTATCTCATCACCAGTTACCGTCCGAGATGATTTACTTGTGTTCATCATGGTTGGTTTACCCAACTTTTTCCATGTATTCAAGTTCATTATAGAAATATCGGATCCTGAATCCAGTTTTAATTTTATTGGCGTTTTAAATATTTCCACTTTTATGAATTTTCGACGATTTTTGTGTAATTTTTCATTCGATTTTGTTTGCTGTACTCTCTTTCTGGTGAAATCTTTATATCTGCAACAATCTCTTTTGTGTCCGACTTTCTTGCAAATCTAGCATTTTTTCTTCTCATAAGGGCAATCTGATTCCAAATGTCTTTCTGCGCATCTCTTACAGTTATATCTATGGAGAGACTTGCTATATACTTTACTATAATTATAAATATTATATTTGGAATATCCCGTTTCATTTTGACTGTTTTTATTTGTATAGTTCTTGGGTGGTGTGCATGGTTTTCTAACCTTTCTTACATATGCCACTCCGGATTATTCTATCTTTTTTAAAATCCTTTTTTAGTGTAATGGCCTTTTCACAATCCTCTGCTAATTTCTGAGGTGTTAAATCTTGCTCAGATTCCAGCTTAGACAACACTCGTCTGCGTATTTCTGCATTTTTCGTGGAAACTAATCCTTGTGCGAAGATTAGGCATTTGAAATCTTCTACTGGTAGTTCCGCTAGTTTAAAATTATCACAGTTTTTATTGACAACTGATGCGTATGTGAAATAATCTTGGTTGTCCATCTTCCTTAGATTCATACACAACCATCTCTTATGAAAAACAAATAGATTCGGATTGAATAATTCTTTTAGTAATTTTACATGTTCCATGAAATCTAATTCCGTAGTTTTTTTAGGTAATATATAGTCTACGAATTTATTGTGTTCTGCTAAACCCAACTTTCTGAGTAAGAGGCTCACTTTCTGGCTATTTGGCCAACTTTTGCAGTCCAGTTGAAAGACATCCTCGTATCTTGTACAGTATGCTTCAAAATTCCTTTCTTCCTCCGGTACATAATTAAATGTGTCCATACTATTAAAAATAGTTGTATCGGAGGGATTAGCACTGTCGACACTGTCTCGATTATTCTTTAGTAGTTCCAGTGTTTTAGCAAAACGCTCATTTTGCCTTTCTTCATGTTCGAATTGTAATTTCTCCTGCCTTTCCTTTTGTTCAAATTGTAATTTCTTCTGCCTTTTTTCTTGTTCCAGTTGCCATTTCAATAATTTTTCATCTCTTTGTTCATCTCGTTCGGCTTGTGGCTGTTGTTGCGTCTTCAAAAATTGTATTAACATTATAGATAAATCTTCCATTTTTTTAGTGTATTCTAAAATATAACTGGGTTTTGTTACAAAAAAAAAACATTTTTCAGAGTTCCTGTTTTCAATAAATAATAATATCGCTGCTCGAATAAGATTTTATCACATCGATTGCGAGTCAATCTCATCCAACCCAATAAAAAAATTGCGGCTTTTATTGAAACCACCGAATACGATTGACTTTTCCGTTTTGGCACTTCCTAATAAGTAACAGCAGAGCTTAAGTACAACTCTTTCCACAAAAAAAAAAAAATTCAACTGGAGTCAAAATTGAAAAAGAAAATGTAAGGACTACATTTAATTCTTTCTTTTGTTTTTTTTCTTACGTGGCGTTTTACTGTCTTATATCTGTTATCCAGTGACAACTTCAGTTTAAAAAAATCTTTCCTTGATTTTAGTTTATGTTTTGCTAACGGAGAACAGCAATTAGGGAATCCGCTGGTGAACATTTTTTTCGTATGTTACTTTCTTGTACGTTTGCTCTTCGTAATTTAGTAATACGAATCTGTTTGTCGTTCTACGACAAAGTAAAAATTCACTTTTACAGTTTGCTGTTTTTTTCAAGATGGATTCCAAGAGAAACGGCGTAAATTGTCGCTTTTGCCACATTCGAGTTTTTTTTTTCTTTTTTTTCTTTGAGACTGCAATTAGCGGTTTTGGTTTGTCTTCCCCCCCCCCCCCCCGACTAGTATTTTTAGTAAATACAATACTATCAATCGAGGTTACATTTTTCCCCGACTAGAGTCGAACTTCTCTTTAGCGTGAAATCCGTTTTGATGACTATTTCGTTTGTCAAAACTTGTATTCCTTAGAAAAACCAACCGTTGCGTTGTACTCGATTTTTAGTGAGTTTTTTCCATTTCTTCGTCAAACTGTTATATTTGACGTTCATCTTCGTCACCAACTGTTATGTTTGCAAATAACGTATAAGGCAATACAAATGAAGACTCAACAAACAATGGTAGATAAATAAGAAGTGTATTAGCAAAAGTATATTTACAGTATATTTACATAATGGTTGTCAGGTAAGAGAGTCTTGGCTGGAGAACATATCTGCTCTCGGCTCGGCCTTCGGTGGCTTCTGGTAAACACACACTCAGACTAACCGAGTCTTGTAATTTATGTGTAATATTATCCACATATCTAAATGAGTGGGTGCCACCACAACAATTACGAAATCCGTTTTTTACATGGGAGGTTTGGCGTGTTTATTTGTTATGAAAATTTCTGTTTTGTTTTAAAATAAATCTCTACTTTGTGTTATCATAATTTTCTTAAAATAATTTAATCCAGTTGTGACACTATTTTCCGTGCCACTGTTTCTAACACGCACTACAGCATGATCGAGTGGTAATTTGGCCATGAGCGTAGATATACAAAGAAATCCCTTCCCATAATTTCCTTGCTATCTTTCTGTCTCTTTCTTGCACGACCACCATTAAGTGAAGACGCATATTCTGTCTCTCCGTAAATGGGGGGCACCCCCTCCCTCAATACTAGTTAGGTTGGTTAGCTTTAAAAGCCTATTGTCCAGTTTTTAATTGTAAAAGTTTTTGTAATATATATTTTTTAAAATAACATAGTTATGCTTTATATATATTACAATCGTGTCGCGTGTCGTTTTTCTTGTGTCTGCCACAAATGTCTTCATAAATACCTTCATTGAAACAACGGAACGGTACGGAAAATGAAGAAACAAAATTCCAGTCAGAACGCCACCAAGGGTGAAGATGTCAATACGTTTCATGGGAGAAGAAGGAGCCGCACAGCACATCCAACATCCCAGGTATGCTTTTCTTCTTATAGACCCTTACGACGGCAATCTTCATATCTTCCCGAGACGACTTTAAGTCAGTTAATATAACACGTCTGTCGGTCATACACCTCACTTACCGGCTGATAGTGGTATACAGTAAACGTGTAAGAAAAAGTTTTTAAAATACAAAACACGCATTTGAAAAGATTAGAATTTTGGTTTGTAATTAATATTTTTTTATTTAATCGAATATAAAAAAGATTTATAGGCTTTCCTTCATCCTATTTTTTACCAAACTGAAAAGGAGTAATTATTTAAAGAAATAGAAATTAGTTATTTAAAGTAAAGGAAAAGCTATTAAGAGAAAAGAAAATTATTGAAAGGGAACATGATGAATAATTGAATTTCAAAGAAAATAATTTTTTTTTTAAAAGTTAGGTAGACAATAAATATCAGAATCCCGAGCAATATTTATGTTGTTGGTTGTTTGGTTGTTTTTGTTTTACGGCATATCAACCCTTTTCAGGTTATTTAATGCCGAATCCAGTGATTTAAAAAAAAACATTTTTTTAATAGAATATATATGTATATATAGCTTTTTTTAAAGTCGATTTCTGTTTAACCCATAGTTGGGACCCTAACAGGTACTACCACTCCGGGTTAGAGTGGACCTGGAAGCAATGGGAATTAAGGGGTCGCTCTACACTCCCCAAAGCGCGCAAGATTTGACCTTATTATTGCATATAGTTTAAGGTCATATCCAGCACCCAATAGTTATGTAATACTTGAAAAAAAAAACAAAGAAGAAAAGAAACGCAGGAATCTTACATTAGCCTCAGTAATCTTTTATATAAAACTGTACCTCGAATTTGTCCCCTCTCCTGGAAGATATACTTAAGAAAATTATGAATATTTTTACTGAATTTTGGTTTCGTTCATAAGGGATTTCTGGAAAATAAATAATTGTCAAAAAATACTTATCGTCCTAATAGACAGTAAAAAAAAGCCATAACAAATTAAAAAAGAAATGTTTCATTTTTCCAGTCTGTTAATAAATATTTTGATTCCACTTGCCGTAAAATACGTTTCGCATTTTCACTTGCCGATATATGTCTACATGCTTTATTCATCAACCCAAGCAAAGATTTTATTCGTTATAAATTATTCTTGGTATATATTCAATATTTCCTGTTAATTACAGTGTTATGTGAACGGGGGTTTAAGAATTTACCTGTTAATATTTACACACGCATACATCTACTATTTTATTTCTGTATATTTGGAGTGAAAGATAAGTTTCGCGTATTAATTGAACTTATAATGATAAAAGTGCGTGGGTTAGATTTACATTAATCGAATTTGGGATCGTATTATTCCGCTATATATATGCCCGACTGGCAAGGTTGTCAAACTACACGTAAAAACTCATACTCGTTCTATAAAACAAAATAAACCAATACACAACAATATAAACGCTTAAATTTATTTTATAGCCAAGATATTGCTTGGTAAACTGCTCTAAAATGTTATATTTTCTTAAAAACACAATTTTATTTAAATTTAATAAATATGTGAAAATAGGACCTTATTCTAAATTCTTAAATAATCGTTTATTTGTAGATATTTTTCCCACCAAGTTTTCGGAAGGTTCAAATGTAATGCCCTTAAAAGTGGGGAAGCTTATGTTTATCCTAGAAGAGTGATTTA
This sequence comes from Euprymna scolopes, assembly GCF_053919585.1. Lineage (NCBI taxonomy): Eukaryota > Metazoa > Mollusca > Cephalopoda > Sepiida > Sepiolidae > Euprymna > Euprymna scolopes. Next base: position 32,074,030 of record NC_136497.1, read on the forward strand.
AAAGTATGTATTAATTTACAATAACAATAATAATGTTTTTTTTTATATAACCAAAGTATATTCACTTTCTACGAAGGATCATTAACATATAAATCTTGATATAAAACAAAAATCCATGAAAGTGTAATAAAATTGAATTCATAAACACGTATCAAATGTTAAATTAAATTCAAGTCAACAAGACATTTTATATGTCTTTTGGTGATCCACTTACATTTCAATGATGGTAATTTTTCACGCGTGTCTTGTCAGCGGAAATGATCCCACTGAATGATTCCAATAAAATGAAAATCAAAGAATCAGTAATTTTATTACTTTCTATCACCATCAATGTTTTATATGCTTTGAAAATGTTTTACGATCACTGTACAGGCATGAGGAGAGGAGCGTGACTCTCGCATTGGAATGGAAACGAAGAACCGCTTTGACTGCCTGTTGCTGAGGGAATTCTTAATTTCGGAAAGGAAGTACCAAAGACATGGAAAATAAAGATGAAAGAACTAACGCAAAAAGTTGTTTCTTCTAACAAAGAGGCGTAAAAATGCACGACTTCATTTATATCTTATTCCGTTTTTTTACATGTTTCAACTTTTTGTTCACGCATTTTGACCTGCTCTTGTGAGATTTGGGAGAGCTAGGTGGAAAGCGGAAACCTACCATATAAAACAAAATAAAAACATGCCCAACAGCATAAAATAAATAAAAAAATTGAAACATGTTTTATATTTTACATTAAATCAAATCAATTTAACCGTTTGATTGTATGTTTCTTGACAAAAATGGTTTATTAAATTTGGAAGCATTCTTGGGAACCTTTTGAATATAGTTCATTGTGTAGACTGTTATCTTTTGCAAAATATTATTTTTTTTATTTTATATAAAAGTAAGATAAATTTGCATCGTATTTTCATGTTATTATGATCTATAGGTATTAGTTGTACCGAGAGTTTAAAAATAATAATTTGTAGTACAAACCATAGATAATAATATTTAAAAAGATTATGTCATTTTCTCTGAATCGGAAATTAATTTTCGATTTCGATATCGATTTCGAAACCTGCTAAATGTCCCGATTCTTCCAATTCCGGATTGCGAGTCTGAATAATTGTTCCGAAACTTGTTTTGTTAATAAAATGTTATATACAGTTATAAAGATGTAACATTACTTTTGTATAGACATCTCATCACAGTTAATATTTTGAACTTTTTCTCTTCTTTTCGTAAAGATGTTTTGCCAACCATTCAAAAGAACTCTGTTGTTTATAAATTCGTTTGTCAGTGTGGAGCTGACTACGTTGGCAAAACATCCCAAAGATTAGAAATGAGAATATCCCAACATATCCCTCGGGATATTCGACTACACCAGGTTTCGAGAACATCCGGGCACTCCCAAGCTCATGAGTCCGCCATTGGCAATCACCTGTTGAGTATAAATAGGTGTGCCGATCAATATTCCGATGGGTGGTTTTCTGTTTTATACAGTGCTAGGTCGAACTATCATCTCAATATCATTGAGGCGTTAGTTATTAACAACTCTCGACCTAGCCTGTGTAGACAAAAGATTCTGAGACATCAGTTGGAGATATTCATTGATTTAAAACCACCTGAACAGTGAGAACTTTTTTTTTCTCCACTGTTCTTCCAACTGAAACCAAAATTCCCCTCTTATCTCATTCGTTTTCTTAGTTTTTGATTTATCATTCTGACGTTTCCTCTTAGAGGGTCAGACGATAAGGCCTTAAGGAAATTTTAATTTCACCTGCCCATTTCTTGTTTTTTGGTATTTAAATTAAATTATGTTTCCTCTGAAATTTCTCCTTCCATTTTGCTGTACCAAAAATTTACTTACATATTTTCGAGGTCGGTACAACTCACAATTCATCAAAACGTTAAACGAAGTTATACGTATTAAAAATAAGTTAATCGTTTTGAAGTGTAGGATGGAATTTCTTAAATCTTGCCGCCTAAATCATGTTGCTCCCGGTTATATCTGCCATCGTATTTCTAAAATTAAATGTAGAAATACATTGACAGTTCAACGTGTTTTCCTACAAGATGAAATCCTGTTTAATTCTGATACATATAATTCGTTACGTAGTAAACACCTTTTTCTTTGGGCCATGGTTTGGAAAGAACTATCTTTCTTTGATAAACTCCGTTTTTCTAGGTTTTTATCCATCGGCGATAATTTTACCCGTATTAAATGTACTTCTTCTTATGATAAATATTTAAAAAAATGTAATTACTAAGAAGTTTGGGATTATAACAAATTTGGATAAACATATATTTAATTATTCTTCTCATGTTTTGTCCAATACAGAAGAATTTGTTTTATCTGCTGGCTTACAATTTTGCATTCCTCCCCCTTCTGTTGATAAAATCTCAGTATTTAGTGAAATGGAATTATTGTATACTCAATTAAAACACCATTCGCCTATCTCTACTGATGAATTAACTAGTGTTAAAATTACGTTGGGCGAATTACGTCGGAGGTTTTCTGCCATAAATACTAAATCTAGTGATTTTGTTTGGCAGAAAAATCATTTTGAAGCGGCAAAATTAATTAGGTCTAATCCCGACATTTACCTTTCTCGCCCGGATAAAGGATCGGGCGTTGTTATACTTAACAAAACGGATTATATCTCCAAAATGTTACAAATCTTGGACGATAAAAGTAAATTTCTCCGTTTGGGTGATTTAAGCCATGATGATACTTTTCGTATGGAAATAAAAATCCAGAAAAGATTTCTTCAACTTCATAAAAGCGGATTTATTTCTAAGGAGATTTATGATAGAATCCGACCCATCGGTTCTCAAAGGCCTAGAATGTACGGTTTACCCAAGGTCCATAAACCCAACATTCCTTTGCGACCCATTTTATCTATGTTGGGTTCTGCACAACACGAACTTGGTAAATGGCTGGTTGATCTTCTTAAACCTGTGCTTTCTTTTTATTCGGTCCATTGTATCTCTGATTCCTTTCAATTCGTATCTCAGATACAAAAATTGCCTTTATCTAAAAATACCGAGTTCTTGGCTTCCTTTGACATTAATAGTCTTTTTACTAATATACCTTTGGATGAAACCATTGGTATTTGTGCTGACTATCTATACCGTGGCCCCTTACAATCTCCACAATTTCCTGAACGAATTTTCGTTGAACTAATGGAACTTGCTACTAAATCAGTCTCCTTTAGTTTCAACAACATTATGTACCGTCAAATTGATGGGATATCTATGGGTAGCCCTCTTGGTCCTTCGTTAGCCAACATTTTCGTTGGATTTTTGGAAAACGAATTATTTTCCAAAATTACTAAGCCAGCATTCTACACACGCTACGTTGATGATACTTTTGCATGCTTTCCCTCTCGGAGCGAAGCTGAACAGTTTCTTCGTCTTCTTTGCAACCTGCATCCATCTTTACAATTTACTATGGAGGTTGAAGACTGTAGCTCTCTCCCATTCCTCGACGTTCGTGTTTCTAAAGTTGGTACTACGTTTGAGACCTCTGTTTATAGAAAACCTACATTTACAGGGCTCTATATTAATTGGTTTTCTTTTGCCCCTCAGTCTAGAAAAATAAACCTCATTAGCGCTCTTACGCATCGTGCACTTATGATTTGTTCACCAAACCGTCTTGATACGGAACTTGGTGAAATCACAAATATTTTTCTTAATAATGGATATCCCATTAATATAATAAAATCTACTATTGAACGTAAAATTACTACATTTAATAGTGGTAAACATATTGGTCCATCACGTTGTCCCATTTATCTAAAATTACCATGGTTGGGTCCTGATGGCCTTCATATTGTTAAAAGGATTTCTTCTGCTACTCAACGTTGTTTTCCAGCTACTATGCTTAGAGTAGTTTACACAACTCCAACCTTTTTCTCTTTATTTCGTAAAGATGTTTTGCCAACCATTCAAAAGAACTCTGTTGTTTATAAATTCGTTTGTCAGTGTGGAGCTGACTACGTTGGCAAAACATCCCAAAGATTAGAAATGAGAATATCCCAACATATCCCTCGGGATATTCGACTACACCAGGTTTCGAGAACATCCGGGCACTCCCAAGCTCATGAGTCCGCCATTGGCAATCACCTGTTGAGTATAAATAGGTGTGCCGATCAATATTCCGATGGGTGGTTTTCTGTTTTATACAGTGCTAGGTCGAACTATCATCTCAATATCATTGAGGCGTTAGTTATTAACAACTCTCGACCTAGCCTGTGTAGACAAAAGATTCTGAGACATCAGTTGGAGATATTCATTGATTTAAAACCACCTGAACAGTGAGAATTTTTTTTTCTCCACTGTTCTTCCAACTGAAACCAAAATTCCCCTCTTCCCTCATTCGTTTTCTTAGTTTTTGATTTATCATTCTGACGTTTCCTCTTAGAGGGTCAGACGATAAGGCCTTAAGGAAATTTTAATTTCACCTGCCCATTTCTTGTTTTTTGGTATTTAAATTAAATTATGTTTCCTCTGAAATTTCTCCTTCCATTTTGCTGTACCAAAAATTTACTTATATATATATATATATATATATATATATATATATATATATATATATATATGTGTGTGTGTATATATATATGTGTGTCTGTATTAATAATTTTAAGAACATGAGATACTATTATAATTATGTCCACAATCAAACAATGTCGCATCAAACAAAAGTCGTGCCAGCCAACAAATTAGAAGTCGCAACTCGAGTTTCGCCTCTCATTTGAGATCATCAGTAAGACATATTCGAACTCGGGATTAAAAACCCGAGCCTCTTGCATGCGAGCTGAATACTCTGCCACATGAGAAAATACGTTACACACAAGAAAGTCTATTAAAAAAAAGAAACTGGCATTGTCAAAACCTCTTGTCAATACAACCCATGAAAGACTTTTTACTTTCTTCTCTCAACTTGCAACCCATCATCGTGTATTCGTTATTATCTTCCAATGTTCGTTCTCGGTCTTATTCTAGTTTGAAGCTGTCCAACAGAAAAACTTCACTCAACGCCCCTGCTTTAGAATTCATACCATTTAACAATTACTAATTGTCTACATGTGTACATTAATGGCATAGGTTCAGCAATGAGCGACCTACAAAATTATGCTTGTTTGTTTTTATCTACATTTTCTGCTGGCATTTTACAGACTAAGCAAACACGAGGTCGTTTCTATTACATCTCCTCTTCATATTACTATCACATAAATGGCAGGGAGATGGTGATCGCTTTCGACGGATACTGCTACGGAGAATTGGAGGTATAACTTCCTCGTTCCCATCTTCCTCATCACTACCGTCGACATGCCCACAATTTCCTCTTCTGGTCCCGTAGACAGCATTTCTGAGCTCATCTGAAAGGGTAGTAGAGGATCAGGATCATCCTCGAACTGTGTGTTTTCTTCCTCATCGTCTTTCGAGGTAGCGGAGGCAAAACAGGAGCGGACATCGTTCCTTTGTCGTCGGACACCATCGACCAACATAGTATGTGGACTTACTATTTTTTCTATTCGTCCACTGTCAAACCTTTTAGTGCACCGAGGATTTGGTGGCTTTACCCAAACAAGATCTTCCACTTTATACGGTGTGTTGACAACTCTTACCACTAATGGTGTGCCATCTATCCCTTTTATACGCTTATTGTACCGGTAAATCCCATTAGTTGGCGGAGTTTATGGCATTGGATCATCCTTGGTGTCACATTATACCAGTAAACAGCTTCTGGAATGGAAAACTGCGTCCTGGCTGCAATTTTTGGACGGTACCGTGACACCATTCCGCTATGCTTTTACTTCAGGAAAATATGTACATCGGTAGCGCATTCTTACCCTCCATTCGGTTGTGAATTTCTGAAATGTAGACCCACGTTAAAAAAGATGGATCTTAATTGTCGCTCAATGCTCGATGTATCATATCGTGTCAACAGACGCCATATCGTGAAACGCGCTGGGCCGCAGGCTGTTAAGGTCAAGAAATGTTTGCCATCACGAAAAGTTATATCCATACCTATCCGACATTAGTTTTCCTCCAGTTCATGCTTCCATTTTAGCCATCGGGATGGTGTTTGATCAATTCACGGAAAATCTACGCACGAGTGTATTGCTTCCTTAATCGATGCCTTCGTAGTTGCAGGGCACACTGTTCGGCAAAATATGTGGTTCAAGAAATTGTGATGTATTTCACGGATCTGATCCGGTGTTAATTTATCTGTTAAACTTGAGCATGTCAGTTGCGGCGGATTAGATTCCTGCTTCATTATATCCATCCATATCTTTGACACTCGAATCAGCTGATTAGCCAAATTCTGCTCTGATGGAGCTAAAGGTAATGCAAACATGCAAACTGTATTCATCAACTAGACGCTTTATTAGCGCTAGTCCCCCTCGTATACGCATTTCATTTGCAGCCTTAATCATAACTCGTACCTTTCCCGTTAAGGTGTCAGTAAACCAGAGACTCAGTGTGGAGTTGTACAACCCGGGCCTGTCTTTGCAGTGCAAGATTAAGCCATTTCAGCATGGCATCAATATCCCCCAAATTGATATGCTACGCATCATTTTCCGGACGAAGCCAGCACGCATCTTCTACAACGTTACCCAATCGTTCCAACACTACACCTGTAGCCAAAGAACTCGCGTCAATTCATGCATTCAGTTCCTGTCCGGTTACATGCCGCTCTCTCTGGGCATGGTCGTTTCTACTTACTTTAGTCAACTTTTCAGTCATCATTTGCTGGAGTTAATTGTAATCGACTATATTATCCCATCCTTTTGTGACCGCAGTTGCTAATCTTTTTAGTACTCTTTTTGCCACTCGGAGCCCTCCACAGACAGGTAAATATCCTACTTATTTATCTTAAATGGAAAAGGTGTTGCGCCGCGTCAATACACTAGGCAGATCTGGAAATGGGGTCCTCCCTTCCATCCTAAAGTTTTACAATTCTCCCATACCTCAAGGCCCAACAACTCTGATAGTTGTATTATATAACCGATCTGGCGATTCGATCATCGTCTAGTCCCTTTCTTTACCATCCAAGGTACCAGAGAAGTCATTGTCCTCAGCAGAAAGAGCTCCACATACTTCTTTCCATTGACCAATCGTTACCAATTGTGCGCTGTTATCATGGCGTATTCAAGAGCACTTATTTTGTAAATTCCAAGTAATAAGTCGTATCCAAGGGTTTTGTTCCTGCATCGCCAGGACGTCAACTTCAGCCGTGTCACCTTTCTCACTGCAGATCGTGACAGTTTCCATACTACTAATTTTTTTTTAATTCAATTTTCACCCCAAACAATGCACAGTGCCACTTTGAAGCAGGGGGCTACTATCAGGGACTTAATTAGCGGAGTCATTATGAAGGGAGATGAGTAGAAAGATGTTTGTTAACATTACACTTGAACTTCTGCATATCATTGCAGTTGGGAAAGCAGAATCCCGGAAGGGAGTTCCAAAGACCCGCAGTTCTGGGGAAGAAACTATTGGAGTAAAAGGCTTTCTTGCACCTAGGGATCTCTACTGTAAAGGGATGAGACTTAGTAGCTTGTCGGGTTTGTCGGGGGTAGTTACGTCGGGGAGGTACAAGTGTTTGCAGTTCGTCAGAGCATTCACCATTGAAGTATTTGTAGAACAGGCAGAGGGATGCAACATCTCGTCGATGGGACAGAGGCTGAAGCCTTGATGACAGTTCAGGACCTATCAGGTTGGCGACTCTCTTTTGAACCCTGTCCAGGAGCGAGAGACAAGCAGCAGATGCACCATCCCAGATGTGACAACAGTACTCCATACATGGGCGAATGGTTGCCTTATAGAGGTATAGGATACTGGCAGGCGTAAGTAGTTTTCTAGCACGATAGAGTGAGCCAACCTTCCTTGCAGCAGCCTTGGCAATGCTCTCAATGTATCTATTCCAGTTCATATTCCCTGTAAACGTTAGGCCAAGGAGTTTAAAAGAAGTACTTTCAGGTAATGTGTTCTTGGCCATTGCTATTGGTGGCAGAGAAGGTTTCTTGTAGTTATTGAAGGAAACAAGCTTAGTCTTAGCAGCATTGAATGTGACCAACCATTTTTGTCCCCATTCCACTACGGATTGGAGGTCATCCTCTAGCGTTTCTGCCATTTCCTTGAATATGTGTTCATTTGTTTTCCCCTCATATCTGTTATAGAGAGTGGTGTCATCGGCAAATATACCCATCTCCGAAACAATTTTATCAGGGAGGTCGTTTATGAATATCAGGAATAATAGAGGTCCAAGGATAGACCCCTGAGGCACTCCCGCATTTATGTCGTATTGTTTGGATGTACGACCGTCGAGGACAACTTTGATTTTTCTATTACTTAAGAAGGATTTAATTACATTATGAATTCTTCCAGTGATTCCATATGATCTAATTATCCTTAGAAGACCATCGTGCCATACCCTGTCAAAAACCTTAGATATATCGAGGGCCACCGCTCTACCCTCCCCTGTTTTATCCAATGAACGGTATATACGTTCAGAAACTACAGTTAAGATATCGGCTGTTGAACGGGCTTGCCTGAATCCATATTGTTTGTCAGTCAGGAGTTTAGCAGCTGTTAGGTGCTGGACTAGGGCTTGATTAACTAAGGACTCAAATATTTTGGCGAAAAGCGGGAGGAGGCTAATGGGGCGATAATTTAGTTGGTCAGTTCTTTCACCAGAATTCTTGAAGACTGGTACCACAGAGGCGGTTTTCCAGCAGTCGGGAAAACAAGATTCGTTAAGGCATTTATTGTAAAGTTTGGACAGAACTGGAGCAACCTCGGCAGAGCATTTTTTTAATAGCACAGCCGGGATGAGATCTGTCCCACATGCTTTTGAGGTGTCTAGGTTTTTTATAATAGCATGTACCTGAGAAGGGGTGATTTTCAAATCGTCTAGTGAGGCGTCTGTTCGCAGAGGAAAATCAGGGAGTGAGTGGTGTACCGAGTTCAGTGTGGAGTTTGAGGCAAACCGACTGGCAAGCAGATTAGCCTTGTCAGTTGCCGTACACGCAACCTCATGATCGTTTGATAGTGGGGGAATATTTGACTGTCCATTATTTACTACGCTGTTATAGATTTCTCTTGTGCTTCCTCCACGTCCTAAAGCGATTTGCGCTAACTATAGACTGGGAACATTCCGTGTCTACAAGTGAAGAACATTGAACCACATTTATTTTGACGCCGATAACAGGCAATTCTGTGTTCATTGCTTGGAAAGGGGTAAGGGTGGCGACAGTACCTTGTTCCCGACACCGTTTCCTGAACAGTTTCGAGATCTGTGACCTAACTTATAGCAGCGATAACATCGCAGTGTTCTGTGTACTCGTAGATAAACATTCGTCGTGTCAATTCGACTCCTGCACTCATTAGCAAAATGGATAGGACCCCCATATTTATAACGGACAGGGCTCTCACGATTAGCGTTAGCTGGCACAGAATCCATGTTTTCTCCATAGGGTGTAGATGCTGCAAGACTAGTGCCGGCTGCTACTATAATTGGTTCTTGTTTCTTAAGGATGTTTCTCGTCCGGGCCAATAAACTCGTCCGTTGTTATTCATTGATACATGACGACGCTAGCAAAAGTCTACTGACATCCTAAGGTAGGCCTACCAAAAACGCATAGCTAAACATTTTGTCGATGCCACCACCAAATAGTGCTGATAACTTCCGTAAATCGGCTAAGTAAACATCCATCAATTCCTGTAGTCGCCGGGCAGTGACTGTTGCCGTGCAACAAAAGGATCTTTCCAAAATGCTGTATATAAGCTCTGCTTAATTTTCCCCCAGTCAGGTTCATCCCCGAGTTACTTGTATGCTGCTTAGGCCCCTCCGGTTAACATCAACGGAATGACTGTTGCTGGCTCATTTATTTTGAACAATTTGCAAATACGCTCAGCCTTCTCAACACATTCGACAACAGACGGACCAGCAGTCGATCCATCAAATTCCGGTATTAAGCGAATGTCGAATCTGTCCATTTTTCTTTCTCAAGTCGCCGCTTATGAAAGTTACTTGAAAATAAAATAAAATAAACACGCAGAGATTGCTTATAAAATGGAAAGGGAAAAAACATAAACTGACGGTATCAACCCGTCCTCTTGTCGATACAAGTACGAAGTCTTTTTCTTCCTTCTATGAACTCGCAACAAATCATCGTGTATTCGATATTATCTTCAACGCTCGTTCTCGTTCAACAAAAAAAAAACCTCCTCTCAACGCACTGCTTTAGAATTCATCCAATTAACCAGTTACAAATGGTGTACATATGTAAATGGCATACGTTGTATGAGGGACATACAGAATTATGCCTTTTCTTTTCTAAATTTGCCTCTTAATTTTTACATTTATTAGTGGGAGCACTTTTGCTAGTTTATATGGAGAGAGTAGTGCTGGCCTCTCGCTCCATGTATTTTTTCCAGGTACGTCGAGGTAACATCTTTTTGCTGGCACCTAAAAACGCGTGTCTCCGGGAGAGCCCGTCTATCTCCCACCCACTCGTGTTTCCGACTTTCTATGGCAATGTAATTCGATCTTCACACTTGTGGCATCGCACTGCATGTGCATGGAACTGAGGAGTCGTAATAGGAAGGTATACGTGACTTTTCTTAAATAAAACGTGCCAAGTTTTAGGTTAGTTACGTATTGGTCTACAAATTCATCAGAGAGCCAACGACAAGAAACCCTTCTCGAATGCAACAAAAAGGGCTGCTACAAAGGCACGAGGAGGAGGAGGAGGAGAACAAGGGCTTGTTTCACCTACTTTAAATAATCACGGGTTAATCGTTGGTGGACTGACAGAACACTTTATCTCAGTCTGTGTGTCAGTACACTGTCGACATTTTCAACACCGAGCATTTCATACACACACTCTAATTGTTCCAACTATTCAGAGACTGTGTGATCGCGTGAAACGCCATAAAATTAGGGTATAAGCCGAAGATCAAACGCTTATTCTGCCATGTGCATTTGATTATTAGTTAACGGAGCATTAGCTTGTTCAGCGCGTCTGTAACTTACCATAACGTCTCTACCCTCGTAAGGTTTAACAAAAACTGCATATTTTTACTTCTGAGTACTTTAATCCGCCTCAAATTTCGCTCAGTCACATGGTTTTATAATGTTTTTCTCGTCTTCCAGCATGAAACCAAATACACTTCTTTCGTCTTCTCTTCGTTTATTATCTTATCTATGTGCGAGTGGTTGAAAGAAAACATCCTTGGCTCTTTGAAGTGTGGCTATTTGTGTCATTACTACTACTAATACTAATACTACTACACGCAAATATACGTAAATAATAATAAGTAAATGTATGATAATGAAAGAATTATATAGAAATATTCAAGCATAACAGTAATAATTATCTTTACTACCATATAACCAAATTGATAACAGAAAATACTTACCGTAGCAATAACCGCCGTGTATATATATATATATATATATATATATATATATATATATATATATATATATATATATATATATATATATATATATATTGATGTGTTTGCTTTCAGTTTCGAGTTCTAAAACATAAATGTTCTGATTAGCTGCCTATGCAAAATTCCATGTCTGACAGAACTGCGATTATAAATAAACATAATATGATAAGAATGCAGAATTTTCTCTTAGATATACGCTAAGGAGAATAATGTACAATGGACAAATTGATGTTAATGCATTTCCAGTTTGACTTATTTTTGCACTGATGACGCCACACCATGAAATTCAGTGAGTATCTGCAATTCACGTGCTCGATCATCTCCTCCTGTGTATATAATGAGTGAGTTGCTGGGATCTATGTTAATAGAAAATCACCTCAGCAAAGATAACCTACTTACTGCCATTCAACATGGTTTACTTTCTGTTAGATCAACAGCTGATCTGCTGAATATAATATCTCACAGGATTAGCAAATCTCTCGTCGGATAATCTGTTTCTAGGGCAATTGCCCTTGACTATCAAAGTCTTTTTATATGGTATCGAATAAGAGTCTAATACACAAAGCTTACAGCAACGAAATTGCTGGAAATGTGTTCTCAGTTATTAAATCATTTCACCCTGATAGGTTTCTTAGTGGTTGATATGAAAGATTCATACGTCATTGTCGCAACCAACGCTGACTGTGCTCATGATTCACTTCTGTGCCCAAATCTCTTCCTGATCTTCATCAATCATCTCCAAAATGACATTCATAGATCATTTGTAGACATTTATGTAAACTGCACAAACGTCAATGGCAACACTTCAAAAGTCGGTAATGAATGACCTATCTCTGATTTTCAATCCTCTGAACTTGACATGCAGTGCAATGGGGAAAAAGTTTATTTTTTTCGCGCCTTTAACATTTCCTGTCTAGGTCATTTTGACATTTGTTTCTCTATTTTATATTTAACTCTAACACCATTTAATTTTTTCTCCTCTTTTTCTTCCCTGATCTTTCTTATTTATATTTATGTCTCGGAAGTAGAGTGAAAAGCATATCTTATTTTTCTTTTATTAATATTATTGGATTTTTTTTCCTTTTTTCCCTCGTACACATTTTTGTGTGGGATTTCTGCCTTTGGATTATTTTAGACCATCCGTCAATTACGTGATTTCCTTGAATTTTACTTGTGCAAATGGAAATTCAATTAACTGTCTTGAAGTTATATATTTGGATTTTACCGTCACTGGATTATTTATCTAATACCAGACTATCCATTCACGTGTAATCACCTTTTTCCTCACCGTATTCCCTCTGCTTCACTTATTTTGTTATAAAGTTAGATCTTTGACTTGCTTGTTGTTTCATCAAATACTTTCGCATGCAAATTCCGATCCCGCATTTTGCTAATTCCTACCCTCTGATGAGAAGGAAAATATTTCGTCGAAACTCCGCGGATTAAGGACTATCCGCTTATCTAGTGTTTCCTTTTCAGATTAAATATGTTTTTAACTCATTTCAAACTGTTTTTTAACATGTTCTATTAACTGTTTGCTCGTATTAAAAGCTTTATCTCCTATTTGGTTTTATCGAGCTTTTACATCTAGTTGAGATAACTTTATAAATATTACTTCTTTAATATTTATAATATACTTTAATTTTACCATCTTGGATCATTTTGGTAAATTTAATTGTAATTTTTATTTTATATATATATATATATATATATATATATATATATATATATATATATATATATATATATATATATATACGGTATCGGCCATAATATAAGGAACGGAAAAAAATTACAATTATTCATGTATATTTCAAAAAATAGTGCATGTAAATTTTTTTCCGTTCCTTATATTATGGCCGATACTGTATATATATATATATATATATATATATATATATATATATATATATATATATATATAAAGCTGAATGTCTGTGTGTGTGTGTCTGGTCACGAATAGTCTTCTATGTGGTTGACTAGTTTAAAAAACTGATTACATACAATGATAGAAGATGTATCTAAAAACAGGAATGGGTATGTTTGATCTGGCAGAACGGTGATTTTTAACATCGTGGGGTCTGCGTTCGCGCCTGGTCCACAAAGTATGGAAATAAAAATGTAAAAATTAAACAAAAAACGGTTACAAGTGCTTTTGATATATGTGTATATAAGAATACTTTGATAAGTATGGTTTAACTTAAATAGGGATGGTATAATAAGATTGTGGGGTCTACGTTCGCGCCTGGCCTCCGTGGAATGGAAACAGGCATACACTTTAATAAAGATTATCATGTATATCTGCGTAAGTATACTTTGATAATTATCTTTCAGTTTGAAGAAATGTGGTATAATAAAATTATGGGGTGCTCGTTCGCGCCTGACCTTCATAGAATGGAAATATGTCACAAAGTTTAACAACGTTTTTTAATATAGATCCAGGGAATATTGTGATAAGTGTTTCAGTGTGAACAGGTATGGTATAATAAATTATGGGGTTTATCTATTTTATTTTTACTTTCATCATATTTTGCTTTGATTTTGATACCCCCAAATTCGAAGCTATCTCTTTACAACCCTTCCATTTCATAACCTATCATACTTTCATAAATCAGAGTCCATTTTCTGTAGGCTGTTTAGTAACCCAGTCAACGATGGGTACTTTTGCTAGTATATATATATATATATATATATATATATATGTGTATATGTGTTTATGTATATGTGTGTGCGTTTATATATATACAGAAAGAGGCCTGAGACATGTATGTATATATATATGTGTGTGTATATATATATATATATATATATATATATATATATTAAGTTTGCACACAATCCTGCCTTAACACAATGCAAAATAGACGTTGTAGACAAGTAGGGGATGCTCTTTATTATTCCCTGCCACCTTTTCCACTGAAGAGATTTGCTAGCCTTTATATGCTCTAACGTTGTTTCCATGTCAATTGTTCGAATGAGACTCGATCTATCTTCCTCCCCTTGCCATAACTTTACAAAAACATTCGTCTAGCCAAAACCACTATCTATATTTCCCCCACTCTATCTGTGTCTAAAGCTAAACATGGATTCCATGAACAAACTTTCTGTCCTTGACTTGGCCGTCTGTGAATGTCCTTTCTTCTAGACTTTCTTCAAACTGACAACAATGTCGTCGTCTTCAAGTCAAATGTAAACACGTTCTTGTTTAACCATCTTCTTAAATAACCAAAATATACCAACTGTCCAATCCTAACGATTACAGCACTATGGCCCACATGACTACCATGCAGTCATTAACTTTTATCCTCGGTGGCCTTCTGACTTTGATAAGCGGTTACCAATTTGTAAAAAAACACAACATCATACTAGATAGTTATCTTTTACCTTTAAAATTTAAATTCAGTAAAAAAAGTTCAGAGTAAAGGTTTTCCTCTTCTCAATTGACGAGTAAAGTATAATCTAACATATATTTTCGTTGGAGTCTGTGTTTTCCTTTTTATTTTGTCATTTTATTTTTATTTCTTTACTTGTAAAAATGTGTGCTAGCATCAATTGTAATCATTAATGCATAAAAGACGACTACACAACTATAAGAAGATGAGAAGATATAACAAAAAGTATCACTTTAAATTCATTCATGATGGTTGGAATAATACGCCTGGTTTAATAAATTTTATAGCTTGGGGCTGATTCAATAGGCAACCTCACTTGAACGATAGGCACTATCCGTCTAAAAAGCCAGCGTGTGTTAACTTTACTAAGGTGATCTTATATGTGTCGCTTATACTATGTTATTTTGAATATTTAGTAAGGATTTACTACTAAGGAAAGGTACTCACGTGATAGTTTGTTCTGACAAACCCCTCTACAGTGAGACTTTAAACATTCGCGAACAGTTTCTAGTAAGTATTCAAGGTCTCTCCAGTAGGAAATCGGGTTCGTTCTTAATAGACTTATATACGTAGCCTGAACAAGGAAAAGTTAGCGTTTAACAATATTTATTTAGTCAAATATCTTAGTTCTTTATTGTCTAATATCGGCATCGCAGTGTTGTTTGTCTCAATAAAAGTGGAACACGTTTGAAGTGTATTTACAATTTCCTTTTTAAATGTTTATTGCTTCGCTGCCCAATCAACTGTTGTACTTTGATTACAACGTCGTAAACCAGATCGAACAACAATAAAACGGGTTCTACTTGAGTTCACACAAACGAAGCACATTTCAAGTTTTAGTATATTTCTTGTTTGGCAAACAAGTTTATCATCACGCTGGTGTAATTTTGCCACTGTAAATCATAAATGGATGTATACATTGGTAAACCAGTCAAGTCATTCTTTTTAGGTTTATGGTAACATGTTAGATTTTAAAACATTGTATGCTATATAACTGATATATAATCAGAAAAAATGTGACCTAAAAGTTGATCATTTATTTTTATTAGTAAGATCAAAGGCCATGACGGGTATTTAAAACCAACGTTAAGTATATTCCTTCTCCCGCGTAAATTTAAACAAGAGGTTTTGTTTCTAAAATTTTACATCGAAATGTAAAGACAGATGGATCCTTTATTCTTGATATTATTTTTTCTTCGTAATAATAGTGTTATCATCTATATACCGTATGCACACACTTACCCACACACGTATGCACAGACGTATACATATATATAATTACATATATAAGTATGTATAAAACTCCGTGATAATAAAACATGCACACTATGCCACTGCTCAGTCATCTCACTATATCAGTTTGTCACTGTGCAACCAGTGGTAGGATGCGAGAGGGTACAATATGTGTAGCACAAGCATATTGTGTCGCGATCTTTATGTGCAGATATCTTTCGAAGAAGAAAAAAAGAAGTCCTATGGCGATAGATGAGTGGCGACGTGTACAGGTTTAGCGGGCTGGAAGTGCATAACTGCAAATCTGCACATAGACGACCAGTGATTTATCTAATATCGTCGACTAAATCGCAACTTCGGTGGATGATCTGGCGGCTGAGCAGCCTTTTCTAGGGATACACTGCCCACCCATGCATTTGGGAAGAGTCTAGAAATGGTGACCTAAAAATTGTCTACCCTTTTATTAGCTGGTCGACTTCCTGCGGTCGGCGGCTGCTCTATATTTGCAGGAGAAACAAAAAAAGTTGAAGAATAATAATACACAAGGAAAATCCAAATTTTATCAGGAGAGGAATAACCTAACTGTTGCTACGTGGAATGTGAGAACTTTGCTAGATGCCCTGGATAATGAAAGACCTGAGCGTAGGACAGCTATTGTTGCAAGAGAACTCACTAGGTACAGCATAGACATTGCGGCATTGTCTGAAACACGATTGAGTGCTGAAGGTCAATTGGTGGAAGTGGGCTCGGGATACACCTTTTTTTTTGGAAAGGAAAATCATCGGGGCTGAGACGAGAGGGTGGAATTGGCTTTTCAGTGCGTTCTGATTTGGTGAAGAGGATTGAACAACCAATCTGTGTAAGTGACAGAATTATGATCATGCGCTTCCCTCTTGCACCCAGAAGGTATATGACGATTTTATCTGTGTATGGTACAACCATGGGTCATGATCAAGCCACCATCACATTTTACCGAGATCTCAGTCGTACCATTTCCTCTATTCCTTTATCTGAGAAGATCTTACTCATGGGTGATTTAAAAGCAAGGGTTGGCAAGGATCATCACACCTGGGACTCACTCGGCCGTTTTGGTGTAGGTAGGGTCAACAGTAATGATCTGCATCTTATCCATCTATGCCCTCAGTTTGACCTTGCCATCTGTAACACTTTCTTCAGCCACAAAGAGGTCCATAGGTTTACCTGGACCCATCCTCGTTCAAAACAAGGTCACTTGATTGATTACATTATTTCCAGGAAGGCAGATTTGCGGGACGTATGTAGTGTGCGTGTTATGCGTGGAGCTGAATGCGGCACCGATCACTTTTTGGTACGCGGGAATTTGAAGGTCTGTATAAGGAGGAAGTGTAGGTTGGGTGGTGTTGGGATTCCCAGGCGGGTTGATGTGTTCAGGCTGGCTGATCCAAGTGTACGTGAAAAGCTTCGATCCGTAGTTAATTCTGCTGATTTGGATGGGTCATGGGCGCATTTTAAAAATACAGTCTATGAAATAAGTGTAGAAAATCTAAACATAAAGATTGGTTTGATGATAATGATTCTGAAATTACTCAACTCTTAAGTGCTAAAAATGAGTTGCACCATAAGATGTCTGCCTCTCATGAAGGTCGAGAGTCCCTCCGATAGTCACTTAAAGCAAACAAGGGTATTCACCAAAAGCGATTCCGCCAAATGAAGAATCAGTGGTGTGCTAAACTTGCCAACCAAATTCAGATGGCTTTTGATTGTAAAGACCTCAAACGCATGAACCATTTGCTTAAAAAACAGTTTTAGTCCTCAAACACTATTTACATCCCCCCTACTCTCAAGTGATGAAATTGCCCTTATAAAGGATCCTAACAAGCTTCTCCTTCGTTGCACCGAGCATAATTCTGATCTCTTTGACAACCCCTCTAATGTTGATGAGGACGTCATCAATGAATTTTTATCACAACAGAAGCTTATCCATGAAATGTCCGTGTTCCCATCTGAGAATGAAATTAGAGATGCAATCAAGGAAGAGAACATTAGGAAAGCTCCAGGGCTTTATGGTATTCCTGTAGAAGTCCTCTTACATGGGGGTGATAAACTTGTTCATGAAATTCTTCATCTTATTACTGATGTCTGGAGGGGTGTTCCCGTCCATCAGGATTGGGTTGATGCAATTCTTATATCACTGTACAAGAGAAAGGCGCCTAGGACTCACTGTTGAAGTTATCGTTGGATAAGTTTGTTGGAAGCAGTTGGCACAGTATTTTCCAGAGTTCTACTCAATAGATTGTTAAAGTATATTTGTCAATCCGTCATTCCAGAATGCCAAAGTGGCTTTCGTCCGGGCAGAAGAACCACGGATATGATCTTCTCTGCTTGGCAGTTGCAGGAGAAATGTACTGAACACTGCGTTCCGCTGTATCAGGTTTTTGTTGATTTGACTAAGATTTTTAATACGGTGAACAGAAGTGCCCTATGGATAATTCTGGGGAGGTTGGGATTCCCACCTCAATTTCTATGGTTACTCAGGGAGCTCCACACTAATATGAAGACTCGACTGAACTTCAACGGATGCCTGTCGGAACCCATATCGGTTGACAATGGTGTGAAGCAGGGTGCTATCCTAGCACCTACACTTTTTTCAATTTATTTTGCAACTATGTTATCATATGCCCTTAGGGAATGTTCTCTAGGTGTTTGTTTGCGTTTCAGAACCACGGATAGGGTATGTGATCTTCGTCGTTTTCATGCTTCTACAATGACCTTTCGGCATCTTGTCCGTGAATTGCTTTATGCGGATGACGCCGATCTCATGGCCCATGGTGAGAGGGACATGCAGGTTATCATGAATCTGTTTTCGGGGGCTTGTGGGTATTTGGGCTTACTATTAGTCTTAATAAGACAAAGGTCATGTTCACATCTCCATCCGGTAGTTTGTATGTGGAACCAAATATTTTTGTCAACGACCAGAGAGTTGCCGTGATTGACACATTTGTGTATTTGGGTAGTACTCTCGCCAGAGATGGAACCCTGGATGCTGAAGTCAACTATAGGACACAGCGTGCCACTAAGGCTTTTGGTGGCTTAGAAAAGCGAGTATGGTCTGACAGGGGTATAACTATTCATACAAAGATAAGTGTCTATAAATCTTGTATTTTACCATCGATGCTTTACGCTTCTGAGGCCTGGACAATTATGGTAGACACATAAAAGTCATGGAGAGAGTGCACCAAAAATTCCTCAGACACATTCTGGGCATCAGGTGGAGCACTTTTATATCTGATGTGGATGTTCTCATGCGGGCTGATGTACCTTGTATCGAGAAGTGTATTATACGCAGCCAGTGGGCTTGACATCTGACAAGGATGGACGACGATAGATTGCCAAAGCGCCTGTTCTATGGTGAAATTACACAAGGAAAGCGTCCACAACATAAACCGAGGAAATGCTTTAAGGATAACATCAAAGATAATATTAAAGCTCTTGGTATTGACGTGTTCAGTTGGGAAATTGCTTCCAATGATCGTAAAAAGTGGCGCTTATTAGTCTATCATGGTTGTGATAGTTTTGAGAAGAAAAAATATGAGCATTCAAAAATGAAGCGTAATATCCGGAAGAAAAATCTTTCAGATATATCAGGTCTGTCGGAGGATTTCATGCAGAACCACACCTGTGATTTATGCGGTAAAATGACTTTATCGGGAGCTGGCCTGGTTAGCCACAAGCGTTCACGTGGAGATCAATCTTTCTTGATGGGGTAAACTTGCAGGACACAGATGTTCTGTTTGAGTGGAGGCCTAAATCATCATATGAGCGTTCACAGTAGAGCAGCACCAGTTGTCATCCCTCAATATCAGTTTAAGTGTGACCTTTGCAACAGTATGTGTAAAAGCAGGGCTGGTCTGAAGAGCCACCTTCGTTCGCACAGAAAATAGGAATTGATGCATTCTTTCTCACATCTCCACATGAATGTATGTGTGTGTATAAGTGTATATATGTGTACATAATTATAATATAATATATATTTTATTTTCAAAAATACATGAAAATAATTGAGTAATCAACAATAAAGCAAGGGAACGATGGTCTTCTTCTGTCAAGAAGTGACAATCACCATATATATATATATATATATATATATATATATATATATATATTAATAAACTTGTATTCCTATCTGTTTGCTTGTTTGATCACAATGAGATTTCTATGTACAAAAGATATACGGTTTAAAAAATAATAATTTTTATACTAATAAACGAACATTTATTCACTTTCATTCCATCGTAATTTTTATATACACTATTCAGTTAAATGAAATCTACATTCAAAAGTAACACGATTTGCACACTAAATTTCAGAAAAAAACATTATTTTAGTTAGCACCATGTTATAAATTGATTGTTTTAATGAATTGTTTTGATTCATCTATTTAGAAATATTATAGTTGCGTTATTTAATTTAATATTTTTATATAAGCTGTGAGAATTATGTCCTGTTTAATTTTCATAGACAAATAAGCTTCCCCAAATAAACTATGTAGTCCATATTGTGTTAAGAAAACTAATATAACATAGGTAGGCATTAATGAGCTAAATTATCGCCAAATATAACTATAGAATAGAAACAATAAATAAATGTGTGATGCATTGCGAAAACACCAATATAAAATAAGGAAGAAGTTACATCACATTAGATAACAATCTATATCAACATATAAGTACAGTAATACTGTTGATTACTTTGCAACAACATGTCTAACATTACCATCGGAGAACATCTTTAGGTTCAAACTAGTCAGCTGACATAAACAAAGGAAGCAATGTTACCTATATACAATTAAATATTACAATAGAAAAATGCGAGCTTGGAAAGTAATATGGTTAAGCTTTTACATAGAAACGTAAAAGGCTAGTTTTTATAGCTGGGATATGAAAGGACAATATATTCTAGTAAAAATTAAAATAGATCTATTACTTCAAATATTGCAGCATTAAGAAGTGATTATATAAAATAAATCTTAATGCTGCAATATTTTAAATTATAACTTTATTATACTTTTCACTAGAATATATTGTCCTGTTCTTTTCTAGGTTTAACAACTAGTCCTTTACTTTTTCAGCTTAACCATATAACTTTTCATGCTAGCCTATTTCTATTGTAATCCATATATTTTTCGAGCTTATAATAAATTCATTTGTTCTTTGTTTAATTTCAGTCTTTTTGCCCCCATAAATATAATAACAATGTACAAAACTCATCAGCTCTCAATAAAATCCGAAAATTTTCTCCCTTTCAGGATGTCATTCTTTCTGTTTTACTTGTTAATCTCTTTTCGAGAAATCAGTGAAGTAGTAGCAAAAGTACTCGCCGAAGTTTCGTGGTTGCTATGGACACCGGTTATAAAAAGCATCGCTTACCTCCTTATATATTTTTAAGATTTTAAAACACCAGAAAATTTTTCTTAACTTTTGTTTTACTGGACGGAAATTGCATATCTTTTAAAAGATAGCGGAGAAAGTAATCTATATAGTGTAATAATCGGAAAATAGGTGAGCGGTAAAGTTTTAAAGCAGTTCTAAATGAGGAAAACTGCCACTTAACCATATATTCTTTGAATGATGAATTTAATATCATTATCTTTACATAAGCATTGATATTACATTCGCTATCTCTAAAAGAACAATGGCCTACCAAAGGGGTATGATACCATATACACATATATTTTCAGTTCAACCAATCTACACATTTCATGGTACGACACGATATTTGTAGTAATACTCAGTTGTTTTTTTTAAATCTCTGGAATGGGTGGAGTAGAACTCGGCGCCAATAATGCTCAACACTCTTTATAGGAGAGGTTTAGGTACTTTACTAGAAGTGTCTATGTTATGTGCTATTGACTGATGGAGATGGGGCTAAGTACTTTATAGTTATCACTTTATCCATAATAATATTTCACTTAAGCATAGTTGGTATTTGCTTGTACTTGTACTACCTCATCAACCAACGGATCATTTTTAGAATGACGAACATGCCTCTTAAAAGGCATGGGTTCATGCTTACTGAGTCAAGTTGGAATAGATGATCCAGTAGATGAACATCTAGTCAAACCAAACAATCTCTCATGTGGTGTAGCATTAGTAGCAGTACAATACAATGATCGAATTGAGTGCAAAATATAAGCTAGCACCAATTTCCATTATTGCATTAATAGATTTCGAGATTTTATAGTCAAATGTATCCCGGATTATCCGATTGTAGCGCTCTACCTTTCTATTTTATTCAGGATTGTAAGGTGTAGTTCTACTGAAAGATATACCCTTCCTGTGCATGGAGATTTGTAGATCCTGATGCACCATAAAAAGATAAACTGGTATTACAAATATAACAAAACGCTGAATAAGACACCTCATAATAGTTCCAAGAGGAATCCTTCGTCTTGATTTTATGACAATTTATTCAATTAAGAATGGAACAATTTATGCGACCGAAGCGATATACAACGGATCTAGAAAGCGATTCAGCCGAAAGGTGCTCGAGACATTGGCGGGAGATATATATTTCATCAGGGTTCTACATTCAGAAAGACCGGCATGTCCTATCAATAAGCGTGCGCACCTAACCAAATACCTGTCACACACAGTCAACGAAATTATCTCGGATTGCGTGGCCCACAAAGAAGCACTCGATGTACTGAATGCAACATACATAAAGCCCCAAAATGAGATATTTTTTCGACAACTACTTGCGACTCGCCGACAAGAATCAGACGAAACATTGGACCATTTCCTTAAGACACTGGGCAATGATTGCAACTTCTGCCCGATGATGACATTAAAATCCCAAGACGAACACATTTTGGATGCCTTTATTAACGGCTTACGTAATGCTCAGGTAAGTCAACGTCTTCATGAGAATAAAACCCTTATACTTAGAACAGCTTGCGAGCAAACCTATACCTGCGAATGTGCTATACAGCAGTCTAGTTCTCATTTGCAGCCAGACACAGTGGGTGCCGAGATAAATCCACCTGCTCGTACTGGCTCTCGTTCGGAAGCAAACGCATATATCCATCGGCAAACAATTTATATATTATCGAAAAGCAAAATGCTTTTCTCAAGGTTTTTCTGAAGAATGCAGTTTATTAAAGATTTCCCTTATTTTACAGAGGGGATTTTCTTTCGCGGATCCAGCTGCATTTACAATATTATTAGGAGAACACAAGTTTAATCTTGACAATCAGCTCTTCTACATCTACAGTGGTACTATTAATCTTTTTCTGAGCGTTGCCTATCTATTACTATTCCATAGTTTGTAATTCGACGAGTTTAAGCCGCAGGCGGCGGATATTTGTTCAGGCGAATAGTGTGCCACAAAGTTGTCAAGCTCCCACAATTACTCTACTAACATTGTCACAACAAAATGGAATCAATACAACTATCTAACGCAAGTGCATCAAGTTCGACAAAGCACATTTCGTTGCGGTACTTTGAAATCAATCAAAGCGCAGTCGCATTACGACGATGGAACAAATGGATAATTCTGGATTTAGATTTATTTTTAGTGCTTTTTTAAAGCCTGTAAGAAGGAAATATTAGTGCTCAGTATACCATCGGGCATATGACAACAACACCTTTAGCGTGAAATAATGGGTTCTTGGTATATACAGGGTATACAAATAAATATGAGGTTTTCGAAGCTCGTCGAAGGAGCTTACTTTTATATATCAGACTGGGAAGTAATTTCTATATATAGTTTTTAATGAATGTTACTTGTAGATGTTCAGTTGGGTTGGAATTACACATCCTTTATAGCAGAAATTAGATTGTCACATATAATTTTACCCAGATAAAATACTCGCTTTTAACAATAATGTTAAAAATCTTTCCAACCACTTAGTGTCATATACGATAACACGTCTTCGAGATTTCTACATTTAATTCTTCTGTCTGGCACTAATTTCATTCCCAACACTAACACATAGAACACGAAGAAACTGGTTTTATTTGTATTTAATATGAACATAATCCTATTTACATATCAATAATGTATTAACCAACGAAATCGAGATTAACTTTTTTATTATTAGGCATAAAATATCTGCACATAAGGTACGTGTATTTATAAACGAAGCATATATATAATTGTAATTTGCGTTGTTTTGTAGGGTTTGTTTTCTTATATTAACCATTTTATTACGTAATATCTATGACAAACCTCGAGTCTGTACTCAATCTGATGGCGATTATGCAGAAATATGAGAATGGCATCAGGTTGAGTACTAGTGCGAAAGATTATAACTGAAATCCGTCTAGGATTTGTACAACTCGGAAGCAGTAGAAACCATCAAAACAGCAACACACGCTAAGAGCATGACTGCCTATTCAAACATGTGCCACATCAATGATGTGATGAATATCCTATTTTCATATGTACGTAGCAAAAGAAAATCGTCGGAGACACCATCACTGATGTGATAATCTGTCAGAAAGCCACTCCCGTTTACGATAACATCGTGCGTTCTCAGTCGAAAGGATATAATAGGATTCGCAGCAATCACTATAAAGTTCAAGTTTTACGGTAATGATTTGAGAAATTACAGAGAGACTAATATTCAATTCGATGGTGGGAGATTAGGAAGTTGTCTGCTCGGACACAAACAATAGCTAAAGACTTCGTTAATAAATTAGATCGGTTTACTCTGCAAGAAGACTACATTTTACAATAAGTGTTAACTGTGATGAAACGCTGCATATTAGGAAAAAATCCTGTTATTCATATATTACGGTAGAATAGAAAAAGCTGCCTACGCATAAGTCTATGAGAGATTGAATTACTTTTGCTGACTCTTGCAATGCCAGTTTTGATTGTAAGTGTAAGCCTGTATTGATGTATCATTCAGAGAATCTGCGAGCATTTAAATCCCACAAAGTGCTAAATGATATGCCTCCAGTGATATGATGGGCTAATGCGAAAACCTGTGTAACGAGTGGATATTTAGGTATGATTGCTAAAATATATCTGAAATAAAACCATCATTTGAAATTTCTGCTGGTGTTGGAAAATACCTCTGCCCAACCTCCTATTCTCAGAGATGATATTCTCCTAAACTTATTTTCTTTTTAACGATTCTCTTTCTTCCGTCTAACTCCACACATGTCTTGCAGGCATTGGCTCAGCAAGTAATTTCTAATTTCAAAGAGGCTGTTTAGAAAACATTTCTTCCAGCGATGTTTAGAAGTAACTGACAACACCAAGCACATTCTTTTTGAATATTGGAAAAACCATTTAGATATTGTGATTTGCCCCAGGCTCATTAATCAAGTTGGTCAGAAGGTTTAAAGGCGTATCTTGTGGAAGAAACTGTGACATGATACCGTCTAAGCACTTTAAGTGATTTGAAGAAGGCTAATCAAAAGCGGCGAATATCATGAATGGGTTCTACAAACTGTCTTTGAGTAAGTGTTTCACTTTGAAAGGTCGATGTGGTTTTTCGTAAATAGAAAGGACATTGCTCAACTTCTTGAAGAACACAAACAGAAGCGTTCTACGATTGATCTGACATAGTCGAAGGCTATTAAACTGAGCATCGTTAAGGAACAGTTCTCTGTCGGTAAGGTACACGTAGAAACAAATACGACAGTCTTCATGTCATAAACTGGTAAAAATCATAGAAAACACCCAGGTAATTCTGTTGAACAGTTTAATGATATCTATCTGCGTTATTTCAAAACAAAATTAAAGGTAGTCAGCAAAAAAACTTACTTGAGCGTTTTCTCTCATAAGGGACATCAGTAAGCCAATGTGAGCGCAAAAGTAAATCGAAAAACCGTGTAGAAAAAGTGACATAAATTAGTAACAGACAGAAATAACAATTTTACGCGTTTTGTAACGTTCTGTTATTGCCTCACGCGAAAAGTTAGGTTTAATATTTTCGTCTTAAAAACATTAAAACATGCATTATGTTCTTATATTTACTTCGTTTACACGTATTAGCGATTAGGTTAGCTATTGTTTGGTCCTTAATTCATTTTAGTTCCACTCTAATTATACAATGTAATGAGAGTTTTTGTAGAGTTTTGAGCAGATTATAAGATTTACGTGTAAAATGGGCTTCCAGGAAAGTTTCAATATATATATATATATATATATACATATATATATATACATATATATGTATCCATATATATATACACACACACATATATGGTGTACGACTGGTGTATTTCAGGGAAAAATACTCAAACAAATTAAATGCAGTAAAATTTCATAAGATACTAACTTGATAAAATATATTGAAGACTTAGCATTATTCTAACTTTTGGCTAAAGAATTCACGATTGCAAAAAGACATAAAACTGAATAAGTGTGAAAAAAGTAATGTAAACTTGAATCGTTAAGCACCAGACAAGATCATGTTTCTGTATTAAAAAAATAATATGCATTATACATACTGCGATATTAGGATTTGATTATTTATTATAAAATTAACACTTTGAAAACATGTCCATCACAATTATATAAACAAAATAAATAATTATAATATTATGAATAGGTTCCACAAACTGTCCTTGAGGAAGGTTTTTCGTAAATAAAAAGGACATTGCTGAACTTCTTGAAGAACACAAACAGAAGCGTTGAATTTCTCGAATCATTACTATATTTCTTGTTTTACAAGCATTTGTTTTTATGTATATTTCTACTGTACAAGTATAAACACTTAATCTCTAACTTATCACCAATAGATTATTAGTTTTACATGAAATATATTTTTATATTATTACTAACTGTTGATTTACGTAAGAATTTTTGTTTTAACCATGATATTAGATATCCGCATCGAGATATTGCAAATAAACACAGATTTTTATATACAATTATTACAGATCTCATTATTCAGAACGAAATCCTGCACAAAAAGCTGATATGATAGAACAAAATATTATAGGATAATGGAAAAACTTTTTGAAATAAACATATGAGAGTAATCTTGTAGAAAGCATACACAATTTGGCAATAAGCCCGTAAGTTACTCAGAACGCTAGCTAAAAAGGAACTTTAAGAACTTCTATAAAGTAAAAACGACGAAAATAATTACTGTGTATGATATATTAACCGTGATGCTTTATTTATCTTTGTAAAAATGAATGAATTAGAACGACAACTTACAAGCTTTGAAATTGCCTAGACGGAGAAACTAAATTACGAAAATACAGTACAGGGAAAATGCACGGAAGTTGATTATATCGTCCAAGCAGTAACTATATACATGCTATAGAGAATACTGAAGTTGACAATTTTAAAAAAAGTATAGCTTACATGATTTTTTTTATGAAACAGACTAACGAAGTCCTTCACTAGAATAACTAAAAAAAAAGGCATTTTGAATGATATTAACATTAAAGACAGAAGAAGAGTTAAGTATAAATGGCATTAGAAGATGTACCCGGAATTGCCTGGAATTAAACTGCATTAAATTCAATTGCAGTGAAGATGGAAGAC
Organism: Euprymna scolopes; assembly: GCF_053919585.1. Classification (NCBI taxonomy): domain Eukaryota; kingdom Metazoa; phylum Mollusca; class Cephalopoda; order Sepiida; family Sepiolidae; genus Euprymna; species Euprymna scolopes. Next base: position 32,101,599 of record NC_136497.1, read on the forward strand.
TTTGCCAGTGGGTTGTACAATTGAAGGTTATTTTCAACTGCAAATGTTAATATTAAGTATTTATTTCAGTTTTGGATTTATGTTTGATTTGTTTTATTTAATAATAGATTTTCTAGCCCACAGATGTCCTGATATCTACCAAATTTACAGTAGAAATAGATTCGATTATTCTGTTTATTTTCAGTTAGTGAGAGGGGGATATATTTCTATAATACCCCTTAAATATGTCAGCTGGACTTTAATTAAGTACACTAATTAATATTATTTTTTATTTTTAATTTTAATGCATAGTTGGCAATGCATTGTGGATGCTTCATCGCCAGATCCAGTTACTCTCGCTTCTTTTAATTTGTCCTCATTTTAATGAGTGATTTTGTTTTTGACAAACGGAGAAGAAATAGCTGTATTCTAGATTGGCAGTATTTTTCTTGAATAGTCGATAGAGTTATTGAACATTTTTGTCTCTGTGTCTATCCTTGTGGGCATGTCTCTAATAAGGGTGCTGAGAGTAAACGTTTTATCTGGGCTGACGTTCTCCGCCTAATAGTCAGGGACGCGAACCTTGTATTAACCACTAAGAAGGCTGTACTATCAGCGGCTGCAAACTACTGGGGCTGCTAAATTACCATTTGGTGAATGGATTCTGGACGAAGCTGTAGCTTCTGGTGGGGCTTCTCGATGTCATATTAGTGGGTAATTGTTACGGCTTTATCTTATCATGTGCTGCAAAAATATTTTATTTCTCCATTTCTTTTTCTCTCTTACTTTCCCTCTCTGCCCTGCTCTAAGCAAGTCTGTCGACCTATTCTACAAATCCCAAAACACAATCTGAAATTTTATAGAAAAATACACGATTAAACTCGGATCTCCAATATCCAACGTAGACCCCCACTTCAATCTCTCCTTCTCCAACATCAGGGATCTACGTTCCAACATTCCAGAGGTTGAAAACTGGTTACAGAATAGTAAACCAAACCTATTACTCTTTACCGAAACTGTCATTTGACCAACTACTTCCCTAGATGAGTTCCTAGTTAAAGGATACTCTAACTTTACTTTCAAATCTGACCCCCAAGATCACCATGAGCATGAAATATGTGCCTACATTAAATATCACTTTCTATGTGGTAGGGGCATCTCCAGAGAAGATTCTAAATTTCCCTATATTTGTTTCCCAGTTGCATTTGCTCACACTACTGCATTTATATTTGCTGTCTACCGCCCCACAACAGCGGAGTTAGTAACTTTAAAAGCATATCTGAGAAAATTGATCACATCTTGTCTGCTCATCCTTTGGCTTACCATCACGTTTTGGAGACTTCAATGTTTACAATGTGGAATGGTTTACCCACTCAAACAAGACACATGATGAGCGGAGGTTCTGTCACGATTTCTCTATTGCTTAAAACAATACTCAGATTGTCCATGAACCCACACCTGTGTCCGATGCTGACGGTAAGTATTCAAGTTTCCTAGACCTTTTTTCTCACAACTTGCTATAAACTATGCCCATCTTCCGTTCTGTCTCCACTGGGATCTTCTGACGACTGATGTGAATCAGTTAAGATAAAAACATACGTCTCCATCGTACTGCATATCGATACACTATGGCTGACTGGGACAGCTTCCGTTCAGTTATATCAGATCTATCTCTGCGTTCCATATTTAAAAGGGATGTGTTAGCTGTTGTATCTGATCTGACAGAATGGTTAATTGTAATTATAGACCGATTCATACCCTCTAAAAATTTCATCAAAAAGATAACATCCAACGGTAGTTCTCTCCAGAATGTGCTGCTGCCATTGCGCAAAGAAATAACTTTTTCCGTTTCTTCCAGCGTAATGGATGTAGTGAGACTAAACCGCTTTCCAGACTGCCAGAAACCTCTGTAAAAGAGTAACTAAAAATGCAAGAGAGTTGTACGCTCATTCAGTCAAATACTAAGTAGCTGAGCTGCATATGTCTTCCGGCCAGTTTTGGCAAATAAAAAAAACAGTATCCTGACCAGAAGCGAGTGCTCTATCCCAAATATAATCAATGGACCTGGGGTAATCTCGTCAGCATCAGGCAAAGCCAAACTCTTTGCCCAGAATTTGCTGTTAATTTTATCCAGTTCTACCAAGTCCTCTGTAATTCTCTCTCCTCTGATATTAAGCATGTGGTATAACGGGGAAAGAAATGGCTGGTTACTTTTAATTCATCTAAAACCAAGCTTATGTATTTACATCATCAACGTTCTGATCCCCATCTGGCATCAATTAAAATGAATGGCTCTCATCTTGAGAAGGCTCCATGTTTTGACAAGCTCCTGGGCTTGACAGTTACTCCTGATCTAAAATGGAACACTTACATAAAATCGGTTGCCAAGGTCGCTGGGAAAATGGTGGCATCCTTCTATCGATCCAGTAGATATCTGATGCAATTCCGTACCTTATATAAGAGCCAGGACCATCCAAGGATGGAGTACTGTTGCCACATCTAGCCAAGAGCTGCTATAAGAACTTATCATGCCTTGACAGAGTTCAAAACAGACTTCGTAGCCTAGTGAGGGAATCCCTTTTCTATTCCCTGCAATCTCTTCCTCACAGAAGAGACGTTGGGAGCCTGTCTCTGCTTTATGGTTATTTTTATGGCAAGTGCTTGTCTGAGCTCCAATCTATTGTCTCCTTCGCCAAACTTTCACGAGAAGCACTCTTCTAGCTGTAAACACTATCAATAATTTCTCCCCACTCTTTTTCTGTGTCTAAACATAATAATAGTTTCCATGAACAAAGTTTGTTTCTTAGAACTACACACCTGTGCTCTTCCTTTTGTCTGCTTTCTAGTCGACTATAATATGGTCGTCTTCACGTCCAAACTAAACAAGTTCTTTAAGTAATCCAACTTACCAAATTTCCACTACTAACACTTATTAAAACATTGTCCCTTTGACCGCTGTACGCTTATTAGCCGTCATCCTGGAGTGGCCTCCGCGGCTTTGTAAAAAAAAAAAAAAAAGGTACGTTAAATTCTTAAAAAAGTTTTAAAAACTTAAAGAATCTGAGACTTGTGCATGCGAGCATTGTTTTTTTTTCTAAGCCAGTTCACTTCTTGTAAGTAAAAAGAAATACTCGAGCTAAAATCGCTACCAAAACCTAAAGACAATGATGTAAGCCCAATAACGATTAGACCAGCTTGAAATCTTCTGTAAAGAGTGTTTTCAAACGTGCGTATTCTTTACAGATGAAAACTGTGAACGATACGCACACGCGAATCCGTAAAATAGTTAACAAGCGAATAATTATTTTTTTCAATTCTGACCAATTAGCAGCCCATTTTCCGGGTAAAAAAATGATTAAAAGTGTCCACTTGTCTGAGTACACTATATACTTAATTTCAAGTCTGTAGATCAAAAATAATTTGGATATAAGCTGCGAGTTGCTCTTACATACCCACATACACTTTTGTAGATATATAGATGTAGCAGTTAATAACAATACACTTGTAATGCAAGTGGAAAACAATATATAACAGTAAACGATATAACAGATATATGCGTAAAGTAAATTTAAAAAATAATATTTTAAAATGTCACAAGTGAGAAGAAACCCCTCTAAGATTCGATGATGTAATTATTTCTATCGCACAGATTATACACTACTATGCTTATATAAACTAGAAGCTCAAACGTAAGAATAACCCCATCCCCGTAAAAAGAACCCGACTCAAACAAAATCGGATGTTCAAGGTAATCACATAGTAATAGCATGGAGCTTACAATTTACGAATATACCAGAAGACTTTCTGTAAGATTCCAGGAATTGATACACTATGTCTCAAGTTGAAAAGTGGTGGCATTTACAAAACTAATTCCACGTTAAGGATTATCATATTACTAAAACTACGTTCACCATTTTAATCTGAATCAAATACTTTGATTGAAGAAGTTACAGCAAGCAGTCTACTTTCTTATCATTTTCTTCTAACTGGGATTAAAGCTCCCAATAAAAGACAAGCGTTTACCTGCTATATTATACAATCCAACTGAGATATTTTTAAAGATTCTAACCGTCCTTTAAAGGACAATTGTTAGTATCTCTCTTGCGGGTATTTTTCACAAGTAGTTGTTTAGACATATGTTTTTCATGAGTCGGCTGCTATTTTAATTACTTGAATAATGAGGCTATTCTTAAAATTTTTAATTGTTAATTTTTTTTATAAGGCCTTAGTAATCGAGAAATGTAGCGTATTTATTCTGAAAGCAAGATCATACTAAACTATATGTAAAATAATTACTACTTATCAGAGATGATAGTTGAATAAAATCGTGAAGACGAAACTCATAGGACAGTACGGCGTGTGTAGTTTTACTTCGGTATAAACCGATGAAAACTGTAAGGAGTTCACCGGTAAGTAAGTGCAGTTCTAGGCGGTTCTAATTTCGGAACAACCAAGAAAGTTCAGCAGCTTTGCCCTCATCGTCTATACGAATGCCAGGGTTTTATGTGCCATTCTGGCTATTCCTTTTCCACAAGTAGTCCGAAAAGTAATACAAAGGAAAACAAAGGGATGTAGTGCACGCTTCACGCTGTGTGTCTTTCAGATCCGCGGGAGACAGCTTGTTTCTGGTGCTGGAGTAGATATCCTTTTAGCTCGCTGTCTCCTGAAAGAAAATAATTCAAGTGTACTGTGCGGCCTTATATCTCAGTTATAAACTCCTTAGATAATAAATGAAATCTCCAGTTGTCAGTTTCTTGTTTTTTTCACAAATTATATTATCAAATAAAGCTTCGAACTACGATGTTTAGTATTATACAGTGGAATTTAATTCCCAATATATTTTTAACAGTTGAATTAAAATTATAACAGTAGCTTTAAAACAGAAAAAATCTATCTACGACAGACAGTTTTGTTTTTTTCTTTCTCCCCCCTCTCTCTCTCTCGCTCTCTCTCTCTCTCTCTCTCTCTCTTTCTTTCTCTCTTAGAATGCCCGTTGCTTTGTGGTCAGTAAGAGTAGGGTTAGCAGTCGGTGTGGAGAGTTAGTTCAGATCTGGAAAAATTAGCTCGCACCGGGTGATAGTGTGGCTCTGTCGAACCAGGGCGTTTTTGCCCACCAATCAGTAATCATTACGTAATAATCCTTTTCTTCATCATACAATTTTCTAACGACAAAATTCTCTTGTCGAGAAATTCTGGTCCTTTAACCTAAAGGTCATTCCCAGCTTGCAGTGAACCCAAAGCAATAAATCACAACCATTCCATTAGCGAAACAATATTAGTCTCAAATTATTATTATCAATCTCAAATCTGGTCTGGTCAAATCTGGTCAGCTGAAGCTCTTTTCTTTGTTTTGGTTTGAGTCATTGACCGGGCAAAATGAATCAGTAAACACAACTGGGATTGTTTACATAATAAAAGTACAAGATCAGTTCTATTACAATCGTTATTATTGTAAAATTATACAACCGAAAGTGGAAGGGTCATATATGCCCCCTAAGCTCACCCAGCATTCACAGAAAATAAGGCGAGTCTAATCATAACCACAGAGAGAAGAATGCCTGTTAACAGAAAATGTCTGCAAGTATGTGAGATTTATCACACTGACCATCTGTTTAGACTATATGAGAGGTTTTTGAAAAAGAGAATTAAAACATGTTAAAAAAAAACGTTTATTTATAATGAAACTGAACTTTATTGAATAGAAAAATTAAATATTATCTCTGTAAAATTACGTAATTTTAAACCAATATACAATCAAATACTAATAAAACTGAATTCTGAACTTAGAATAAAACAATTAAAAGAACATATTAAACACAAACGATGAATAATTCAAAAAGTGAAAACAAAAAAAAACGATAAAAATTGATGAATGTAAGCAATGGATAAAATACAGAAAATTAAATGAAACAAATTAAATTAAACACATTATTTACATACAAACAGACAATAACAGCTAGAAATATTTTGTATTGAATTCAGAAAAGGAACACATGGATAATTATGTTGAATGTTATCTTTTGGAATTTGGGGGATGAGGATTGATCTCATTTGGCGCGTTTCTTTTACAACGTTTCCACCGTATAAGCTTCTGACATTCATCAGGTGTATTTTGTCAAACTCGAGAATCTGTTGTTGATGAAGGTTGGAGGTTACATCAGCCAAATCGTTGTGAGATAAGCATGCAAGCTGAGTACAATAGACACAATGCTACAAATAGTACAATTAAGTCGAATGTTTGAACTTTTTTTCTAATTAATTTATTCTTATTAATTCAATCATTTTCCTTAATTCTATCATATTTTAAAATAGAATTTGAAGAATTCTAGAGCATCATTCTTTCTATTTTGCAATATTGTGACCATCACGTGAGTAAACATGGAAAACAGATTAGCATTTGCCAAAAAATTCTATGTTATGTTCATCGCTAATTGTCTTTGCTTTGTGGAATGGAAAAAAGAAATAATTTTTACCAGTTTATTAGTAACTATATAATTATATAAAATAATATTTGTTGTTATATCATGAGGATATAGAAGAGAACCTTTATCAATACCCTGAAAGTTTCTGTTTATTCTGCGTATATTTTCTGCAGCATCTCTTTGAGATGTATATATATATATATATATATATATATATATATATATAGAGAGAGAGAGAGAGAGAGAGAGGGAGAGAGAGAGAGTGAACCAAAAAAACAAAAGATAAATGGAGGCCATCTAGAACATATGCTGTAGAACGGAGGAGAAAAAAGGGCAAATACCCTAGTGTTTTGATGTAATGTTTTGAATATAATAAATTAGCTATGACCAAAGTTTCAGTTCGGAGAAAGACACTAAGAAACGGGGCCTAATTAGAGTTGGGGTCCGGTTTTTTTTGGTACACCCTGGGTGTATATATATATATATATATATATATATATATATATATATATATATATATATATATATATATATATGTGTGTGTGTGTGTATGTGTGTGTGTGCGTGCGTGTATGTGCGAGTGTGTGCGTGTGTTTGTGCATGTGTGTGTGGAGATCTGAGGTTGTCTTGGATTAAATACGCATCAGCTAAATATTTCATACTCAGACACTTTTATTATAATCGAAATCGTTGAAATCGCCCATTTCTCAACCAACTTGGCTTGTTGCCTGATCTAGTTTGGGGACCTATTGCGATACACTGGAAGGATGATTAATATGCTTCCGTTCAGTGAATATAATACACAATACAATGTAATCTACATCGCACTTCAGAGAAGCTATTGTTAATTTAATAAAATTATCTTTATATTTAATGGTGTGAATTTAAGTTTTAAATGCAAAAGTCACGTAGCATAGCAATATTTATTTTGAAGACATTATTGTCATATCAACGAACCTACCGTTGAGTTTATATATCTGGATGTTCTGCCTGTGCAGTAATAAAACATCTCAAATGCACTCGCCATGCAAGGCTGTGTAAAGTGTTAACTTTGGTCAAAATCGTCAGTTCCTACTTTCATCGGATTTTTTTTCAATTATCGATTATCGCTTCTTATCGAAGATATTTAGATAAAAATATACCTAAAAACATTAGTAAATACATAAAGTACATTCGGATGAAATTTTATAAAAATCGGCAAAGCTGTTTTTGAGGAAAGCATTCACACACAAATTCTTTTTATATAGTCATACATACACACACATATATACATACATGTATATGTTTATATACTTATGTATTCGTATATTCACATGTATAAATATATATGCATGTGTATTTAGTTGTGTATGTACATATAGATATGCATATATATATATGGTGCATGTACGTGAATATTTACATACATATACCTTTATATATATATATATATATATATACATATAATCATGGTATCATATATTCTGCCATTTTTATAATTGAATTACTTATTTCCTATAGATCGATTTGAACTAATTTATATTCATTCATGCACGTTTATTCTCTGATATTCAATTACCTGTTTTCTAAACTTAATCTGCAGAGAAAAATTCTAATGAATCTATTTTCGGTAAATGCTGATGGGTATAGAATCGTTTGTATAAAATATCTAATAATATCGGGTTCATTTTAGTAAGCTGCCTCGTCGGAAGGTGAATAAACAGCTTGACAGAAAACGGAACGAATATGCGGTAAGATATAAAAAGCGATGTTAGATGAGAAATATTGTTATATACATATGGGAACGAGGTATGGTGGAAAGAGTTGTCATAAAGGTGATGTCATTCGTGTTGAAGAGTATTTCAAAAAAGATGGTTCGTCGATTTGTAATATAGGGATGGAAAAAAAAGATGTGGAGTTTTCAAGCAAATAAAAATGATGAAGGGAATTGTGAATTTGAGAACATAATGTTCGTAGTGTTCATAAAACAATCGTGAGGTTGGTGGAAGGGAATTGATAATTTTATTCAGAAGTGCGAGACACGTCCGGGAGATTGACGAGAGAGAGAGAGAGAGAGAGAGAGAGAGAGAGAGAGAGAGAGAGAGGGGGAGAGGGAAAGAGAGAGAGAGAAAGTAACAGTTATATTAATAAGCATATAAGAAAGGAAGCTGATAGAAGGGGGAAGTAGGAAAATACGAAACATCGTACATTTTGATATCAAGAAAAAGGCCTTGAAAGATAATATATATATATATATGTATATATATATATATATATATATATATATATATATATATATATATATATATATCGCAATTATGAAGGGAAGAATTTTATATTTAATGATTAAAAACCGGAGAGGAAGAAAAAAAATGGGGAGTCAGCTTGACGGTTCTGCCCTTACTTTCTCAAAGCGGTTTCGAGGGCTATGAAAAACGGTAAACGAAGTTATATACAATTTAAAAAAAAAAATTAAATCACGTTGCGTTACGTCATGTGTTGGAAAAAATGAAAGAAAAATGGGGGAAAACGATTAAAATAAAGCAACGTTATGCACTCAAAGATCCTAGAGACTAATCACGTTCAAACTGATGATGCATTCCTTCTGTTTACAGAGAGAAGTCCTTCTTGGCCGAACGAGAACAGTCTCAAAGATCTTTGTGTGGAATAATGAGTGAGCACGATTCACGATTAAATTTTAATTTATTTTAATCGCTTTCCTCTATTATTTCCTTTTCTTCTCACACATAACGTAAAGCAACGTGTTTATTTTTAGTATTAATTATCCATGATTTCGAGTCCCTCTTTTTAAAGCACTCGATACAACTTTGAGAAAGCGAGGGCAAAACCGGTCAGCTGACTCCCCATATGTTGCTTCTTCTTCGGTTCACTCTGTTTACTTTATTTTAAACGTTTTTAATCTTGAATTATAAAAGCTTCCCCATGTTTGCGATATATAAATTCTGTACTCCTCAAGGAAATATGAAATCTCTCTCTCTCTCCCTCTCTCTCTCTCTCTCTCTCTCTCTCTCTCTCTCTATATATATATATATATATATATAGAAAAAATAAATAAAAAGGAACAAACCGTATTATGTGTTCATCAACGTTTCGTCTTTATTTCGCGACTTTCTCTGGATGAATGAGATTAAGAAACCAAAAAATATACCAGTACAAAATATTTGAAAATGTTTCACGTGCAGTGTGACGCAGTTCTATTTCAGAGAAACGGAAAATTTATGTTGGAAATTCAAAATATATGTATATATATGTGTGTCTAAATTTCATTATATACATATATATATATATATATATATATATATATATATATATACTCAGAGGTGTATGTGTGTGTGCTTATGTATACTCATACCTACACAAAACACACAAAAGATACTTGCACAGACACACACACATTGAAGACGCTAGTTACCATACGTTTAAATAAATCAACACAAAATCGACATAAAAGCGATACAATAAAACGTAAAGTAATTTAAGACCGCGTGGCTTAAGGGTTAACGCACTCGTACATTGTACACATGCTCTAAGTTTCGAATCTTATAACAATCACGCTACGTGGACGAGATGTGTTACCTCAAAACACGTGTTCGTAGACTATTTTTTATAAGTAAAAATAAAAAAAAAATAAAGCACATATGTTTGTTTATTTCAAGAGATATGAGCGATCTCCAAGGGAAAAATATTTTCCTACATCTCCAAAGTCCGAGGCGCTAATAACCGTATTTTCGTTTTAAAAATCGACGCACTCACATATATACACAGACACACATACACAAAGACACACACAGACACCTCTAAAACACACCCACACCCATATATATATATATATATATATATATCATTCACAATATATATATATATCATTCTATATATATATATATATATATATATATATATATATATATATATATATATATAAAGTAAGTTATAAAATATATATGTCAATTAAGCTACACAGGATATTCCGCGTTTCATCCATGCTAGGATGCATCAGGCTTATACGAGTAGTTGTGCTTGTCCCACGTTTTTATATACGCACATTCTATTGGGTTTTTAGTATAGCCAATCTGCTTTTTAGTTTCCACCGCACTCTTCCTTATCAGCTAATGAGCAGGCACTTACAGGAAAAAGGCCCGGTTGACCTCCGGTTCACCCTTTCCTTTGCGTGTGCTATTTTAACGGAGAGTGTAGATATCTAGTGTTCTGACCTTTTTTTAATATATATATATATATATATATATATATATATATATATATATATATATATATACATATATATATATATTAAGTTTGTTTTTGAAATGTCGTTACTTTCAATGTATACCGTTTTCGTTTAACGGGTCTAGATTTCTATGTTAAACCCATTCACCGTTAATTTTGAGTTAAGTTCAGTGTGTCTATTTAATAGGAGCAGCGCATATATAGTGCAAAATTTTGTTGAAAATTCAAAGACTAACGTTTTCTTTTTAATAACCTTCGTTTATTTCCAGGAAATAAACGAAGGTTATAAAAGAGAATATTATTATAGTATCGATACATTTTTATACAAGCATTATAAGCTACATACATGCGTACATGTTTCACACACACAAAAACAAAAAAAAAACAAAAGCGGAAACCGTATTTTATAATCATTAAAATATTAAAAAAATGTAAATTACAAATAACAATAAATGAGACAAATATCGAAAAATTAGCTAAAAACTTTAATATCTTCACCTTTAACTGGGCACTTTTCTACAGGGGGGGGCGCTTCTTTCGATGATATTTTTGAAAGCCATCCTCTCCTTTCGATGGTCCAGCCTTAATTTTAACATAAGTCACTTCCGGTTTGGCGGTGGTCGTAACAGTAAAGACGTCAGGTTTTTCCGTACCTTTCCCCCTTCGCGGTACGGGTTCGAGCCTGCCTTCCTACTACCACTTCTTTTTGGCTCAACATACACCTCCAAACACCCGGTTAACACCGGGCTGAAATGCTAGTATATCTATAAAAGTGATAATATCTGCCTGTGTGTCTCTCTCTCTCTCTGTGTCTGTCAAGTCACATTTCCTTACGCAATAAGTCTGTTAATTTTAAGTGTACAAACTCGAAATTTGATATACAGGGTACTGAGATTTGGGAAAATATTCTTAGTCCGTGTTCGACCAGAAATTTCGCTGTTAAGGGGGCAACGTTCAACAATTTGATCTTTGAAAACTCTACAAAACTCCTCCGCCAATTTTAGGTATAAATACTTTAAATTTTAGATATAGGTTCCTTGGACATGGATCTTTATTAATAACTGAATTTGAGTCCAAAAGAGTAAATTTTAAGGCGTCATAATAGGGGTCAATATTTTAAAAAAATATGACCATTGCAGTCTCTTCCAAATTACTAAGACAATTTCTGGTCTAAATATTTGAAATTTATATAAAGGGTAGTCAGAGATTGGGCAGCATTATATTTGGTTTGGATCGAAAATTTGAGCTACCAATATATAAATGTGTGTATATATGTTAGCATGTCAGGGTAAAACTTTCGACAGAGGCGACAATTTTTCACAAGATCAGTATCGTTTCGGAGTTGAACCCTTCAGACGCAAATACCGAAAAATTGGTTAAAAACATTAATTTCTTCACCCTTAATTGGACACTTTTCAACAGGGATGGGTTGCTTTTTTCGCCGATATTTTCGAAAGACATCCCCTCTTTTCGATTGTCTAGCCTTAATTTTAACCTACGTCACTTCCGGTTTGTCGGTGCTCGTAACAACAAAGAAGTCACGTTTTTCCGTTCTTTTCCTCCTTCGCGGTACAGGTTCGAGCCTGCCTTTCTACTACCACGTTTTTTCTCAACACACACCTCCAAACACTCGGGCAACGCCGTGCACCCATGCTAGTAAAATAAAGATTGAAATTAATACTAAATACTTAATTATTATTGAGCGGAAGAAACAAGCTTTGTAACATATCAAGAATTAATTTTATACACAATACGGTTTTAATTCAATATAAATGTTCCTGGAGTGAACAATTAAAAAATCAAAGTTAATTTGATGAGAGAAAAAAAAAAACTTCTGAAAATGTAGAATGCAAATGTAATGCAATTTCCGAAAGTGTCCCTTGCGCATGGTTTTGATAAAAGTGCCTTTCCACGTTGTTGATGCCAATTGTTATTCGAAAATGTATGGTAAATTGGAGAAACTTAGTAGATAAAACTTCAACAATTGAATTCAATGTAATTACTTTTAATCGAATTTTTACTATCTACATGTAGTAATTGTTTGTTTCCCTCCTAAATAATAATGAAAATAAATCAGTCGTATGTAAACTGGTGTAAACTGTATGTTTAGTGACTAGAGTTTTTCTTTAATCTCGGGGTTGTGCAGAATTCTCAATAATTATAACTATTAACGAACACTCCATCCTTATGGGCTATTTTAGAGTGTATATCAGTGTAAGGTGGGAAGCGTATACGAATAATTTGAAAAATAAAGCATAACCATTTTATTAATTAAGAATATATCGATTACATGTAAATAATTAGTAAAACCGCAAATCATAATTTATATTTGGACGCCCACAATGTATTTTAACTAAATAAATATCAATATTAGTCAAATCGAAATATTAAAACTAAAAACAACAAACTTTTACTTATAAAAGTCACTTTCGGTGTGTCTGAGTTCGTACCCTATGGACTCTAAAATTGGTTGCTTGATTTTTCTTTGAAGTTTCATACAAATGTAATTGATGTATTTGGAAGTATTATTTAATAGGTTATACATCATAATGCCTATGATAGACATTGAAAATCAATAATAAAAAATAGTCGATTATGTTAGTGGTGGTACGATGTTGATCAATGTTCGTGTCCTTATGTACAACCTAACATTACAAGTGCATTTAAGAAGTTTTATCATCGCACAAGCAGAATGCCCCAGTTTATAAAATCAACAAAAGGTGCTTAGATAACGTTTTGATTAACAATGCTATCGTATCTAGCACATCTAAGACTAATTAATTTTACCAGAAGCTGAGACGTTTTCAACGTAAGCTATCGGCCAACATTAGCACTTGCTGCATTCGAAATAAGTGCATAACACTTATTATTATTTAGAGCACAACTGAACCATTATACATAACTTTTGCATTTTACACTTTAATTGAAGCAATTAAAAATAAAAAAAAAAATCTCGAAATAAAATCAACAGCAGGTGTTCTACAGTGCCACCGAGATACAATATTCGATGAAAATAACAGTGTTGGAAGCGGCTGCTGCCAGGAAGGTAGATCCTTTCTATCGTGCTAGATATATACGCTTGAAAGTATCCTACACATATACAAGATCACCATTCGCCCAAGTATGGAGTTTTCACGTTTGGCTTGGTGTATCTGCTACTAGTCTCTCACTCCTAGAAGGGTTAAAAAAAGAGTCGCTAATGTAATAGGTCCCGGTCCGCTAGGCTTAAGCCGCTCTCATTGAGTAAATGTTGCATCCATCTGCTCTTTTATAAGTATTTTAATGGTAGGTGCTTAGAACTATAAGTTCTTGTACATTTTCGACGTCAATACTCCCGACAAATCCAACAAGCAGCAAAATAACATGCCTAGAGATCCCAAAATGCAAGAAAGCCTTCTACTTTCACAGTTTCCTCCCTAAGAACTGCAAGACTTTGGAATTCACTTTCGGGTTTCTGTTTCTCTGACTGTACTGACATGCAGAAGTTCAAGTGTAAAGTAAAGAGACATTGCTACTCAAAACTCGACATAGTATCCCTGCAATTATGTTCAAGACAGTAACCTCGCGACATTAATGTCGTACCGTTCCTTGTTTGGGGTAAAAATTCTATATAGAAAATCGACCATCTCAATGAATTCCGGGCGACATCCGGTCTTCCTGCTAGATATGGTTAAAAGAAGAAAAATATATGATTCAAAGTTCTTTGTGCTTTAAAATAGCCTGCTTCCTCACAGGGCCAAGCTATTAAGTCAATAATTAAAATGTTTAGAATCATTTTTTTTCAACATTAAAAATAAAGTTATATAATAATTATTTTAGCCATAATATGCCCCTAAACGTTCAGAATATTAAAACTGATATATATATATATATATATATATATATATATATATATATATAGTTATAGTTATAGTTGCCTAGAAAACGTACGAGCGTGCTTAATAACGGGTTCTTTGTCGGCTGCACTGTGTGGTGAACTGCCAAATCACGATTGTTCTTTTCTCTTACGACTGTCTAGCACTTTAAGAGAATTTGGGTTTGGTCAATTGCAATTGCTATACGTCCTCGATATTCTAGCAAGCTGAAACCATTGCATGTGCCGATGACTCCACGTCTTTACGTATTCTGAGACCGGATAACATGTTTTGCTTAACATAACAAGAAAGATGTAGACTTCCGTAGTAAAGATATAAAATATAAATTACAAATCCAGTAAATTTTAAAACTCCATCAGAAGATTTCGTGCTTTGCTATATCTTTTTTATGTAGTACATTGTGTGATTTGATGTTTTATAAACTGCGCAATTGCCAATGAACATAACAATAAATGCATTCATACGTAGCGCGCAATGTAAAACGAACACCTGTCTAATTATTCTAAAATATTTCTCTCACGTTGTTTTGAGTAGATCGAAAAGTACATAATAGTGTGAGGTATGCACTTTTATTCTCATGCTGAAATTACTAATAATATAATTATATATATATATATATATATATATTTCACATGGTAATAATAATAATAATAATAATAATAATAATAATAATAATAATAATAATAATAATAATAATAGCAGATGAAATATGTCAACAAATATCACGGGACGGAATGTAAGCAAGTTAATTATGTCTAAAACCACATTTGAAGAAGCGCCCGATTAGAATACGAACAAACCATTGACCCTGGCATTTTTCATAAACTTTATATTGTTATATACTCTACTATAACTTGCGTATAGACATGTTAAAATATAGAAACGTTTGTGACAGATTTCAAAATTGGTAACTAGTTAATGAGATTTTTGAGGGTGGCGGAGGAAATACAAGAATAGATGTCATCGATAGCAGCATATAAAGCAAGTGTTCATTAATGCAAATGGATGTAAGGACCTAGGTAGAGATGATTGATAGTAACTGAAAGTAATCATTGTGAGAGACAGATAAAACAAAAATTGCTTAATATAAATAAGTTATATACGATATAGGATTTGTGAGTTAGGTTGACGTGAATAAATATTGATTACTGATATATGAATGAATGTATTTATGACAGAGGGGAGTGTGATTAAATGATAAGAAATGGCGGTATATAAGGAAAGATGGGCCATATATAAAACAAGACCGATGAGATATTGGGAGTAAAAGTTGTATTGCTTATCTAGTAGGAAGACAGGTACGAAGCGAGATCGGTGAATGATGGTTAGCGGTAA
This sequence comes from Euprymna scolopes, assembly GCF_053919585.1. Taxonomy (NCBI): domain Eukaryota; kingdom Metazoa; phylum Mollusca; class Cephalopoda; order Sepiida; family Sepiolidae; genus Euprymna; species Euprymna scolopes. Next base: position 32,117,434 of record NC_136497.1, read on the forward strand.
GGGAGAGATGAGACGGGGAAGGTTGGATGAAAATGATGAAAGTGAGTGGAATAGATAATGATTAAGAAATATAGTGATACAAATGTAAGAAAGATATGCCAACCAGATACGACTGTTCGGTAACAGTGATGAAATAATGATTGGCAATTTAAGTAAGAACAACGGGATGAGAGACTGAATAGAAAGTACTAGGAGAAAGAGAGAAGAGAGAACGAGATAGAGAGAAGGCACTGAGAATAGAATCTAAGGAACATTTGAAGCCGTTTGTACCTTTGTGCCTTTTAAATTGAAATTCTATCCCCGGAGACGGAATGCATAATAATAGACGCGCTAATCTCTTTAACTGTAACGGGGTCACATGGAATGTACAGAACGTGCTTAATTAAATAGGTGTCGGTGATTAACTGTCTTTCTATCATTGTCCTCTGAAACTTTAATTGCTTCCTTGTTGTCGTCTTCCTTGTAGGACACACCCGAATCTAGATTTATTCAAAATAACGTTTTGATTAACAATGCTATTGTATCTAGCACATCTAAGACTAATTAATTTTACCAGAAGCTGAGAAGTTTTCAACGTAAGCCATCGGCCAACATTAGCGATTCAACTAATCTTCACTGCATACGGCACTACATGACTTTGTACATCGGCAAATTGATTTGTTTCCAGTGTTCGTATGTATTACTAATGAACATAACAAGGTTCATTGGTGTCCATGCGGTGTTAAGCTGAATTGTTTGGAGGCATATAAGTCGCTTGCTTAATAATTAAACATACTGTGCATAGTGTGAACGGTTCATTGTGACGTATGACCCACAGGTAAAGTGTTGCGTTAACAATTGACGTCAAAAGATTATCCTTATACTCTGTGAAGTCTTTAATATAAAAAACAACATTATAGACTCAAACTAAAATTCCTTATAGCATAGTTGTGCAAAATAGATCATACAAACACTACAGAAAACTCATACTTTTACTACTAGTTAAATTATCTTGAAATATATATTAATGAACGTAGCAGATAGACGAACTCATAGACGGTTGCATTTTATTGTTGGAACATTTTACAAATGAGTAGGTACATCATTTGATCTACTTACTATTTACATATGTTTGATCCCAATAAGTCACGGATTATGAAAGCAGAAAACCTTTAAACATGATATTAATTGGGATACTTTGATTATCAGTTGAATGCAAATGAATAATAAGTTATCAAATGATAAAGTTAAAGGCAAGTATATTTTAAGATATCTTAAGATTCAATTTGTGACGGTCACAGTAATGCAACGTAAATATGAGATTATTGTTTTGTAACTGGAGAAATCTTTTTTTATGCGTCTCGGTCATAGGTTTATTAAGTAGTAACACATACTGAGATGGAAAACATAATTTTTATTACATTTTCCTGGTGCTTATTGAATGATAAAGAAAAAAAGGTTTTATAAAAATAATTAACGAACTTTACACACGGAAAGGAAGGAATCAATTAGAAATGGAAATTTCTTGGGATCAAATTTACCATTACACGGGGTATAAATGCGTAAAATGTAACTTCCATTTCATAAAAATATCACGTGAGGATAGATCTACAAGCAGTCAACCTATTCCAGAAAACTTACCTTTTTCAAAATCTAATAAAAATGCCACAATACTTATCCTATCAATATTGCAACGCGTTATTTGAAAGTTAATCATGATGAAATAAATATGCTTTAAAAAACCAGGAAATTTATAAATTTCTTCAATAAAATTTATTTGTTTTTATTTCACTTTCAGATATTAACGCTTAAACGCATACGATTGTGCAGCGTCAAATTTCAACAACATACATATTCATCAAAATGCATTTGAACAATTTGAAAATCGAAATTCTATTGTATTTTTGTCTAAATATTGATATAGCATGAAAGTCAGTAATAATGTACAGAACGTCGTATTTCGAATAAAAACGAACACTATACTGATTTACATCAGACATTTATCTACACTTTATACGTTGTCTGAAAAAAAGAGACACGTTATAAAAAATCATGATAACAATACGCACATACATTCCTAACAGATTTTTATATTGTTAAAGAACATCACGAAATTATTGTAGAGTCTTACTAAAGACACAAATAGGCGGCGAATTAAAGCCAATACATTGCATGCGAATATTGAAGTATAAATGATCTCTGAGATTTTTCGGTATGTTATATAGTGCTACTAAATTTGAGCTCGCTTTGCAATCCAATAACTGTATCATTTCCATTTGATATAACTTGAACTTTAAAAAGTTTAACTTTAACAGAGGAATGTGTTATGTATGATATACTTATTGTTATTCAAAGCAACCACCGTGCGTTTTGTGTATGCTCAAATAAAATCTAATTGTTAATCGGGAATCGCTGGTGGAGTTGTCTTAAATGTGATCAATGGTAACACATATGTGAGTATGGATAGAAACTTGCAAAAGAAAAAAACAGTTAGTGCGTTTCAGCTATCATAATATCTGAGGAGAGCGTCAATAAAATGTGCGAAAACAATACCACTATAATTCAAGAATTCTACAGGAAAAACAAATCTGAAAATCTCCATTTCCCATAAAGATCATTTCCTTCTAAAGCTCAATTTATCATGCAGAAAGAGGAAGAGTAGAAGTAGACTATAATTCAAAAATACGTTAACACTAAAGAAATTAATAATAGTTAAAAATGAGAACAATATAAAAAACGAAGTTTACCGATTTTCTTGCTAAGATACTAACATGCGATATTTTTCAATAGGGATTTAAGTTAATTAATACATGTAGTACCTACTGCTTACTTGATATTTAAGTCAGGGATTATGGTGAGCATTACGAATTTCGTATTATTTCTAGTGAAATTATTTGCAATCATTTTTAATATGTGCATGTGTAAAGAACTTGACTATTAATCCTGAGGAAGTGAAAAGTAACCATTCTTTAATATTTCTACTTTTTTAAGAATCATAATAAACACGTCTGTTTCTGTTTTTGTTTTGAAAAAAAAATGTGTGAAAATTCAAATGAAAAAAATGTTTATTTTTTTCAGGATGTGAAAAAGTTTTATAATCAGTTCATCTGAATGAATGTCCGTTTCATAGTTAATGTGAGGTGACGTAATTTCATATTAGTCTATTTTAAAATGAGATTGTTTTCTTAATTACTTTTTACTTTGTTATTTGTGTTAAAGTATTATTAGAGATAAATACGAATTATGTACTATACAAGGGGCGTGCAATAAGTAATGCCCCTGACCCACTCAGTTATCTTATCTAGCTGAAATTTTGAATGTGCAATGATTTATATCTCTACGGGTTATGTGGCAAAGTACAGCTCTGAACTAATTGTGGTTTCTGTTTTACCGGTTTTTGAAGTGAGTCAGGTGTGAAGTGGAGACTGTTAAATGTCGAGCAGTGATCCGGTTTTTGTATTTGAAAGGACGCACACCACAGAAGACTTTTGATGAAATTAAAGAAACTTATGATGATAATTCCCCATCATATGACCTTGTAAAACGTTGGCATCGTGAATTCAAAAATGGCCGGAAGTCTGTGAAAACAGCTCCCAGACCTGGGCGTCCCCCACTTTCTGCAATTGATGAGGCATCTGTCCGTCAAGTTGAGGCTGCCATTTTGGAAGATCGGCGCATTACTATTCGCCAAATAGCCCAAGATGTCAAGATTAGTACAGGGTATGCGGAAAATATGATTCATGACCATTTGCATAAGCATAAGGTGTCTGCCAGATGGATTCCCAGGTTGCTCACACCATTCTAGAAGCGAGAACGCGCCGAGTGCTCGGGGATGAATGCGGAGATGTGACAAGAAGATGATTCAAAGTTTTTCAAAAGACTGATGACACAGGATAATACCTGAGTCACTCACTATGATCCAGAGACCAAAACCCAGTCAATGTAGTGGAAGCACTTGGACTCACCACCTCCAAAAAAGGCAAGGGTGCAGCCCTCCGCTGGCAAGGTCATGCTCACCGTCTTCTAGGACCAGGACGGAGTAGTGATGACAGATTTCCTGGCAAAGAGTGTCACAATAACAGGAACTTATTATACTACACTTTTGAGGAAATTAAGGGAAGCTATCAAAATCAAGAGGCGCGGCAAGATCAGCAAAGTTACCCTCCTCCTACAGGGCAACGCACAGGTCCAAAACTCGCATGTCGCCAGATCAGAAGCACTGGCGTGTGTTTATGAAATCCTTCCCCATCCTCCCTACACTACTGCACTTGCACCTTCTGACTTTCATCTCTTCCCAGCCATGAACTTGTTTTTGAAAGAAAAGCGTTTCCCTGATGATGCAGCCTTGATTTCTGAAGTCACATCTTGGTTGGAGGACCAACCTGGGGTGTTCTACAAAAACGGTCTCCAGAGTTTCATCAAACGATGGGAGAAATGCATAACTCTGGGTGGTTATAATGTACAGAAAGACTAATAACTGTGCCAAGTTTCGTTGCTCTACTGCTATGGGAATTGGGTCAGGAGCATTACTTATTGCACGCCCCTCGTAATTTCACAAAAATCCACATGGCGAATCTAATACGTTTTGTGGTATTCCATAAATCGTTCAATGATATAAACCTTTTCGGAAAGTATTTATCAATCTTTTATTATCCAATACTAGAAATATTAAGAAAATACATTTCAAAGTTTAATCCGTAAATATCATTTTACAATTAAATTTGATTGAAAATATAGTAGGCTCTTCTATTTTTGGCATATAGCAGGAGTTAAATGTATCAGTTTGTTCAGTTTTCTTGCCGAAATTATCATTTTATAAATAAAAAATGAAAATGAAATAAAAATCCCTTTTTGTAAAAAAAAACAAAAACATAATATTAAAAATACATATTTACTAGGCATAATCAGATTATCGCCTTACCATATGCATTTAATTCGATATCTAATTCCAGGAAATGGATCAACATATTCGATCTGATATATTTTCAGTTTATATAATGGATGCGAAATAATTACATTGCAAAAACATATCATTAAGTGGAGATATGGGATTTTTTAAACCCTTTTTCATTAGTTTATTTTAATCACTAGATTATTTTTCATTCAATGCCATTAGTAAAAACAATATCTGATAACGCTAGACATCCATGTCTATCCATAAGAACAGTGTGATTTATGAATCCCTATGCTTGCAGTAAATTGTATTTATATAATATCAATCTCCGTAAGGCAAATAACTGTTCTATATACATTCTAATATTCAACGGCTCGTGATAAATCTATATGATTCAGTTTAACACCTAGACTTAAATGAATTCAGCCTAACTTTAGTCGATAATTTAAGATGTCATTGTTAAGGTGCCTTCTTTTAGACCTATCAGACTATTAATATATTCATAATTATATTAAAGAAATCTAATTAATCTTGCCACATTAAGAAAATCAATAATGAGAAGATCTAAAATGAATGTCGTCATTTTGAAATTAAGCTAAAAGATCAGTGACACATTAGGTCAACGTTGGTATATTGATATCTATAATTGTACTGACGCTGTAAGTTACACACACACACATAGACAAACATATATGTATACATATTTATATATATATATTTATATATATTTATCTATATATTTATAAAAAGGAAAGTGTCTGTCTGTGTATGTATGTATATATGTATGTCTGCGTGTGTACATTTGCTTACGCAATAACTCTGTCAATTTTAAGTCTACAAACTCGAAATTTGATACACAAGGTACTGAGATTTGGGAAAATCGATATGATTGGTTTCCAGCTAGAAATTTGGCGATTAATGGGTCAAAGTTCAACGATTTTACCTTTGAGAACTCTATCAAACTCCTCCTACAATTTTCAGTCTAAAAACTTGAAATTTTAGATATAGGTATCTTGAACATGGATTTAAATTAATAACTTCAGTTGAACCCAAAACAATAAATTTTTAGGGGTAATAATATGGGTCAAATTTGAAAAAAATTGACAGTTTTTTTTCTTGCTCAGCATACACCTCCAAACACCCGGGCAACGCCGGCCACTCATGCTAGTACATATATATTTGTGTATATATATATATATATATATATATATATATATATACAAATATATATATATACAAATATATATATATATTTGTATATATATATATATATATATATATATATATACAAATATATATATATACAAATATATATATACAAATATATATATATACACCCACACATATATATATATATATATATATATATATATATATACATAGATCCCCCTCCACACACACACACACATACACCCACACACACACACACACACACACACACACACATACATATATATATATATATATATATATATATATATATATATATATATACTAGCAGTTCCGTCCGGCTTTGCTCGGACCCTATATACTGTTCATAAGGTTATGTGCATATGCATATATTTAAAAGTGTGAATATGTAAAGTAATGCCAGGTGACTGACAGGAGACACTTACGTCAGTAACTATCAAAATAACCAAAATATTTTAATATTTAAAAATGTTATCATCCGTAAAATATTACCTTACTCATATTCGTACGTACCTTATAATGAGATAAAGGTCTTCTGAATAGCAAAAAAAAATTAACTGCTGATTAATTATTGCCGCTAAGAAAAACTATATCTGTTTCAAGTAAATTGTTCGTAAATGTGTCAAAATGCTGTACCGTTGATTAAAACAAGACAATTGACATGACTTAATTATATTTACTGTATTAAGATCCATAATGTATAATATTATAAAAATCACCAAATTTGAAATTAATTTTAAGGTTACGTATACGGCTTATTCATTCAAAGAATATTTACATGCCATTAGTATATGTATTTAAGAAAGCAGACAAACACATCTATATTAATATTATTGGCCTCGAAGTATATTATAAATTTCAAACACTATTAGTATTAAATGATAACTTGTAAGGATTTGTGTAGAAAGCAATATCAAATATTTTCCAGTGCGAAAACTATCTTTCTCTAATCTGATCAATATTTAATGGGAGCTGACACGAATTTTATTAATCTATTATTTAATTATTTATCGTCGTGCTTTTTCCTAAATTCTGATCCTCCGATAATTTCAACGTCTCGCCACTTCACTATGGTATCTACGGACCTCAACTTATAAAACGTAGTACATGCAAACAAGCAAGTAAGATTATGACAAACCATGTAAGATAATCTCATAAAATGGAAAACCAAATATTTTGCATATTAATAACAATTTAGAGAAAATATTCAATCAGAAAGAAAGAATTATAACGTAAAATGTATTCTATGTAATCTATCCGTATATGTATTTATATATATATTATTGAAATTTTGCAGAAATAAGTAGTTATCGAGATATTAAAATTTTTTATAATGCATCGTAATCTCTGGCAGCCGTCTTCTTTACACGCTTGCGCGCGCCATAAACAAATCTACGCGCGTAAGAAAGATGGCCGCCAAAGAATACAATGCATAAAACAACTATCTATACCTCGATAACTACTTATTTCTGCAAAATTTCTATGCGATTTCTGTAATCAGCATAGTCAGAAAAATATAAAAGTGGTCATTTAAAAGAAAATTGTGGAGGTGGACCTAATCTAAAAAAAATACCAAAAAAACAAAACTTTAATTAAGCTTGGAAATACGATTTTAAAAAATAGCACGGATCAGTAAGTGCATTAGCACCCATTAATCGACTCACGTGACCTTATTAACAGACATTATCAAAGGCAAGATATGTTACTTTATTACTGAAATGGATGTTTTTTTTTTTTTAATGCAAAATTTTTATTCGGCTAAAAAAACACAGCGTTTACTGTTATATTTGAAAATTACAAATGGCGGCAGACTGTGTTAACACATTAGGTTTGGGAAAATGAGTTAAAACTAAAAAAATATACAAAATAATGTTAAAAACCACTGAATACATGTCTGCCTATGTCACAGTAACATATATTGAGTTAGTTCCTGACAGTATTTGGTATAGTTTTTTAGTTTTAACTCATTTTCCCAAAGTTAATCGTGTCAAACGGTCTGCCGCCATTTGTATTTTTCAAATATACACATAAACACTACTTTTTTCAAACCGATTTAACGTTTTACACTGAATAAAAACAGTAACATCTTATCCAGTTAGGTAGAAAATAACTTATCTTGCCTTTGATTACATTTATTTGTTATATTTATTTTTCAATAACTTTTTCGTTTCTTTGTTTAGTAATACAAACCCGTTTTATTTACTATAACGTTTAGTCGGCTCGAAGAACAGTGTTTATCAGTGTATTTGAAAAATACAAACGGTGATGGACACTGTTGATGATGTTAAGTTTGAGAAAATGATTTAAAACTAAAAAAACTATACAAAATACTATCAGATACCCACCGAATATGTCAGCCTATGCCACAATAACATATAATCACTAGGTGCCTGATATTGTTTTGTATAGTTTTTAATTGATTTTCCCAAACTTAACGTATTCAACAGAGTCCGCGACCATTCGTCTTTTTCAAATACATAGAAAAACACTGCGTTTTTGAGCCTATTAAACATTTTACATTAAATAAAAAACACTAAAAAATTATCCAGTTAGATAGAAACGTCATTTACCTTACCTTTGCTTTCATTTATTCGTTTTTGAACAACATTTTCGAATCTGTGTATAGTAACACCCCCCTTACCCAAATATGAATTAAAAACTCACATTTTTTAATACAATAAAAAAGAAAACTATTTAGCGTTTAAATGGTTTAGCAACTTTCGGCTTAATCCACTGAATGTTGGTCGAGCCCAAGCCATGATTGATGGTAACACCCGATGATCCGGATCCAATTCTGCAAGAGTACCATATTTTTTTTTTTTTTTTTCGCCTTTTTTTTAACTTTTGGGAGTGGATTGCTGTACTAAGAATATAAGAAACATTCATTTTCTCTTTTTATATGAATTTTACATTACACGAAATTAAGCTACAGCAACGCGTGGCTGGGTACAGCTAGTATTTATATATATACACACACACATATATATATATATATATACATATATATATATATACATAAATTTAAAGGAGATTAGAACAATAGACTAAAGAGCTGAGTGTATTTTAATGTAATGTTGACATTACTAGTTTAATTAAAATACAGGAAATAGAAAGTGCTCGTTGTATATATATATATATATATATATATATATATATATATATATATATATATATATATATATATATATGTTATAATTCTGAAATATATATACCATCCCAATCATAATTAAAATAATTTAATAAAATCGTGTTTATTCTTTAATAAAACTGGGAATCGTTCGAAATGAATGTTTTTGTTACGGGCAGATTTGAAACAAGACATTTATTTTTGCATTTTAAGCGTTAGCTTACACATAATTATTTAAAATCACAGAAGAGTATATACAGTGCAAGGTAGATTATGCAATACAATGCATTGTGGACTAATTACAGCAGGTAATATAAAAATATATTAAAATATATATTAAAAATATATTAAAAATAGATATTTCACTAATTTCGATAAGAATAGATGTGTGGGAGTGTCGACAATTTTTTATCGTTATTCAATTTTGGACAACGTCGGGTCTCCCTGCTATTATGTAATATATATATATATATATATATATATATATATATATATATACATATATATATGTGTGTGTGTGTGTGTTTGTGTGTTTTCCCTTTCTGATTTTCTGTTAGGTATAGTGTTCTTCTCTCTTACGTTACTTTCTGGTATTCAAAACACGCTTGCATCGTCAGCAATAACATGTTGATATGTAGGTAAGTTCTAAAACAGGAAACGGTTCATCTCACATACTAAAATAGCAGAAGGCGTGGTTGTTGTTGAATAATATACGAATCTAATGCAAGTAAGGCGAGGATGCAAGAGAAACGCAAAAAATCGGGGTAAGTATGTAAAACACCAACGTTACCAGAAAAATAAAATTGGAGAAGTGGTATTCTTATGAAGATCATGCAGATTAAAAAAAACAATATACTTTTTCGGCAAATGTGCACAACAAAAAACTATCAAGCCTCATGTTCAACAGCACACCCTTATACACACAGGAACAACCACACAAAAGAAAAACACACACATAAGTGAATATAGTTATATATTAAATTATGAATATGTGCATATTATAATATTTCAAATCCCTAAGTGTATATGCAGCTTATTATTATGATGCCGATTCTATAAACATATTTCGTAGATATTGTACGAACAATTTTGAATGTTACGATGAAACTCACAAATATTATACACATACAAGAACACACTCGCACAGTATAAGAATTCGCACACGCACACACACACGTCTATGTATCTATCTATCTATCTATCTATATATATATATATATATATATATATATATATATATATACTTTCAATCTGTTTTTACAATCACGCGTTTATTTAAAAGCGAAAGTGTTAATGATGCTAAAAAGAACCACTGATTTAAAACGCAAATTTAAACTATATTGAATATAAACTATATTGAATATAACTGATTGTATTCGCTTTTTATTACTCTAAAATGTTACATGTTTATAATATACTTTTCATTGAATTATCCTAGTGTTCACGTCAATTTAAAAATTAACTACAAATCAACAAGACTTAAATGAACTCCGTTCAACGAAAAATTGCAACTCGAATGTAAATTTAGAACATTACACAATGAACTCGTTAATATTTAGTAGCATAGCCTTTCTGCAAATTGATAATCTTCAAACTTTAAGGCATTCATTGAATTAGTCCGCCTTATTACTCCATTAAAAGGGCATCTCACTTTTATAAATGCTGTCCAAAGTTTTTCCCGATTTGAAATTTTATCATTGTGTAGCTGTTGCTGATGTAATGACAAGCCAATCCATGTACGGAATATCATGCCCTTCAAAAAACCTATTGACATTGGCAGCCGTGTAGATGGGAGCATTATCTTGCGTAAAGATGGGATTATAATCCAAATTTCGACCAAAGTGGGGTATCAAATGTTCAGTCAATACATTGATGTATTTGGCCGAATTAATTCGACCTTTAAAGCAAAATACATGCTCTGAACCCAGGGCAATAATATCGGCCCACAAACAAAAATACTGAACCACCACCCTCCTGCAGCGTTGAAACAGTACACATTGAATTTAATTCTTCGTTCCTTCCTTCTACGGATGCATTGTCTACCATGGCTACTTAAACTATTGAACTTGCTTTTATCACTAAAAATCACTTTCGACCAATAAAGAGTCAGGATCTTCATTGCATCTGGTGAAGTTCAGACGGCGCTTTCTGATCTTTACAAAAATGATTGGCTTGCGTCTTTCAATACAGGCTCGCTAATGAAATTACTTCAATCTTTTCTTTTCTGTAAAAAAAGACATAACGTTTTAACAAGATGTGGTCGAATTTGAGGATCCCCTTCCTATCTGTTTCTGAGGCTGCGGATATTGATAGCATTGTTTTCCTTGTAAGAAGTACGGACAGATTTAGGGTCCTCATGAACACTGTCGTTTTTTTTAATGTACTTGCACAGTCATTCGTACCGTTTTCTCATCGAATTTTTATTTTAGGCCGATTTCGCGATTGGATAAACCAGAAAACTGGAAAATAATCAGACGATCACAAATAGAAATTCGAGGCATATGCAGTAAATGTTTCATTGTATAAACTGAAACAACAACACTTACGACTAGAGATGGTTGTTGCCTCAAAAAGTATGTATTATAAGCTCGTTTTTAGCTCATTGGGAGTTTCCTTAAGCCTTCTGGATTTGAAGTTAATTTTTAAAATTGACGTGAACACTAGGATACTTCAATCTAAAGTCAGGTATGAACTAGTAAAATTATAGAGTAATTTAAGACGAATCAAATGAATCATATTTTGTTTAAACAAGTGAATTGAATTTAGTTAAAATTTGAAGTTTTTGAAAATATGACAAGTGCGGACGTTTTTTATTGGTGCCAGCATATATATATATATATATATATATATATATATATATATATATATATATAAATCAAAACACACATAAATATCGAAATACCTAGACCGAGGCCACAGAATATGTGATTGTGCGTCAGTCCATATATATATATATATATATATATATATAATACGTGTATGTAGAAATGTACAGAATGTGCGCATTTCTTTGTTGGTTTAAACATTTGCGCCCGAACTAAAATACTAATATCATATTTTCCGATTCGCTGATTTTGAAGAACAAAGCGCCAATGCGTCTGCTTGATGAACAATCAGTGCGTATAATTATTATTTGCTTAATGAATTCCCCAAACTATCTACTTTCCTTATTGTCTCCATTATCTATAATCTAAATGTAGTGTCCTTATCTGCCTTTCAGCCTGTCGGTATCTGGCCGGACTAGCAATTGGAAAAAAAATCCCTACATAAAGATTAAATGTATTTTTGTGGCTTAAAATTCTTGCAAAGTATCCAATAACTGTGGTTATTCTTATTGAGATTTGGTAGACTGTTCCGCTAGAAGTCTTTGCATTTACTGTACACCGTTAATTCCCCACCGGAAAATAATAAAAGTTAAGAAAAATATATCTAAAAATCAAGGAGCGAAAATGTTTATCTTAGAAATAGGCAATTAAAAGGAAAGTTTAATATTAGAAGCGAAAATACATGTTACAAAAATGAAATACGAATACTATTTTAATTTTCAATGTCGTTAGAAACAGGCATCTTTAGGTAGGCGCAAAATGAATCACACTCTTTGGTGACCATATCCTTGTACGTAGCGGCAAACCCCGGGACAAAAATTGTCATTATTTGAGCGTATTGTGGGAATGGTTTTGTTCTTAGCTTGGATTACGCACCGGACGAAAAAATCAAGAAAATTACAGTAAAGTGTTGAGGGCCCTCAAAATTTTGTCCAAAAATTGTAAAGAGCATTTATTAATAGTCACGCCTGTATGATTATGCCTATTTTTAGCAACAGTGTCCTGCTGGAAATCCTGTTGATATTTGTTGCAGATCTCGTCTATCTAGGATTCCCTAAGCTCTTGGGTATTCCCCTAGTTTATCATTGCTGTTACTTAATGTCCAGGCCACTGAAACAAGAACAGGGTGGGTTTAGATTTATGTGCCGATGCTTCTACAGATCTACCTCTTTTTGTTTGGTTCGGATCAAAATTTATTTCATCAAAGGCGAACTACGTTATTGAGGCGGAACCAGGTATTAATTCTATCCGCAAAGTCGCAACCTTAAATTTCGTTAATCCTTTAAAACAATTCGTAATGGAATGTATATTTATATATATATATATATATATATATATATATATATATATAATGCCGTTAATGTAATTGTTCCAACTGATGTTTACTGTGAACGTTAGGCCAAGGAGTTTGAAAGATGTACTCTCGGATAAAGAGTCATTGGCCATTGCTATAGGTTGTAGAGAATGTTTCTTGTAATTATTGAATGAAACTAGTTTAGTCTTAGCGGCATTGAACGTGCCCATCCATTTTTGTCTCCATTCCACTACAGATTGAAGGTCATCCTCTAGTGTTTCTGCCATTTCTTTAGATATGTGTTCATTTGTTTTCCTGTCGTGCGTGTTTTAGAGTGTGGTGTCATCAGCATATATACCCATCTCAGAGGCAATTTTGACGGGGAGGTCATTTATGAATATCAGGAACAGTAGAGGTCCAAGGATAGACCCCTGGAGCACTCCCGCATTTATATCATATTGTTTAGATGTACGACCCTCGAGGGCAACCTAGGGTTTTCTCTTATCTAAGAAGGATTTAATTATGTTAAGTATTCTACCAGTGATACCATATGATCTAATTTTCCTGAGGAGACCCTCATGGCATACCCTGTTAAAAGCCTTAGATTTACCTGGAGCTACCGCTCTGCACCCCCTCTTTGTCCAGTGAATGGTATATACGTTCAGAGATTACAGTTAGTATTTCTGCTGTGGAACGGGCTTGTCTAAATCCATATTGTTGTTCAGTCAGAAGTTTAGCATCTGTAAGGTGATGGACTAGAGCATGGTTAATTAAGGTCTCACATATTTTGGCAAAAAGTGGGAGGAGGCTCATGGGACGATAATTTAATGAGTCAGTTCTTTCGTCAGAATTCTTGAATACGGGTACCACAGAAGCAGTTTTCCAACAGCCCAGAAAGCAAGATTCATTAAGGCATTTGTTCTAGAGTTTGGAGAGAACTGGAGCTACTTCGGCTGAGCACTCTTTTAATAGCACAGTTTGGATGAGATTCCGCCTCATCTGCCGTACTTACCGGACTTCTCACTTTGCGACTAGAATTTTTTAAGTATCTCGACAACTTTCTGCGTGAGAAATATTTCCTATATCGAAGCGATATCAAACATGCCCTCAGCGACTTGATCGCTACTAAAATCCAGATTTTTACGTTGCTTGTTTTGTATAAATACACTTGTCTCGCGTTGGCAAATGTGTGTACATTCTGACTGTGTTTATTTCCCTCGAATAATTTTTGTTTGAGCCAAAAATGTTCATCTAAATGTTAAATTTAAAACCGCAAAAACTTGTTTGTCAACCTGACACATAAATATATATACATGTAAATGTATATGTATATACACAGTTATACATATATCTTAAATATATAAATGTATCTTTATAAACATGGTCCAATATAAACAAGTTAGTTTCAAGTCAGCGAATGTGTCAATCTTGCACACTATCCCCTATTTTTTTTTTGAAAAATGTATGAATAGGTTTTACGTTCATATTTTAAATTGCATGTTTTAAAAATGTGTAATACAAAATGTATTACATTTTTGAATTTCTCAACCAATTTAATTTTTTCTTCCAGCAGAGTGGTTCTTTGTTGCATATGTGTACTGAGGTTGAGTAAACAACAAACGATTAAGATTAAGTGTAATAGAGATTACACTAGTCAATAGACAACCAGAACCTAAGGACACTCGCTCTATATAAAAGAAATATTGAAATCATTAGCGGTCCCCAGTCGCGTTAATGTCCTGGACGTGGGGAAGATAAGGTTAGTTTTTTTTGCAGTTCTTGCAGGGATTTGTTAATATACTCTTACATACAGCATACAGTATTCTCAAATGGTCACCCATACGGTCATAACCAAACTCAACATTGCTTACCGTTGAGTCTCTAAGGAGAACCGATGTGCCAATGTGGTTATACCGCATTAACATATAGACATTAGTAAGACATCACAAATATTCGATGCAAGCTTCTGAGGTAATGGGTTTCTTAACCTATACTGTGTACCAGAGAGTTTCTATCGGAAAAAGTGTGCGTTAGACAATTAATTACTGAAATTGCGTATGTAACATTCTACTCTGTGTGAAAACGTAGTACGTGTAAATATTTTCTTATGTGTGAAAATAGATTGAAAGCCGGCGGATAAAAAGGCATGGCGAGTAGTTTAATGGATATGGGGTTGAAAGCCACGGCCTTGGATAGTTGCTATCGCCATCACCAAATTTGGCTCAATTATTTCGAAATATGTTTTTTCCTACCTCAGCACCTTGTTAGAAATAAAAAAAAAGAAAGTGTTTGATGTTCCACACTTTTTGATTCATCATATAACTAGTGGCACTTGACTTTTTTTTTAAATTTGGTTATCTAAAAGATGCCTGCGTGACTTTTCTTAGATTTCTCGTAAATAGGAACACAAGGCATAAAAGATTACTCGACGAAGCTTATCTTTTGATGTTGTATATATAAGGGCCCGTTTAGAAATAGTTTGAAAGTACCATGAGTTAATTAGAAATAAATAGCATGATTTACAAATTAGTTTAAAAATATATATTATTACATGACACTGTGATAGTTATATATATATATATATATGCATATATATGTGTGTGTGTATCTATACTTATTCGTATTTATATATTTTTATATATATATGTATACATAAACACATACGCGCACACACACACACGCATATATATATATATATATATATATATATATATATATATATAAATATAATTCTTGGTTCGTGCAAAGTCGATAAAACCATATTTCTACATTACCAATTTATTTGAAATTTCAGACAACCCATCTTTAGAGTCGAGGGATGTTTCTATCTTATTAACATACATTAACATCGCCAATTAAAAAATATTAAATAAAATAAAAATATTTGTCGTAAGTGCGAACCTGTTTTGTTGATAAAACTGAACTTCATTTCTATTCATTTCATACACCACAATTTGGCGAAAGGAATTAGAAGATTTCATTTTCTGTTTACTCGATGAGTAAAAAAACAACATATTCTTCCAAATTTTTTAATTAAAATTATTTACTTTGTTATATCAGGCAAAAAAGGCTCGATTGCTTTTTTATTCGAAGTCGTTTTTTTTGTTTTTGTTTTTTTGCTTGTTTGTTTTTTTTTTCGATATAAGAAAATATGGATGTTTTTATTATTAACAGTATGAATTGTTAGGTGAAAGTACAGTTTTTTTCGAAGAAAATTTACGGATAGGTTACATGCTTAAATAATATTTGTTACTAATGCAGAGAGTGATCCGCGCCATTTTTTAAATCGTATTTCCACGTTTAATTAAAGTTTTATGATATGTTTTTTTATATTCAATTGTAAGGTTAAAATACAGATTAGGTAAAAAACACCCGCCCCTCCCCATGTTAGGAATGGCTTTTTAAATAATAACGTTATTATTTCAGCACGGATCACTCTCTTCATGAGTATCGTACTTTCACATAACAATTTAATAAACAAAACATGGTACTTATGCAGAGAAAGTACCGTGCTAAAATAATAATAGTATTTTAAAAGCCATTCTTAACATGGGGAGGGCGTTTTGTAACTATTCTATACTTTCACCTAACAATTTAATAAACAAAAGATGGTACTTATGCAGAGAAGGTACCGGGGTGAAATAATGTTATTAAGAAAGCCATTCTTAACATGGGAAGGGAGGATGTGCTGTAACTATTTTATACTTTCACCTAACAATTTAATATACAAAAGATGGTACTTATGCAGAGAAGGTACCGTGCTGAAAAAATGCCATTATTTAGAAAGCTATTCTTAACATGGGGAAGAAGTTTTGCATTTATTCTAAGCTTTCACCTAACAATTTAATACTAGTAGTTATGTCAGAAATCCACCGAATATGTCAGCCTATGTCACGATAACATATAATCAGTAGGTGTCTGACACTGTTTTGTATAGTTTTTAACTGATTTTCCTAAACTTAACGTATTCACCAGAGTCCGCGACCCTCCTTTAATTTTCAAATACATCGATAAAAACTTAGTTTTCTGAGCCGATTAAATAAAAACACTAAAATAATATCCAGTTAGGTAGAAACGTAACCTTACCGTTGCTTTCATTTATTCGTTTTTGGACAACTTTTTCGAATCTGTGTATAGTACCCCGTCCTCATCCAAATATTAATTAAAAACATACATTTTTGAATACAATTAAAAAAACCCTCTATTTAGCGTTTCAACGTTTTAGCAACTTTCGGCTTAATCCACTGAATGTTGGTCTAGCCCAAGACATGATTGACGGTAACTCCCAAGGATCCGGATCCAATTCTGCAAGAGTCCCATTTTTTTCATTTGCGCCTTTTTTAAAAACTTTTTGGAGTGGATTGCTGTACTAAGAATATAAGCAACATGCATTTTCTCTTGTTATTAGAATTTTCCATTACACCAAATTGAACCACAGCAACGCGTGGCAGGGTACATCAGTATATATATATATATATATATATATATATATATATATATATATATATATATATGTGTGTGTGTGTGTGTGTGTGTGTGTGTGTGTACATTTGCAAAATGAGTAAAATCATCATAGAGACGATGCGAGATTAATCTTGCCATGTGTTTAATAATACTATTGTCATAAGTAGTTAATTCCGATTAGGTTATTTATATATTATTAGACGAGATCCACGGAGATTCCACAGAGTATGTTTATATTTATATTGAATAGTTATCTCAGATTTGTACTGAAATTAAGTTTCTGAATTGTTGAGAGGAAGCTGGGTTATTCGTAGTATTTGTATTCATCGGACTACTGTTCACATCTTCAGTGTACTTTTTTCGACGTTTCGGTTGTGGTGATCTAGAACGGTTTCCACTCCGTATTAAAGGTCGCATTCCTTTTCACTATACAGTAGCCTCTTAATTTCTTGGAATATTCTACTGTATCTATTAGCACTATAGCCATGCCTTTTTCTGTTGGTAATACTATGATATAATTGTCACTGCGCTAATTAACATGATAGCTTATTCAATTGTCACTTGACAGCTAATACTTCTCCCTGTGAGGGTCGGTTTTGAGGACTTTGAGTTATAGAGTGCTTATCTCACTTTACACTTTAGTTCATCTTCTTGTGCTTCTGGTTTATTCAAGTATGCGAGTGTATTGGATTGGATTGGATTTGAACTATTATATATAAGTATGAATGGAATCCGTTTGGTGGTTGTGTCGAAGTTGAGACTTTGTTTAGCTCTAATTTCTCAGAGGGAGTTAACTGTCGTTTACTTTTACTGACACTATCTCTTATTGGTAAATGGTCGACATCGAGTCTTACGTCCTTAGCTTTTGGATCTTCCAATTTCTTTATTGGGCGTGATTTAAAATCATTAAATTACTTTTTTATAGGATATGTCCGGGTATCCTGTTATACGGATGTTGTTATCAGTAAGAGATATACGTTCCAGTGAGTGGGCGGGGTCCTTTGAAATTTAGGTCTGTAATCGATGTTTCTTCATTTTATGAAACTTTCAGAATTCTTCATTCTGCTAAATTATAATTCTACCCCATTCTTTCACATTAGTCTTAATAGTGTTTACAAATTCATTTCCATGCAACCCAAAAATATCTGTCCTTAGAATTTAAGTAAGCGTAAGCCAGAGTAATACCTCGAAAATTTCATCTCGTAGTTTTTGTGGGCTGCTCTGTATTCATAAATTCAGTGTATTCTATGCGGGGTTCTCCTTTTATGTATGAATAAAATTGTTTATATAATCACCTTTAAATAAATTATAAACCGGTCTTCCCTATACTGTTTAGAGTAGCTAGAAAACTATAAAATTGGTTACGGTTAGGTCTTGCAAGTTTGAAATAAATTCTGACCGAAAAAAACACTCTAAATAATAATTATCTGAATGTTAAACTATGGAATGATAAAACTATATATCTATATATCTATATATATATATATATATATATATATATATATGTATATATATATAACATGAAGCAAACATTTTCCTACTGCGTATGACACCTAAAAAACAACAGAAATAGAAACATTTTAACAGTGTTTTCTTAAAACCGCAACATATAAAGGAAAGAATAAAATAAGCTACCCGGAAATCACTGCAGAGAAAATTAGATATCTAAATTACATACTCCAGACCAACAGTATTCTACCAAATTCCTCAATCAATAACACAAAAATTATGCAATCGCACACAACCAGTGTGTCCAATACAGCGTATGATATGAAATGTATTTAATATCGGTAGCACAGTTAGGCGACTGAACATATTTATAAAAGAACACACTAAAATACGGAATCCTCATTACATGAGCACCTGTCTAACAATAAAAACACGCGTATAAAGATAATAGATCAAGGTAATCTGAGACTTTAATAATAACTGCTAATAAAGAAATTATACCCCAAAATAAACGACAGGGTTGAACTAAATGACAACTATTTATATCATCACAAGCATCACCCCCAATTTCTGTACATGTGTTTACTACTCATGATAACAAAATAAATGGATCGTGCACTACTAGTATTTTGTGTGAACGAATGCTGAAATATCAACGAACACATGAAAGTAGATTTGAGATTCGTACTGTAATACTGTACTGTAATAGTATAATATTTCTACATAGGATATTCATATGTATATTAAGTATGTATAATTCATTCAGGAATAACAACATAACTATAAACTCGTGATAAAATTAACTTCTCGTACAATTAACTAAGTACTAGTATATAATAATTCAGTTAATATGAAAGTTATATAAAATTCCAGTCACAAAAATGTATATATATGTATGCATGAATATATGTATATGTATACATATGTATGCGTATGGATATATAAATAAAGCTAGAGTAAGGTGAATATACTGAACTCGATCCGACGAAAATAACTCACCCTTGGAGTGTAACTTTTCAGAGCAAATATCCAGCAAGATGGACGAAAACAACAGGAAAGCACACCGCCGATATTAAACACTAGTAATATACAAAAAATAAGTGGAAGTCGCAACAGTAATCAATAATGAAAAAGTTAATAATAATTTCTTACGTGCTTGACGCTAATCACGATCATATTTGAAAAAATGTAATTAAAATTATAAAAACTAGCCATGCTGCATAACTAATATCTAATTCTGACTTCTGGCATTGGCGTAAACATATCGTTTGATCCCTTGAAGAAGAAATTTATATAGAGAATTTGGGAAATACACAGAACCTAATATACTGTAAGATACATTATGTTGGAATATATATATATATATATATATATATATATATATATATATATATATATATATATAATTATATTTTTTTAACTATAATTATTAAATACTTACAGACACTTGTGTTTCATCCTTTCGGGGATCTGCAGTGCAAAGTGTCACGATTAACTCCAGTCGACAGATTCGAACTCGGCAACACGAGCCATCTCTGGCTATATTAGCAAAGACCGTATCTGTTCGGCGACCATTATCCGCGTGAAATAACGTTGAATTTAAACATTTTAATTTTAAATGTTCTTTACGTCAGTTAGACAGTGATCTAATCGTTATACAATGATCTATGCATAAGAGCTAAATTGACCGACTTAATTCAACTGAAAGTGCTCAACGATAAGAAAACGAGTTTCTTAAAGGGGCTGTCAGAATTATTTCTTTTTACTACAATTATTAAATACCTAGAGTCAATAGTGTTTCATCCTTTCGGGAATCTTCAGTGCAGGGTGTAACCAGACTCGAACTCGGCAACGTATATATATATATATATATATATATATATATATATATATATATATATATATATATATATATATATATATATATATACGCAGATTTGTTGTTGATTTTTAAACGATATTATGGTTGGTGTCTCCATCATGGAGATCGTTTTTTTTTGTTGTTGTTTTTTAGAAAATCGCCCATTTTTTATTTGGACAAAAACAAATAATATTTTGACGTTTCAGAATTGTTTATATGAGTATTATTATTCATCGAACTATTGTTCTCATCTTGTGTGTGATTTTCACAACGTTTCTATCGATAATACCTCCGATCTACTTCAGATGTATCATGTTGAACTCGAGAATATTTCCGTCCAACTCGAAAATTGGAACGGAATCTCGAGCGGAACCCTTTATTTACTTCACGGGTTTAGCGTACGCCTGTTCCGTCAGCCACGACGAGATAGAGGTCCTAAGTAATGCGCAAATGTATTTTTCGATCGCCACACTGAGGATTGAACATTCAGCCATTCATGAGAATATCAACTTACAATTAATTTTTCCCAGTACATATCTATTAACATTTTTTCCCGAACACATATATAAAAATTTAAATTACCTATATATTAAAATTGAATTTATCTATTTATTAAAATTGAAATTACATATATATAAAATTAAATTCCATGTATATTCAAATGGAAATTACATGTATATTAAAATCAAAATTACATATATATTAACACCAAATTTAATCTATATTAAAATTAAAATTGCATATATACTAAAATTCAAATTACGTATATATTAAAATTTAATTTACATATATATTAAAATTAAAATTACATATATATAAAAATTGAAATAACCTATATATTAAAATTAAAATTACATCTATATTAAAATTAAAATTACATATATAGTAAAATTGTAATTACATATATATTAAAATTAAAAGTTCGTATATATTAAAATTGAAATTACCTATATATTAAATTAAAATTATATGTATATAAAAAGTGAAATTACCTATATATTAAAATTAAAATTACATATATATTAAAATGAAATTTCATATATATTAAAATTAAAATTCCATATATATTAAGATGGAAATTATATATATATATATTAACATTTAACTTACATATATATTTACATTGTAATTACATATATATTAAAATTGATATTTCATATAGATTAACATTGAAAGTACATATAAATTAAAATTGACATTACCTATATAGTAAAATTAAAATTACATATCTATTAACATTGAAATTACATATATATTAAAAATGAAATTACATATATATTATCATTGAAAATACATATATATATATTATCATTGACATTACATATATATAACAATTGAAATTACATACATATTAAAATTGAAAATAAATATATATTATCATTGATCTTACGTATATATTAAAATTGAAATTACATATATATTAACATTGAAATTACGTATATATTAAAATCAAAATTACATATATATAAACATTGAAATTACATATATATTAAAATTGAAAATACATATATATTATCATTGAAATTGCATATATATTAAAATTGAAATTACATACATATTAAAATTGAAATTACATATATATTATCATTGAAATTACATATATATTAAAATTGAAATTACATACATATTAAAATTTAAATTACATAAATATTATCATTGAAATTACATATATATTAAAATTGAAATTACATATATATTAAAATTGAAATTACATATATATTAAAATTGAAATTGCGTATATATTAAAATTGAATTTACCTACATATTAAAATTAAAATCACATATATATTAAAATTGAAATTACGTATGTATTAAAATTGAATTTACCTTTATATTAAAATTGAAATTGCAAATACATTAAAATTGAAATTAGCTATATATTAAAATTGAAATAACCTATATATTAAAATTGAAATTACATATATATTAAAATATAAATTACATATTTAAAAAAAATATATTACATTTTTCCCCCAAACACTGCACATTGCCACTTCGTTGTAGGGGTCTACTATCAGGGGCATAATCATCAGATGTACTGTGTAGGGAGATGGGCAGCAAGATGTTGGTTCACGTTACACTTGCACGTCTGCATGACAGTACAGTTGGGAAAGCAGGGATCCGGAAGGGAATTCCAAAGTTTAGCTGTTCTTGGAAAGTAACTACTAGAGTAGAATGCTCTCTTATATCGAGGGATCTCTACCGTGAAGGGGTGGGATTTAGCTGCTTGTCGGGTTTATCGAGGGATTTATTTCAAGGGGGCACAAGTGCTTACAGTTCGTCAGAGCATTCACTGTTAAAGTACTTGTAGAACAAGCAGAGGGATGCATCATTTTTCGATGGGACAGAGGCTGAAGTTTGGCGACTCTCTTTTGAACCTTGTCTAGAAGCAAGAGACTAGTGGCAGATGCACCAAGCCAAATATGGCAGCAATACTCCATACATGGGAGAATGGTTGGCTTATAGAAGTATAGTATACTTTCGGGCGTTAGTAGCTTTCTAGCTCGGTAGAGAGAACCCACTTTTTTGAAGCGGCCCTGGCAATACTCTCAATGTAATTGTTCCAACTCATGTCTTCTGGGAACGTTAGGCCGAGGAGGTTAAAAGATGTACTTTTAGAGAAAGAGGCATTTGTGGTAGGGAAGGTTTCTTATAATTATTGACTGAAACAAGTTTAGTCTTGGAAGCATTGAATGTGACCATCAATTTTTGTCCCCATTCCACTACGGATCGGAGGTCATCCTCTAGTGTTTCTGCCATTTCTTTAGATGTGTCTTCATTTGTTTTCTTGTAGTGTCATATATATTAAAATTGAAACTACATATAGTATTGAGTATTTTTATTTCATCAACCCATGTACACGATTTTCCCACACAAAACTGCATTTTTATAGCTGTAAACAAATATCCATACGTGCACACACCTGCACACACATCTGCACCCACACCCACACCCACACACACACATGCATATATATATACATTAATATATATATATATACATATATACATTAATATATAATAACACCGATGAAAATCACACAATATAAATGAAAAAATGAAAAATAAGACCCAAAATGCTTGGCGTTACCCCACTGTTTTGTGGCCTCTTTCAAGAGAAAATATTTTAAAATGAGCCGTGAACAATTTTTCGCTATACATTTCTATCACAAATGTCACGCATTTTGTCTAAATTATATTTTTACTTTTTCGTCACTCACCTAAAGTTTCATTCAAATCAGAGTCAATTGAATTTTGTTTTAAGAACTCAAAGTTTATCTGACAAAAAAACTTGAGAATGGCGTAATATAGCTTATTTATATTTGATAACATTCTCATACATAATATACATTAAGATATTTTTAATTATGCACGGACGAACTGAGCTGTCTAATGTGTGGGAAACGTTTTATGTTTTGGTAGAGATGTGGATTTGCTCATAGTAAGTTAAGACCCTAATTTTAGATATTTTAAAACATAGCTTTTGACACACTCATACTTATATTAAAATTGTGTATTCTTTAAAAACGTTTTATTCATAAACTATAGAATTATTTGATTCAGCAAACTATCTTTTTACTTTTTTAACCTTTAATGTTTAATGTTCAATATTTGTCTTGAAATATCTTTACCCAATGTAGTACTGTACCTTGACAACGTACCGTACTGGTATTACATAGCGAGGGATGATATATAATGAAGATTTATGCTTCATACCTTTCCCTCCGGATGTTCTTTGCCTTCGTGCTGCTTGGCGCTGTGATGACTCCCCATCATATTGACACAATAAGCCAATTGAGATATACCTGACTTTTATTCTTTGTGAAACACATGACAACGACTTGATTTTTTTTTATAAATATAAATTTATCTTGGATGTCTAAGTGTTTGCGGAGTCTGTTACATGTCTACACATTGTGTTAGTCTAGCCTCGCTTCCACGCCTTTTTGGAGCACGTCCGCACACCTTGGTGACAAAACCCAAACTCTCTACTCTAATCTTTTTTCCTGCTAAATCCCACCCCCACACTGTAGAGATCCCTAGATGTAAAAGATCTTTTTACTCCAATAGTTTCTTCCCCAGAACCGCTAGACTCTGGAATTCCATTCCAGGTCCCTGCTTCCCCAACAGTACTGACGTGCAGAAGTTCAAGTGTAACGTGAACCGACATCTTGCTGCCCAAATCCCTACATAGTACCCCAGTAGTTGTTGCTCCGGATAGTAGCCCCCTACACCAAAGTGGCAATTTGCCTTGTTTGGGGTGAAAAATGTAATAAAAATAGGGCATGTCTCCTTAACGTGCCATCTGGTCACCTATCTGAATGTTACGTGAACAGTGTCACTTCTTAATTATTGTTTTAAATTTCTAAATTCTTATGTTTATTGCCAAGTACAGCTAAATTTATAAACATATCACTTTACTATTTACATAATTAACTTTAAGCTAAACTCATTTTACCAAAATAATATTTCTATTCTTTACCTAGCAATGTCGCTGGTGTTGTCCACTACACAGTAGAAAGATAGATAGATAGATAATAGCTAATTAACACTTTTAACCTTGCTATTTTATACAGGCAGTTTAAATATTATATCCGATAATCTCCAAAATATATTGCTAATTGTTCTACAATAAATTTAAAATTTGCATTATTCGATATCAAAATCGTCTACACTATTCCCCTACATTAAGGTTATTTGGTAACGTTTTCTTAACACATATTACTAAAAAATAGGTTAATAAATCTAGTTTAAGATTAAACGCTTCCATTTCAGAATAAACAATTAGAAAATACACAGCATATTTCAAAATATCATAAGTTATTATAAGTTTATATTATTTAGATTATTGCTAGTATTTTTTATCTCGATTATTATCTACATGACGCTTCAGTCGATGTCACATTTTCCATAAGGTATTGTAAGTTTGTACCTATTTTTTATTAATTTGATCCTTTTATTTGTGACTTTTCTAAATCTTAGAATTACATAAACAATATATGTATTTAAAAGTATTCTTGAAGTGAATCGCTTATGTACAGTACGCGCAATATCCATCCATACATATACAACATATACTATAATATTGTTTAATAAATATCAATAATCATTATCCCCAAAACACTTGTGTTTAATGTCCATGTGATCATCATGTCATCAGTGAAGGAAGCGATAATTACTATTGGTCGGGAGACTGGACATCAGTCAACAAAGGCAAACGTAGCTTTCACAGCTGGCCATTTTTTTCGTTCGTGTACCGGCAATTAACGTTTACATAGAAATAAACGTAACTGCTTATGTTAGTTGGCCGTCATAATCTACGATCATGGGTGTATTTAATAAAAAGAAAACTCCCAATGTTACGGGTATGCTGGTTGGCCATTTTTTCTCAATTATAGCGCTCAGCTTTAATATCGTATATAGTTTCATGACTATATTGTATTTTACAAATAAATTTGAATCATTTTATACTTAAAACATATATGTTTCATGTATATGCAAGAATCAGTGAAGGAATTGATAATTACTGCTGGTTGGGAGGCGCAGACTTAGTTAAACCCAATTAGGACTTTGGAGGGTGACAGATTTCCTCCTTAGCGAGACTAGCTGAAAACATTATCAATAATTTTCCCCACTCTTTATCTGTGCCTAAACCTAAACATAGATTCCATGATCAAAGCTTCTTTCTTAGAACTGCACGCCTGTGTAATTGTCTTCCGTTTTCCTGCTTTCCAGCTGTCTATAATATGGCGGTCTTCAAGTCCAACGTGAACAAGTTTCTCATGAGCCGTTCCACTTAAGTTAACACATTTACCGAACTTCCATTACTATCGATTACTATATTGTCTTTTTGACTACTCTACACACTTTAACCCTTATCCTTGAGTTGCCGATCGGCCTTGATAAGTGGTGACGCCTATGTAATATATATATATATATATGTGTGTGTGTGTGTGTGTATGTGAATGTGTGCGCGCGTGCGTCTGTGTATAAGTACAACAATATAGATTGATAAATGGATTGATAAAAGAAAACGCGAACATATACCTTTATCTTTGTTTGTAATACGCAGAAGTCATTTACTGAAATATTCTGATGAAAATAGGATGCACGAGATAAGTCTTATCTTTGTTAGACTCCTCTCCCAAATTTGTAGCTTGTCAACCATGCTTATCTAATGACTTTTACCGCCGAACGCCATCAGGAAAATTATTACAATAAGAACACTATATTTACTCTGAAATTGTTCCTTAACCAATATCCGTTAGGGATTGACACTTCTTCGTCACACTGTCGTCCATCTAAATAAACTTACTCCCTTGATGCTCACTCGGTATCTCCACGTCTCTTCCTATGCTGCTCTGTTTTTCACCTTCATGTATCGCACTAATTCAGTCTTTATGTACACGTATTTGTTTCCACTTGTCCTACCCTGAAATTGCTTCATTCTTTTACTCGTTTTCTAAAGCTTTCCATGTTACACTTAATGTATTGTCTCGTGCACTCTCTCTCTCATCACGTTCTCTCTATATCTCGACTGTAATCAAGATCTGTGTTTCAGCCATGTTTGCTCTTGCCAAGATAGCCTGTAGACATTATGTAGATTTAATATCCCAGAATTACATGGGTGCATATATCTGTCGGTGGGTCACGTTTTATAAGTTTGAAATAGATAAACTCGGCAAATGAATTAAGACGTCTTATTTTTAATTAGTCAACGTAACTCTATAAAACTCCAGTTTCCCTATGTTTTATTTTTTTCACTCTCTCTATATATATTTGGAAAAAGCATAATAGTTTTTTCTAGCATGTTTATAGTTATACTAGAAGATATAGCCGACGTTGCCTGGTATAATACGTAGGGTTAAATTCCTGTTCCAAAAAAGTTAAAAACAGAAAGAAACTGAAGCATTTTCATGCGAGTATTCTGTTTTTTTTTTCTAAACTGTTCGCTACCTGTAACTAAAAAATATACTCGAGGTAATATCGAAACCAAAACATGAAGTCTGAATTAAGCACGCTAACCATTAGGCCAGCTTCACATAAACTTCAATAAGTGTTTTTGAACCTACTAATTCCTTACATAAAGAAACTCTCATATTTCACGGCCACGTATGCGGTTGTTAACTAATTGAGAAACAGAAAAATCCGATGACTCTCAATACAATTTTATTTACATTTTGAGCCCAGGATACAGATGATTAAAAAGTTTTCCACATATATAAATGCCCTGTAATCAGAATTTCAAATTTTTAAATCAAACATTTGTTTAGTATATAGTTAAGAAAAGTCCTCACACACACTTTCACTTTATACGGTCTCCGCTAATCGAGCCAGAGATGTCTCGTGTCGCGGGGTTCGAATCGTTCGGCTGGTGTTAATCGTGACACCCTGCATTGAAGAATCCCGAAAGGATGAAACACTAGTGCCTGTAGGTATTTAATTATTATAGTAAAAATAATAATTATGACAGCCCCTTTAAGAAATTAATTTCTTATCGTTAAGCACTTTCAGTTGAATTAAAAGTCGGTCAATTTAGCTCTTATGCAAAGATCATCGTATAACGATTAGATCACTGTCTGACTGACGTAATGCACATTTAAATTAAAATGTTTAAAATTCAAAGCTATTTCACACGGTTAATGGTAGCCGAATTGGATACGGTCTCCGCTAATCGAGCCAGAGATGTCTCGTGTCGCGGGGTTCGAATCGTTCGGCTGGTGTTAATCGTGACACCCTGCACTGAAGAATCCCGAAAGGATGAAACACTAGTGTCTGTAGGTATGTAATTATTATAGTAAAAATAATTATATATATATATATATATATATATAATTTTTTGTTTAAATATTAAAGACCATTTTTGTTTGTACATCACGCTTATTTTATGTAATTTCGTTGCGTTAAAATTTGACATAAATTCTTGATTGCTCTGTCATGTTTAATTTTGAATAAATATTTTCCTGAGTTTTTTAATAAATATCATTTACATATATCTCTTGCGTGTAAGATGTAAATAGCATGTTTATGGTCTGTCACGCTTAAATTTTAAATATCACTTTTGTGGGTCGGTTACACCAAGGTTTTAAATAACACCCATTGATCTCTTGCGCTTAACTCTTAAATGTTAGTTTTTAAGATTTAAATAAAACTTTGGTCTTCGAAACATCGAACGAAAGGGATGCATCTTGAAAATATCCAATAAAATGGGCATGTAAGATTAGTTCCAAGCCACACCTCTTCCAAGTTTTACACAGTATCTTACACATGCGATCCAAGGGAAATGCCTCGGTTGAAATCTCATTACTTTCTTTTTGTTTTTAACTTTCTTGTCTAATGTTAGTACATCCTCATCCGTCAGCGATGTATCATCCTTTTTGTCTACATCAATCGAGTCAACAGGGAGACAGCTGTCCGAAACATAGGAAGCTTTCGCAACATCTACGTCACTATTCTTGTGTGAGTTCATGTTAATTATTTAAGAATATAACGCTTTTATTAATATGATTTCTACATAAATTTAGTAGATTAATTTAAAAGAATGTCTTATTGGTAAATGCCAACATTTTGCGGAAGGTGCTAGAAGACTGAGGAAACAAGATGTTGATAAGCTGTGTTCATTTGTTATGATCCGCCTATCAGTATAAAATCGGCAATACAACAGCCAGACACTAAATATGAATGAAATAAATTAATAATAATAACATTAATAATGATACTGATAATAATAATAATAATAATAATAATAATAATAATAATAATAATAATAATAATAATAATAATAATGTAATTAGTTGGTCAGACATAATCTAACAAAAACAATTGAAAACATTAATGGCAGTTCCCGCACGAGCTAATCCAACTACATCCATCAGATAATACATATTGAAAACTGCAGAATTACGTATGTGCGGATTGCGTAATGAAAGGAGAGAAGATATATTTGCGCATATTTATTAAAACCGTACAACAATAACAATCTAAACTTTTTTAGGATATGTGCATAGAAATTGACATGGTCCTTGAAGATTCCAAACAAGGCTTAATATTTCCGAAGAAAACCCAAATAGTAAGTTTCGCATGAGTTCAAATATCCTATGTATTACGCATCATATCTGTAGATCACAAACTGACAGAGGAGTTTAGTAGGCTATGGTTTTAAACAAGTACATACACACCCACACCCAACCACACATATATATATATATATATATATATATATATATATATATATATAAAGAGGTTTCTGTTTACTATACTTTTTAACGCAAATATTACGCAAATATAAATCATGTAGAATACTGCATGAATATAATTACACGTAATAGTGAACTAAAGATGGTCATCCCATAAGAAAACCGAAAGAACAAATTCTGAATTAATTAAAATTAAAATGAATGTTAAAAAGAATGTGCGAAATAGCTAGAGCTTTTGCACGTCAATGCAAAACAAAGTTTTATTTTCTTTTAAGATAAATCAAAAAAATAGTTTTTAATATGAATATCAATACAACGCCCCCTAAAAAGTTATAGGAGTATAGATATATACATGCGTTTATGCTAGAATTTAACAATATGCCTGCTATATATTCATGTCTTTCCAAAACTATAGCATCCTAAGTAAGTGATACTTTGTGTGGGGTGCGAGTTCTCTTTTGACTACGGCCTTTATATCATTATTACATTTCTTAAATTTATGAAACATTACTACTTTCTAAAGAAATGGATTGATAGCAGAGTAGATAAAAACCGAATCATTGTTAATTGAATGTATGTTAGCAAATAAGTCTGACAACAACTCTAATTTATCCAGTATTTTATTCTGTTCTATGGGTACCAGTCACCCTAGTTGCAACTGAAGCCATTTGTTGCTAATTTACGAACGAAACTATTGGAGAATTTTAAAACTTAGTTCACTATCGTCTCCATGGGTTTCTCATAAGGTTATTAATTGTTTGTCAATGACAAATGGACTGCAACGATTATGTATATTTTACTCTCTCTCTCTCTCTCTCTCTCTCTCTCTATATATATATATATATATATATATATATATATATATATATATATATAGTAAAATATATATATTGGCTCTGAAAAGAAATATAAAGTGATATGTGGCTATGAGCAATAAACACATCTACACTAATATATATATATATATATATATATATATATATACATATATATATATATATTAGTGTAGATGTGTTTATAGCTCATAGCCACATATCATTTCATATTTCTTTTCAGAGCCAATATATTCTGCTTATATTATTGTCAGTATTATGGTCGCGTTTGATAGATAGACCGCAGACTAAAACATATTAATAGATACAAACGGTAAGCGATATTGTTGATATCTAATAAGCCACATGAATCTTTGAAGAAAAATTATGCGCTCTGTTCTGCTACATAGTGTACATGTATATAAAATATCCAGGACCCTGAACAGCGGTTCTTTGATTCCGTCATCTAAATAGAAGAAACTTTATCATTTAAATGATTTTCTGTTGATTCATTTGATATTCAAATGTCGTTCCATGAGTAATACCTCCTATTTCTTAACAAAAACTTAAACGTTGGAGAGCTAGTATGCAAGGGTAGTACCATTAAAAAATGATTGTTGTGCTTTACAAGTTATTCATTTTGACACTTTCTTCAATGCACGTTTGACAATTTCTGTTACGTCATGGACATGATAGTCCAAAGTGCGATTTTTCAGTCATATCTTCTTTGTCACGACTTTGAAATCGACAAACCCGTCTTCGAACTATGGTTTAATCAATTTCCCCGACTCCGTAGATGTACAATAGACGCCGTTGAATGTTGAGTAATGTTGACCAGTTCGATTTCTGTCTAGCTAGAGGGATTCAATGATACAGCGCTGTTTCTGATGCACGTCCAGGACACGGGCTGCTTTCTCATAGTCTCACACGGTCAGCAGAGAAATGAAATATTCCGGTCATGAATGCATGAGGTAAGTAATCAAAACAATGAGATTTGCCCCCTTTCTGATCGTGAAATAAGAATAGGAAGCAACCTTTTGGGACGCCATTCGTATATATAAGCATCATCAGTATTCTACAGTGGTTGAATATGTATATATAAATCTATCTTGATTTGTATTCATTTCTCTCAGACACTGTTCATGATTACGTTTAATACGACATCTCTACTTACTTATATTCTTATTGTACTCGTGTATATTGTCTATTAATATTCAATCGATCTTTGCTTCCTTTACTGTATGCGTATTCTATAACAGTATCGAACAGTGCATACGTTTGTTCGTTTGTTCTTATGATATGTCTATCTATTTTCGATGATGCTGGTAATGTTTCTATTTATTTGAATGTAATAAGATAATAAGGATTTTCAAGAATCTGTCCAGCATTAATTATAGTCCAAAATAAGAAAAATGCAATAAAATAACATAAGAAAAACTACAGAGACTCGGAATTAACTATCTAAGGAAACTATGAAAGAAATAATAAAGAGAGAGAGAGAGAAAAAAATGAAGATGAATGGGCGTTGTGGCCGTAACTGAGGAAAAAGATAACAGTGAAATCTAATGGAATATTTGGCAGGCGCTTCCAATTTTACTCTCGCTGGGATTTTTTACTCTCTGTTTTCAGAGACGAAAATTTCCCAAAGGTTTTGAGTTGGGAACTATCAGTTTCAATGTTGGCTCTTCTCCCAGGGTCACGAATTAAACTACCTCTCCTGGCAAATTATTCTGCGCTATCAAACATTTCAAGTTTTTCTTCATCTACGTTATCTATCCTTTGAAATATTAATCTCTCTCTTTCTCTCTCTCTCTCTCGCTCTCTCTCTCTCTCTCTCTCTCTCTCTCTCTCTCTCTCTATATATATATATATATATATATATATATATATATTATAAATGTCTTTAAAAATAAAGAAGGAAAAAGGTTCGCACTTTGTACGAGCATATTATATATGAAATGAAAATTAGATGTGTATATATTTGTGAATACTAATCACTGCGAAAGCGGAGAGAAAGAGTAAGTATTTTTGGCGGATCTTTCGTTAAAAATCTACCAAAAAAAAAAAGTAATTATCCAATCAATACAAAATTTTCACCGATCATTAAATGAGGAATGAACTTTATAAAGTGTACTTTTTTTCGAAATTTATATATATATATATATATATATATATATATATATATGTGTGTGTGTGTGTGTGTGTGTGTGTGTGTGTGTGTGTATATATATATATTTATATATCCCGTGCCAGTATTATATGAAAACCGATATTTTTATTCTAACTCGGATAGTTTTCAATGAACATTTGTGTTATTTATCACGTTATATGGCAACACTAACACAAGCGCCGATCTAAAATTTTAAACTAATCTGCACAGTAATAAACAATCGACAGCCATTTTGGTGATTTCTTTGTTTTTTTTGTCAGCGTGCCAACTTTATATGAAAACCAATGCAAAAATATGGTGAAGTGTTAAAAGATCATCGAACATTGATTATTCTAGGAGTTTGTAAATTTAGAATAACAATAATAAAGAACAAATAACTTAAATATGGTTTCATAAGACAATCAATATCTTATATAATTGCCATTTTTATTGACAAGAGCAAAGAGCATTTGGTCCATTGAAGATGTCAAACTTTCGATTTCATCTCGTGAAATGTCTTTGGTAGCAGTCAGAATAGTATTCCAGACGTCATCCTTGGAATTTTACTGCCTTCCTCCGGAGTAAATATTTTGTTTCAGGATGCTTCAAAGATTTTAGATGAGATTTAAATCTGGAGAACAGGCTGGCCATCGAATTATTTTCCCATGTTTGGCAAAACTCTCTCAGTGGCTATCCTTGCAAAATGAGACGGTGCATTATCATGCATGAAAACCATCTTTTTTCGGAATGCCAACTTCTTCTTGTGCGAAGGTTCTGAGTGTTCCTTAATAAAGTCAATGTAGAGTTTGGCGGTAATTAACACTTCATCTACGACTCTGAATGGTCCTACAAGCTCATTGCCAATGATTGCAGCCAAGCACATCACAACGCCACCTACTTGTTGACGCCTGATCCTTTGGGGACGTAACCCCTCATTATTGTACCATCTTCCCCTCCACACATCGGGCCCAAGGCTCGCTCGACACTCATCGGTGAACAAAACAGTTTGAAAATTCATCTTCAAGTGATCTCTTGCCCACTTCATCCTCTTTTTCTTGTGGATATCCTTCAATTGAGGGCGCCCATCTGTCTTTCCAAATTTGTCAATCGCCATCAGGAACGCCAGCTTTTTAAATACTTGTTTGTTAGTTTTAAGTGGGGTAAGGCGAATTACTTTTTTGATCTTCCTTATTGTTCGACGTGGCAGATATGATTTCTTACGAATTTTCCCTTTGTCAGCACGTCTGTTACAAAGTTGAGCATTAGTACAATATTCCTTGATTTGACGATGATAACGGTTTAATTCTTTGTCAATTTCTAAGGTGTAAACCTTATTATGGGGCCTTTGAACAATTTGACACTTCTCAACTTGACTTAAAGCACCTTTACGTCCCATCTTGCATATAAAGTTGTCACGCTAAAGAAAAAAAAACTGCAAGTTCCAAAATGGCTGCCATTTGCTTGCTATTGTGCAGATCAGCTTAAAATTCTATATCTGCGCATACATTAGTGTTGCCGTATAAAATGCGAAGTTTCACGAAT
This sequence comes from Euprymna scolopes, assembly GCF_053919585.1. NCBI lineage: Eukaryota > Metazoa > Mollusca > Cephalopoda > Sepiida > Sepiolidae > Euprymna > Euprymna scolopes. Next base: position 32,152,217 of record NC_136497.1, read on the forward strand.
TTTCATTCAAAACTATCGAAGTTAGAACAAAAACATCGATTTGTATATAATTCTGGCACGGGGTCTATATATATCTATAAATCCTCCTTCTTTATTTGCAGGTACAAATATGCTAAAAATAATCAGCCGAAAGTGAACAAAATATATTGTATTTGCAGTACAGTTAGGATGGTAGACAAAAAAGACAATTGTGCACGTATCATATTTTAAGGTTGATCATCTTAATTTTGAATGCGTTTAATTTTTCATCTGTTGTGTTTTGAAGTATGATTTTTTTAAATATTTTAATAATAATTATTATTGTCATTCATATCGTGAAAAAATATATATATTTTCTTTATTTTTACGAATAAAACTATGTTTTAATCTTTGAAAAAAAAATGATAATTTTCTTTTTAATGAGTCCAATATTGCTAATATACAATTTTAAAGGAAACGCTTTGAAGAACTCATATCAAATAAGAAAAATCGACAAATAACGGCGCATTTTGCTCACAGCGAACTAATTACGTCCGGCAATGTGTTGGTACGTGATATTACTTTATCTACGGAGGACCATATGGCTTCAAACAGTTGTTCTGTATTTACAAACAGTTGATACCCCCCCCTTTTCAAAATTACGTCTAAGTCGTCCATTATGCGATGCCACAATTTTAAGAGCTAACAAATTACAATGGAAGTGTTTTTTTACAAATTATGCTATAAAAAGGAAAATGACTTTTATATGGTTTTTGAAAAAAAACACTTTATATGGTATGTGGAACAAGTAAATGGTCCACGGATTACAAACAAGGGAATAAAAGTCATCATGAAATGAAAAATAATTTCGATTTTTGAAAATAAAAGAATTTATGGTTGATCTAAAAAAAAATATCACAAAAAAGCAGTTTTAGTTTATTTTAATTTACAGGTATTTACAAGGAAAAATTTAAAGCTTGTGGGAAATTAATGTGAAGGAAAAATTTAAGGCGCAAATAACATACTATTAAAGGTATTTCACCATAAATGGCGTTTTAAATTAAAATTACATTCAATGATAAAAAAAGGATATTTGCCTCTTTAGTTACGTTATAAAATATTTTAGGTTATGAGCGACCACAAATAAAGCAGGGGTGGCGTATGTCATTTGTTGCTGTTGAGAAATACAGCAAAATTACTAGTTTTGAGTCAGAGATCAGAGTGTACTATCTGTTCTGATGCTGCACTTAACCTATCCTTTTGTCGTTTAATGAAGAAGAAATCTTTCTGGGGCGATTTTTATATTTGTTATTATGAGAGTGCCGCATATTGGGCAGCCTAATTTAAACTCTGCCCGCCTGGGGAGGCAAGTAAATAGGAACATAACCGGTTTGTCAACTGATTATGCAGTGACTTATGCTTGACTTAGTTTAAAGTTTGGAGACTTGCATTTACCACACTCTATCGTCAAAAAAACTCTTGGTCTTGATGACAATAGATGCAGGTGCTGTCTAAAACACATACGATGCCTAGAATTTCCAATACGGTCACTGACCAGCCTCATGCCAGCTCTTAACGCCGGTGGTTATTTAGGCAATAGCAGTATATGTATATATATATATATTTATATATATATATATATATATCACTTAAACACCACCGTGTTTGAATATAGTGTTAAGTGGTAGTTTTAGTCATTTAGACCTACTTTAAAGCTTCCCTCATTTTTCGACTAAATTTCGAACAATTATTACAGTTTATAGATCACCTTCTTAGCTAAATTGTGAAAAAAATTCAAATTTGGTTCAGTAAAACAAAAATTATAATGAATTTTCTGGTGTTCAAAGTCGAAGAAAAAAACGTAAGGAAGTGAGCGACGTTTTTATGACTGGTTTCCATAGCAACTACGGACCTTCAACAACTAGTGTAGCTACTAATCTACCAATGTCACGAAAAGAGAAGTAACAAGTTAAATAGAGAGAATGAAAGAAAGAAAGGGAGATTATCGGGGTATTTTATTGAAAGCAGACGAGTGCCGTACATTGCTATTACATACGTGTATAATGTTATGTTTATGGGGGGAAATAACACTGAAATTGAACAAATAACAAGTGGATTTATTGGACCGTGGAAATTTCATGGATTACATTAGGAAAATCGAAAAGTAAAGGACTAGTTTTTAAAACTGGACAATAAAATGACAAGAGTATATATATATATATATATATATATATATATATATATATATATATATATATTATATGTGTGTGTGTGGGTGTGCGTGTGTAGACATGTGTGTGGTTATGTGTGGGTGTGCGCGTATGTGTGTATGTGTTAGTACTAAATGAATTCATTTTGTCTTGTAAACGATACCGTAACTTTTTTTTTAAAATTTACGTTAAATTTACCACACATCTATACAAAACATAAAATTATTTGAAATTCAAGCACCTATTTGATAATATTTTTACATATTCTTATAGCAACTCTTCAGAAATCTTAGCTTTGCATAAAAATAGCATGAATGGATTTTTTTTTTTAAATATTGTCATATTAAATGTTCTTTATGCCATTTACTTTAACATCACTTTTAGAATAGCTTACAAATAAATCCTGTGCCTAGAGACGTCAACTACACAGAAGCGAGGATCTCATTAGTACACTTCCAAACACAAACACACATAGTATTCGGCTAACGGTATGTTGTCATGAATACATCGAGTTATCAGATAATGAATTTATTCATTTCAACAGAATTAAATGATAGATACAGGCGCCTACAGCAACCGTTACCGTTTCTACTAATTCTACCGAATTTAAAATGGTAACCCACCATGGAGAATACAAAATGTTGACTGTTTACCCTGCTAACTCACACCAACGGAGTGGAGCCTCATGTGCTTCATTTTAATGGAAAATTAGTGTTCATCCGTTTGCGTTAATGCCAAACCCACTACTGCTCCCTTATGTTCGGTTACGGAGCTTGCTTTAGGTTGGATACGCTAAAAGTTTGATCAGTATATGTTATAGCTTGCTATGAAGAGTGAGTATACAGAATTAACGTATACAAGTGCAAGTGACTATAAAAAATTAATGTATAAACGCGCGAAAATGGAATGCACGCGCACGCGAAAATTAACATGGCGATCAGTGAATGCAAGGCGGAATACTTTTAATAATAAGCGTCTAAACATCATTGCCTTAATAATACATGAAAAATCCTCTTTATCATCGGAATGTGAAAAAGGGAGAAAGACGAAAAGAAAGAAAAATACGAGGAGGAAAGATGCATTGTACATAGCAACCCTAGTTTTGTGTGTGCACGTGTGTGTTAGTAGCCTGCGAGAAATATTAAGTAGTATTTAACGATGACCCCTTTACAAAGCAAATTATTTTTTTTAAGTTCCCCCACAGGTTTTGAGGTGTTTCTTCGTATTTACAAACCTTTAACACTTGTGGTCCACACCCAATTCCTCCGTTTGTCCCTTCTCCAACATAAACAAAATGCTAACGATTACATGTCTCGGTTACCGCTACGAAGCCAGGAAGTGGGTGCTCATTTCACGTAAAATTGTAGAAGAAAATATGCTCCTCTCTCTGAAATGTTGAATGGTTATCATATTTTCAAATAATTTCTTCATTCATTATATTTTAAAGGCCGATGATAACATATTAGCTAAAAAAACGTAGATTTGGATTTATGTTTAGGAAGTAAAATACGCTTTGTTATGTCGTAACTATTTAAATATATATATTTTTTTATATTTAAATTGATCAAATTGTTTTCGCTTTTGCTTTTTACACTATAAGAGCATTTCTTTTGTTTTGATTTGAAAGCGATTCCAACTTGCAATGGAAATACAAGCAAATTAATTATTTTAAAAATTTGTGACGCTAAAGCACTACAATATTTTAGGGAAAAGTCGTATAATCACAAGCATTCATGAACAATATACAATTTAGGAAAATATATCAGAGACAAAAGAACTCATACTGAAGGTAATGCATGGTAGAATGTCTTCTAGAATGCAATCATCACTTTTCCATACGCATACCTCCAATTAAAATGTACAATGTATTCACTGTCGGGCATATACAAAAAGCAAGTTATTATTTCATCCTTGCCACGGCAAATGTGTATATATTATTTGAGAAGCAAAATAAAAAAATAGCATATCTCTGTACAAACGTTTCTATTTCTCGTTGTACTATATGTTCGTTCCCGTTACATTCGATATAACGGTGATTTGTCATGCGACACCCGGGAAATACGTACTAATAGTTTTGACATCCATATTTAGTTAAAGATGTTTGCATTAAAACAAGATATGGACAGAATGCACCGTTAGTGTAATAATGTTTTACCATGAAAGCAACCGGATATATAGGCAGACACATTTGCTCGCTTATAATAATGATTTGTGTAAAGAAGGGTCAGACAGTTCTGCTGGCATTTCGTTCGAAATGCAAACTGAAAATAGTTACAATAACATAAACATTTGGAAAGCATCCAAGGTAAACAGAGGGCAGGAATTTAAAGACAATAGCAAGGAGAAAATATAAGAAAAAATTTCCAATGAATGTTTATTAAAGAAAACTCGGCAAAGATGAAAACCAGGAAGACTACGTAAGTTGTAATTAGACAGTAACAACATGTCTGACAACTGTACTTAAAATGCTGAATTAAGAATTATTGAGCGAGGAAGTAAGTCATCATCGTCATCATCATCCTCATCATCATCATCTGGATTTGATTCCCTGATATTATTTATTTATACTCAGAAGTCTTTCTAGAGAAGCATAAAAGATTTCTGGAGTCACTACGTGAAGGATGACAACATCCTAAGAAATAGTGATTATTGTAGAAATAAACTGGATTCAAAATTTGGACGGTAGTTCGTGTCGTTAAAGAAGTAGGCTACCGACACTTTAGAAGTAAGCAATACTCTACTGCAACCTATTTGCTTCTTTTTATTTCTCCCTCTTTTGCTCTTTCTTTCTCTCTCTCTTTATATATATATATATATATATATATATATATATATATATATATATACTCGGGTTTATTTATTCAAAAGTAATGGACTAATGAATTCAACGAGGTTGTTAGATAGTGCTCAATAAAAAGAGCTGATAATACTTGTTTATTGTTATATAAACATGCTCACATCCCGCTGCTACAAATAGCCACTTGTTTCAATCAAACAACAGATATCATCAGGCAGCGACTTGACTATTCAAAAGTTCAATGAATAATAATGATAATTAATAATAATAATGATTATTCATTGAACTTTTGAATAGTCAAGTCGCTGTCTGATGATATCTGTTGTTTGATTGAAACAAGTGGCTATTTGTAGCAGCGGGATGTGAGCATGTTTATATAACAATATAACAATAAACAAGTAATATATATATATATATATATATATATATATATATATATATATATATATATATATATATTCAGACCATGTTATAATTCCTTCGAGGTTTATCCAAGAGTTATCAATACAAAGTAAGGCAAGATATGCTATATATTTGTTTTTTACATAGACACGTAGGTATCGCTACACAATCATAAGTACGTGTCAATTAAATAATTATAGAAACTAAAGACTGCACTTTTGGAAAAGCAGACTCGTCTGATGACGTCTGTAGGTATCTGAAACTTATTGATTAAAACATATTCGTAGTTATGTAGCGATACTTAAGTGTTTATATAAAAACACAAAATTATATACAAATAAAATTATATATATATATATATATATATATATTTTACACAGTGATCACCTCTTATCAAGGCCCGGAAGCCACTCAGGGATAAGAGTTATTGCAAGTACATTACGTTAGTGTGGAGATTTGATGAAGTGTTTACTTAAGGGGGCGGTTCATTAGGAATTTGTTAACGTTGGACTTGAATACATCCAAGTTGTAGTCCGGTTGGGAGCAGGCAGACGGCACAGATATATAAAATCACATATCTGCCTGTGTATCTACTATAGAAAATGTCTCCAATGACAGAACTTGTGTCACAGTCTTCTGAAATATCAAATAATTATTTAACATGAATAATATTCACATACGCATTTCTTGTTCATTTGACAGTAATATGAAGATGTTACATCATTTTTCTCAATATTCCTGGGTTAATTAAATATATATATATATATATATATATATATATATATATATATATATATATATATATATATATATATACACATTTTGGAATAGGACTCTTTATTACGATTAAATTATAAAAATAGAACTGTATGTTTATGATACATTTTTATTCTTTTCGTTATCTGCTGTCAATTGAGTTATTTTTTTTTACTTCCTTGTTTTCGAATTTATATTCAGAAATTTGCACTGGTTGCGTTCAAAGTTCCGAAAATCTTTGAGTCGAATCAATTGTTGATGTTTCTACAAAATACAACCGGAACAAAAACTATTTTACAAACTTAAATTAAAACTTAGTTTAGAATGAGGTAAGGTTTACGTTTATTTATGTTCAAGTTAGTTTGGATCCTAAACTCATCTTTATAGGTAAAGATGAGTTTAGGATTTGGTTTTAGTTAGTTTTGGGCAATTAAACAAGTGTTGGTTAAGATTAGTTTTGAGCATTAAACAGTTATCGTAAGGCCGTAGCTGCAGCTAAAAGTAGATAGCCCGATGATGAAAACTCATGAAGTCGTTGATATAAAGAACTCAGGAGATCTTGAAAATCTATAATAATGTGATGGATAATGAATCGTAAATAGTTCTTCTACTATCTAACCACTATTATTTATCTTGCACATCATCGGATAAAGCTGAAATTTCTTCCACACGGTTTACGTTAAGCTCAAAGTTGAACTCTACATAAAACTCCTTCTCTAATTTCGATCTACAATTATCTGATCACCATCACTTACCATGCTCTTGACCTCATTAAAAGCCTAATGTATTTCACATCAATTTCTGTAATAATAAGGGGTGCCTTGTTAAACTGCATAACACATGATTTTCTAAATCTTTCTTTTCTAATAACTGCAAAATATCCTGTGCCCAAAAATACTAGCCAAAAATTTGATCTGCAAAATAAATCTAGCAAAAGTCGAGCATCTCTAACATACTAAACTTCTTTCTAGCTAACTGTATTTATTAAACATTTCAATCTACTGCGTATGACTTACCAGTGATAGCTGAACATATCTATCGTATGCTTGAAAAGGCAGGTGAAGCTAAGGCGTAGCCCAGTACATTTTCACAACTTTTGATAAGTTTTATCATGGCATTATTCACAAGAATATTTATTCGCAGGATATTACAGAGTTCCTATTTACAATGTCTCCCCACGGGACAGAGTTAGGCACCAGGGTCGTTTTTTTAATGTGGAGAAATGGAAGAAAATAAAAATTGTCTCAGTCGTGAAGGATTTCCTCTCCACTGACAGAAAACAAGAAATTGAAGGACAGCATACGAAGAACAGATAATACACTTTGATCTTGACCCGAAGGCCAATATTACACGACATTACAGAGTTAACGTTAAATCTAATCAGATCCTACTTAGACAAAAATCTAGATCGTTCTTTGTAGCCGTGCATCAAACCAACATGAAATTGATGTGTATGTGCCCAAGCAGTAATTATATTTATACTTATTATTCCAAGCTAGCAAAGGGAACCGATGTTGCCCGGGAGTGGATATGGATCGACGAATAATACATTCTCCTAATACTTTATAGACATCGAAATCAGTAAAATCTTCCATTTTTCAATCAAGTAATTTCATTACCTACTCCAGTGGTGGACGTACCATGATGCACTATAAAAATGCATATGCCTTTCTGCAGCAATGCAGTTATCAGTACATTAAATCCCACATTGAATTGTAGGGAATTATTATTTATTAAATGATGTTTTATGAAGTAAAATTTACGTATCATTGTTTAGTTTGTATTAAACATAAATATTCATTTCAACTAAACGTTTGTCTTGTCAAATAACCTACTGTTGATTTTATACACATAATTCTTCTGCTTCTGCGGTAATACAAAATGCACTTTTTCGGTTAGACTGCATTAGAGTGTAAACTGTGGTCAAAATCGGACTGTTTCTTTTTAATCCGATTTTGCGATTATTGATTTTTGCTTTTTATGCGGTTTCGGAGTCCATCAGAAATATATTTACACACATAGACATACACAGATAAATAGGCAAATTTCATTTTATATATAAGTACATATTTTAAAGCCAAACAAACCAGTCCCCAGTTGCGTTTTACATGTGTATATTATTGATAATTCTACTTCTTATTCTCAACATGGCAGTCAAATGAACGCACATCTATCCAACGCAATGACGAGGTTTTAGAAAATAGCTAACAATGGGAATCAACTCATAGTTACATTAAATGCTACTAAGAAAATTCTTTTCTATTGACATATATGAGAAACATTTTTAACTGCCGATAGTTATGGTTTGCCGATTCCAACGTTCAGACTCTTCAGCCTAATGTTCGCCGGTAACATGAATTAAACAAATCCACAATAAAAACACTGTCATGCTGCTGTAAAAGAATGTCGAATCTATTAATTCGGATAAAAGCCTCTTTAATCTGCCAGCATCTTTATTTTAAGAATCTACCATTTGCCTAAGCACAGAGTATTTTTGCTACATCTGGACTGATGCACAGATCTCACTTTTAGACGTAGTTCACAAGACTTACGCATTAGTGATCAGTTATTCATCTCTAGCACTGGACCATGCCACGTAACAAACTGAAAACAAAACAAACTTTTTCTTAATAGGGTTGCAAAGGAGAAAAAACAAAAGGAATGATATAGAGAAACATATTTTTGATAACTGTAAAGACTAGATAGTTTTCAAAAGTAAAAGACCATGGATCCTTTCCATAAATTATGTTCATTCACGTAACGAGTTGTTTTGCTCATAATTGAATTCTGAGTGTAAGACAGAAATTGAACAGTTTAACAGTTTTTCTTTTCCTCGTTTAAGTTTCTTCATATCTCACAAGGAATTTATATAAGTTTTGCGTTTTCCATTTTTTTAAATAGTGTTGTAGCTATGTTATACATAATGATTCGGCAATTTAGGAATGTTCAAGATGATCGCGTGAAACTCTTGCAAATCAAGGGAATATTTTTAGACAGATCTTATTTTGGACACGGGGAAAAGTTTCTGGATAGTGTAAAATGTTCTATAGAACCACTTACAGAATGCCCATAATAGCATTATCGATTTGTATCCACACAGCACGAATATCGTGGTAGTATGAATCTACAATTGAACTGGATTTGGGGATAAAATTAGGGATTCAAGAACAACGTTCAATTCAAACGTTTGTGCGTTTTCAATCGAATTAAGATGTCTTGGTTTCCTTTTTCTTGAACTTATGTGTTCTTTTCTGTTTCTTACTAGAAATATGTGTTCTTTCCTGTTTCTTACAAGAGATAGCTTCTGAATTTATAGTAGAAATGACGATGGTCTCATAGAAGATCCTCAACAAATTAATCGAGACCCATTTTATCTAGAGCATCCGACAGACACCACTGTTTCCATCGCTGTGTTTAACTGTAAATATTGCCATCTACATCCGAAAATATTCCAGGTTTATTTAGACAGTTTGTATAAAATTATTATTTTTTTAGTCGCAAGAACAGTGATTGGCCCCTGTTATATATTTTTCATTTTATTTTAAATTTTCTTGTTTTGTTTTTCAGACCAAAAACAAATTATATATCTTCAAGACCGAATTCAGACAAAGCTTTATATTTTCTTGTTTTTCGCATTTAGATTTATCTTCTAAGCTAATAATATTTTTCCTGACATCTTGATTTACAATGGTTTTCACTTTATTTTCTTAGACAAGAATTTAATGTCATCCTGGTGGATTATCCATATTTTACGGCCGCTTTTCTTAGAACTACACCATCTTGCGTAATTCACTCTACTGACTATACACGGCATATTTATTCGCAGCAAGAAACTTCAATTGTGCCACCTAAACTGTTATTTAATTTTCTGACACAAGTATAAGTGCAAGAATTTAGAATATATTTAATTTTATCATGGGTCTTTTTTATATGTGTCTTTGTTAGGCATACGAAGAAAATATACCGGAATTTTCCTTCGATATATTTGAGGTAAGCGAGTTCTAACAGTAAGATGATTCTATTACAGTCTGAACTCGCCTCACGGCACGTGGTCGACGGACAAGTTTTTGTTCAAAGTTCGAATTGCATCTTTTCTAAAAGTTCTCCCACTGACTTCGGTTTACAAATTTTATGATCATCCATATACAACATGTATATATATATATATATATATATATATATATATATATATATATATATATATATATATATATATATATATATATATATATATATATACCGGTGTTACATTTTCAGCTGTACGTACTGAATGTGGTCTGCCAGTTCGTGGTGGAAGATCACTGTCTGAGCCCTGTTGCCTAAACCCTTTTAAGATTATGATCCATTCTTCTTTGATTATAATGCCGACAATAGGCTCTCTGAGTCAAAATTATGGAACGGCGATTTTTGTAATAAAGTTCAATAATTTTGGTTCGTTGCTCAGTGCTAAGTTTTACCATGATCAATTGTTAATGTTTTATCTGCAAAATTCTGAAGATAATTTTGAAAAACAAATTATTGAATGTCAAAGATATCACTGCTTAAAAATAATGAGTGACGTTTGCGCCGCACTTTACAAAGAACCGTGCAAAAATATATATATATATATATATATATATATATATATATATATATATATACATACGACGGTTGTATGTGCGATCCATGAAAAGGGATAAGTGTTTGTATAGCCACACTGATGAGTTTTGATACAAAGAAACGTTAATGTATATGGGTGACTTTTAAGCCCCCTCTTTGGGACCACTTTCTAAATATATTTTCACCCGATGCGTATTTAAGAAATTTATCAAAGCCCACTATTTGTTTGTTTTAAACTAAATGATGGTTTGTACACAGTGCTACGATACAGTTGGCACTTTAATGGACACTTTATGAGAAATATTTACTGGTACTTGTTCGTAATCCGATGGTTAGAGCTGCCGACTGTCACTACGACCGTTGTAGGTTCCATGCACGACAAGGAAAAGGCGTATGGTTAGTCGTAGTGATGAATAGTGATACAACGAAACAGTACGTATGTGGATGACTATATATATACACACACGTATATATAGCCATCTGTTTATGATTTCATTCGCTCGTATACATCTAATCGTAGATCTACGACTTAGAATCTTCGCGTAAGTTCAACAAAGTCCTTTAATTAATATATTGTTATTTTTTTCTTTTTCATGGTAAGTACGAAGTATCACGTGCACGCGTAGACCTCATCATTCCCTTTGAAATTTCTCATTATCTTTAAATATAATGGAAACCAACATAATGATCTCATTAGATTAAATTATAACTGCCACTTGAATACTCAATGATAATGAACTGAATACTGACTCGATAGCATGTAATTTCCTTTTATTCTGATAAAAGCGGTTACGCAATATAATGTTTATTATTATACAAAAAAGGGTCCTTCTCTGCGTGTGTTCGTGTGTGTGAGTTTGTTCGTCATGGACGCGAAAGTGGCTGGGCCGAGTTTTATGAAATTTCACACGAATGTAATTCATCTGCGTGTAAGTGCCCTTAGAGAGGTGTTCTATCAAAATATATTTGAAATACATCAATAATCGAAATAATCAGATGGAAGAAAGAACTGGCACTTCAAACGAAAGTTAACACTTTACACAATCTTACATCGGAAGTGGATTTGAGAAGTTTTATTGCGATACAAACTGAAAGGCCGACATATAAAATTATCAGTAAGTTCTTAGAGCGTTCGAAATTAATGTTTCTTTTTAAAGCACAGTAGAACCATGATACTTTCCTTTTTTATCTAAATTTAGATTCAAGTAATTATCACCGCAGACACAGTAATAAGGTCAGGTATATAAAATCAATAGTAGATCATTTTATATGATAGAGGTTTGCTTTAAATGAAAGTTTCTGTTTAAAAGGAAATTACGTCAGATTACTTTACTTTTGCATTTTAAACTTAAACGCAAGCCATTATATATAAAAATATATTTATATAATCAATTCTAGGTTCTCTACAGTACAATGCAAACAGCTATATATGCTGGACTAAGTCACTGCGCTTAGGCATGGGTAACTTCCCGCGATGCTTCTCCCACTAGACCAGGTAATCAATAGATTTGATTTAAAAATGGGCGATTTTACCGATTTCAATGGCAATAAAAATATGGGAGTGTAAAAGATTCGTTAATCATGATTCAATCTCAGGCAACATCGTGCTCTGTTAGTTTTAGAATATAGCAAAGTGTTTGCATATAAATTAATATTATTTTTGCTGGTTTTGTTAAAAATTAACACATTTACCAATAATGCCAATTAATATATTTTTATTATAATAAACCCGTATTCCTCTCTACTTTTTTGTAATTATATTGCTAGTTCACAATATACGTCATATAATGCCATAACAAATGGCGTAAAGTATTACGTATACCGTTTCAGTCCTGTAGATTGTCGTTTGTAATCTTATGTAATCTACACGGTTAATATAAGTAAGGATGTCTCTTTCTGTTTTATTTTCAGATGGTTTATATGCATTATAAATGCCCCTTTTCTACTGTTTTTATTAGATTTACTGCAATGTATATATATATATATATATATATATATATATATATATATATATATATATATATATATATAATTATTTTTTACTGCAATAATTAAATACCTACAGACACTAGTGTTTCATCCTTTCGGGAATCTTCAGTGCAGGGTGACACGATTAATACCAGTCGAACGATTCGAACCCCGCATCACGAGACATTTCTGGCTCGGTTTAGCCGAGACCTAATCCATTCGGCTACCATTAACCGTGTGAAATAACGTCGAATTTTAAACATTTTAATTTTAAATGTTCATTTACGTCAGTCAGAGAGTGATCTAATCGTTATACGATGATCTATGCATATATATATATATATATATATATATATATATATATATACATAGATATAAATATATATATATATAAATATATATACATATATAAATATATATAAATATACATATATATATAAATGTATATATACATATATATATAAACATATAGATAAATATACATATATATATATATATATAATTTACATATAGCTAAACATTTCTGTAATAGCTATTATATGCTGAAGTCCAGATATGTTTTTTTTTTACTGAAGGTTAACCAGAAACTGTTTGCTGCAATAAAATAACCATCAAACGTGAAAGTAATGTAGCTTTTTGTGGTTCAAACTTATTGCTGTTTCCTACGTATTAATATTTTTCTGTGACTCATTCAATGCAAAACATCAATTACTATATCTTGTCAATTCCGATCACGATTCCGCGTATAATAACCACATTTTAATTCTAACTCAGTTTTCATTCGTTAGGATCGTCTTGCGCCACATCAATAGTTTTAGTTAAGATCGTAAAGTTGTTAAATGCATTATAAAGATTTTAGAGTAAATTATTTTGAAGCATACAAACTTTACACATTAATGAGTATTTATATGATAAGGTTGTTCGGTTTTTAAAGCATTGCAGAGTAATTAAATAATATTAATTCAAATAGATAATAGAAACTGCTATCTAAAACATCATCATCATCGTTTAAATTAACAAAATAAGGAATCTAATTAGTTCCCAACGATTTTTCACCAAATATAATTATCAGAAAGCTTCTGAAATTGAACATAGTTTAACGATGCGAAAATATTAATTGGGTGAAATCAGTTAATCCCCGTAAAATAGCCATGGTCGAACGTGATACACCGATTTAAGTTGCCATGGCAATCATACGGAAAGCTTTTTAGTTAAATTGGTTTAACGTAAAAAGGTAAGAAACTGTCTAACTACATGAGTAAAATAAGGGTTAACAATACATTTTTTTCTAGCACAGATGGCGGGTAAACACTACGAGACTTAATATAGTCCCGAAAATGCTATGCGATCATTTCTGTTTCTAAATATATTTGAACGTATTTTGCGATTCCACAATTTAGTACGGCATTCGTTACTTCTTTCATTATTATAATACGCTCAAGACACCGAGACAGCACACCATTCATAGTCATGAACTCAACTCAGAATATATATGTTGCAATCATATCCACATTCTCTCTACCAATGCATAATTACTTCGCCTACTGATGTGAGATTTATTTCCTTTCCGTGCTCTAAGGTGCTATCATATTAGTTAACATTGGGCTGCAACGACCATACACAGTTTATGTCGCCATTTTTCGATACGGTCTAGTCTCGTTCAATATTTTGCCGCGGGCTTCATTCGAAATAGGCAAGTGTAATTAAAATACATTCCGATATTTCTAAGGAGATTTTTATATTATTATTTTCCCTATCTCTACATTTATTTTTATTTTATAGCTTTTATCGATTTTCTTGTATCTTATAAAAGCGACACCATCTTTTAATCTGAGAAGCATCGAAAAATGGTAACTGATTGGAATCAACTTTGTAGAAGAGAAGTGTGATATAAATTAATACAACAAAATGTTGTGTGTGTATTCGTTTATACTTCTAGACGATAATATGTATTCCTTAACGAAATTGCCCCGGCTCTTCGGTTTTCAAGTTATTTCGTCATATTTAGTTAATCGATTGTAACATAATTTCGAAAATTTTTATCTTTGGGTTTCTTCTGTTGGATGTTGCAGTAGTTGTAATCACCTGGTAATTTAACACACCATTTTATTTTAGACAATGCCGTTCAAATTTACTTAGAAATAGTGACTTAATAATTTTCAAGGGGATGTTTACATATGTTTAGATATTAGAATAGAATAAATATTGAGGAAAACGCTATTCACACACGCGATTAAATTAATAAATGGAAATAGGATTTACGGCTTACGGCCACTAGTAAAGATATGACGTTATTGAAAATATGTGTGAAACCAAACGTGGTGAAGAACAGAAAAGTATATTGTCCTTTGGTCAATAATATAAGACGATTCAATTGTTTTATATTTGAAGCTAGTTCTTGGTTCGACTATTTCTGGTGTGAGTCAAAAAGTGTTCATTTTTTATCTGACGTCTATGCATGTGTGTGATTCCTGTGTCAAGCGGAAAGGACCACAACCTTCAATTAATATAAACAATGTCGACTCAGGATAGGATACTCATATACTTCTTCCTTTTAAAATATATAGAGATACATTTTATTATAACAAAGAAAGAAGTCGCTGGTTATTATTACTTTTTTAAATTTAGAAAAATATCTTTGTCGTAATATTTTTTTCATTGAATGTCATAATCACGAGTTAGATTGCACAAGTTTCAACTTATAATTAACGTAAAAATCCGTGTAAATAAAACTGTAAAAATATGTTACAAGGCTACGCGAATATGACGCAATTCTAAAAATCAGATTACCGGAATTAGAAACACATTTTTTGGTCATGACAGGAAAACGATAAAGAAGATCAGGTTAACAGACATTTCCAGATTACAGTTTCTTAGGTTCAGAAAGCCAATACAAATCGTTATGGTAGGTATTTTTATAGAAAACAAATTAGATCAATTGACAGAAATACACGACATACAATACATATATCACTATACGTGTAAAAAGGAAATTATATATATTCATTAAATTTTTAGTAAATTTTTAAAATTGTATTTAGATACACTTCTTTTCGGTTTGTTCGGTTGTTTGGAAATTCGTCTGCGTCTGTTATTTTGCTCGGCTTTATCCGGTGACTGCCGGTCGATACAGAACCATAATTGACGGAATACTCCGATAATCTGAGCCAATTACGGCTGGAGTACCATGTCTTTCTTTTAAATAATATGAGACTAAAAGTGGCTTGGCAACATGATTTTTTGTAATTAATTTATTTTATTGATCAATTACTTAGATTAGCATGATTTTCTTTGCTACGCTTTCGGATAAGAGGCATGCGAGAAAGCAAAATTGCATAACACATGGGAGACAAAACAATGATGATACAACATGTAAACACTGACAAGCTGAATAAAAATTTGTACTTCCAAATATTGGGAAATTGGGGCAATAGTAGCTGAAGTTATAAATACTATTACATAAACAACACAAATTCACATAGTCGACGAATATAATAATAAAAACACAATATTATAGACTTTTACCTGAAAATTACATACTCATTTGGTGGTGCACCAGCATTTATTACCGTGCCATTTTACGTCCACATTTTTTGGTCTAGTAGATAAATTCAGTTTCTGTTCTAAAACAACACGGCATTTTTCTGTCCTAGATCAATTGAAGACACATCATTATAGCATAAGTATTTTTTTTTCATTCTTACCATAAGATGGGGACCTTTTTAGTACTGTATTTCACCTTACAAGTTAATATAATTGTGTTGTGGACAGAAATTTGTTACAGTAATACAATCGCCATTTATCATACTTTCATTTATTTCATGTGTTTCAGTACAAGAATTCAATCAGTTTCTAAAGTTACTTGCTCCTATCAATAATTACCTTAGACATTCGGTTTTAATTATTTATTACATAGAATTTGTGTTGAACATTACTCTGTTAAAATTTTATCATGCATTTCTCCACATTTTCTATTTCAAGTGAGTGACAGGTGATGATGCACTAGATAATTATAGTTGTTTTTTTCTTCCTTTTTTGTTCTGGCTTTCTGTCATATTGCCAGCGGATAGCACTGATACACACTTACTTAGCAATTGAAAATTATTATTTAATATTTTATGCACTTAACATTCTCTCATAACTCCTCTGGTCTCGGCGAGAAACAATTCCTTCTAATAACATATAAACATGCAGTTAAAGAAGACAAAATGTACATTAAGTGTAAACTGTGAATATTACAAGTAAAACAAGAATGGTAGTTTAAATCGTTCAAATAATTCAGGCTATATAATTAATCAAAATATAAAAAACTAATAAAACTCTGCACTCCAATCTATTTATGGTTTTGCATGATTATGTTGTTGTTTATTGTGCTTCTTTGTTTATTTTGTGTAAGCATTTAACAGATATAATTGTTTACGGTCAATTGACGGATTTCCTTAAAAATAAGTAGCACAATGATATAAACATTTCATGTTATAGTCTTTGAAAAGCAGGGAAAAACAAAAAGTGTCAGTCTTATTTCAAAAGAAGATATAAACAACAACTGCCTATATTAATAAACACCTAAAATCCTTCATCTTATTTATTGTTTTTTTTTGTTTGTTTTACGACATATAAAGACTTTTCAGGTTATTTAATGCCGAATCCAGTGATTCGGAAGAATCATTTTTTAATAGAATATATTTGTTTTCGTTTTCAAGTCCGTTTCTATTTAACCCACAGTTGGGACTAAAACAGGTACTACAACTCCGGGTCAGAGTGGACCTGGGAGCAATGACAATTAAGGGGTGACTCCACACTCCCCAAAGCCCGCAAACTGGGGCCTCAATATCGGATATAGTTTAATGTCATATCCAGGACCTCATCTTATTGAATCTAAACAATTAATATTGCATGAAAAATATGTCGCACTCCAATCTTAATTTCTACAGCAAAAGGATATTTAATTAACAGTAGAAAATATTAGACACACGCATATATATGTATGTATTAGTTGTCTGCCAAATCTATAGGGTAGACAATTGAGCCCCCCTCCCGAAAAAAAAAACTATGAGCAAAATTCACTCTAAAACGGCAAAACTAAAGCTGTCTTGCCAGGACACTATATATATAAATGTAGGCAAAGTTGGGCATATTTTATTGGTTTTTAAATAAAGGTAATTTTTACCAATTGTCATAAAATTTTAACCATAGATAATATTTTAATTTTCCAAAGGCCTGTAAATTTTCATGAAGTTTTGTCTCATACAAAAGAGATATTAGCATTTAAATATGCAGTTCAACTACTAGTAGAAATTTATTAATATATATATATATATATGTATATATGAGGAGATAGATAGATTGATAGATAGATAGATAGATTGATAGAAAGATAGATAGATAGATAAACTAATAAATGGATAGATAAATAGATATAACACCTTTTTGTGCTATTTTATAAGTTGCAAATTTCAGCGACTATTGTATCAGAATTTAACAAATGAAGGCTCGTCGGGTTAGGCTTAAGACTTGCATTGTGTAGTGCGGTATATGGAATTGACTTTAAGATCACACACCCAAGGGGATCGTCCATCAGCCAGAACCTATTTTGGCAATTTTTACAGCCATAAAATATTTTAATTATAGTCATCTGTTTTCCTAGTTTTACAGATGAATTACCAAATATCGGACCCCTGAACTTTATAATGTGGCGGGTGGGGGATTAAAACTTTCTGTTATAGTTTCAAATGACCTGAAATAACAACAGAGGGGGTACTTAATTTTCAAATATTTCTCAAATATTATATTTCCCCTCTTCGGTATTTCTATGTAAAGTTAATTTCACAGTGTGTAAAGATTATTTGATAATGGCGATGTTTATAATCGTACCTTTTTTCGAAACTAATGTTTTGTGTATAAATTTTCAGTATTAATTTTAAGAATATTTAATACCTTAGTAAAGAGAAAAGATTAGTAATAATTATAAAAAAATATTATATATAATAAATATACTTCTAAGATACACAAATATATGCATATATATCACTAAATTATATATATATATATATATATATATATATATTATTTAAAGACACTATACATACCACTCTCCATATGGGGGTACCCAATTGGTTAAAGGACAAAATTATTCCCAACTCGCATTTAGGTAAATAAGTACGCTTTCGTAAATAATTGAATTCATTCAAAACGTATCACAAAAACAAAAACAAATAACATCTAAATAAATCGCGAAGTATCCTAAGTTTCGGCGAGATGGGCCAACGGGTAAAGAGGTCTGGCTCATTCCCCAGGGGTACCGATTTCGAATCTCGCTAGATTCAGCCACTCTGATGAGTCTTAGACGAGGAAACACGTGTCCGTGTATAATTATATTGTAAAAATAATGTATATATATATATTCTGACTTCCGGCTGACTCCAATATAGTTGTTTTAGAGCTTGCCTTATGTTCTTTTAGAGCTTGCCCTCTAAATAAATAAATCATACGCATTTTCCGTCACTAACAATTAGTACGTGGTTGTACCGGTGACCACCGTACATTCATTATCCCTTATCATCGAGTGGTTCGCGGGTCTTTGCAAGTTGTAACTCACAAGTAAAAATAAATAATCTGCATCCAGAACAATGCACATTCTGGTTATTATTTCTATTAGTTATATGTGTGTTTATGTTTATGAATTTTTGCCTATTTATCTGAAAAAATGAGCTCTACTTGTTACTTGTTACGTTAAAATACAATATTTCCCCTAAAATATTGCAATATATATATATATATATATATATATATATTTCTCCAAAACATAAAATTAAATAAGCAGCATATAACGTATATATATTTCTCCAAAACGTTAAATTAAATAAGCAAGATATATATATATATATATATATATATATATATATATATATATATATATATATATATATATATACGTTTTATTTCTCATTTTTTTATTATTACCGTATCTGTCTGTTAAGGTACATTATTGTTTCAGCTAATCGGCCGTTTATTTGGCCGTCTGTAGCTTCCTCAGACTGTTACAGAAACCTACATGTTTCTGTAAAAGTCTAAGGAAGCTACAGACGGCCAAAAAAACGGCCGATTAGCTGAAACAATAATGTACCTTAACAGACAGATACGGTAATAAAAAATAAAACGCATATTTGCTCTACAACAGTATTGAGCACTTTCTTCAGTTTTTATTAATTACCATTTCCACTAAATATATATATATATATACATATATATATATATATATATATATATATATATATATATATATATATATATATATTAGGGCCAATACTGGATTTTAACGTAACAAGTAAGTACGATAAAGCCCATTTACTTAGCACATCAAGAAAACCTAGAGTTAAAACTTCAGGTTTTTATGATAACCACCATAAGAAAATAGAAACCAGGTGTGCGCTGTCGAACGTATTACCTACTGATTGAAAACAAAATGACAGAATTAGAGAGTAATTATAAGCTCTGTTAAAAAAGCGCCTTGTGAGCATCTCTAAATAGCATCCATCAAGGAATGGGAAATTTTCACTATATAACGACCGTTACGGAAAACTGAACTAGCTGCTTCTTAGAAATCTAGCGATTTAATCAGCGACTCAGTAACTGAACATGCTGATTTAACATTGCGGGAGTGTCAGTATCAACGTGAGAATTCAGTATGGTATGGCGTAAAAAGGAGGCTTTGATAGCACTTTTGCGGATCGTCACGTAAGTGAGACACTGTCAGGTCCTATTGATAGCATTAAGTTTGGCACAGGTGTTAATAAGGCTAGGGGCAACAAACGAACATTTAAAAAGAACAGCATAAAAGTAAATGCTGCGAATTGTTACGGAGTACCTTACGAAAGGCAGTTACGTTTACCTAAAATTATACAGTTAGAATCCGGTATCGACTATTACAAAATTAACAAAAAAAAATTCTACTTTTGGTCAAACAATGAATGACATGTACGTTATATGGCAGCAGCTTCTCGTTTCAATCATGGCACTGTCGATGTAAATGCTTAACAAAAATGTATTAATGAAACTGAAAACTAAGCTTGATCCGATTGTCTCTTTTCTTTACTGTTGTTTCTTGTATATTTTCTTAGTATTATTATGAAATTTATTAAGAAAAAACATTCTAACTAGTGATATAACAGGAAATTAAATATACAGGAAACAGAAACAACACTGAAATGTATTACGACCTTGCAAATGTTTAAAATTCTATTTTTTCCCATTATTAGTAAAATGATGGATGTTTGTTTGTTTTTTTGGGGGGGTAGAAAGAGCAAAGTGACTGTGACGGAGGAGAGAATTCAGTCAATTTCACACAGACGAGTTGTACAGATTGACTCAGTTACCCCCCGCCCCGAGTGAGAGGATCGACTGCATTTCGTCTACCACACCCACCTTTCCGCCAAGCACCAGTGTGTAAAACAAAAAATTCTATTGTTTTTAAAGCCAAAATAATTTTTCATTTATTTGATAAATAAGAGCAGTGTTTCGGTCGGAATTTGGTCTTTTATGCAATTCAGTTGAAATAAGAAACAGAGGCGTATCGAACAAATATATTGTATGTAATATTTCTACATGCAATTCCTGCTATTTTGAGATGACCCCCCCCCCTTGCACTGTTCAGGTCTAAACCTGAACTGGTGTCTTCATTTGATTGAGTTAGTACAACAGAAAAATAATAAATATCGCAGAACAAAACAAAATACCTAGGATAATGATTTAAAGGCGTAGAAAACACGCCGATGGGCGCCTATAATTATCATAACTCAACATTTTTAAGAATAATGTAGAAAAATCAATATAAAGTAAAAAAAAAAAAATCTGGATGATGACTTTACAATTAAAAATACAATTGTTCTAAATTCTCAACTCTCTCGTTCATGCACACCCCCACGTACACACCCACATATAACTTATATATATATATATATATATATATATATATATATATATATATATAAATATATATATATATATATATATATATATATATATATATATATCTTCCAAAAACACATTTCTGAAATCGAAAAATATTCTAAATTTGGTTCATCATTTATTACAACAAATCTAACAAAACTAACTTACTTATACGCAAATCATAACCCCCGTCAACACATTTCTTAAAACTAGTAACGCCATGCATGTTTTTAATTTTCTATAGGGGTATGTGACTCCAGAAAGCATTCACGTATCGGCATAATTAGAATTAACATTTCTCGTCGGCTTACATGTCACCTGCCCCACTCTAATGACCCAATTTGCAAACTAGGAGCACATGACACCTCAAAATAAATTTAGAAACATATTAATAAATAATACCGCTCTGCTATCCATCTCATATAGTAAATTACGCCTTCAAATCATCGAAGCACTACTCATTTGCATAAACAAACCGAACATGAATCAGGCTTAATATGAGGGAGAGAATGCACTTAAGAGCCTTTAAACGATGTTAATTTACATTTACAATAAATTCTTTGAACAAATTTTTTTTAATGTGTTATCCGCCTGATGACGACTCCTGGAGTCGAAAACGTGCATAGCAACTGCGAATTTCTTTGGATACTCGAGCAGAACGTTCGAACATTGCCTCGCAAAATAGATAAATGGATCATAAGTGAAACAAAATAGAATTTTCCACGTTGTTTAATGAAACATATATGCATATATACAGAGAGATAAATAGTTAAATAGATAGGTAGATGAATATCTAAATATATAAAGACGTAGCTAGAGATATAAATAATTGAATAACGCAAACAATTCCTGTCTGCAGGTTCTGGCTTGGAACTTTTCCAACACTATTATTAATTTACTACCTTCAGGCAGGAACTTGCTGATTTAGCTACCATATTTACTGTATTCTAAACTGAAGTGGCGCACAAAAGTAACATTACAAGGTATTTTATTAATGACCTTGTTTTTAGAAAGATGAATGGGTAAACTTAGTCGTAGTAAAGCCTGGTTTCTTAATGGTGTAAATATTTATTAATAATACGGTAATATCTTTTCGTCAACTCTCTCTCTCTCTCTCTCTCTCTCTCTATATATATATATATATATATATATATATAGTGCATTTTGTTTCTATAGACTAGTTTAATGCATGTATTATTAAAATTATTCGTGTTTTCAAAATAAAATAGGCCTAAAAAGAAAATTCTGCCACTTTTGATATGGATATAGAGAAATAAATATATTTGTATATTTTAGCAGCAAGTCAATATACAAGACCGCCTGATTGAAAAGAACAGAGTTATTCTGTATTTCGGTCATTGACGTAAAATCTTTCGTTCTGATAAGGTTCTAAAGGGTTTTTTTTATATTGCTTAGATTTTCGAAGCAGTTCTCACGCAGAAATTTTCGAGATGCTTGAAAAAATGTGCAGTCGACAGATGCGAGATCTGGAGTGTACGAAAGATGAATTCATGGTCCAATTTTTTAAAACTTCTGCAGTGTCGGTTTAGCAACGTTGTTTGGGTATTTTCACGGGGGAAAATTGGGTATTTTTTGTTTACTAATGCTGGGTTTTGGTTTAGAAGTTTCTTATGCATTTTATCCATTTGTTGGCAGTACTTCTCCGTCGTAATGGTTTCGCCTGCATTAAAAAGAACTGTAATTGATGAGATCGGTCGCAGACCACGAAATAGTAGCATAACCTTCTTTTAATGTAACTCTGTGGTCGGGAAGTGTCATCGAACCACTAAACTCAGCGTCGACGATTGTAGTTAAAACGAAAATCTTTTCATCGCAAGACACGTCGTTCTTGTTGCGTAAAAGAATGAAAGATGACACGATATATCATTTTTGATTGTCATTCAACTCGTACGACACCTATTTATCAAGTTTTTCCCAATCTCTCTCAGGTGTTTGGAAATTGTCTTATACGTTACGTCTAACTCTGAAGCAAGTTCTCAAATAGTTGTGCGTGGATTGGCTTCGACTAAGGCTCTTAATTGATTGTTGTTAATATCAAATGTCATCTTCAAGACTTTCGTTACCGCCAGGGAATTTCTCAAACCACCATTGCGATGTGCGCTCAGTACTAGTTCCTGAGCCAAAAAGTTCGTTGATATCGCGAGATGTTTCAGCAGTTTTTCGTCCTAGCTTGAATTAAAAAATGTGCGAATGTTTTTTATTTTTATTCAACATTCAAAAAGAAGACATAACTGTTTAAAAACGATTGTAATTATACGATTAGATAAAAGGAAAACAATTTTAAAAAGTTATATGATGTAAAGGTATGACAAGGAAAACTCATGAGAAAATACATTTTTTTTAATCAAAATTAAAAATTCCGTAACAACTTTCTCCTCAACCTAATACGCATTGCTTGTAATCGTGTTGGCTTGTTTATCATTTAGTTGATATACTGCTTCTATTTTCTGGTGCATATGGCTTGTGTCACTAGTGTTAAATAAACGTACGTGTTGTATAGATAATCTTACATGTATATGTTATATACTTGTTTGTATATAAAGTGTTCATTTAAATACGGTGAAATGTTCATAATCGCGAAGCGGATGTGTATACATATTACACAGTTCACAAAGTAACTTTTTTGTATAGTTCTTTTTTCAGGTGATTAATTTATTGTGAAGTCCTGTAATCGAATGCTCTCTCCCCCAACAAAACTCCAAAACAACTAGTTATATTTTTGTATAGCCTCTATACGTTTTATGTATGCTCCCTTTTTTATTAAGCCCACCATGTTATATTTACACATTTTCTTGGTGTGTCAACTGGAAGGCTCCCATGGACTTCCCCGTCTTTTTTCCCTAACTGGTTAGCTCGAAATACAGTCTAACTTTTTAACTGATTACGTATATTTCTAAACTATCTGGTTACAACATTAACACAACGTGAATAAAGACACACATCGGATGATACAGTTTGTCACACATTTAGTTAAAATTATTTTTCACCAATAGCATTCCTAGAAGATATTTCATCACAGTCCGCTACAATGGGACGTGGAATATTCTTAATTAGTAATATATGAGAAATGTATTCTGTCAGATACGAAAAACCGGCGCAACCAGTAAATCAGTTTTTACCGCCGTTGGGTTTCCTGAAGTGCCTAAATCCCATGAAATAACATCATTCGCTCAATTCTTTCTGTAAATTGCTCGTTGAATTTGCCTCCTCTGAACCTAAAACATAAAATTTTGAGAAAGGAATGGCTTTAAAAATACATAGAGGTTAACATGAATAACGTTCTTATAACCAATGAGACCTGAGCAACCTTTGATGGACCTGATGGTTTGAGTAAGGGCTTGGTGTTTTCTGGAAGTTAACGTTATCACCGTTATCAACAGGGTTGGTATCATCGGGGATAGACTTGTAGGTCCCGTCAGAGTACAAAGCAGTACACTTAAAGATGTGCCTTGTGAGAGTTGTTCCACCATATGCAGTAAAGAAACTACGTCGAAGGATAAATAGGATTATTGAAATAATTCAACGTAATGGAAGTCATGTTGGCAAATAAACGAAGCTTTTATGATTTGTAATATTTTAATGAATGCGTACATTCCACAGGGGAGCTCATTCATATGTAATATATTGAAGTTGACATTCTGTAGATGTTAAGTGTAAATAGAGACATTGTGAGATTATTGTAGCACTTTTATTAAAACTGAAAAAAGTATTTATGTAAGCAAGCACGAACGCCTGGGAAAGCTCGGTCTTAAATTACGCTTAAATATGATATTTTATTCTTGTAGATTTCGTATATAATATTATAGAGTTAATATTCGAGAGTTAATATTCTACCGATTTTTGTATATTATAAGTTGCGATTTCAAATTAAAAATATATATATATCTATATGACTGTAGTGCATTAGTTGAATCGAAACCGAAATAAAATCTCATGAGGAAATATACATAGATATATATTTATACATACATGCATATATATATACATACATACATATATACACACACGCATATATATAATATATATGCATATATATATATATATATATATATATATATATATATATATATATATATATATATGCATACAACTTCAGTTCCCTCAGCAAAAAATTGAAATGAAAATCAAAACTAATGAAGAATTCTTGATAAAATTATTTTTAAAAAAAACCCAGATTACTTGAGTGCCATAAGCTATAATCGAAACCGAAACAAAAACTTATAAAGGATGCTTGGTATATATTTATTACAAGAAATGGAAGGACATAAGAATTAAACGACCCGGATGTAAGCTTGGCACAGAAAATAACACACAACCACTATTGTATTAATATATGTTTTTTTTGCGCAATACATATTTTTCTCATTTCTATTCATTTTGTTTCTCATGGAATGAGAGGCCATGAATATATATTTTTCAATTAAAAAGCTATTACCATCGTTCAATCAAAATATGTAAAATTTACATACATTTTTATCTCTCCAAAAATAAAACGAGTATTCGTTTAAAATGCCACAAACATTATTAGCATGATAAGTAATAATTTCTGGAAACTTCCCATTGAAATTCGTAGCCTAATAGTCGAGATATGATCAAATATATATATATATATATATATATATATATATATATATATATATATATATATATATATATATATATATATATAATAAAATAATAACGTTGTTGCCCTATAGAAAACAGCACTAGAGTTTATTTTAAAACTTTACTTAAAATAAAATAAAAAAAAACAATTACTTGATATGTAGTAGAGCTTACATCTACTCCATATAGTCATCTTCCGCCTCATTCACTGCCTCGATACAGGTCATGGGAACTGAGTCTAACTTTTTAACTAATTACGTGTATTTCTGAACTATCTGGACTTAACTCCACGTGAATAAAGACACAAATCAGATGATACCCTTTGTCACACATTTAGTTAAGATTCTTTTTCACCAATAACATTTCTAGAAGATATTTCAACACAGTCCGCTACAATGGGACGGGGGGTATTCTTAATTAGCAAGGAGTAAGAAATTATCATCAAATAAGGACACTTTCTCATATATATATATATATATATATATATATATATATATATATATATATTTGAGAAATGTATTTTGTCAGATACGAAAAAGCCGGGGCAAACAGTAAATCAGTTTTTACCGCCGTTAGATTTCCTGAAGTGCCTAAATCCCATTACATCATTCGTTCAATTCCTTCTGTAAATTGCCCGTTGAATTTGCCTCCTCTGAACCCAAGACATAAAATTTTGAGAAAGAAATGGGTATATAAATACATGAAGGTCAACATGAATACCGTATATATATATATATATATATATATATATATATATATATATATATATATATATACATATATATATATATGTATATATATATATATATGTATATATATACGCATATATACATATAATAAGGTCTGTATAAACATATATTGCTACTGATCCTAACTATTTTTATTCACTTATAATAGTTTATTTTCAATAGACAGCCACTCAATGATTTTTACGTGCGTATCTTGGTTGTATATATATATATATATATATATATGTATATATATATATATATATATATATATATATATATATATTATGCTGGATAATGATTTTTAATGCTGAGGCAATCTTATGTGGATGTGAAAAAGCTCTACCTCGTTAAGAGGAGTAAAAATTACAATAAGTACAAAAGATAATGAATACAATTACAAGGAAGGTACTTTATTACATTATCAAGTCAAGAAAAATGTAAAAAAAAGGACTAAAAGAAAAACTTCTTTTACTTCAGGTAATTTCGAAGCTTAATGCTTATCATCAAAATAGGAGATAAAGCTTGCATTATATAAATGTAAAGTAAAAAAGACAACACTTACGTCCAGGTAAGACTTTCTATGTAGAGGGTTTAGAAAAGTCCGTTCATGAAAAGATAGTGTACCTCTAGACAACCTTCGCTTTTTATCTAATATATACAACCTATAGAAGATTTCCTAAAATGCTTATTGCTAGATGTCGCATCATTATCTTTTATCTTGCATCCCCATCTCTTCTGATGAGAAGCATTTGCTTTTTAATTGTCTGTCATAAAGAGTTTTCATAACCTCTACACAGTGAATTCTATCCCCGTGTTTCAAATTGAGCAATGCATATATAACATGTGTATCTATTCTTCTATCATCAACATATATTGCTGTAACTATATATACAGGGTGGCCGAAAAGTCCCAGGACACTATACACATGGCTTATAAGCTTTGACATCCAAGTCCTTTTTCATATGATCCATCATGGTAGCCCTTGGTATTCCAAGTTCAGCAGAACGTTTTCTGGTGGATTTATTGAGAGGCTGTTGCAGTGATTCTTGAACACCAGCACACGTTTCCTTTCGTGTTTCAGGCCTGCCACTTCTTGCCTGATCCAGAACGCTACCTGTTTCAAAAACTTTCTTCTCCCACAGATACAGATTACTTCTTGATGGCGCGGGCTTTCCAAATCTTTCTGTGAAAGCACTTCGAACATCTTTTTGGCCAGTGTCCTGGGACTTTTCGGCTACCCTGCATATATATATATATATATATATATATATATATATATATATATATATACTAGCAAAAGTACCCGTCGTTGACTGTGTTTAAAAACATCCTACAGAAAATGGACTCTGATTTATGAAAGTATGACAGGTTATGAAAAGGAAGGGTTGTAAAGAGATAGCTTCGAATTTGGGGGTATCAAAACCAAAGCAAAATATGATGAAAGTAAAAATAAAATAGATAAACCCCATAATTTATTATACCATACCTGTTAATACTGAAAGACTTATCACAATATGCTGGCATCTATATTAAAAAAACTTGTTAAACTTTATGGCATATTTCCATTCTATAGAGGTTAGGCGTGAGCACCCCATAATTTTATTATATCAGAGTTTTTCAAACCGAAACATAATTAGGAAAGTATACTCACGCAGATAGATATGAAAAGTATTTATTAAAGTTTGTGCATATTTCCATTTTATGAAGGCCAGACGCGAACGCAGGCCCTACAATTTTATTATACCATTCCTATTTAAGTTAAAACATTCTCATCAAAGTATTATTATGTACATCTATATCAAGAACACTTGTAATAATTTTTTTTTAATTTTTACATTTTTTATTTCCATACTTTGTGGACCAGGCGCGTACGCAGACCCCACAATTTTAATGAATCATCATTATGCCTGATCAAACATACCAATTCTTTTGTCTCGATACATTTTCTATCATTATATGTTATCAGTTTTCTATAATAGTCAACGATATAGGAGACTATTCGTGACCAGACACACACAGAGACGTTCAGCTTTATATTATAGATATATATATACCTCTTGTATTAACAACAGGAAAGCTAATCTACTGATTTAAGAAACTTTACCAAAACATTTGCACATGATATGCATAAATATGCTACTCGTTCTGAGAATGAATTTCACTTTTGCAATCCTTTAGCTTTAGCCAAAGTAACAAACTTAACAAGAAAATAGATATTTTAATTTCCAGCACCAAACATAAATCAATCGGTCGCTGAGATTTTCTCAAAATTCTTACCGACGGTAATCTCAAACATTGTGAAGAAAGTCTTGTTTCGCAACCAGAATCTAACCAAAGATTACGAGTAAAATGTTTGCCCAAAGCTACAGACATAATCACTAGTATTCTCTGAATTATTTTATGCAGGGAATACTCTCAACAACAATTACGCAATCCATGGCCACCATGACATTTAAGCGAACTACACAATCTCACAAACAACCAGGAATAATCGAATATACAAACTAAAATAATTCACCCATCACAATAAAAATAAAAGTAATACTTCCAGATCTAACATGATTAAAACTTTTATTAAGTGACTAATTTCAATGTTTATATACAAGTAAATATACAGCACAATTACATCGAAACACGAGTTCTCGCCAAAGTTTAGCGACATTGAACCTTGCCCGTACCAGATTACCATTTGGAAAGTATATGCGATGTATATACTACGTCGAGTCGTGGAAATTCCCATGTTGGTATCTGGCAACGCATTCATTCAGAGGGAGAGAATGCATCCCAAGTCTTCTATAATTCTAGGAGAATTAAACTTTGATTTTAAAACATGCGTCTATTCTATACTATGTCCTGGGGCACTCATATCCACAGATGGTTGGTTCTAAATAAAGCAATCACCACTATAAACAAATCATATGTGTGGTTTTCCGAGCAATATAGTTGTTGCGAAAGTTCATACGTCGAATTCGACAGAAGAGTCCATAATAGTAATAAATAGACCAATTGGAACAATTCTATAGTAAGCTCCAAACAATAATAAAATATGTCTAGCAAGCATTGATTACATTGCTACTAATCCTATAGAACATGACCTACCAAAACACACAAGTGTATTATCCCAAAGCGCTGAATATCTAAGCTATAATAAATGATATTACAAAAACCCTAACACCATTAATTGTATAATTGCTATTCTTACATAAAATTATTGTTATTCTTACATTAAATTCCTCAAAAATCTACTTAATATTATACTTTTCTTAACTTACTAATAAAACAATGAAGGTCCTGAACATATTATCCTTCTTAAAACGATGTATTTCATAAACATGTCAATGTGATTCAGTTTAGTTTCCTCTTTCTAATCCATAATATACGAGGGGTGTGCAATAAGTAATGCTTCTGACCAACTTTCCATAGGAGTAGAGCAACAAAACTTGGCACAGTTATTAATCTTTCTCTACATAGGAAGCACCCAAAGTTATGCATTTCTTCCATCGTTTGATGCAGCTCTGGAGACCGTTTTTGTAGAATACCCCAGGTTGGTCCTCAGACCACGACGTTACTTCAAAAATCAAGGCTGCATCATCTGTGAAACGATTTCCTTTCAAAAAGAACTTCATGCCGGGGAAAGGTGAACGTCACAGGGTTCAAGGACCGGAGAGTAGGGAGGATGGGGGGATTTCATAACCACACGCCCGTGCTTCTGATCTGGCGACATGCGCCTGTCTCTTTAACTTTTTTCATCCATTTAATAATGATGTTCCTATGAGGCACTTTTTTTATTGTATTCAATTCTAAACTTCCTTTGTACGGCAATAGTAGATTTTAATTCAGTCAACCAAAGGACAAGGTTTACTTTTTCCTCAATTGAAGCCATGGGATCACATTGATTCTGGAAAACAAAAGAAAATATTTTTTACTTATTTTTTACTTATCTAAAAAATGTTAAGAATTTTGTGGTGAAAAATTATTCAATAACTATACTTAAAACTAGATACATGAAATTTATAACATTTTTACAGATTATTTCTATCGCAAATATAAATAAAGTTATGATTTTTTTTTAAAAGTGCACACGAACATTATGGACGCCCTCTGTATATATATATATATATATATATATATATATATATATATATTATAATGTGTAATAGACAGGGTCTAAATGAGAAATGTCTCAATAAAATGTATTTACAGGTGTTTTCCTCTGAGTATTGCAGTTATGATAAGTTCGATAGGTGTACTTACATAGAGCTATATAAATAAAGTATATGTATGGTATTTTTGCAACGTAACCCTGCGTCGTTTTACCCCTAACAAAAATGATAATCTGCGTTTTTGGCTCAATACGTTTAAACAGCTTCTAAAGACGTTTTTACGACATAACCAAGCGGAGTATAAACACCCATAACCTCTACATGTTAAGAACGGCTCTTGGAATAGACATCCCTTATAAAGTAAGTTAATGGCTACGAAAAAAAAAACTCATTTATTATATATTTGTTTTCTTATAACTGTCATGTCTGTGAAGTATTTTATGAATTCGAAAATGTACTAGAGCTACTTTTAGAAAAAATGCGTGCAATATACCGATAAGAAAATCGCGAGCCACCCTGAAAGATGCTGTAATCTGTAGAAGACAGTTATCTACCTTTGTGTTTGCTCAATAAAGTTTATAAATGCTGTCTTTATAATCTACCAGTACCTGCAGGTTATCGCCCTAAATCAACACTAATCGCAATTAACCAACGGTGGATTCCACTAGCTAATTTCCGTTAGTGGAAGCCAGATTATTTTATTTTGGGTCCCAATGGCAAGCGTCCGCTATTTTCTAGGGACAGCAGTGGCCACCAACAGCATTCGTAGTTTAATTTGTTTTCCAGAGGGGCCCATAACGATTCTGTTCTGGATTTTTCATGCTTCCACCGGGAAACACCTGTTTACGGGTCCTGCTAGTTATAAGCAATGCACATACATATGGATTATAAATTAAATTAAAATGTAAAGTACATAAATATATATTTAAAAAAATATTTTTACATAATGACTTGAATTAAAGTTTAAAATAAAACAATACATCATCATGGTTCAATTGTGCTCTAATCCTAAGCATTTTCTCCCCTGTCTTATTAAATCATATCCTGTTAAATTTGATCGTTACGTCTTTCGGATCTTACGGAAACAAACTTTTTAAAGTAGATTTCTGATGTTAGGCTATATACACATTTTAACTTAGCTCAACACAAGACTACTTCCCTTAATCTTGTTCGATTATTGATGTTTGATATTTATCAGAGGGATTTCGATAAAAGAAACAGATAAGAGGATCCCCTAATACATCTCTTACATATTTATGAAATTCCTAAAAAATCTTCCGAAACGTTTCCGTTTACATAGAGAACGAACTCACACACAGACAAAGGGGCTTTTTTATATAATAGTAGAGATAGAGATGTGTGTATATATGTGGATACATTATAGACACACACGTGCACACACACACATACACACATATATATATGTATGCATATGTGTTGATATCTATATGCACACGATATAGTAGGGTTCCTTAATATGTTTTGAAGTGGAGTTTCTCCAATAAATATCAGAAAATCCATTGTTACGAACACAATTAAAAATGAATCCGATTAAAACCAAACTAAACCCTTTTATGCAACCGAACATCTCGGGTATATTTGAGAAGTGTTATAATCGCAAAAGCAGAAATATCCAGCGTATAAAATCAACGTTAAATACTTTGATAAGATATAGACGCGTTCAAAATGAATGTTTCTGCTTTGAGTACAATTGATTCATAATGCTGGACTTTTGCAGTTAAAACTTTGATTTAAGCTAGTATATAAAAATAATTTAATGAAATAAACAGTAGGTTCTCTTCACTCCAATGCAGACCAAAATGTATCGTGGATTAATAAACTGCGTTCAGACACGCCAAGATTCCTAGCGGTCGGCTCTTCAGCAAGAACATGAACTCAATTGATTTGATTGAAAAATATGCGATTTCCTTCCAATATATACTATGATGAGACAGTTGTCAATCTTGAATCAATTACAGAATTACAGGCAACGTTGAGCGTTTAGTCTAGTACAACCCCCACACACATACAACCACACACACACACATATATATACATATATATATATATATATATATATATATATATATACTTTGTACATTATGCATGTGCGACTGTGTGTTTAAACTTGTTTAGTTTTAACCATATAATATATGAAGAGATAAATAAAGACCCGGGTATCTAAGTTCAGGGAACAGTTATGCCGAATATTGTAATGGTTTCTATTAAAATAAATTCTAGACTTAACTAACAAAGATTTCTTGTATTTTTGTTATATTGATTAGGCTTTTATCTCTTTAATAGATACCATAAATGTCCTCAAGAGTAAACCACATGTCCCTGCATAAAATAAACGTATGGATAAGAGTCTAATTCTAATTTTTTTTTTTTATAAAAAATATTTTTATTCTTAAAGATCGCCATGTATTTTAGTTATTTAACGTTGATCAATAGAGAAAATTCCTCCAAATAAATTGCTTCTAAATAAGAGGTTTATTTCAAAACCTAATTAAGTTAACTGTTATTCTTATGTAATAAATCAAAATATATTAATGGAATAACAGATGTTACAGAAAGTAGAAAATATGCCACATTATTTTATTACATAGAATTTAGATCAGAGAGTTCACTTTCTGTAATAATATGCATTTTAGATATTTCGAAGAAATAATTTCAATATGCATACTCATCGACTGTAAAAAGGTAAGATCGTGTTTTGCTTGTTTCGTAAAAAGTCCGCATGTTTTATCTATGTTTTTGTTCATTTCCATTATTATTATTATTATTATGATTATTATTATTATTATCATTATTATTATCATTATTATTATCATCATCATCATCATCATCCCCTGTGATCGTCGGACTGACTTCCTCATCTTAGTTGTTATAGTCACAACGTTTCGGCCGTTTTGCCCTCCGGCCTTCATCATGTGTTTTGTAACGAACTGGGGAACCTGATGAAGGCTGGAGGGCAAAACGGCCGAAACGTTGTGACTATAACAACCAAAAAGGTTGCGTTTGGCAAAATATATGATCTGGTTGTGCTGTTGAATAGAACATGTTGCAACAAATGCTTTTCATCTTACAGAAATTTTACATATAATAAAGGATTTATGAACACGAATAAATTATTACAGGTGCACAAATATTATGGCGTTGCTATTGTAAAATATATATACATATAATTTGCTTTCAGTCTTAGATTTTCTCTTATTATTTAAAATTGAATGGTCTATGTAGAATATAAATAGTATATATGTATGGATGATTAAATACGATTTTAGTTTTTTGAATGGACTAAAGATGAATTAGAGGAAAAACAAGATAGTGCTTACAAAACAAAACTGCATGTTCATCCCAGAAAGCAACTTATTAAACGAAATAATATATGAAATTACGGGAAATTAATAGTTTATTAATAATAGGAAAATAAACTGTTTGAGAAGCACTCCGTATTAAGAATTTAAAATTTAACGGTTAAAAAACCAGACGAATACAACATTGATTTTGATAATTTAAACAAATATAATTAATTGTCTCATAATAGAAATGTAGAATTTTGTTTTTTACAAAACTATTATGTGGAGCTAATTACCTGAAAATGACGTATAGTTGACAATGTTTCGAGCTGGATGAAGTATTTTTCACAGAATCTGAAGAAAATATAAAGTATTATTGTAAAAGTACATAGACAAAGAAAAATATTTGTCAGGTTAAAAACTAACACTTTTATTATAAGGGAGTCATACCGAGACAAATCTGTGAATGGCTTCCTTTTATAATATTGCATATAATGGGTGTGAGAGAGTTATAGAGAGAGTGGCATGTGTATGCAGGTGGTTATAAGTAGCGTGCGAGAAATGCAGGTGAAACTGTGATTCTCTTAGCTTCATTTTTACGTCTTCACTTCTCTCATTATTGACGTCAATTTAACCGAGACGCAGACAAAATCATTGTATTTTTCAAGACGAACAGTAACAAGAAGCCACAAATGTACATCAAATTAGTATGAAAAAAAAAGACAAACATAAATATTAAAGGAAAACCAAACGAACATAAAAAGCACGATTCAATCACAATTTATCTTTCCAAATATTTTTTGTCTGTCTGATTCCTCGGGGGAAATGTAAAATAAATCATTCCATAAAAGTAGATTTCATTTTTGAACATTCAGTTTTTTATTCTCTGAGAAAACCGTCTTTTATTCGGTAAAATATTTAATGTCATTTCTTTTGTCGGTGTGTCTGTTTGACTTTCTAAATGTATCTCCCTATATATATATATATATATATATATATATATATATATATATATATATATATATATATATATATATAATATATAATATATATATATAATATATATGTATATACACACATATATACGAGTAGGTAAACATGTATACAATAAAACAATAGTCTATCTATATGTGTATAAAAATAAGCACTTGTCTGTGGGACTCTTCTCAATCTTTATACTCAACTATTTCCATGTAGAAACTTGAAATTTGGTATACAGGATAATTAACCAAGTTGAAAACTTTTTCAATCGGTTTTCATCAGGATAACATGGCGGCTAAGAGGTTAAACATGAAAATTATCATAGAGTTTTATGTTTTGCTTACTGTTTCACAGATGTGCATTCGTGAATAGTTCACATTGCAATTTCCTTATGTAAAGCATACGTAATTTGTAAACACGTTTAAATACGATGTCAGGCTGGTGTAATGGATATTCTGCTTGGCTCACTGTCTTAAGCCTTTGGTTTTGATCTCAGCTCGAATATATTTTTACTTCAAGACGTGAACTGTGTTGAATAACATAATACTCGCATGCACACGTTTCAGTTACTTTTCAGATTTTTACTTCATTTGTAAAAGAATTTAGCGTTACTCTTAATATGTACGTTATTTCTGTTTATAATAATAATAATAATAATAATAATGATTCTGGCTAAATTACAATATTTTATTTCTGCGTATTTTACAACTAGGCAACGTCTGGCCGCCTGCTAGTGATGCATAAATTATAAGTGTGTTGTGGCATCGTATTTAAACTATTGACCTGACAGTGAAAATATTCACGAAGTTTAAATCAATATTCTCGAATCGATATTCTTTATTAATGAATAAATTGTTACATTACGGTCTAAAACACTAACAACATTACCTATCAGAGATGACGTCAAAATTGAACTAAAACACAATAAACAATTCTGAACGAACGAAATTTGTCAGAAAAAAAAAAGGATTTCCCTTCGAATGCGGAAAAGAAGCAGCGTCTTCTTAATCTCATATCGCAACACATGAAAGATAGAAGCTGTCAATACAGTCAAAAGGGGATGCAAATATTGGGATTGTTAAGGCAACAGTGTCCACGTCAACTAACAAAAGTACTAGAGTTGTTTGCGAAGATCTATTGGTATTGTAACTTTATCATACTTCAATCAGTGATAGAAAACAAGCTTTATGTCTACTTGGATAAAGGGAGTCCTCCAACAGTATACGGCATTAAACTTAAGAAGAGATTGCTTGGATACGATGTCTGCATCAGTTTTCTTCTCCTGCATGTATTCATGGGATGCGATATTATCTATATATTAATTTGCTTGTACGTACGGTGTCACGTCATCATCATCGCAAACATTAATTAATGAAACGCGTCATCACCATCGCAAACATTAATTAATGTGAATTATCTCCCTTTATTGTTCAATCTTTATCAGTTAAAAATCAGTAACCCCTTTTATTTCCCAAAAGTTCTCGAACAAAAAAAAATAAATAATAATAACTGTCTATTTATGGTTCCGGATTATTTTAAAGGCAATTATGCATAGAAGGTATCGTTTCACAGTTTAAATAGTATAGTATTTTACTTACATTTTTTAACGATGTCTTCTGTTTATTATTGGATGAACACTTATTCTATTTTATTCAGTAATAAATATATATTTTTACATTTAACGCAACGAGTACGTTTTTTTTATTGTGCCACTTTATGTTTTTTGTTATTTACTTTTTATTTACACAACAAAAAATATGTTTTGAAATACATGTTACAAAAGTCAAGAATGACTTTATTAAATAAATCACCAAAGTCACCATTCGCAAATACAGAGTCAAAACATATTTTACGTCTTGTTCTGTTTTGTTTTTGTTTTACGGCATATCAATCCTTTTTCGTGTTATTTAATGCCGAATCGAGTAATTTTGTAACATTTATACAGCTTCACGTTGTTTACATAGTTATTTGTTCATTTTATTTTGCTTCTTTTACAGGCATTCATCTTCTAATGCCCACCGGCACAACAATTTTTTTTAATATGAAATAAAACAGTGTTTCATTACTTACGATTTAATTTATTTAAATAAATATTTATTTCTTATTTAAAGATTTTCAGTATATTTTATTTAACTGAAGAATTTTTCCATTATTTTTATTACATTGTTAGGTGAAGTTTCAGAATAGTTAACCCCCTCCCCATATTAAGAATGGCTTTCAGCATGATTCTTACAATAGCGGTATCAAAGTTTTTTTTTGGTAAATATCCAGATACGCTACTAAAGAACACCGACCACACTAATTTGTTTTTTTTTGTAATTGAGGTCGCTGACAACGAATCTGATAGTCAAACTTGGGGCAAATTTACCGTTTGCATGGTATTAACCCCCGAACCCACGAATAACTTTCCACCATTCTGCAGCTTCCGTTTACGCTACGCGCGTGCGCTGCAGCATGAACGACGGCTTGCTTCACCTAGCAAACTGCCTTCTCACATGGCGTACCAATCAAAAAATTACGGACTGACATTTTTTTAATGACTTACAGTTAAAGAAAATTACAACAAATTGAGGGACTTTTTTTTTTTTGTCTCGCGTAGTTTTTAATGTGGTTTACAAAAACATAAGCACCAAACATCTTTATGTTTTTCATTCTTTTTTTGCGGGGGGGAGGGGGATTCAATTATAGAACTTATGTGGCTTAATAGGTGCTTTTGCAGTTTAGTTAAACGTTTTTCCGTAAGTAACGCACCGACATTTACCAATTAGAACACCATTTAATATTTTCCGAAGATTTTACTGTGTACATTGGAGGCGCGAGCGGGGGGGGGGCGGATGTTATTTTGGGGCGCGCGTGCCAATGTACACAGTAAAATCTTCGGAAAATGTTCAATGGTGTTCTAATTGGTAAATGTCGGTGCGCTACTTTTTGAAAATTTGAAAATTCTATGTTCCAGGTAAAAAAAAAAAAAACAGATAAGTTACCCCCCCCTACTCCAACTTGGAGTGCTTCCCTTTTCTTGTTTTATTTCTTTTTCAGCTAATTTTAAATTTTCCACCCAAAAGGTGCTATAATGTATTTTTGAAAATTAGAAAATTCTATGTCCTGGAAAAAAAATCCCCTACCCCCAACGTAGTTTACTTGGTGAAGCCGTCATTTATGCTACAACGTGCATGCGCGTAGCATAAACGGAAGCTGCAAAATGGTGGAAAGTAGTTCGTGGGTTCAGGGGTAAATACCATGCAAACGGTAAATTTGCCCCAAGTTTGACTATCAGATTCGTTGTCAGCGACCTCAATTACCTATAAAAAAAAAAAATTAGCGTGGTCGGTGTTTTGTAGTAGCGTATCTGGATATTTACCCTTTTTTTTCTTATTTTAAAACAAATTATACAAAAAAGATACAAGACCATTAATTTTTTTTTCATTAAATCGCTATTTAGGTGAAGGTTCAAAATAGTTAACCCTTCTCCCCATAACCGTTTTTTCATGCAGTAAAATACTTTGTTTCAATAATTATGGTTTAAATAAATATGTATTCCTTATTTAAAGATTTACAGTATATTTTATTTAACTGAAGAAATATTTATTGTTCATACATATATTTTCCCTTATTTTTTTACATTGTTAGGTGAAGTTTCAGAATAGTCAACCCCCCTCCTCATATTAAGAATGGCTTTCAGCATGATTCTTACAATAGTGTTATCAAAGTTTATTGATTTTTCTTATTTAACAAAAATTATAAAAAAGATACAAGAACATTTTAAACATTTTTTTCGTTAAATCGTTATTTAGGTGAAGGTTTAGAATAGTCAAACCCTCTCCCCTTATTAAGAATGGCATTTTATTATTTCAGCATGATGCTTACATTTTTCTTAATATAAAAAAAAGATACAAGAAAATGTTAAGCTTTCTTTTTTTTTAATTAAAATGTTAGATCAAAGTTCGGAATAACTTATTTTATAGCCAATTAGCCAGCTTACTTAACTATATAACATTGACAATAAATTTGATAGGTATAACCTACCTCACATCATTTTGATTATCGAAAAATCAAAAGTTAACGGTACTTCGTAAGATTTACAGAAACACTTCATTTTCTATGCATGTAATACACAAGAATCTGAATATTATAACAGATTACAATGTTTTTATGGAAAAAAAAACTTTTGTACAGAAAATTCAAAGTGTTCTATTTATATTATCAGGAAGTTGTGATGCATTAATTGAAATCTATATCAATAATTCGACTTAAAAAATATTTGTGAATTTCCAAATCTTCATTGAATAAAATTCAAAATAAATAGAAAAGTCTATCGCATATGTAAAAGTTGACAGTTGCTTATTTAACTTCATTAAAAGCCATCAAAGTCAACTAAGAGCTGCTCAATATTCTGGCTTAATGGATCATTTAGCAAGGAATGAAGATGGTTATCCTGGTGTACCAGTTATTCTACCATCTACACTTACAGGAAGTCCTAGGAATCTACAACAGCTTTATCAAGATGCAATTGCAGTTTTCTGTGACCTATTCATTACTTACACATGTAATCCAAAATGTCCTGAAATATTAAATAACTTGGGGTCATCAGAACTTGCACAAAATCGATGTCAACAATGTCACACAGTTTTTTAAATTCACAATCTGACTCCCAAGAACCTGCTGAGTGACCACTATTCTCACTCCAAGCAGCTGATCGACGTCCCTGTTACCGCCTCAATCATCACCAGCACTTACTGACAATATCAACAGCATCAGTTACGATCGCATTGACCTTCAATAAAAGTTTAAACTAAAATTCTTTGTTTGTTCTACTTGCTTCCATACGTTCATTTTTATAAGGAATTTCTTACTGATGTGTTTTAAAAGATTTTAACTACCGTGGAATTTCCACGGGTCCTGCTAGTTATTATTATTATTATTATTATTATTATTATTATTATTATTATTATTATTATTAATGTTATTATTTATTATAATTATTATTACCATTATTATTTATTATTTTTATTTATTATTATTACTAGTATTACTACTATTTATTATTATTTTTATTATTATTATGCCTATTATTATTTTTATTATTACTATTATTATTTATTATTATTTTATTATTATTATTACTATTTTTATTATTTATTATTATTTTATTATTATTATTACTATTTTTATTATTTATTATTATTTATTATTATTTATTATTATTACTATTATTTATTATTATTATAATTATTATTATCATCATCATTATTATTATTATTATTATTATTATTATTATTATTACGCATGTACCTTCGATCGTTATCATTCTGACAATCTATGACTATTTATCACTATCGTGAGATTGAAAATGGAATAATCCAATATTCAGTGATATATATATAACAAAAAAAATATTAAAACATGTTTCGCTAATCAGTCAGATTCTACCCAAATTCTGATGGGATGAGAAAAACGCAACCACGTTCTCATGCTCATTTGATAAAAACAATCTCGCTCACCAACCAAACTATTCAAACAGGATGATAGTTTTAATTTACAGTTCAAACGTTACTTTTCATATAAATAATCACCACATACCCGTCAAATTTACAAATAAAATATTGGGTTACATTGTTTATGTAGGTGCTAAAGCTAATTTATATAACTATTTTTTAGCTTTATTATTTATAAAAAAATTAAACAACTACAGTCCGTTGTAAACCCTCGATATACAAATGGATTACACTCACTAATTATAAATTATATTTTTTATTCATTGATTTTATGTTATCTAGTAAAACAAAACAAAAAAAAATATATTCTTTTTAAAATTAATTATTTTTGGAACACTTTTAGATAATTTGTCACTGGTGTGAGGGAGATAACTCGATTATCTAGGTGATTTAGTCGTTATTTATACGAAAATTTGGGACATTAACCCCAACAGAAAACATTTATCCTAAACGCAAAACATTTAACCTTACAAAACATTTATAACAAGAAAAAAGCTCGCAAATAAGAAAAACCGTACACTGATAAAACTGCTTGTGTACATTTATGCATATTCTGGTGCTTGTTTATATACAATTTTCTAATTGAGTTTTATTTTAAATATGTCGTTTTAGGCAAGAACAATATTACACAGTTAATTGTGATGTCGAAAATAGTAATATATCCAAAAAATACGAAATTTATGGAAAAGAAGGCTATTTAAAGTTATAAGTATTTGTTACGAAAAAACAAGATAAAAATGCAAAAAAAAGACAGTAATGAATTCCTATACAGAAAACATAACTCATAACGAATATTTTAGATCACTTGTTCATAACCTGCAATATTTGTTGTCTATAGCAATAGACTTTTTTTACTTAAAACAATAGGCTCTTCTACTGAGTCAATTTTCGTAAATTTTGTATATATTACTATTTTCGGCATGATAATTGAGCACGTAATATTGTTTTCGCTTTAAACTACATATTTAAAATATCGATTTGTTATATCTTAAAAAGCACCAATCGTACACATATGTTCACAAGAAACGTATATTTGTAATATTTTTAAGGTGATTGTTAAGAGAAAATCGACGGATCAATTTTTTTAAAAAATATGTTCTAGTTATAAAACATAATATTACTTGCTAGATTGTGTTGAATAAAGTAATATACTAAAATGTTAGGAACTTTTTCCAAGTAGAAAAAACAAGCTATTGTATTTTTAGTAAAAAAAGTTTATCCTTATCAGGTAATATGTTGAATATCATTCAAAGTGTAGTATCTGTTCTGACATTACACTTCACCTTTTCTGACCTCGGTCAGTTGAGGAAAACCATTCCAGACTGAGACAATTTTCATTTTTTTTCCTACCCAGTGTGTTGAGCTGGAGTTTCCCAACAAAACACACGACCTTATATCTAACTCTGCCCTCGTCAGAGGCGAGTGAATAGGAATATTGTAGCTTCTGAGTTATGCCCCTTGTCTTTTAAATGTTACCGTTAATGTTAAAACATCTACGAGAAATCTGCATTTTTCGGAGATGTTTCGTAAAATTACTTTCAACTATATATAACATTCTACTAGATAGATTTTAATAATATTTGGATGTATTAATATTTTTGACAGGAAAATTGAGTAAGTAATATTATTTTTGGTTGCAGGGACATATTAAAAAAACGATTTATTGGCTCTATCTTAACAACCACCTTTTTTAAATATGTTTATTTAAAAACATATTTTTACTGAAATAATGAATATTAAATAAAAGAAAAACGTAAATGGATAGGGTACGTTTATCTGTAAACACCAAATGATGCTTATGCATAACAGGATCTTAATATTGACGCAAATGTCTCCGATTGTAATTTGGGGAACAGACCAAAAATTGCTAAACGATTCAAAAAGATGTGAAAAAAACCCTGAAATGGACGAGAACACTAAGCATGCGAATGATTATGCTTGGGTTAGGGTTAGGGTTAAGATTAACTAAAAATACATAGAATAATCCCTAAAATGTATAAAACTGAAAAACGTTCCAAAAATAAATAAATAAATGAATAAATCTGGAACGTTAGGAAGGCTTATTGCCGGCCAAATACTTGTGAAGACTAAATGTCATTGCCAGCTAGAAGTCAAGTGTAAATGACTATATCGATAATGCAAACTGATTTGCAAATGTTATTTAACGTAATTGGGTTAAATAAACACATGTATTTGAAAAGAAAAACAGTTTACGGTATTCTTTTTTTTAATTAATGGACAATATTGAAATAAAACAAAATAATTCATGGAACGTAATTGAATTACATATGAAAGAGTCCATTTTGGAATTTCCACAGGTTTCACTAGTTATTATTATCATGCTGTCTCTTTTTTATATATAATTTCTTCATTCAATTGTTGTGTTTTCTGTCTGTCTAATATTCTTTGTTTACGACAATTCTAAATACTGTTTTCTGTCGGGGATCACGTGATTGTTCTATTTATAATCGTTTATTTTCATTCTATGTTGTTCTTTTAAATTAAATTGATGTTTTTTCTTCATATTCAGTTTGTTTGTTGTTTTGTGCGCGACTATCTGGTAGCGAAACAGACAGGAATAAGATTAGTTTTGAAGCGGATTAAATAGAATAATAAGAACATTTCTCCAAGAAAAAGACAATTCCTCCAAATAAAATATTTTTAAAAGTTCCGTCTCATTTATTAAGATACAAAAACAAAAACTAATATTTGTCGCAAAGATTTATCCAATATCTTTTATCTTCGAAAATTAATTTCAAGAAACTAAGTATTATAGCTTTAAAATATTGTTCGTGGATCTACTAACGGCTCTATCTAGAAAACAATTAGCAGTACGCAATGTGAAGTGTATCGTACTTCAGCATGAAAATATGTCGGGTATTCTCGTTTATCGTACCAGTGTTATGATTTTCAAGACATACGAGCAATACATTATACTCTTCACATCCAAAGATATTTGTTTAACTGATAAAAAAATGAAACTTTTTTTAAAAGTATATAGTAGTTAACGGATCTATCTGTTTTTATGAATGGTAAATAATTCTTCAAATGTCGAATTGGATGTGATCGTATATAAATCGAGGTTGTTTACAATGCGTCAACAATATCAATACTGATAAAAAATTAACCTTTCAGAGTCTTTCAACAAGAATAATCGAGCAGTAATAGTGTTTATTCATGTCATTGTTATTGGCTAACAGCTGTGTTGATTAGAAACTGGTTAAAATCTATGTAGACAGTGTCAGTGTTATTTTTTTTATTGTATTTCCCAGCCATACAAGGCACACTTCCACTTTGATGTAGGGAGATACTATCTGGTACATAATTTGTGGGAGTACTATCTAGGGTGTTGGGCAGCAAGATGTCTTTTTATATAACACTTGAACTTATGCATGTCAGCACATTCAGGGAAGCAGGAACCCGGAAGGGAATTCCAAAATCTAGCAGTCCTATGGAAAAACTATTATAGTAGAAGTTTTTCTTGCATCAAGAGATTTCTACTATGTAGGGG
Source organism: Euprymna scolopes (assembly GCF_053919585.1). Lineage (NCBI taxonomy): Eukaryota > Metazoa > Mollusca > Cephalopoda > Sepiida > Sepiolidae > Euprymna > Euprymna scolopes. The sequence goes on from NC_136497.1 coordinate 32,196,605, forward strand.
TGGAATTTTGTTGCTTGTTGGGTTTGTCAGGCGTATTTCTGTCGAGGGGGCACAAAGACTTGTAGTTCGTCGGACCATCCATCGTTAAAATACTTGAAAAATTAACATACCAGAGTCTTTCAACCGAAATAGCTACTAATAGTATTTATTAATGTCATTATTTTTGGCTAACATTGATGTTGATAGAAAATCAGTGTTTCTGGCTGGATTTATTTTTTCGGAGGGTATCTGAAATACTCGTGATACATTGCAGCTATTTCAACATTCAATTTAATACATTTAAATTGCGTTTCATCTATCTGTTTACAGACCGACAGTCACACCTGTCGCAGTTCACTAACCCCCAAACATTCATCTTGGATGATCAAGATATTTAATTCCGCTTTAAACGGACGAACAATAGTCAACCAGTAACACTATTTGTGTGATTGTTAAATTTTACCCATACAACTCACTTTTATGGTAACCAATGTATCTGTTAATCTGATGTTTTCTGTGTTCGTTCTTGATCACGTTACTGCAGCACGCCTGAGATGACTGCATCACTGATAAAATATGGCATGTGTAATATACAAATTCAATCAATAATGAAATTATAAAATAGAAAGTTCACTATCGTTGCAGAAACGGGAACTAATCAATGAACATAAAACACCTATAGTCGAATGGAAGATATGAAGAAAAACACTAAAGATTTAATTAATTCACTATGTTTTCTATGACGGACAAAACCTCCAGAAAATTAGATTAACACATCCGGGAATTTTTTTTAAAATATTAAACATTTTTAAGGGTTTCATTTTTGCATTTTGGAGATGAAGATTGATATTTCGTATTATAAAGATTCTTATGACTAGTTTTCTCATCCAGAGTTTCATTTACACAACGTTTCGGTCGATGACACCTCCGACCCCCTCCAGGTATATCTTGTCGAACTTGGGAATATTGCTGCCAAACTTGAGGATTACGATGAAATTTTTAATAGAGCTATTCATTAATATCACGGAAGTACATCCTCTCATTCACCAGACATGACTGGACAGAGGCCCTTAGCAATTCGCAATTTAATTTTTCGGTTGCCAAACCCCCCTTCGTGATGTAGTGCTTAGAGTATTTGTAAAAGCGATATTCTATTGGTGGTTGGAGGTTCAATACTCAATGTGGACGACCAGCAAATACGATTGCAACTTACTTTGGACCTCTATCCTATTTTTACTGGTAGAAGAGAATACCACTGCCGAGAATAAATAAAGGGTCCCGTTCGAAATTTCGTCAGAAATATTACCAGGGTCGAAAAGATACATCTGGAAAAGGTCGGACGTTTCATCGACCGAAATGTTGTAATAATGACACTTAAGTTGAGAACAGTTGTCCGAAAAATCCAAAAAAATATTTTAAGGGGCATGCTTGAAATAAACTATGAAAAAACAAATATAAAATCGTTATTGGCAGCAACATGAGAGCACCGAATAATGTGCCTTTCCCATATCGCATATCATATGAAAAGAATACTTATCATATACAATTTGATCAGTACAGTAGAAAGTAAGAGTTGAAATAATTCACAAACAAAATAATATTCATCGGTGTAAACATCGGTGCAAAGTAATATGAATCGTATAGACACATGGAATAATGTCTTACAGCAATTCTGGCAGGTTATATAAACACAAGCTAAGCTAAAAAATCGTAACGTTGAATAATAGAGAAGGAAAAGGCAGCAGTATATATATATATATGTATATATATATATATTGTCATATATACATTGATATATATATATATATATTGATATATATATAGTGCTATATATATATATATATATATATATATATAGTGGTATATATATTCATATATAAATGTATTCATATATATATATATATTGATGTATATATATATATATATTTATATATATATAGAGAGAGAGAGATAGATATTATTATTAGTGTTCGTGTATGTATATGTTGGTATATATGTCTGAGTTTGTATACAATCTATATAGTAAACAGTGTAAACATATACTTGTACAATACATATATACCTAATGACATTTATAATTTAATAACATAAATATGTATATATATATATATATATGCACACGCACACACACATATATATCTGGTAGAAATGGTAATTAATAAAAACTGAAGAAAGTGATCAATATTGTTGTAGAGCAAATGTGCGTTTTATTTTTTATTATCGTATCTTTCTGTTAAGTTACATTATTGTTTCAGCTACCCGGACGTTTTTTTTGCCATCTGTAGCTTCCTCAGACTTTTACAGAAATGTTCGTTATGATGGGATGAAAGAGAGAATGATGTCAGGGTAGAGTGCGAGAAGAGCGGAAAAAAGGGAGAGGTAACAAGGGGGAAGGATGGGAGGGGATAATTTCCCAGACCCTCCTCCACAACCACCTAAGGTCCTTAAATTCCAAAACTAAAACATTACTGACATACAAAGATCCCCCTCCCACCGTTCCTTCTTGTTCCCTTCCTTTGTTCCGCTCTTCTCGCACCCTTCCCCTGACATCATTCACTCTTTCATCCCATCATAATGAACATTTCTCTAAAAGTCTGAGGAAGCTACAGACGGCCCCAAAACGGCTGGGTAGCTGAAACAATAATGTAACTTAACAGAAAGATACGGTAATAAAAAATAAAACGTATATATATATATATACATATATACAAGCATTTCAATCCGGCATGGTAGTAGGAAGGCAGGCTCGAACTCGTACCGCAGGGGCGGAAAAGAACGGGAAAAAACCTGACGTCTTTACTGTTGCGACCACCACCAAACCGGAAGTCACGTAGGTTTAAATTAAGGCTAGAGAGTAGAAAGGAGAGAATGACTTTCGGAAGTATCGGCGAAAAAAAACCCCGTCCCTGTAAAAAAGTGCCCAGTTAAAGGTGAATATATTAATTTATCGATATTTGTCGTCTGAAAGGCCGACCTTCAAACAGATACTGATCTTGGAAACACCCGTCGCCTTTGTCGAAAGTTTTAGGCAGACATGCAAACATACCCACATACATTTATATATTGGTAAGACCAAAACCGATTAAAAAGCTTGCTCTATCTCTGAATACCCTTTATGTAAAATTTCCAATGTTTAGACCAAAATTTTCCGAGTAATTTGGTAGAGACCGCAGAGGTCAATTTTTTTTTTACTTTGACCCTTATTATGACCCCGTCACATTAATTGTTTTGGGCTCAAATCAAATTATTAAGTTTGTATATATGATTAAGGAACCTATATCTAAAATTTCAAGTGTTTAGACTCAAAATTGTCGAAGGAGTTAGGTAAAGTTCTCAAAAGTTAAATCGGTTAACTTTGACCCCTTAACAGTCAAATTTCTGACCGAAAACGAAAATCTCTGTACTCTGTATATCAAATTTCGAGTCTGTAGACTAAAAATTGACAGAGTTATTGCGTAGGGAAATGTACACACAGACACTCACATAGACACGTTCACTTAAGAGGTATTGAGATTTGGGAAAAAGCTTTTTCATTCGATTTCGGCAAGAAATGTGGGCATCTAGAGGTAAAAATTCAACGATTTGGCCTTTGAAAACTCTACCAAACTCTTCCGCCAATTTTGAACTTTGAATTGTAGATGTAGGCTATTTGGACATAGATCAAACTTTTTTATTTGATTTTCAGCTAAAACCATATATGCTATGCAGTCCATATTGGAGGTAAATTTTTTAAAAAATGACCTCTGCGGTCTCTACTAAATTACTCAGTCAATTTTTTGTGTAAACATTTGAAATTTTACATAAAGTGTATTACCCTTGGGGAAACCTCCACGTAAACCCCATGTAAATATTGAAATAGGCTTTACGTGGAGGTTACCCAAAGGGTAAATGCTTCTCACATGCTTTTTCCGTTAAGGGAATTTTTCTTTCTTTTCTTTCGCTTCAAACAATGTTCTATTGTCAAGAGTGCTTTATTAGTAAATCTGAGTCTGAAGAAATGCTGGTTTTTGCAAATTTTCAAACGATATAATGTTTGAAATTGTCGACCGGGCATGGAAACAATTGCAACGTAAAATGAAATACACTTTTTGTTGCCATCAATACATTTTTTTAATGTCTTAATTTTGTTAACACAATATATTAATGCTCAATTATGAAATATGATATTTTTTTTAGTTTACTTTTTTAGTCATCTCTTTTTGACTTAAAACTTATTGGTATATGAACATTTACTGGCTTACACGAACTCAGTATATTACATACAAGTCTCTCTCTCTCTCTATATATATATATATATATATATATATATATATATATATATATTAAACTATAGTAATCGTACTGTTAATTCAATGACGATAGATACATTCTTTTTTACTCATGAATACGCAATCGGTCGATACAAAAATCTGCATGTGCATAGGAGTGCATTTACTTTCATGAGAAGATAAGCTTCGTATTTTCAAATTACATAAAAATATGAATAAAACACAAATAAAAACATTCAAAACATACAAATAAAAATCATGCAATATATATAAACAAATAGACAATACTTATTTCATACTGATCATTGTTAAACAAATAAGCTGTTTTTATTATCAAACTGTAGATAGATTCACAGCAATAACGATTAATAAACTAGGATTTATTACGCGATTATATACAAATATTAAAATGATTGGAATTATATATGTACTAGCATTTCAGCCCAGCATTGTCCGCATATTTGGAGGTGTATCGTGCGCAAAAAAAGAAAAAGATGTAATAGGAAGGTAGGGTCGAACCCGTACCGCTAAGGAGGAAATGAACGGGGAGTAACCTGACATCCTTGCTGTTACGACCACCACCTAAACAGTAGTAATGTAGGTTAAAATTAAAGCTAGAAAATCAAAAGGAGAGGATGACTTATAAAAATATCGGCGAAAAAATCGACCACCCCCTCTAACAAAGTGCCCAGTTGAAGGAGAAGATATTAATGTTTTTGGCCAATTCTTCGATATCTGTCGTCTGAAAGGTCGAACTTCAAAAGGATACTGATATTGGTAAAATACGTCTGTTCTCTCGAAGGTTTTAGCCAGACATGCAAACATACATACGTACATGCATACATTTATATATTGGTAACTACAAATTTTAGACCCAACCTGATTAAAAAGCTTGCCTTATCTCTGAATGCACTTTATGTAAAATTTCAAATGTTTAGACCAGAAAATACCTGAGTAAATTGGTAGAGACAAGAGAGGTAATTTTTTAAAAAAACGTTGACCCCTATTATGACCCCTTAAGATGTATGGTTTGGGACTCAAGTCAAGTTATCAAGTAAGATCCATGTCCAAGCAACCTATATTTAAAATTTCAAGTGTTTAGATCGAAAATTGGCGGAGGATTTTGGTAGAGTTCTCAAAGGTCAAATCCTCGAACTTTGACCTCTTAATAGTAAAATTTCTGGCCGAAAATCGATTACAAAGATTTTCCCAAATCTCAATACTCTGTATATCAATTTCGTGTCTGTAGACTTAAACTTGACAGAGTTATTGTGTAAGGGAAATATACATAGACACACAGAAAGACACACACACAGACAGACACACAGACACGTTCACTTTTATAGATATATAGACACATATGTGTATTTATGCATGCGTGTTTGTATGAATTTATGTGTATGTGTATATCTGTATGTGAATATGTGTATGAAGAAATGGTTAAATGTGTGTGTGGGTGCATTAATTTAAAAATGAGTATTTTTAATGTGTAAGTATATTTGCATGTATATATAAGCATATATGTATATTATACAGTGGCGTCAAAAAGAAAGTTCGTACTTGTTATTAAAAAAACGTAAATGTAAGCTAAATTGAAGGTAAGTGTTTAAAAAACCTATACCTCGTTTGATTCGCCTTTAATTCCTCTATAATTTCACTTCGTAATATTTGATTTTTTTATCTGACTGTTCACATCAATTTTAAAAATTAAATTGAAGTCGATAAGGCAAAAGAAACTCCGCAGCAACAAATGAACTTAAAACTTGCTAAAATACCATCCCTTTGGGCAACATAGCATCTTTAATTTTTATTGTTGTTGTTTCAGATTAAACAATGTAATATTTAGTCCACATGATTCGACTTTCCTTAGTCAGGAGTTCATTAATCCCGAACTCGTTGGTGTATCTAATCAGCCACAAATTGAATTGTGATGAAAAAACGGTACGGATGGCCGTGCAATGTTCGTGGTGCCCCTAAACCTGGTCGTATAGAGTTACTTGTTACAAGTAAAGCAATATAATAAAGATCATCGCCCTTAGAAACAGATTTGATGCGACTCCCCAAATACAATAACAGTGTAATCTTGTTAAACAATACTCTCTTTCTACAGTTAAGAACAGATTGAAGGAATTTACTTTGCAAGACTGTGTCGCAAGATGCAAGTCAATGCTTTTTTTGTAAATCACAGAAATAGCCGTCTATACCTCATCAGATGCAATTAAAAATCATGATTCTTCATATAGGTGGAAAGTGATTTTAGCGACGAAGCCAAGTTACTTAGGCTAGGCAGTACATCCGTCGTGGTAAAGCTCAATAATCTAATCCTAGATACACAGTTTCAACGCTGAAAGGTAGTAGATGGTCCGGTTTTTGCGTGAGGCGTTATTAGTGCTAATCGTCCAAGGCCAATAATTCGCTTGCTAGGTCAAATTAATACGACCAAGTGCAATATGTTGATTGGGCATTTTTACGCTATTCTGACCGATATTTGGATGATAATCCCATCCTCATGCAAGATACTGCTTCTATTTACACAGCTGGCAATGACAAAAGGTTCCTTGAAGACCATGAAATTTCGTGTTTGTATTGACCTGCTCAATCTCCAGATTTGAATAAAATCGAAAACGTATAGAATTATAGTAAGCAACAGCTAAGCAATGATAAAATTTTTAATCTGGAAGAACTTTGGACAAAAATTAAAGAGAAGTTGGATGCATTGTCACCGACGTATTACATTAGACTAATTCAAGGAATGCCCAAAAAGATTGCAAGCTGTCAAATTGCAGAGGTACGAAATATTAAGTACTTATTACGTTCCTGTTGTTTTTCTGTTGTATTAATGTTCTACAGTTACATTTAAATAAAAAAGTTTCCATTGTGCAGAGTTTTGTTTTGCCTTCTCGATTTGAAGTTATATTTTTATATTGATGTGGACATAATATGCTTCAATAATAATTCAAATATAGACAAGTAAAGTATAGAGAAATAAATCGCGAATCAGATTAGGTGTATATTCTATACATAGTTACATTCAATTTAGCTTAAAATTGAATTTTTTTAAATGCTGACTTTGTTTTTGGCGCCATTGCATATGTACAACTATGTAGGTTGTTTATCTATGTTTGTGTGTGCAGATGTAAGTAGAAACCCATATTTATATAGGAAAGTGTATGTATTATATGTGTGTGTAAATTTATTTTGGAATGTATATGGATTGTGTTTGTGTGAAATTTGTAGACGGGTGCTTTCGTGCCACGCATGTGGACCGCTGGTATCAGCATGAGTTCGATCGTTGATTTGATTCGATTATAGGCGAGGCTACCCGTGCCCCAGAATATTTGGTATTCAGTGTCGTCATAATCAAAGCAAATAATTCTAAGTAATGTGTACATATAAAAATAATGTTTCATTATGAAGAATTAAGAGAGTAAAAAGCACACGACTAATGAATAAACACAGGAACCCTTTTTTTTACTCTCTTAATCCCCATACCACCTCTTCTCTCACTCAATCTTTTTTGTACATTGTTTTATTTACATTTTTCATTATTTAAGTATAATAAGGTAAAATATTTTGTTTACAGAAAAACATTAATTTTCTCAAGTATGGCCTGAGAATGCAGTATCTCTGTGAATTGCACAGAGAAACATTCATGCACATGTGTAGTCCATAATTGTTATATAAATAAACATACTGTTATAACGCTCTGGTTATTCATGAGAATTTTTTTGTTAAAGACAAGAGTTTCAGTAGATTTACATCTAGAAGACAAAATAAATATACGACCATTATATTCTAATATATATATATATATATATACATACATATATAATGTATATATATATATATATATATATATATATATATATATATATATATATATATAAAGAGAACGAGAATATAGAATTATTTCTACAGCCAAACAACGTCACAGCGCAAGAGCCATTACAGCCAATAAACTGAAAGTCCAAGACTCGAGTTTCGCCCTCATTTGGGCTCATAAGTTAGACATATCCGAACTCAGAATTTAAAACCCGAACTTCTTGCATGCGAGGCGAGCACTCTGCCACCTAAGCAAACGCACCACACACAAGAAAGTATATTTACCACACAGATCAAGCAAGCCAATAGGTTAGTATTTTGGATGGCATCGTACTGTACAATATAAAATTCCTGCTGATGAGACATCGGCTTGAGTGTTAGCTTGGTTGAATAACCACATCACTTGTTTGAGACGAAATAGGTCCGTTCTATATTCGGATTTCGCGACGGTTATCTTGATCTGTGTTAGTTAATAGACTTTATTGTGTGTGGCGTGTTTGTAATATGTGGCAAATGCTCGCCTCGCATTACAGAGGCTCGGGTTTCGAATCCCCGGTTCGGATATGTCGAACTGATGACCACAAATATAGGCGAAACCTGAGTGTGTGTGTGTGTATGTGTGTGTGTGCAAATAACCTTTGCGAATAAGAATGCAATTGGTTTCTGTAAAACGAAAATTATGATATACAAATAACGTTAAGTACTAAGAAAATAAATTATTAAAACTCAATATAATATTTTAGCTGATAATTAAATCATATTAAGTAATGAAATTAAAACTAGTATGAGTATTTTGTGTTTTTCCGACATTACTGTTTTGTTTCGTTGGGGAAATATAGACACATATATAATTATTAATACTGATTAGTTAGAATAAAATATTGGCATAAAATGTTAGTAAAGAAATAATTCGATAGTAGAATATATATATATATATATATATATATATATATATATATATATATATATATATATATATGTGAAAATAGAATGGAGCTGGAAGGACCTGAATACTAAACGTTTCGCCCGATTTATGCGGGCTTTTTCAAGCGGGGTTGTCATTGAAAAAGCCCGTATAAATCGGGCGAAACGTTGAATATTCAGGTTTTCCACCTGCATTCTATTTTCATATTGTCGGATTTAATATATATATATATATATATATATATATATATATATATATATATATATATATATAGAGAGAGAGAGAGAGAGAGAGAGAGAGATAGATAGATAGATAGATAGATAGATAGATAGATAGAGAGATATGTGTATATATACATGTATATATATATGTGTGTGTGTGTATATATATATATATATATATATATATATATGTATATTATGTCACGACCCGGTTAATGGATGACCGAATTGGTTGGCAATCAGATCGAGACACATAAATTTATTTTATTTGATATCCACTATCTCATATTTATCTTCGTTTAATCGTCGGATGTCGGATCAACCAGCGAAATATATCATAAAGGGAAATGGAACAACAGAGCAATGAATGACGATACAAACACTCAATCAACGTTTAAAATGACAATAAGGACTTTTATATACAAAAAGGAAGAAGAAAAAGCTCCGATAAAAAGAATAAGTGAGATAGACCTATTTTGGGGGATGTTTGCCAGATGTATGCGACATGCAGTTACAATACAATATGTATAAAAGTTTGTGGATAAGAAAAGATATAGGCATGAGATAGGCCAAACTTAGCTGTTTTGTCCGTTAGGGTAAACATGGATCATAAATTCACAAACACGATATCCAAGAAAAAAGTTGAGATGGCGAAAGTCTATCTGTTCCTCGAATCTTAGTTCCAAAGAAGAATATATGTGAGTTCAATCGGCAATACGATTGTATTTGAATAATAATCCGCAATTTAATTAATTCAAATCTCAATCAGACTAAATGTTGAGTTCAATCGACAATACGATCGTATTTGAATAATAATCCGCAATTCAATTGATTCAAATCTCAATCTTCGATGAGGTTCGATTCTCGAAGATAATGTTTGTACACCGGGCTGTATCGCTTCTTTTCGCCAACTGTCGTAATCTTCCTATTTTTCAAAATCCCTCGTGGTCCGCTTTTCCCGCCACAAATGTTCGCTGTCTGGTTGCCATGACGACGTATTTCCGCTCGTTACGGCGATATTCACACCCAACCTCTGTCCCACTTCCCTCAGCCAAATGACTGCCACGCCACATAATTTACAGAGAGAGGGGGTTGTCTGGCTGATTAGATTTTAAGAAGATATATATATATATATATATATATATATATATATATATATATATATATATATAGAGAGAGAGAGAGAGAGAGAGAGAGAGAGAGAGAGAAAGTAAGTCTTAACGCCAGATAGATAGAGAGGTAGAAAGATTGAATGTTCGTTTTGCTCTGACGTCACAATATGTTAGTGTGTTTAAGAGATTCAAACATAGATGCAATTCTTGCCTACTTATGTATGGACACACACATTTTCTAAAGAAAAGAGACGAATAGATGGTCATAAACGTAAGATCACAAGCCCCGAAATCAAGTATTTATATGTTCAGGGAAACCCAAGTTTGTTGCTTGTTGGAATTTTCTCCTCTGTTCCAAACCATCAAATATTTATCTGAGTTGATACTATACACACGTAGGAGAATAGTCTTCATCTAGATATGTATCAATCCTGTAGCATATAATAAAATTGAACGTCTCAGTCAATGACACTTTTAAGTAGACTAAAATGTAAGACTTAAGATCGATATAAGTGTGAGCGAGGTATGTGCATAATTCAGTATCTTCCAAGTGTAATAAACCATGAAACAGATAAGATATTACAAATAGAGGCGTTTTCATGTTGATATGGTTGGATGTATATGTGGCGCGGAGATTTACGTGTGTACATGTACAGATCGGTGAGTATGCGTGCATGTACATAGAGATGAAATCGTACGAGATAAGTTCGTATATAATGTTCAGATAAAACGACTGATCTTAGACTTTCTGCAATCTATAATTACTGGTGTGGCTTGGTTTGGAATGTTTTCTTGTTATTTTTTTACACAGTGATCACCACTTATCAAGGCCCGGAAGCCACTCAGGGATAAGGGTTATTGCAAGTACATTACGTTAGTGTGGAGATTTGATGAAGTGTTTACTTAAGGGGGCGGCTCATCAGGAATTTCTTAACGTTGGACTTGAAGACATCCAAGTTGTAGTCCGGTGGGAAGCAGACAGACGGAACAGAGTTCTACAGGCGTGCACTTCTAAGAAAGAAGATTTGTTCATGGAATCCGCGTTTTGATTTAGGCACATATATAGAGTGGGGAAATTTTTCACAGTGGATTCAGTTAGACGGGTGTTTTTCGTGAAAGATTGGCGAGGGGGGAACCAGAGATTTGAGTTCAGACGAGCACCTGCCATGGAAATAACGATAAAACAAGGATAGGCTCGCAACGTCTCTTCTGTGGGAGAGAGGTTGCAGGGTAGAGAAAAGGGCATCCCCCACTAAGTCACGAAGTCTATTTTGTACTCTGTCAAGGCAGGATAGGCTGTTTTTTAGCAGCTCCTGCCCAGATATGGCAACAGTATTCCATCCTCGGACGTACTTGACTTTTATATAGATAGAGAATTGCATCAGTAGTAGTAGTATTAAAAGCTAAAACTATAAGACGCTGTCTCGGAACTATAAAATATGTAAAAGGTTGTTTTTTTTTTGTTAACTGAATTCGGGTATGCAAATACGATTATTAATTGACTTGCTCGCGAGTCTGGCAAATACTAGACTCTTACATGCATTTTTGTGTGTATAGATATGCATGCTTTCGACTACATGTGCAAAGTTTTATTTAGTTACATATATTTTACATATATACTATGCTTATAAATGGGTGCATGCGGCTAGAAGCTCGCATACGTGTGTGTAAGAAGGTGTAAAATCTAGAGAGGTGTGGAAAGACCACGCTGAATCTAATACGCATGTGAGTACGCATGCGGATACACACATCATGGCATTGATAATAACATCAGGTTGAGTTTGTGTTGGATTTCATTCTCTAAACTATCATATATGTATATCTAATTTGCTACAAATAGTTATGCACATACTGTACTGTTTGGCATCAGTGCAGGTAGACATAAAACATTCCTCAGTCGTTGATCGAACTTACAACAGCTGTGTTGACAGTCGGCAGCTCTAAGAATCAGACTACGTATCAGTTCCCCGTTTATATTTCTCTTCAAGTGTCTATTAAATTTACAACTTGCCTGTAGCACAGTGCTCAAACCATCAGTTTGTTTACAAACAAACCAATAGTGGGGTTCGATTAATATATGTTTGTTATACAGGGGTTTCATTATTATTATTATTATTATTATTATTATTATTATTATTATTATTATTATTATTATTGTTGTTGTTGTTGTTATTGTTCGTTGTTAGGAAGTCTTATTAAAAGTGAGTCTTAGAGAGTCTTATTAAGAGAGATGTTGCGTTCTGTGTTCGTGTTATGAAGAGATTGATATATATAAAATGTTCATACTTAGAAGTGTAGTAGACGCTCTTAGAGTGAGGAGACAGTGTTGAAACAGTCTTAGTAGATATAAGATGTAGAGACATTGTGTATGTGAAGACATTTAAAAAAAAGGATATATAAGACATATAATGACAATTTCACTTTACGTTTTGGTAGAATTACAACACAAAGACGACGTTTATAAAACACACGATGCGTTTATTTCCATGGACCGGTCGGTGGTTTTCTTAGAGTTTTACATTCTATGTTTCGGTCGGTGGTTTTCTCAGAGTTTTACATTCTATGTTTCAAAGGTGACCGTCTCTCTTCTAGACGTTCGACTGTCCATCTCCGGACCCCAGACTGTCGTCTGTCGTCCTCAGACTCTCCTGCTTAACTCTAAAGTTTTCTAACTATATCGAGAACTTCCCATTTTCCATGACGTCATACCCATGTTAAAACATGTGTCTTCTTTGACGTGTTCTGATACAGCTTGTACAAAACATTTTCCTTTGTTTACAAAAGGAATTTTAACGTATATATCCAGTAACCTATATTCCCAATATGTTAAAAACATGTTTATTACATTATCCTATAATTGCATTCCTCAATTATATTTCATAACAGAATTGACAAATACACATTCCTTTTCTTAAAACTCTTTATCTCTAAGCTAAACAATGGTCTGTTTTTACATTCCATATTCTAATTCTCTCTCGTAATCTATTTCTAAACCTAAATTACGAGGTTCGAATTTAGTTTATTCCATTTCATATTTACATTTAACTAATTCCCTAGTTTGATACTTACATGAAAAGGGCACACCCCATTATCATGTAACATTTATATATATATATATATATATATATATATATATATGATATCGTTTATCAATAATTGCGAAAAGTAATCAATTTCTCATGTTCGGACATATCATTTTCTAGAAGGGTTTATCAAAATCTTTTAAAATATTGTTGAAATGGTCATTCCCCGATGTATTGAAATGGTATTTAGTTAAGATCCCGATAATATTGCACAAAAAGTCTTTATGTCTCAAAAATTATGTTTTGGAAGCTTACAAAAATGTCGTAAGGAAGTTCGGCCTCACCAAATTCATCTGCTAGATAAATAATAAAACATTTATATATATATGTATATATATATATATATAAACTATGTATAAGTTATTAGAAAATAAAATTAAAATATAAATACATATTAGTAAATAAAAACAAATAGAATAATATGTATAAAGGAAAAATATGTACATTATTTCATGCTTGTATTGTTAAGTATTATTTTCCTTGGTTTTGTTTTTATCATCGTTTACATTTTCATAATCTATGTGCCGAGCATAGCATAGTCAAGAACATTTATGATTCCAATAAAAGTTGTTATTTTACACTACATGTAAGTTTAGATATGCCTTACTGTATAGCGTACATACACTTGTGTTAGATAATTTGAACGGACGCAGTGGCATTTTAATATTACGAATCCGTGATAAATATTTCGTGCACTCTTATGAGGAGTTCGAAGTTTCAGGAGATTTATGTATATGTCACGATAACAATAATATGCTTCATTATTCGAGATCATATATCGCGAGATGTCGTGATGTTTGTGACTAGATTCGGAAAAAGTAAAAACCAACGGATAGACAAATTCATCAGTCGATTCAATTTCCGCATCATTCAAGGAGCACCTTGTTTACTGAAAACACACGTGTTCATACATATAATCAAGTGCAATGTAATAATAATAATAATAATAATAATAATAATAATAATAATAATATATAAATAAATTTATATACATGCATATATATACTTGCTAAGATCTATATATACATATATATATATATATATATATATATATATATATATATATATATATATATATATATATATAAACTTATATGTAATATACTGAGTTAGTGTAATTCAGTAAATTTTCATATACAAACGGGGTTTAAGCCAAAAATTGTTGACTTAAAGAGACAGCTACAAAAATACCACATTTCATAATTGCCATCAACACCTTGTTTTGAAGTCTTGATTTTGCATACACAGTATATATATATATATATATATATATATATATATATATATATATATATATATATATATATATCTGGTTGAGAAAACAGGTCTTATGGTTTTTAATTTTTAAATTCAAATGAACATATCTCGGCAAACAAAATTTTAGATAGAGTAATGAAGCATTTGCTCGGTATCCGGGTACTTGTAAGTTATAGTAAGCTAATAAATGCGGTTTAATAGAGCTAATATATCTAAACTATATAAATAAATAATAAATAATATATCTAAAAAATATTAGTAAATACATAATATATCTAAACAATGTAATAATTAATACATAATATATCTAACCCATATAAATAATGATACATAATATATCAAAACAATATTAGCAAATAATATATAATATATCGAAACAATAATAATAAATAATAATTATATATATATGTATGTATATATATATATATATATATATATATATATATATATATATATATATATATATATATATATATATATGGTGATCACATAATCAGTGTTGCTATGTCTCACAACAATTTATTGCGGATAGCCTGGCAACTAGTTTAAACCGAAATATAATTTGATTACCAAGAGGAGAGAGCTCTTTCAAGCGCAAGACAATTTAACCATTCCTAAGTCAAGTGAAGTAAACATTTTCACCCGGCCAAATCTGTGTTTGTTCACGCACAGATCATTATATGTATACGCTGGTAGCAGTTTTCCATTCTACTTGTTGAACCTAGAATGAGAGCATATTTCAATCATCTACAAAGTATTTCAGTGTGTTACGGTTTTTGTTGCTAAATCGTAATTAATCCTGATTATGAGAACTCAATTGATGAAAGTTATTTCTTTTTATTATATACAGAATCCTCAATTTATTAATATATATTACCTAATAAATACTAGTTATTTAAACAGTTGAAAACATATAATATTTTAGTGCCGTTTCATAGAACATTACATAAAACGTTAAGTTTTGCAGTACAATGCTCTGCTATATGACCTTACACGAGTCAGATATCAAATCTTCAAACATTAATGCAGTTTAAAGTATGAATGTATATTTGCGTATGTGTACAGGAACATTTCGATGATTTGATTACCCCCCCGGATACTCCCGCTTAAGTATTTTCTTTTTTTACTTCGCTGAGTCTTAGGTTTTCATTAACACCCCAACCGCCTTCAAACACTCGGGCAGCGCCGGGTACCCCCCGCTAATCTCTCTCTCTCTATGTATATATATATATATATATAATGTATGTATGTGTGTGTGTTTGTATGTCTGCTAAAAACTTTCCACAAACGAAACAAAAATTGACAACTTTGATCTCATAGGAAGGCCCTATTCTTGGCCTTACAAATATCGAAAGATTGGCCAAAAACGTTAATTTTTTAACCCTGAAATTAGCACTTTTCTACAGGGGAGGTCAGCAAAAACCGTCCTATCATGACGATGTGGCTTCTACGCAACCGTCATACGACGTGGTAACCTGGTTTAGTTTAAAGATAAAAAGATGACCTAATTTCGTGTACGTCGTCTTATGTAAGTTGGTTAGAGCGCTGGGTCATTATCTAAATGTTTTGCGTTCGAATCATGGTGTGAGATGCCTTTTTTTTCGATTTTTTAAATTTTAATATTGAAGGGTTATTTAAGCCATTTTTCACGTAACGTTCATTTTTTTTGTTTTTTTTTTTTACCTCGCTTATTCTTAGATTTTCATTAACACCCCAACACCAGTCGACCACACAGACCAAAAAAAAAAAAAAAAAAAAAAAAAAACAACCGGGCAACGCCGGGTACTCACCGATTTTTTTAAATGTTAATATTGAAACGGGCTTATTTAATCCATTTTCCCATGTTTTTTGTTTTGGTTTTTATTTTTCAGATTTTTAAAGAAGTTTTAACGTTCGTTTTTCTGTTTTCTTTTTTGTTTTTGTTTTTCTGATTTTTTCATTTAACATCTTTCGTTTGCCTTATGTTAGTTTCTTGTATTTTTATTCGATTTTTAAAAGTTTTAACTTTTTTATATAATATTTACATTTTATTTAATACTTAAAAATATTTACTTCGCTTATTCTTATGTTTTGATTACCCCCCCCCCCCGCACACACACACCTCTAAACACCCGGGCAGCGCCGGGTACCCCCGCTTTCATTTTCAGATTTTTTAAAGTAGGTTTTACGTTCGTTTTTCTGTTCTCTTTTATTGTTTTTTAAGTTTAGTTTTTTTTTACTTCGCCTATTCTTTTGTTTTGATTAACACCCCCCTGCCAGAGCACACATGCCTCCAAACACTCGGGCAACGGTGGGTATCCACCCTCCCCCGCTAGTACTTTCATAAATCAGAATCCATTTCCTTAGGCTGTTTTTGAACCCAGTCAACAACGGGTACTTTTGCTAGTATATATATATATATATATATATATATATATATATATATATATATATATATATACATTTTTACATTAACTCAATAACAAAAAATTGTTCTAATATCATCTATTCAAAAGTTATAAATCCACCTTAAATCGTCAGTTAATATTATTTATACTGACCTTACAAACATGCAAGTTAATATAGAACCGCTTCAATTGCTGAGAGTTCCTTGACACATGTCGTCTGTATCTGTCAACTCGGGATTTATTGAGAATTTATAAAGCTATAATTCTTTTTTACGGGTATACTCAACTAAGGCATACCATTTGCCTCATAAATTTCAATCGTTGTACTGAGCGACGCTTTCAGTTGAATTCAATGTTCCTTTCATCTGTTTGATTACTAACCATCGGTTGCTGTTTTGCGTCTTTTCCGCAATACATTTCGAGTTAAACCTTAACATCTGCATTGAAGTTGCAAAGATTTTTGACTAATAAATTACTGTTTCCCGCTATAGATGTCAAGCGGTATAGTAAAATGTATTACATATCTTTCCGTACCTTTAATCTGTGGAGATATTTCACTTACATTTGGTGTCATTCTGTTCATATGTATGTATCTATGCAACTGTTTTGTGTCTGATAATAAATTAATTTATCATATGTATACACATGCACACACGCACACAAAACACACCCACATATAGGTATGTATATATATATATATATATATATATATATATATATATATACATATATATTGATGAAAACAAAGGGATGTAGTGATTACCTGATATACGCAATGGAAAACTTCAAAATAATATAACTGACAGTATTTATACATAGAAAATTTAATACTAACCGAATTAAAAAAGCTCAATACGCAATAGAGAGTAGAGCTTATTACAAGAGAAATAAAATTAAAACAGTAAGTTGAACTTTACAATCCAAATTTATTGTTCGACTGAATACTCCGCCCCCCCACCAAAAAAAACAACGTAAAAATCCCTTATGTCGTGGAGTTTCAAAGAATGCTATTCTTGTTATTCTCATCAGAGGACATAAAGAAATCAGTAAATTTTATTTGTAGCAATGCTAGACTTTGCTAGTTTAGGCATTAAATGAAACCGCAATTTATTGTACTTATAAATTGCCAAATAAAAAAAAGATAAAATATTGGATACGTAAAAATATATATATAAAGAAAAACGCGTATAATATTTCAGTTTGCATGAAACTCCTCTCAAATTAATTCAAAATGAAAACAACTTCTTTAGAGAGAATGCATTCCAAAATAAGTCCAGCATGACGAGGAATATAATCCAATTGGAAAGTGTTCAAAACAGCTAATTGAATTTTGATTGTAAAATTCAACTATGCTACAATTTTATTTCACACATATATGTATATATACACACACATATATGTATATATATATATATATGCACACATGTATATATATATATATGACTATTTCATTTTATCACATAAATTAATATTCGAAGTATTATTTTATGCGTAATCTTTAAGTATTTACTTCAACAGTACTCTATACATAGACAGAACTAGGTAATAAGTCATAAAAATATATATGGCAATGAAGCTACACAGAATACTTCGTTTTTCATCCACGCAGGGATTCATCAGGCTCATGCGAAGAGTTGTCCTTGTATCGAGTTTTTATATACGCACCGTCTATTGAGTTTTAAGCTAGCCAATCAGATTCCCAGTTTTAAAATCAGCAAATTGGCAGGCACTTACAGAACAAAGACCCAGTTGACTTTGGGTTCACCCCATCTTTTGTAAGTGCTTTTTCTTAGAGGAAAGCGTAGATATCTAGTTATTTGACCTATTTTAAACCTTGATGAGTTTTTCGTTATTATGTTAGTTTATATATATATATATATATATATATATATATATATATATGATAATCTATGTTTATGTAGATTTATTTTATTTATTGATTTTATATTGTTATTGTTCATTTTAAAATTATTTTGTATCGCTAACTTAGAGTTAAGTTTTATTTGTGTACTCAACTGTTGACTATTTCCCTGCTACACTTTCATAGATGTTGGGGTACTTTAAAGTATAGGATGGCAAATTTTATATGAAGTAATAATCTATATGGATTGTCTGGGCCTCTAAATGTGTTTTTTTTTAGTTACTATTTTCCATTCGACTAACGCTGAACGTCCGCTTTTTTTAAGTTCCCAGTATTGGTTTACTGGTGTTGTTTTCATTCGGTGTGTTTTCTTTTTTTTTAAATGTTGAACGTACCTTTGTGGTACTAATATCGGGTTTTGAAATCTAAGGTAATCATAGTTACGTAATTATTCTTGTTATTCGGGTTTTTTTCGCAAATATTGTCGCATGGTAAACCATTCTTTTGATTAGACATTTATTTTGAAGTAGGCAAAGTGTGCGGTATCGACAGTTGCATTTATCTTGTTCGTTATTAATATTTTTATTTTTATTTCTACTACGGTTTTCGTTGTCCGAAATTGGTTTATTATCATTATTATTATTATTATTATTATTATTATTATTATTATTATTATTATTATTATTATTATTTTTCCGAGTTGTATATGTGTCCTTTGTTATATAAAAGCAAATAAAACAACAATATATATATATATACATATATAAATATATATATGTGTGCGTGTGTGTGCTGATGAGGAGGCAATATATAAAAAAATATTGGCAATTATTGCCAGTATTATTTGTTAATATTACTAAAATGAATACTGTTTCCGAAACGATCATACAGTGAATTCGATTATGTTTCGTTATTCCTCTGGAAACTTTTACTCATGCTTGCTTTTTTGAAACAAACGTCTTACTATTATATGTTACGAGGATTTCCTGGTACATTCAATATTATACTTTTTTCTGGATTGTCCGGTAGAAATAATTACACATTATCTTTTGTATTTCTTTACTATGCTGTTGCATATGATGGTACGCTGCATATGATGGTATATCCAGTGTGAAGACTATGTTTCGTTTGAAGAAAATAACAAATAAAAAACTAAGATAAACTAATGTGACAAACGAACAACAATAAATTCATGTTCAATATTTTCACATCAGATACTTGGTTAATTTTACTATTAAGCAGAATTTCAATCATGCATAGTTTCTACATATTGTGTAATTGCGTAGAATTTACGAACACATTGTTGCATACAGACACACACCCGCTCGCGCACACACAGAGACACAGACACACACACACATATATATTGTTATGTATATGCATATATATAAGTAATCTTGTCGGTTTGTGTGCAACAAGACTCTACCAAACTCTTCTTGTAATATTTTGTTTTCATAGTAGATGCTTTTTTTATAAAATATGATGACCTGCTCTTAATTTTGATCACACCTGCTGTTAATTTTGCGTTTGCTATAAACATGAACAACCCAGTTTGGCTTGTTTTGAAATCTTTTGTATCAACCTGTCAGTATCTCAGACGGTAACGAAGCTTCAGAAATGAATAACGCTTAAGGCTTGAGCGCTAAAAAGTCTGGTTTCAACTTTAGCGGATGATACTCCAGTCATATTTTCTAACGTTTGAAATCATTTCTATATATTGGGAATACTCTACAAATAATTGTATTTATAATAATAAATAAGAAATATGGATTAAGTAAAATATAATAGGTATGTATATATATATAAATATATAAGGTAAGACATGTCATAAACATACATAAGCACCCCAACCCCCAACGACCCCACATTCAGACCTATAGTAGCAGGACCATCATGCCCAACAAGCAGCCTTAGCAACCTAATAGATATACTATTACAGCCCTTCACCAATATAGTCAGAAGTTTTGTAAGAGATGGCACACACTTCCTTAGCTCCCTACCACAATCAGTAGACGGTGGGACAATACTAGCCACATTCGATTTTAGCAGCCTATATAGCAATATCCCACATAACCTAGGAAAAGAAGCTATCTCATATTGGATTTGCAAACATACACAGCATTTACACCCCAGATTCAATAAAAAAAATTCGTGATTGGTAGCATTGACATAATTCTCAATATCAACTCCTTCCAATTCAATAATGACAACTACATCCAAATGCTAGGAACAGCAATGGGTACTAAAATGACACCAATATATGCCACCCTTACACTCGCCTTCCTAGAAGAGACGCTTTATGAAAGGATAGAGCAAAAGTACGGGCACAATATAAAACCACTCTTCATAAAATCTTGGAAAAGTTACCTAGACGACTGCTTTATCCTCTGGAGAACCACACGGGGGGATATCAGAGAACTCCACACTTTGCTACAAAATCTACACCCAAAAATAAACTTCACACTAGAACAAAGCCCCACAGAACTACTTTTCCTTGACATCCTAGTAACAATAAAACAACATAATCACAGACATATGCCACAAACCCACTTCAAAAGCTACCATCCTAAAAGCTGTCTAAAATCAATACCCTACTCCCTAGAAAGTAGAATCTGCACGATAGTAACAGACAGACACCTCCGTTCGACTAGACTGAATGAACTACAACTAACACTGCGGAAAAAGAGGATATCCATTACCACTAACAGAGAAAGGTATTGAACTGGATGAAAAAAATCCAATAGACCAACTAAGAACCCCAAAAGAACACAACAAAGGACAGATTTTAGCATATGTGTCTACACACAACACAACCAACCCAGAACTATTTACACAGATAACAAAAAATCTTATCCTCCTCAATCAGAACGACAAACTAAACAACATATTTAAAACAACAAAAATAATAAAAAGCAAACGCCAACCCAAACACCTGAAACACATCCTAACTCCCTAAAAACTCGTTCCGCACACTTCAAAAGGGGTTATAAAATACTAGAACTGCGATGTGGTGTATGTGACATAATAATAGAAGGAAACACATACACATTCAAAAACCCAACACAAACATTCAAAATAAAAAGGATATAAATTGCACCTCCAGAAATGTAGTATATGCACTAAGATGCACAGCATGCAACAAATCCTACATAGGCGCCACCAAAATTTCAGCAATAGAAAGGCCTTTCATAAGAGCAACATCAAAATTGCAGATAAAACACCTTTATGTTTCAAAACACGTACAGATATGCAGTGGAAACAGCTTCAAAATAATGCCAATCTTCCAAACAGACAATTATTTTTATTTACTCACACAGGAAAAAAACTTCATCACGAGATTCACCCGTGAACTAAACAGAGCCTAATATCAACACACAAAAACATGAAATGCATGGCACCCTCGCATGCACATCCATATACATATACACACCCACACATAAATCAGAACCGACACATTAAAACCCACACGAGCGCGCATACAACCACACACATACATAACACCCCTATTTCTAATACATCACACTGAACAATACCAACCCTACTTAACCTCGAAACCAACAGCACTAGGAAACACCTAGAACCATAGTATAATATATTTTCCAAACCTCGCTCCTCCCTCAGTCAGTGGAGGAGAAAACTCTCATGACTGAGACAACTATCACCCCTTCTATCATCCCCCTCCCATGCCTATACCCCTCCAATTGATCCCCTCCCCTCTGGGAAACGAGATCTTCCCCACACTAGGAACCGATCCTCGGTCTGTCCATACTCACATGGGGAGACAAATAAATAGAAACATTAAAATATCCTCTATACATATTTTTAAATACATCCTTCTATCTAAACAAACATGATATAAAGAATACCCGAACAGTCTAAGACTGAAAAGAAAAATCACAATACTTAAATCTAAGAATCCAAAAAAATAAATATCAGAATAGAATTAAAGCACCCCTACCCTTATTTCAGAAAAGCTGATTCTCCCCCCACTCCTCAGATATACACATTAGTAACGACCTTGGATCACTAGGGAAGCAAATAACCTCATACTACTATAAAACAGTACACACATTTTCAAATCAATAAAAGAAAAAAACACAGACACACATCCTACCCTAAAGGAAAAGAAAAAAACAAGCAGAAAGAGAGAGTGAGAGAGAGAGAGAGAAACACAACACAGGCGTGACCACAGCCCAATAAAAGAGTAAGAAAAATTTAACATTCCAATGAATAGTAGACACTTACATGTTTTCACCTCTTGGATACCCTTCAAATGAACTACGAAAATGTTATTTTTACATCTCCAACACATTTGGAAAATATTTTCTGAAGAGGATGCTTCACAAAACGTCTGAAACGCGTTAAAAACCATTTCAATGATTTAAACACAGTATTACAATGATCTAAACATAATTCTCAATGAAAAACCAAGACTCGGAATAATAAAATAATGTTAAAAAATACACATTGTTGGTGACTACGTCCTTATTTATATATATATATATATATATATATATATATATATATATATATATATATATATATATATATATATATATATATGAAGTATGTGTGGCGCTACCTAAAACTTTTGTTAAGAAATTTGATGTATAGGGTATTTGAACCTATAGCGCACATTCGGTTTGGTTTTTAGCCAGCAAAATTTTTATAAATGATCAAAACTGAAAAAATAACTGTTTACTTTGGCAGAGTATGTCGATAAATATATTCGCTTGCTGTGAATTTTGCACACCCGCCACATTTAATATTCATATAAAAAAGTCGGTTAATTTGTAGCATTCTGTATCCATCCGTGTGTAGCGGATACGCTTAAAATATAAATAGTTTGGAATGCTGAACGCTAAACTTATTCTAGCTGATGATACCTATGTCATATGTTTATAATTTTTAAATCCTTGATACAATATAATAATCTATCAAAAATTGTCTAATAATAATACATTAATATTCTCAGTAATTTAGATATAATTAATATCTATGAGTATTTTACCATATTTAGCCATGCTAGTGTATATATATATATATATATATATATATATATATATATATATATATATATGAGAGAGAGAGAGAGAGAGGAAGTCTTGACAGTTTTTTTTTTTACTTTGAAACTTAACAACATTTTTTATAAAAAAAATATTTTTAGTCATTTCGTTGGAAATTATTTTGTCAGTAAGTTATTCAATCTCCTAGAGTATATATCTATATATGTATTAATGATGTGTGTGTATGTATGCATGTATGCATGTATGTACGCATGTATGTATGTATGTATGTATGTATGTATAAGACAGTTTTCACAAGCTCACTCTTTCATGAATGTGTGCAGTTATAGACATTGCTATATGCATCATATCATTGAACTAAAAACGCCTCTATTATATTCTAAAGCTTTTCATAACAAAAGAAATATTGTGCTCTCAACATCGTAACGCAAGGAAATTAGTTAAGGTCAAATCAAATTATTTTTCATATCATGGAGCGACGATCAAACTCAAGAATCTGTAACATAAAATAAGCAATATGAGAAATAACTCAAATAGTATCAATAAAGTATGCACACATTTACATTTCACTCACGATATTTTTATGCGATGGAATTAGATCATTAATATCCTTTAGTTTATGGAAATATAAATATATTAAAATGCAAATAAATCAAAAAGACTAACTGCCTTTTGAAAATGGCAAGGAAAATTATTTTTCTTTATGTAGTACTCATTCTAAAAATGTATCTTGAAGATGCAGCATGTTTTTTACTCAATTTCCGAATTTTATCTCAGGAAAATAAGCCATTTGTGTGTCGCTTACATTACCTATATCGTAAACGCCATTGTGTGTATATAATAACAGAGTGTTCATCAAAAATTACGGACAATATCTTTTATGCCGCATATTATTGCGCCTTACGAAGTCTTCTTTTGTTATTGAAGAGGAGTTTTTCTATATCTGTTTGGTGGAAAGCTTTTTTTTTAATTACGAGTGTTAATATTTTATAATATATGAACTTGTTTGAAATCAGTGGGGTATTGAATTATCAATGAATAAATGATGTTGTATATAAACAAACAGACACAGTGTATCTAACATTTACAATGTTTTGCTTGAAACAGTGACGTGGACATATCGACATGTTGTTTGGATGGATTAACAATACTTGTACATGGTGGGGATCCAAACGACAAGAGAAGGCAATGCCCATTGATTGAGCGTTAATTCATTGGTGAAGAGGAAGAGAAGTGTAAATACTAAAAACAGTGCGTATAATAGAGAGCATCTGTAAACATTGAGGAGTTCAATAAACATTGACCACATCAGTAAAAACCAGCCGAATGCACATACCTGTTTTTTCGAAAGATGGCACCACACAAAGTTATATTCAATATGACATTTATTCACACACCGTGTCAACGTTTCGGAGATTTTAAACGTTTTGGCTTCATATTTTAGGTCTGGAATTCACCGGCTTCAACGATGTCTTCTCCTCGACTACTTTGCCTGTCTTCCTCAACTGACTTCTTCGACTGCCTTCCCCGAGATGACTTCCAATACTTATAACTGATACGTCCATCTCGTATGTTTTAAACTATTTACTTTTGATTACGTCATTTGCGCCCCCCGAATCGTATCATACAACATCTGTATAAGGTATCTTAGTATTATCATTCCCAATTGAAAAACCTTTTTAGTGAAAATATTTGTTTCATTTCATCTTAATATTCTATGTTGTTATTGTTTTTATAATCATGCCATGTAAAATTCCTAAAACAATCATTTAACCATATTTGGTCTTGAATCGCATTTTTCTATTTAAAACAAATCTAATTCAAATTACACAATAGTAATAGTAATGATCGACGTGGTCAGATAATCCTGCGAAGCCCAAGAAGTGCTAATATTAAGAAAAAATGCCTAAATATAAAAACTGTTCAGTATGCTGATTACCTAATGAAGTTTTTTTTAAGAATTAAACATTTAAACTTTTAATAAATAAATATATTTACTTCAAAATGTACTTCTGCTTTGTGATAAAACTCTGAACTATATATTTATATATATATATATATATATATATATATATATATAATAATTTACCAACTCAATACTAAATGATAAAAGACATTGTAAATTAGACATTCATTTCAAAACGCTTGCAATTGTTTGCTGCAATTAATTTGTTCAGTTCAAACGTTTGCAAAAATAAAGACGTACATGAAAATTGCTTGATAGTTAATGAAATATTTACATATGTTTTAAACGGCATCTACTCTTTCATCTTTGTTAGTTCCCACTCAATTTTTTCTTTTTTCCTTCTTATTTCATGAGACCGCTTTCTACTAATTATTGCCCTTCCACTTGTGCCATTTAACTCTGTTCTTCTCGGCTGCCTTGTGACCTTTCTTTTATTTATTAAATCCCGGTTTTCTTTATCTTCAGATGTTCTCTTCAATATTTCCAAACAGGAAATATGACATCATTTACGTGTTTGATTTTTATGACAAAAATTTAAAAATTAACATAAAAAATCAGCAAAAAATTCTGAACATTCTAAAAGCATGTTCACATAATCTAAGAAGACAGAAAATATTTGTAGCTGAAATGAAGTTGTTGGTATTTTCGTTTCGTTTACAAAAATACAAAACCAATAAATTACGCGCACACACATATATATATATATATGTCTGTGTATATATATGTATATATATGTGTATATGTATCCATATATATATATATATATTTGCTAGCCATTAAATAATGTTTCTCTGCTTTTGACGCACCTCTATGACAGGAGCTGGTGTCATTAAGTTTCACACTGTCAATACCTGCAACATAGATATAAAACTTTCAGGTAATGAATGCACACTTTAAGTTAATATAATGCACTTTGCAGTACCCTCTGATCGATTCTTGTTGAATGAAAATAAGAGCTATTACTTTTTGTACGCCTCTAGTATGCACACAGATATATATATATATATATGTATATATAAGAGTAGGTAGTAGTTTGCTTGAAGCATTGTTGGTAAAGGAATATAGAGAATTTTTTTAAGCCAAAGACAATGCGGGGAAAGACCGGAATTATGAAAGTAAAGAAAGAAAAACAAACAAATGTAGACGGGTGTGCTTGAGTAGAGGAGTGTCTAGCCTTTATTCGTCTATCTTTCCTCACCTCAATGTATAATTATTTATAACCAAGTTGCTGGTATGTCCGGCGTATGTAAAGTCCGTGGGTGGTATTGAACTTTGATTAATTTCGAGAGAAAGGGGCCTCTCTTTTTCAAAAGACAAAAGTGGAATCAAGATGGTGAATATGTATTGTAACACAGTAATTTCACAAAAATATAATGAAGTCTGGCCATAAATAAATTTACTTTAGACTTTAAAACTGTTCCAAAATGTGTATTACATTTTCATATATCGTAGATGAAAAGTTTTAAATTAGTATAGAAATAAAGACGCGTTTGTTTTTGGTCAAAAGACAAAAGTGGATTCAAGATGGTGAAAAAGAGAGACCCCTTTCTCTCGAAATTAATCAAAGTTAATTACCACCCACGGACTTTACATACACCGGACATACCAGCAACTTGGTTATAAATAATTATACATTGAAGTGAGGAAAGATAGACTAATAAAGGCTAGACACTCCTCTACTCAAGCACACCCCTCTACATTTGTTTGTTTTTCTTTCTTTACTTTCATAATTCCGGTCTTTCCCCGCATTATCTTTGGCTTAAAAAAAATTTAAAAAAATTATATATATATATATATATATATATATCATTTGTTTTATTTTTTAAAGCCACAGATAATGTATATATATATATATATATATATATATATATATATATATATATATATATATATATATGATGGGCATGTAGTTTTGTTATGTTTTGACCCAAAAAAAGAAACGCGTCTTTATTTCTATACCAATTTAAACACTTTTCATCTACGATATATGAAAATGAAATACACATTTTGGAACAGTTTAAAATCTAAAGTAAATTTATTCATGGCCAGATTTCATTATATTTTTGTGAAAGTACTTTGTTACAATACATAAATAATTTAAAAATAAAAACATTTTAAAAAAATGCATTTACATTATATATTTGATCACATTTTTGTATAAGGCTGTGCATAGCTCCATTGAGATGCAATACATATCCGTGATCCCAAAGAGATTTGGAGTTCATTTCGAATATTTCTACATAAAAACCCAATATATATATATATATATATATATATATATATATGTGTGTGTGTGTGTGTGTGTGTGTGTGTGTGTGTGGGCCTGTCCATGAGAGGAGGGCATAACTTTATTGAATCCTATGAGATAGCAATGAACATTTTACGTAGGAAATTGTAGAAAACGTATGATCTATTATTTTTATCTGTATGGTGTATTTTGTTGTTTTTTTTACATTTTTAGGCCGTCTTTGTAAGTAACATAATATATTTAGAAACTTGTAAAAGTCTGTCAAGAAATCTAAATATTTGAAGTTAAATCTTTATACATAAGTGGTGTGCCCAGAATAAGTTAGAAATTATTTTATTTAAGAAACTATAATGTTTGGAGTTGACCTTAATTAATAAACGACAGATAAGAAGGATCTACTATGTGTCGACAGAAGTAAATCACTTTTATATGCACATTATGTTTACAAAGAAAGCTCTTGATATTTTTATCTTTTAAATTCAGATAAACATATCTCGGCTCACAGAAAATTTTTCTGATCGAAATAAGCACTATAAGACTCTACACACTTTTACCAGCGCAATACAAGCGTATTTATTGAAGTAACGTAAAAATCTTGCGTACTGGAGGCGATGCAATCGGTGAATTCACTGTTAATATCGCCCGGGTTTTTTTAAGCATTTCTAACGTAGAAAGTTGTCGAGATGCTTGAAAAGTGCTAGTCGCTATATGAGAAGTCTACAGGACATGGCGGATAAGCCGGAATGCAGTAGCCTAATTCGTTCAACTTCTGCAGGACCAGTTTATCAAGGTTAAGCCGGGTATTGCCGTAAATAAAGATGTGGATCTTTTTTGTTGACTAATGCTGGTGCTGTTGTCGAGGTTTCTGATGCATTTCATCAATTTGTTCACTGTACTGCTTCGATGTAATGATCTCACCTGCATTAAAAAAAAAAAACGTAATGGATGAGACCGGTCGCAGACGACGAACGCGTCAGCGTAATCTTCCTGGAATTTCTCCCGCGTCTTGCCGCTGAACTGAGCGTCGCCGGCTATCATAAATAACCCGCTTTACTTTTAAGTTCCAATCCGGCCAGAAACGTAGCGTAAAAGAAAAAACGATAACACTTCATAATAGCATTTCTGTTAGTTGTTCAATCTGTGAGGCATCCATTTATCAAGTTCTTATTTTTTTTCTTTTCAATATCTCTCGAGTGGATGGAAATCATTGGTTTCGTTACGCTAAATTCAGAAGCAATTTCTCGAACTGTTGTGGATGGATTGGCTTTGACTAAGGTTGTACTTGATCGTTGTCAACATAAAATGACCGATCATTACCCTCATCATCTTCAAGACTCTTGATGCATCTACCAAAATTACTTAAACCGCAATTGTGATGCGTGTTTAGTAATGTGCCCTGGGCCTTACGCTTCATTTCAGCAGCCTTTGGGCCTAGCTTAAATTGAAATAAGAAAAGTGTTCTAATTTGCTTTTTTCATTTAGTCTGAAAAAAAACCATTTCTAAAACTTAATAAGTTTAATATTTATTTAGATGAATTTTATCACGGCACAAGCAGAAAGCCTTTGTGTATAAAATTAACCATAGATTATTCTATAAGATATGAGTGCAAGTAAAATAATTATTCATAGAGCAAAATTGAACCATAATCCTTTACTTTTATACGTTTAACTTAAATTTAAGTAATTATGTAACTATAATCTCATAAGATTAGCAGTATATGTTTTGGTAAAAGTGGCGGTAAATGGAGCCATTATTTACATATAGTCTAATATAATCAACAGTAAATCTTTTGCAATAACATGTAGACTACTATGTTTAGTGGACTATGTCAGGTGTCCCTGTTCGTATTTATATATAGTCCATAAAGTATTTAAATTGTTCACGATAGTGTAATAGTGTTGTACTTATCCGACATTGCTCGAAACTCGCTAACTTGCAACGTGTTTTGTTTCTCTACTTTTAAACTAGCCTGCGTTGACCGACTATATATAGGCGTGTGTTGAGCAAAAAAGAAGAAAAAAAAAGAAAATTATAGTAGGCAGGCAGGCTCGAAGCTGAAAAGAAAGTGGAGGTGTGTGCAAGGGTGTTTGTTGAGCAAAATACAAAAAAAGAAGGAACATTCCTAACACAAAATATAATTAAAAAAAGTGGGAGTTGGCAGGCACGAACCCATACCGCAGAGGGAGAAAAAGAACATGAAAAAAAAGAACCAAAAAACGTGACGTCGTTGCTTTTTATCGGAAGTGATGTATGTTTAAATTAAGGCTAAACAATCGGCAAGAGGGGATAATTTTCGAAAATATCGGCGAAAAAAGTGAATCCTCCCTCTAGAAAACTGCCTAGTTGAGGGTGAAGTAATTAGTTATGTTAGCCATGTTTTTCGATATTTGTCGTCCAAATACGATACCGATCTCGTGAAAATCCGTTACATCAGTCGAAAGATTTAGACAGACATACAAACATACATACATACCTACATGTATACATTTAAATAGATAGATGAGATTTATATTATATACTAACCTAAGTGCCCCGCGTTGCCAGGGTGTTTGGAGGTGTGTGTTGAAAAAAAAGGTGTTAGGCAGGCAAGCTCGAAAGAGGAGGAGACTGTGAGCAATACCCTGACGTCTTTGCTGCCGCGCCCATCGCAAAACCCGAAGTGACGTGGTTTAGATTTAGGCTAGACAATCGGAAAGAGAGGATGACTTTCGAAAATATTTCCGAACAAATAAACCCCTCTCTGTAGAACACTGCCCAATTGAGAGTGAACGAATTAATATTTTTGGTCAATTTTTCGATATTTGTTGTCCAACGTGTTGAGCCTTAATCTCGTCAATCTCGTGAAAATCTGTGGTCTTTTTTGAAAGTTTTAGATATACATACATACATTTAAACGGACAGGTAAGATTTATATTATAGAAAACAAGCCTGAGTATCCGGCGTTGCCTGGGTGTTTGGAGGTGTGTGTTGGGCAAAAAAAGTGATTATAAGCAGGTAGGCTTTAACCCGTACGACGAAGGAAGAAAATAACGTGAAAAAAGAACGTGACGTTTTTGCTGTTGCGCCCATCGCCAAACCGAAAGTGACATAGGTTAAAATTAACGCTAGACAATCGAAGCAAAGGGGTTTACTTTGAAAATATATGCGCAAAAAATGAATCCTCCCTGTAGAAAAGTGTCCAGTTGAGGGAAATTGAATTAAGGTTTTTAGCCAATCTTTCGGTATTAATCATCCGAAGGCTTGTTCTTCCAAATGATACCAATTTCGTGAAAATCCATTTCCTTTGTCGAAAGTTATAGGCAGAAATACAAACAAACATACATAACTTTTAAAAAGACAGATTATATTCATATTATAGGCTAGTGTTGGTGCCCGACGTTGCCCGGGTGTTTGTCGGTGTGTGTGTAGGAAACAAAAAAAAATAGTAGGTAGGTAGGCTCGAACCCAAAGCTTTATAAAGATAAATAATCTCAAAGATAAAATTGTGACTAAAATTGGTAAATCTACTGATGACACCACAGTTTATACTAAATCTGGGGGAAAAACGAATGTAAAATATCCAGAATTAAGCAAAATATTTATGACGGACTTTCGGTCTCTGTAGGAATGACGTCGTAAATGCTTAATGATATTTAATGCCACTAAGACTAGGCCACATTTAAATAACAACTAACAAATCATACTCAACCACCGATCCATGACAACTTACACCATACAAATTAGTTTCAACCCTTTTTTGTATGGACACTTTAAGTGGTAATACATACATGTAAGTTTAGTCCCCGTCCAAGGAATCTTATACAGTTGCAATGTAATTGCTCTATACCCACACAATTTCTGGAAGGCCACATGGAATCCTCTTTTGAGAGCGTATCAATGACCCTCGTCACACCCCCTTTGTATCTACTCAATTGCTTTATAACGAGACTGTAAGGCTGTCCTAGAGCTTAAGGAAGAGCAAAACTCAGATGGAGCAAGGTCTGAACTATATAGAGGGTGTGGAACTGCCTTAATGCCCATCTTTGTCAAATAGTCTGTGACAAAGATGGAGCACCCTAACTACCTCATCTTCAGTTGATCGCAAATAATTGTATGTAACAGTTCCCCCTGACATCAAACTGCGCACTTATTTTCTGTATAGACACACGATGGTCTTTATTCATGAAATGATTTATTTGGCCAATAATCTGTGATGTTCTGATTTCCTTGATTCTCACACACCATCTCTCTCAGAATCCCTACTCTCCCTGCATCTTTACTGCCTCTCAGAAACAGTCCGTGTAGTTTCATATGCTTCTGTGACATTTTTCGGAGTTTAAAATTTTATTGCATATCGATCTTTTCCATTGCCCTCATAATATCCACCAGCTGTAATAATCAGTCTTTAGTAAAGTGTTTTCAAATCCTTGCTGTAACTGTCTAGTTTGGCCTAAAATCATAAAAATAGTAAGTCATCTCATCAGATATATATCAATAACATACTGGATTTAGACCATTTAATGCCTCGAAAAAAAATCGGGAAACTGATTGAAGACAACTCGTATATGTAATTAAACATTTCGAAGTCGTAATTGCCTGTATTCATTCCTGCTATACTCTTAAAAAATACTCTGCTGAAGTTGCCTAGCTTCTCCTAAACTTTCGAACAAATGTTCTGGTAAATGTTATCTTCATAGCTACTGGAAAATTGATTTTTTTTATTTTTGTGTTTAAAAATATGTGCGGAAAACTGACCTACTCGTAAATGCTTCAATTGGTTTTCTTTTTTGATCTTCTAGATCTTTTAGTCTTGAATAAACGCAGTACTATCCCACTGAATCAGAGATGCTAAACATATTTCCAATTGACAGAACGGGTTAAGGCAACAGCGTTCTGCTGGATATATCGTATCTTTAACATATATAGAACGCATTCGATAAGTGTTCTGGGGGAATCACCCTCCAAATGGACTGTTCTATCCATTATATAAACCACAGATCTTTGATCCCAGGTGTGGATTATACACCATAGCGACCCTCGCCTGATCGGTGACGTTTACTACGCTTTTCAGTTGTAACCTTTTTACGTTGTTATTACAGTAATACATTGTTAAACTCTTTTTCGTTGTTCGTTTTTCTTTATGGCCTATTGCAAGCCATGACACTGGCGACATTAGATTCGGAGAACGTACTCACGTTTCAAAACAGTGTTCTAAAAACCCAACACTGACGGCATTGGATTCAAAGAGCATACTAAAATCGAAACCAGTAAAGACATTGAAAACAAAATACTCGGGTGGAAATAGTATTCTAAAAATACTAACGACGTCGGACCCAAATGTTATAAAGGCTTAGGAAGTGTATAAACACTTGCAACTGAAAGGTTCACGGTAACTAAAAACAAAACAAAACAAAAACAAAAACACAAATCATTACGGAAAAAAAGAGTTGAAAAGAAAAAAAGTTCGTCACGACTTTCAAAGATAGCGCTGTACTTTTGCAAAAAGAGCAAGGTTCGTCGCGACTTACGAAGGTAATGTTTTTATACTTTTGGAAAAAGAATTCGTCACTTGTTGTTTTCGCTTCTAAAATCGGGCGTTATTTTTTTTCTCTGGAGAAAAATATACACTTGATTTTTTTCTTTAGACAATGAACTGTTTATATATTTATTTTTTTTCTGTTTGTTTTATTGTCTAGAGGAAGAAATAATAAAGAATAAAACAGTTTTGTAAAATTCAGCGAACGTTTTAAAATTGCTAATGCTGACAAAGCAAAATGGACGAATTGAAAGTAGCGTTGGAACATTCGATCCTGTTGCATATCGATGCCGCAAAGCGTAAGTCACGATTCGAAGAACAGCAAAAGGAATTCCAAAAACAGTCAGCGGAATGTCAAATACGAACCGAGGAACAGCAAAAGGAAGTTTAAAAACAATTAGCCCAACATCAATTACGAACAGATGAATTACTTATAGACTTTGTTAAGAATAATACGAACGCAGAAAGCAATTCAGCATTTTCTCAAAATACAATATGGACTGCGATACACAATTTTAAATACGAGGAAGAGGAAAAATCATTCGCAGGGTATTTTTGGCGTCATAAAGATTTTTTTAATATTGACTGCAGCAACTGGTCTGATCAAAAGAAAATCGTACTTCTACTACGAAAATTGGAAATAGCTGAGCAATGTAAATTCGTGGATTACATCTTGCCCCGGAAAACAGCACATTTATCACTCAATGAGACGGTAAATGTGTTAACAGAACTTTCCTATAAGCGTTGGAGAGGTTTGAATGTTGTAAAAGACGATAATGACGAGTTTGCCGCCTACGCAGCTTTAGTGAACAAACACTGTGATGACTTTAAGTTGTCTGAACTAACAGCAGAAAATTTTAAATGTCTTGTGTTTGCGCAAAGGTTAACCTCGGGAAAATATGTGGAAATTAGAAAATTAACCGAACTTAACACTTCAAAAATTTACTGAGGATTGTTAACAGTAGAATTTATAAAAAAAAGATGTAAGAAATATCGGAGCAGTCGTCGCGAATATAAAAATAATAATTAAGCAAAAACCGTCGAAATGGCACACAGACACTAACCACCGAAAGCCAGAAAAACTAAACGCACCGAGCGCTTGTTGTAGATGTGGTGGAATACATTGGGTAAGGTATTGCCCATTTTTAACAAAAAGATGTCATTTATGCAATAAAATCGGTCATAAAAGTTCGCGCTGTAGGAGAACTCATAATAGAAGCCGTGTACGTCAAACCAGAACTAAGGACGTCGTAGATGAATATCTACGCTAATATGTAACGGTTAACATTTTCGGCAAAGCTATTAAATTGCAATTGGACAGTGGATCGGATCTTGCAATAATACATCTCAAAACGTGGAAAATATTACGAAAGCCGACTATGTTAAAAACTAACAGAACGGCGAACGCCGTTAATGGTAGAAACATTCATTTGGAAAGTGAATTAATTACAAACGTCACTGTACGGAGAAAAACAAAAAAAATGATTAGATTGTATGTTCTAAAAGATAGGTAGAACCTGTTCGGTTCTGACAGCATGAAGGAGATTCGTCGCTGGGATCTTCCTATATCCACATTCTGCAAGAAAATAGATACCCGCCCAGCAGAAACAGAGAAACTTATAAGTTGTTTTAAAAAAGAATCCACAAACGTATTTACTCCTGGCCTGGAGAGATGTACAAAAATGGCCGCAGATTTTAAGTTGAGACCTGACACACAACCGGTGTTTAAAAAGAAACGAAATGTCCCGTTCGCTTCCCTGAACAAATAAATCAGGAACTATATGGATTGGAAAGCATCGGTATACTGGGTAAAATTGAATATAGTGAGTGGGCTGCTCCGGCAGTGTACGTAAATAAAAGGTCCGGGGAAATTCGTGTTTGTCCGACTTCGCGACCAGACACAACGGGTCCTTAGAAGATTTTTACTATCCATTACCTAGTCAAGAAGAAGTGTTCACGAAATTAAATGGCGGCAAGTTTTTTTGTAAGATCGACCTAAGCAAAGCTTACCTACAGATTCCGGTAAACGACAAAAACGCTAATCTCTTCTGTATTAACAGTCATCGGGGTTGGTACACATACGACAAACTCGCGTTTGATATCAAGGTGTCACCCGAAATATTCCAGAAAGTAATGGATACTCTGCTGTCCGGCTTGGACACCGCAATCGCATATCTTCATGATATTATCTCAGCGAGCAAAAGCAGGGAGGAACATGAAAAACATATCAGACAAGTATTCAGTCGAATACAAGATTAAGGATTTAAATCAAAGCAGATAAATTCGAGTTCCTTTTACAAACAATTAAATATCTGGGTCAAATAATCGATAACGATGGCAGACGCCCAGCCCCAGATAGGGCGACCGCTATTAAAGAAATGCCGACGCTATTAAACATAACTCAATTGCAGTGTTTTTTTTTTTTTTTTTGATTTGGAACATTACTACCAAGGGTTCATCCTAAATATGCACAAATTGCACGCACCACTTCATGAATTGATGAAAAAGGATAAGGCTAAGGCCTGGGAGTGGACATAGGATTGCCAGACATCATTCCATGAAATAAAAAGAATCCTGACTTCAAAACTATTCCTAGCGCATTTCAACCCGCAGTTGGACATAATAGTAGCTAGCGACGCTAGTCAATATGAAGTCGGAGCGTGTATGCTACATTGAATGCCAGATGGCTCGAAACAGCTTATTGCTTTCGCATTCAGGACTCTCTTCCCAGCGGAAAAGAATTGTTCTTAGCTCGAGAAAGAGGTCATAGGAATTATATTTGCAGTTTCAAAATTCCATCGGTTCTTGTACGGAAGACATTTTTTTCTACACACCGACCATAAGCCGTTGATATTCATTTTTGGGATTAAAAAGGAATTCCAACATTCACTGCGAACCGAATATTAAGATGGGGAACCATCCTGATGAACTATAATTTTACAATTCAATTTCTCCCCTCAAAACAACTAGTCCATGCAGACGGTCCATCGAGACTGATTCCTGCCAAAATGGAACGTCTTGAAGATTCAGTAATCGCGGCACTACGTATTAATAATGATGTAAACACCATGATAAACAATTTTATCCGCGAACTGCCGGTCACATTTCAGGAAATTAAGTCAGAATCCCTAAATGAAAATTTCCTTCAAACCACGAAGCAGAAACTAGCACTGGGTGACGCCAGTTCAGACATTTTTTCCGGTTGCGACGAAATACTGTTATACGGTGAAAGGGTTGTCATCCTCCAAACCCTTCAAAAAAGAATTCTAAGGGACTTTCACATGGGCCATCCAGGAATAAACAGAATGAAAAGCCTAATGAGAAGTTTTGTTTATTGGCAAGCTATGGACCAAGATATTACCGACATGGTGAACAGATGCAAAGGCTGCGCTTTGGCGGCAAAAGCACGACCGATAACAGATAAACCTTGGCCTAAGGCTGAATAACCATAATCGAGGATCCACATCAATTATGCAGGACCTGTCTGGTTAGCAAAAACGCTACACAGTTCACCTCGACAGAGTTCAGAGAATTCTGCGAGACCTATAAAGTCAAGCATATTACGACACCCCAGTACCACGCCAGAGCAATGGCCAGACCGAACGCTTCGTCAATACGCTTAACAGGGCATTAAAAAAGGCGTCCGGTACACCGGCAGAAAATGCCCTTCAGCAATATCTGCAGGTTTACAGAATCACAAGAAATCCGAACAAACCAGATGCAGGATTCCCAACAGAAATCATGTTTGGACAGAAAATAAAATCTGTATTTGATAAACTGCTACCCAAACACATAGTACACAGCAGAACCTCTAAAATGCATTCGAAACGGTTGAACAGCGGGGATAACGTGTATTTTAGACATTTTAGAAATAACGTTTCTTTTTGGGAACAGAACACGATCTTACGAAGAATCGGCCATGTTACATACATCATTCAGGGCCAAAATTTCCAACATAAGAGGAACCGGAATCAAATCTGGAAACGCTTCTACGAGGATCAAGAAGAACCATCACAGGATGGCGGTGAGGCGATTGAAATTTGGTATGATTGTTTTGACCTAGACCCTCCAAAAGGGATGTCAGAACCGAGACGCTCCAGCAGAAAGAGGAAGCGCACAAACCCCTTGGTGGTCTGCCCCAAAAGGAAAAAATACTGATTTTCACAACCGAGAAAATCAGCTTGGGAGGAGGATGAGGGGGAATCATCCTCCAAATGGAAAAAAACTTCAAGAAAGTTAAAAAAATTTCCTTGGATTTTACTTGTACAAATGGAAATTTTACTTGTACAAATGGAAATTCTTTTAACTTTCTTGAAGTTTTATATTTGAATTTTACCGTCACTGGATTTTTTTATCTTCCACCAGACTATTCATTCATGTGTAATCACCTGTTCTTTTCCATATTCCCTCTGCTTAACATATTTTGTTTTCTTTGACTTACTTGTTGTTTCATCAAATACTTCTGCATGCAAAATTCCATCCCGCATTTTGCTAATTCCTAACCTCTGATGAGAAGGAGAGGATTTCTTCGAAACTCCGCGGATTAAGGACTACCCATTTATCTAGTGTTTCCTTTTCAGATTAAATATGTTTTCAACTCATTTCAAAGTGTTTTTTAACATATTTTATTAACTGTTTGCTCATATTATAAACTCTATTTCCTATTTGGTGTTATCGAGCTTTTATATCTGGCTGAGATAATTTTATAAATATTAATTCTTTAATATTTATAATTTACTTTAATTTTACCATCTTTGATCATTTTGATAAATTCAATTGTAATTGTCATTATATATATATATATATATATATGTGTGTATATGTGTGTGTGTGTGTGGGTGTGTGTATGTGTGCGTGTGAGTGTGTATGGATGTATGTGTGTGTGTGTGTGTGTTGATTGTATGTCTTGTACAAGTACAGTTAAATTCTGTTTTGGTATCTTCACGGCTATTTCTTTCTAGGCAATATTTTTCATGATTATCGCACGGGACATGTCATGCGACAATTAGATCACAAGCGTGTGCAAAATGTAATACCCCCTCCAGATCATAATTCAGCCAACGATACGTATTTGTCTGGTACATTCTTATCAAAACCCAGCCTCAATTACTCAGAAATGTCAACGATGGAATGTGATTGTAAAGGGACAAAATAAAAAAGTGAGACTTAAGAAGTCGAAGGAAGCCCTCTAAAAATGTTTCTTTAGTTTTGATGTTGTTAATATCACTGTGTTTTTATATGGTATCCATAACGGTATTGTGGTTTCGTAAATTTGTTTGTAAATTATGACCCTCTCCTAGTTACATGTGTTTTTACACGAATAGGTCATAGCCTCATAAGATCCATTCTGTATATCGTGTTAGATTTGTTATATAGTATATAAACACGCACACCCACAGACACAGACACCCACCCACACACGCTCACACACACACACATATATATATACATACACACATATATATATATTGTTGTGAGGCAACCACCCTCCTAATGGACTAACACATCGTCCTTATAAACTATAGCTTATGGCGATCCCGAAAAGGCATGTAATTCCAAAGGGACCCTCGCATGCTCAGTGAATTACCAACGCCTTCCGTTTGTAAGTTTCCCGTTGTTTTCATGTAATACATGTTTTTAACTGTTATCCGTTCTTCTGTTCTTATGGCTATATGCGAGTACTTACACTGCGACATTGGATTCGAGAAACATGCTCACCTCTAAACCGTGTTCCCCAAAAGAGTGATGACATTGGATTCGAAAAACTAATAAAAAAGGACGTTGGACTCAATTGTTTATCAGGTCTAAAAAGTGTCAAGCATAACCCTTGCAACTGAAGGACTCACGGAAATTAAAAATATTAAATTAACAACTATGGTTATTAACCCTAACAAAACAGATAAGTACGAAACGAAAAGGAGTTGGGGAAAAAGGGCCCATTTGTCGCTAATTAAACGGTAAATTTTTACTTTGCAAAGCAAACGTTTGTCGCTGTTTTTTACTATTAAAGGTAAATCGTTGCTTTATTTTTGTTCGTAAGTTTTTTCCATCCAGACAACCGACGTTTTAAAATTGCTAAATCAAAACAGACAAAATTGACGAATTAAAATTAGCGATGGCAGATCTGACTAAACTGCTAATTGAAGCGGCCGATGCCAACAACGTATAGAGGACCAGTTGGCAAAAGGCCAACAACGTACAAAGGACCAACAGTTAGCAGACCGCTAACAACGTACGGAGGACCAAGAGACGGAATTACAAAAAACAGTTGGCCGAATGTCAATTACGAACAGAGAAAGTAATTGCAGAACATCAATTACGAACAGAGGAACTGCTTGCAGAAATCGTCGAGAATGACGCGCACGCAGAAAGCAATTCAACTATTTCTCAAAATACGATATAGTCCGCAATAGATAATTTTAAGTACAAAGAAGATGAAAACTCATTCGCAGCTTATTTCAGGAGGTATGAAGACTTTTTCCATATCGACTGCGGTAACTGGTCTGGCGAAAACTTTAAACTGCTGAACATGATAAATTAATGGACTACATCTTGCTACGGACAACTGCAGATTTATCGTGCAATGAGACGATACATCTGTTAACAGAACTGTTCTCCCCCGAAAGCATCTCTTTTTCATAAGTAATGGACATGTTTGAATGTGACCAAAGACGATAATGACGACTTTACCACGTATGCAGCCGTAGTGAACACCCATTGTGATGACTTTAAGTTGACTGAATTAACAGCAGACAATTTTAAATATCTTGCTTTTGCACAAGGTTTAACTTGGGGAAAAGATGCGGAAATCATGCGCAGAGTTCTTAAAAAGTTAGATAACGAACAGAACTTAACACTGCAAAAATTGAACGAGCATTG
This sequence comes from Euprymna scolopes, assembly GCF_053919585.1. Lineage (NCBI taxonomy): Eukaryota > Metazoa > Mollusca > Cephalopoda > Sepiida > Sepiolidae > Euprymna > Euprymna scolopes. The sequence continues at coordinate 32,237,156 of NC_136497.1, forward strand.
TCAAAAAGTAGAAGTAATTTTTTTAAAAATGCGAAAAATATAGAAGCAGGCGTCGCAAATATAAGAAAACATACTAAGAAAAATTAGTACAAAGGAAATTACCCCCAAAAGTCAGAAAAACCAAAGGCACCGAGCCCATGCTTTTGATGTGATGGTAAACACTAGGTCAAAGATTGCCCATTCTTAACAAAACATGCTTTATTTGTAATACAATCAGATAAAAGCTCTAACTGCTAGGGAAAAATCAAAAGAAAAGCCGTGTATGTCAAATAATAACTAGAAATGTCGGAGATAAAAGCCTACGCAAATACTTAACGGTCAACATTCTCAGTAAGGATATTAAAATTCAGTTAGAAAGTAGGTCGAATTTTTCAATAATATATTCCAGAACGTGGAAGAAATTACAAAAGACGACTATGTTAAGAACCAATAGAACGGTGACGGCCGTCACTGGTACACAAATAAATTTTGAGAGTGAATTATTCATCTACGGCACATTGCTGGGAAAAACGAAAAAACTAATAATGTATGTATTTAAAAATAGTGAGAACCTGTTCAGTTCCGACAGCATGGATACGTTTCATCTGTGGGATCTTCCTATATCCACATTTTGCAAAAAAAAAAAAAAAAAAAATAGAGACCCGTCCAACGGAAACTGAGAAATATAAGTAGTTTCAAAAAAGCATTCCCGAATGTATTTACTCTTGTCCGTGGGAGATGCAAAAAACAGTGCCGCGGATTTTAAGCTGAAACCGGGCACAGAACCGGTGTTTAAAAATAAAACGTAATATCGGATTCGCATCCCTTGACAAGATAAATCGGGAACTGGATAGATATGAACACATCTGTATACTAGCTAAAATTGCATATAGTGAGTGGGTTGCTCTGTCAGTTTACGTAAAAAAAGATCCGGGGGAAATCCGCGTTTACGCTAACTTCTCGACCGGACTCAACGGGTTGATAGAAGACTTTCACTTTCTATTACCCAGCCCAGAGGAAGTGTTCACGAAATTAAATATCAGGAATTTTTTCTAATAGCGATTTGAGCGATGCTTTCTTACAAATTCCTGTAAACGACAAAAGCGCTAACCTCCTCTGTATTAAAACTCATCGGGATTTGTACATATAGGAAAGGGTCGCGTTTAGAGTCAAGGTAGCACCTGCGATATTCCAGCAAGTCATGGATACCATGCTGAGCTACCTAGATACCGCAATTGCATATCTAGATGACATCATTATAGCAGGCAAAAGCAGGGAGGAACACGCAAACCATAGACAAGTATTCAGTCGAATACAAAATTACGGGGTTAAAGTCAAAGAAGGCAAGTGTGAATTTTTTTTTACAAAATAATCAAGTACCTATGACATATCATTGTTAAAGATGGCAGCCGCCCGGATCCAGACAGGGGAACCGCTATTAGAGAAATGCCGGCACCGCAAAACATAGTATAATGACATAACTTGTTAGGCTTGGCAAAGTATTACCAAGGGGTTTTCCCATATACACACATTTCGTGCACCACATAATCAATCACTAAAGAAGGAAAACACTTGGGAGGGGACAGCGGATTACAAGACATCATTCCAAGAAATAAAACAATCCTTACTTCAAAATAGTTCATAGCTCATTTTAACCCGAAGTTGGATATAATAGTGGCTAGCGAGGATAGCCAATACTGTGTTGGCGTGTGCATGTTACATAGAATGCAAGATGGCTCAAAACAACCAATCACTTTCGCATCCAGGACTCTGCTTCCAGCAGAGAAAAATTCCTCTCAGATCGAGAAAGAAAGAGTAGGCATTATTTTTGCAGTTTCCAATTTCTACCGGTATCTGTACGGGAGATATTTTTATTTACAAACTGACCATGATCCTTTGGTATCCCGAGTTGGATAAAAAAGAAACTTCCATATTCACGGCGAACCGACTATTAAGATGGAAACCAATTCTTCTAAATTCTTTGAACGTAGTGCCATTATCACTAACAATTTTACAATAGAATTTTTCTCTTCAAAACACCTGACACATGCATACGGTCTGCCGAGACTAATTCCTGGCCCGATGGAACCTCTGGAAGACTCAGTAATCACGCCTCTACGTATTAATAGTGAACTGAAAACCATAATTAATATTATCCACGAACTGCCGATTACACTTCAGGAAATTAAGGCAGAATTCGTCAATGACAGTTTCATCCACATTACTAAGCAGGAGTTAACACTGGATGATACCGGTTCAGAATTTTTTCTGTTTGCGAAGAAATGCTGCTATACAGTGAAAGGGTTGTCATTCCCAAAACCCTTCAAAAAAGGATTCTCAAGGATTTTCACATCGGGCACCCAGGAGTAAACCGGATGAAAAGCCTGATGAGAAGTTTCGTTTACTGGCCAGCGATGGACCGAGACATTATCCACATATTGAATACGTGCAAAGGCTGTGATATAGCTGCCAAGGCGACACCCATAAACCACATACATCTTGGCGTAAAGTTAAACAACCGTGGTCGAGGATCCAAATAGACTACGTGGATTTTTACTGCCTGATACAAGTAGATAGCTACTCGAAATGAGCAGACGCCCTGAGATACAAAAATAAAAAAAAATGACTACCACAACGATTTTTTTATTAGAGTTATTTGCTCGTTTTGCAGTTGTGCATTGTCGGGATAGCGACAACGCTACCCAGTTCACCTCGGCAGAGTTCAGGAAATTCTGCGAGACTACCAAGTGTAGCATATTACGACCCTCAGTAATGGCCAGGCTGAACGCTTTGTCAAGATGCTAAAAACGGCGTTAAAAAGGCGTATAGCACACCGACAGAAAAGGCCCTGAAGCATTTTCTGCAGGTCTATAGAATAACGAAAAATCCGAACAAACCAGATGTTGGATACCCAGCAGAAATAATGGTTGGGTTGAGAATAGAATCAGCATTCATTAAACTTCTGCCCGAACATATGATACAATACAGAATCTCTACAATGCCAACAAACGGTTTAACTGCAGTGATGGTGTATATGTGCAACATTATACGAATAACGCTTCCTTTTGGGAACAGTACACGATCATACGAAGAGTCGGCCATGTTACATACCTTTATATCCTTACTTTAAATAAGAATACAGCAATAAACACGGGGTTATGGGCGAAAGACAACGGGGTTTATTTACCAGGGAATACATGTGACATAAGAGTTACTCGACATATTTTTTTATTTTCTTCATTTCTTTTTCCTTCTCTCTCAGTCACGTGAGAGGGTTTAGTTCATTTCATCTATGAAGGAATGTTAGGTTATTCCATTACATCGTCTTCCTCCTAAGCTAAGATCTTCCACAGAATTTTGCTTGTACCATTTTTTCCTTTTTAGACTTTGTCCAAAAAATCGGTCCTTTTTCTTTTTCCTTTCACTTCTCCTCACCATATGTGTTTGCTGATTTCTGAGTTACTGGTAATTTCTTGTTTGGAGGTTCTGTATGGAAAGTATCATATAGCAATTCCATTAGTACCTCTTGGTTTCTGACTGTTTCTATATATCGGGGTCTCAGTTGGTTAATATGTTTTTTGTGGAAAAAGTCTGACCTTTTATAAATTAAATCATTCTCCCAATTCGTCTTGAGATTATGCCTTCTTCCCAAAACTCTTCCCTGCCCGATAATTTGTGAAGAAAACTTTATCTCCGTCATTGCAAGTCTTTTACCTTATATTATCCTTGATACTTTTTTTTTTACTTTTTCTCTTGGGATTAATCGGTCGAACACCGAACATACCTTTAATTTAAGCTGGGGATAATTTAGCATTTGTATTTGTATTTGGTGTTTTCCTAAGAATTTGTTATTTTTTTTCTTTCGTGTCGATATTATTATTCTTTTTTAAAGCTCGTTTAAAAGTATCGAGAAATATTTCCGCGTGTCTGTGTGATCGAGGGTTAAAAGTTGGTGTTGTAATGTGTTCAATAGTAAGTGCCTCACAGTAGTGCTTGAATTCTTGACCTTTGAACGTAGTGCCATTATCACTAACAATTGTTTTCGGAACTCTTAACCGACTAAATACCTCGTCCAGCGCTTTTATTGTGTTTGCCGCTATAGGGTGTTTGTATATAAACATTTCTGCCCATTTATATATACTATCTACGATTACAAGGTAATAATATCCCTTCAATCGTAATCGATATGGATGCGTGTCCAGGGTACATCTGTTTTAGGCCAAGGTTGCGTCCGTATGGGGGGGATCTTGCAGCTAGTTGGCAACCGCTACATAATTTCGCAGTTTTCTCGATGTTCTGATGTATTCCAGGCCAGTATGTGAATCCTCTCATTAGTGCCTTCGTTCTGGAGATTCCAGGATGCCCCATGTGGAATTCCCTTAGGGTGTTCTTTTGTAATACTTGCAGTATTACCACTCTGTCTGCGTACGTCAGAGTTTCATCACACATAGAAAATCGAAACACTTTTAATCCTTTTCTATTCTTTCTCTCTTGTCCCACTTGTTTTTTATCTTATTAATATATTTATCTGTTTTCGCTGCTTTCTTTATTTCCTCAAGTGTAACAGGAAGTTCCCTAACAGTATTTATTAATATATCTCTTAGTTCATTTCTTCTTTTAGTGCTGCTATAACAGTTTCTTCAAATTAAGTTTTACTGGGGATCAATCTTGACAAGCCATTTGCATGTGCAATTTAACTAGATGCTAGGTGTTTCATTTTGAAATCGTAAATGAGCAAAATAATAGTCTCTCTCTGTAATCAATTGGCCGGATGAGTAGGAATTCGTTTGTTTTCGAATCAAAAATCGATAGTAATGGTTTATGGTCCGTTTCGGAAACGAAGAATCTTTCATGAATGAATCTATGAAACTTTCTCACGGCATACACAATCGCCAGAACCTCTTTTCCGATCTGACTCTTTCTTTCAGCAGGTAATAAAAACCTCAAGGCCTGAGTAATTGGTTTAGTAGGCCCATCTTCCATTCTGTGTAGAAGCATCGCTCCTAAACGTATTCGCTCGCATCTACCGCTACAATTAAATCCTTTTTCGGATCGTAATGTGCAAACGTATGATTCGATAACAAACATCTTTTAATTTTTTCGAATGCTTCTTCACATTCTTTTGTCCAGGGCCAGTTTTATTCTGTTAATGGTGCTCTTAGTTCGTGCATATTTGGGATATAAGAATTATATTAGTTTGTCAGACCCAAGAATGACTGTAACTTCATTACATTGTCTGGTCTAGGCATGTCTCTAATTGCTTCTGTCCTATTTGTGTTAGGTCTTCTACCTTTCCAATCAATTATTTGTCCCAAATAGTCAATCTTGTCCATACCAAAATAATCTTTTTTGAGAGCCACTTTAAATCCGTAGTCTTCTATTTTCTCGAATTCCTTCCGAATATGGGGTTTATGTTCTTCGATATTTATGCTTCTTATCAAAATGTCTTCTAAATAAGTCATTGCAAAACCCAAGTCTGCTAGCATGGCATCCATAGTTTGTTGGAATAAATTTGGTGCTACTTTCAACCCAAATGACAATCGTTTTAGGGAAAATAATCCTTTATGAGTATTCATTGTCAGGTATTTAGAACAATCTTCGTGAACTTTGACCTGCAAATATGCGTCTGAGAAGTCAATTTTTGAGAAACTTTTTCTTCCATTTAACTTGGAAAATATTTCTATAGGGGTAGGGAGTGGATAGTTATGATCCTTTAAGGACTCATTACGTCCTGTCGAAAAATCTCCACATACCTTGATTTTTTTACCTTTCTTTTTCACATAAACTGTGGGTGATGCTTATTCAGAGTAGTCCACTCTTTTATTACTCAAATGTCTTCGAGTCTTTTAAATTCTTTCTCAATTGTTTCTAATGCTGAATAGGGGGGGGTAGGTTATTAGGTTTCATCACATACATTATTCAGGCCCAAAAATTCGAATATGATAGGCACCTGAACAAAAATAACGCATCTTCGAGGAGAAACAAGAACCACCAAGGACGAAAGAGAGTCAATTGATAGAGTATACGACTGTCTTGACGTGAGGCTTCCAAAAGGCATGCCAGAACCAAGAGGCTCCGACAGAAAAAGGAAGGACACAGACCCCTTGCTGGTCTTTTCCCAACAGAAAAGATAGTGATTTCGCACCCAGATAATTCAACTTGAGAGGTGGGTGTTGTGGAGAAACAAACTTACAAATGGATTAACCCATCGTCCATATAAACTATAGCTAATGGCCATCCCGAGGAGGGATCTAATTCCAGAGCAACTCTCGTATGCTCGATATTCAAGTTTGATGTCTACAAGTTATTTGCCCACACCTTTTATTGCGGAAGTCAACCAATTGTTAATATAGAAATTTTAAGAAACATGTTTTAGAAGGTGTTTACTTTGACAGTTTTTCTGAATTTTATCTATTAAGTGTTTGTCAGGTGGCTCCAGTTCTTTTGAAATATTATAACACAATTATTTTCCTTATGTTTTATAGAAATATAATAGACGTAAGGTACGTCATTTAAAGCTTTTCGTATTTTTGCTTTGTTTATGATGGCTGATTCGAAATCGACGAAGATAGATCTGCAATCGGATTTGTTGCATAGGTAAATGAATACACATCCTTCGTGAAAGATAAGATAATGATGAAATGGATTCGGAATTATCATGGATCTAAATAATGAATTCTATGTATATGTGTATTTTTAATGCAGCAAATGATTTGTTTCCTCTACGCGCAATATACCAAGCTCGATTTTCAAAATATTCCGCTAAAGGGATAAAGGGATCATGTTTATTATGTGCAGTATGATTGTCGACTATAATGATTAATTATAGGCATATGTTCCTTTCAATGAATTCCGTGAGTAGAGGTCATTGGAACAGGTGTTACTCTTTGATTAGATCCATAATGCTGGTAAGGAGTTGTAGAAAGACAGACAAAGGCGTGTCTAACTTACTTAATTAATAAGTGCTGAGAGATTAGTTAATGTGATTAATGGATAACTTTATCTGAGTTGAGGAAATTGCATGAGTAAATGGAAAGTAGCTATTTCTAGTAGCTAGTAGGTTTTTACGCTTAAGACTATATGTCCGAATTATCTGATGATGTCGGTTTTATGTGTTTTGAGACAGAAGTACAATATATGGTATAATCACGTGCATACACAACTTCTCAACAGATCAACGAAGTCAAGTAATGACGAGCTCGGGCATTATCAAAAGAAAATCCATTTGGTAATAGGCATTTTATGTGCACTCCGCTTGCCTCTGCATAGTTTTCAGGATTCCTGTATTTGTATATATATGTAACTGGAATTAAAACAGTGCCGACTCAGAAGAGGTGTAGTTGGGAGATTGCACAACTCGTGCCACGCACAGGCACGCATTAATCGGTTAAAATGAACGGAGTATTTTTACAAGATAGTTAATCTAGTGTTCCCCGAAATTACGTAATTCCATTTTTTTCTCTTGTATATGAGGAATCATGATATAGTTCCCGAAGTGTGATTGAGTGGGTGTTTTGATAAATGACGAAGGCGTGTCGTTGATGCGATATTTTAGCATAAGGTTGTTATATCATTTTGTGAGATAACGCAGAAAATGTTGAAATTGCCGGATGATAACAATAGCAAAGTATTATCTTGTCGGCTAATAAAAATGTTTCGTTAAGTTTTGTTGGGTGTTGATACAAGAGATTGTTCTCGTCGTAAGATTAACGTATGACAGTTTAATATGCTTAAGTCTTGTAAGTCTGAAGATAAGGTCATAGCTTTCAGTGTAAAGAATGGAAAAAATTATATGTATATAATGCCTTGCTCTATTAATGCTGATTGAGTTATTGATAGATTTGCGTTATTGCTTCACCTGGAGAAATATAATATTATATATATATATATATAAGTATATATAAGTATATATATATATATATATATATATATATATATATATATATATATATATATATAAGAGTGTGTAGTAGTTTGCTTGAAGCATTGTTGGTAAAGAAATATATAGAAATATTTTTAAAGCAAAAGACAATGCGGGCAATGACCGAAACTATGAAAGTAAAGAAAGAAAAAAAAACAAATGTAGACGGCGTGCTTAAGTAGAGGAGTGTTTACCCTTTATTCGTCTTTCTTTCCTTCTGCAATTCTAAGGTTTCCAACGTTTCTCACTGAGGCGAATATTACGTTTTGTGATGTTGCATGAGATTATATGTTTGTGGAATGATGAGATTCTGGCGTTTATATGTTCTTTAATGCGTTGGTATAGTGGTCTGGTGGTACTCCCTATGTATGATTTGTTGCATTTAGTGCATTGCAGGTCATAGACCACGTGGGTGCGCAAACATATGCCTGTATCTTTGATGGGCGTTAGATAGGGAGCAAGCGTCGGTGAATGTGGTGGGTGTTTCCGGGTTAGGTGCTGTCTTAATGTGGTGCCGGTGTGGATAAGTTGTGTGTCTAGCTTCTCGTGGTGTATGGCTCTGCGGATGGCGGAGGAGATTCTATTATTGAAGAAGGGGAGCATGAGAAAACAGGTATTTGAGAGAGCTTGGCGTTGGTTTTTTTTCTTTTTTTGAGTGAGGATAAGGTAGAATTGGGATAGCCGTTTATGGAGAGTGTGTGTAGGAAGCTGTTAGTGTGGAGTATTTTGTCGGGTGTGTTAGTGCACTTGTTGCGTATGCGTGAACTCTCTGCGTGTGCATAGCTCAGTTTGTCTTTGAGGGGTAAGGCGGGTATAAAGTGTACAAAAAGACGTCTGCTGGCAGGTTTCCTGTATAATTATGTGTATATAGAGCCGTTTACTTTGATGTTAAGTTTGAAATCAAGGAGTGAGAGAGAGCGACAGAGTTGTCTGGGCGTTCTATGGTGAACTGTAGGTGGCGGTCAGCATTGTTAAATGTGTTGAAAATTTTGATTGCTTCTTCTCGGGAGCATGTGAGTATGAGGATGCCATCTATATATCTCGTGAAGTGAAGATAGGAGTTGCAAGTGCTGAGTGCTTGTCTTTCGAGTCTATCCATATAAGGAATAGCTAGTACACCGGAGAGGCTACATCCCATGCGTAGGCCAGACACTTGTTTGTAGGTGTGGTTAAGAAATGTGAAGTATTTGTCGTCAACAATAAATTGGAGAAGTTGGTGGATGTCGGCAGGGGTTATTCCGAAACAGTGTAAGTTATTGGCGGATATGAGGTCAGCCATAAAGTTGATGGCAGGGTGTGCCGGGACGGAAGTGTACAGGGAGACGACGTCCAGACTGGAGGAATATCTGTTGAACCTTAATTGTTGGGGAGTTAACCTGTTAAGCCTATCTATGACTTGGTAAGAACTGTTGATATGGGCTGGGAAGGTAGAGAGTAGGGGTTTAAGTAGTCTAGAGAGGAGCCACGAGATCTTGTAGAGAGGGCTTTTGACGCTGGAAACTATGGGTCTGATGTGAGTGTTGGTTATTTTTGTGAGTTTTTATAAGGTGGTAAAAGGTGGGGAGTTTGCTGTTTTTGGAAGTAAAGTTAAGTCTACATTGTTTTGGGGTATTTCTTTGGGAGCAAATATACGGACTTTACATACACCGGACATGCCAGCAACTTTGTTAAAAATAATTATATATTGAGGTGAGAAAAGATAGACGAATAAAGGCTAGTCACTCCTCTACTCAAGCATACCGTCCACATTTGTTTGTTTTCCTTCTTTACTTTCAAAATTCCGGTCTTCCCCGAATTGTCTTTGGCTTTTAAAAATAATTCTCTCTCTCTCTCTTTCTCTCTCTCTCTCTCTCTCTATATATATATATATATATACAGATAGATAGATAGATAGATAGATAGCGTGTTAGAGATATAGATAGAGTAGTACATAGATAAGTAGATAGATAAAAGATAGATTATACCTGATTTTCTTTAATATGAAAGATGATTACATAATTTATTCTGCAAAGTTCACCATTTTTTAATATTTGTCTCTGTTAAATCCAGAGTAGCTTATCAGCGGCTTGGTTCACACTAGTTTTGGCAAATAAAAAATAGGATCCTGAACAGAAGCGTGCGTTCTATCCCAACCATTATCAATGGACCAGAGGTCATCTCGTCAGCTTCAGACAAGGCCAAACTATTTGCCAATAACTTTGCAGCTAATTCTACCCTATGCGACGAAGACCATAAACTCCCCATATTTCCTCCTATAACAGAGACCATGCTAGGTAACATACAAATATCTGCGCATGAGGTCGCCTAGCTAATCAATAACCTTGATTCCAGTAAATCAACTCAAAGTAAAGCAACTGCCCCTGACGGTATTCCAATTATAGTATTAAAAAAGCTTCAAGGCTTCCTTTCTATGGTAATTGCTCTTGACATATCGAAGGCTTTTGACAAGGTATGGCATAAAGGCCTACTTCACAAGATTTCCAGTTACGGTATAACTGGAAATGTTCTCTCTATCATTAAATCATTTCCCTCTGATAGGCTCATAAGAGTAATGGTTGATGGACAAACATCAGAGGCCCAGAGTATAAATGCTGGAGTCCGTCAAGGGTCCATCCTGGGCCCAACTCTCTTCCTGCTCTACATAAATGATCTCCCAAAACACATGCTTGAATCATTCGTTAACATCTATGCTGATGACACGACCATGTACGGCAACACATCAAAGGTTGGTAAATGACAAAGCTCTCTCTGATTCTCTCTCCTCTGATCTCGAGTGCGTAGTTCAGTGGAGTAATAGGTGGCTGGTTACTTTTAATGCACCTTAAACCAAATTCCTATCTTTACATCATCAACGCTCTGATCCCCATCTGGCATCTGGGCTTGACCTTCACTCCTGATCTGAAATGGAACACGTACATCAAGTCTGTTGCCAAGGTCGCTGGAAAGATGGTGGGATCCTTTTAGCGCTCCAGAAGATATCTCACTACGGATGCAATTCTCTATCTATATAAAAGCCAAGTACGTCCAAGGATGGAATACTGCTGCCATATATGGGCAGGAGCTGCTAAAAACACACCATTCTGCCTTGACAGAGTACAAAATAGACTTCGTGGCTTAGTGGGGATGCCCTTTTCTCTTCCCTGCAACCTCTCTCCCACAGAAGAGACGTTGCAAGCCTATCTTTGTTTCATCGTTATTTCCATGGCAGGTGCTCATCTGAACTCCAATCTCTGGTCCCCCCTCGACAACCTTTTACGAAAAACACCCGACTAGCTGAATCCACTGTCAAAAACTTTCCCCACTCTTTACCTATGCCTAAATCAAAACCTAGATTCTATGAACAAAGCTTCTTTCTTAGAACTGCACGCCTGGAACTCTGGTCCGTCTGCCTGCTTTCCACCTGAATACAACTTGGATGTGTTCAAGTTCAACGTAAACAAATTCCTGATGAACCGCCCCCTCAAGTAGACACTTTATTAAATCTCTACACTGACGCACTCCACTTACAATAACCCTTATCCCTGAGTGGTTTCTTTGCCTTGATAAGTGGTGACCACCTTGTAAAAAAAATTATATTCAAACTTAAAGATAACTTTTCAACAATGTATTACCACGGTTAATAACACTCTAAATGTTTTTACAAACAAATAAAAATCTCAACTTAACATTTATATATGATATTAAATGGAAGAAATTATTACACGGTTCTGCCCAAAACAATTGCAAAGAAGGGGCTATGTCTTACGCTGGAGAATTCTTCTTTATCTGACTGTAATCTATACGTCCACAAATGTAACTTTTTGTCCAAGCATGGAACATTGTTGCAGTATCTTAGCTAGTGCAACGCCCACTAATTAGTAACACTAACGTGAATAAATATATCGCTGCACAACTTATCACTTAACTAACCATATGGATCCGGCCCCCATCACAGAAACCACTAACCAATCTCTGTGAAAGTGTGCTCGGTTTCAACAGTAAATAGAATTGACAAAAGAAACTGCTAAGTCCAAAACTTAAAATCTATATATTAATACAATAGCGTGTGTGTTATTTTGTGTGTCAAGCTAAAAATATATTTACTTCCGAGTTACTGTTGTTAAATTGTTATGACCTTCCATTTCTTGTAATAAATTATTTTCTCGAGAATTCTTTATTTGGGGTTTTAGTTTCGATTATAGCTGCTGGCACTCAATGCATCCATAGTTTATAAATAATGTAAACAATAATTATTGATAGGTTTTGGTTTCTGTTATAGATAGAGGAACTCAAGTTATATATATATATATATATATATATATATATATATATATATATATTTATATGTATATATATTTTTTCATACTGTTTAGTTTCGGTTTCAGTTTCGATTCAAGCTGTACACATGTCATGTGGATATATATGTTTATTTATTATCATAACTTTATAATAATCGATTTAAGAATACAAGAATTTAAAAATATAAGAATCGACAGCACATTGTACACTCAAATAATATATAGGAAATCGGCATTGATTGAAATATAATATTTAAGTGTATTTTACGACCAGGCAACGCCGGGTACCCTGCAAGCTTAGATAAATACTTCTGCAGTTACAACGAAAGAGCTACAATGACATCAGGCTGCTCCATTTACGATGAACATCCATGGAATTCCAAAACCAATATATAACATATAAAAAGTCCGCTGTTAGATTTCCACAGGTCCTACTAATAACCTCATTATTATCGCTATGACCTAAGTACAACTAAATAATTACTCATCTTATCATTATCGTGGCTGCTTTAGAAAACATTAAGCAAAGTTCGTGATATGAAGAAATAGACAATAGACAGCAACTATATATACATATATATATATATATATATATATATATATGTATATATATACATATAAAGATTTCTGTTTTTAGATTCCTGACAGAAAAAAAAAGAAAATAAGATGTGCGGTTTATCACTTGTTGTGTTAAACATAGAGCATTCTAACGGATACATGATTTCGTTCCCGTTGTAAATTGACTGAGATGAAAACATTACCGGAACGTTTCACTGAGATACGCCCACTCTCGATAGCAAATTGTTTTGCCGAAAGGCAAATACATTATATCTAGTTACTTAAAAACGAAAATATTTCGCCGCCGGAAGTATAAATGCGTTAGCTAGGGGGTAAAAGGTAAAAAAAAGAATAAACAATGTTTCAGGGAATCATTAGTTAATTCCTACCAAAACAATCTATTTTACACATTATACACCGCACACACATTCGTATCCGCATCCTTACAGTTTGACCATTATATAGATACATATACATATGTAGAAATTATATTAAACATTACTTATATATATATATATATATATATATATATTTATATATACTTATAAAGTAATATATGAACGAATCGTTGACAATCACTCGTGGCGAGTATGATTGTTCTCCCATTGGCGAGATTAGATCTGCACATTTGTGGGTCTGTGAAGGACAATTCTTGGCCCATAAACTTTATTGCAGTGGGAGTATGTGTAGTTGGTCGTCTGGGAAGTGGAAGAGGCGGAAGTAGCTGTGTTGCTAATTGGTCTCTCCTTTCTCTGACTACTCAAAGAATGAATACACGCATGCACACATATCAATAGATCTCTTTTGAGTATCCTGTCATTAAATTCATGCAAATTATATTTTTACAGTCTTAAATTTGTATTCTTTTATAACAACTTCTATCTTGTTTGTATTGAGCTTTTTATTTAGTTGGGATTACTATATAAATATTAGTAATTACATTCGCTGAGAATTTACGATATTTGCTAGTTCTGAAACTTAATATTTAGTGATTCTTTACATATAACTATTTCCACCCTTACTATATATCACTAAACACGTTTTTTTTTCTATTGCATTCTATTCATCGCTACACTATTTCCGTTTATAATGGCTGCTTTCACAGTTTCTTTTATATAATTACATGTGTCTGTAAAGATATTCGGAGAAAACCTCAACAGGGTACTCGATTATTAAGAGAACATACAAATAAGCGCATAACATGTCTGCTATTATATGAAAATAACGTTGTGCATGGGTGTCTGTGAGTTCGGCCTATATGGTCTCGAAAACAGCTTTGTGGATATTTATTATATTTCACACGAAGTTACCTCATGTGCCTTTCAATGTTCATAAATATGTTTTGTGTCGGAATGTCTTCGATAAGTATCGATAATCGATAATCGAAATAATAGGATAAAAGAAGTACAGGTAATTTGGACCAAATTTAACATCTTACACTGCCTAATCTCACAAGTGCATTTGAGTAGTTTTATTACCGGACAAGCGGAAACGTTGAGCCTATGAATGTTTCTGTTTAAAACACAATTTCATGATGATCATTAACGTATTCATTTTAAATTTAAATTTAAGCTTTTATCATCGCACAACCAGTATTGTAAGATGTACAAAAAATAAACAGTAGGTTGTTTGATATGACAAATACGCATCCGAAATGAATGTCTTTGTTTAAACAACAATTTAATCATAATATTGGGCTTTTGCCTTTACATCTTAATTGTAAGCAATCATATATAAAAAAAATATGAAATCAACAGTAGATTCTCCACAGTGCCATGTAGACTACAATATATTGTGAACTTAGTTACTCCGCAAAGCATGTTCAGCTTCCTACAATAACATCGCGATGGGTCCCAATTTAGAGCAGGCAATATATCAATTTGATTGAAAAATGGGCTATTTCATCGACTTCAATGACAATAAAAATATAGGAGTGTGGAACAGTCGTTGATCATAATTTATTAACGAGCAATGTTATTTTATTCATATATGTGTTACACAATATCAGAACACTATAAGAATTGTTTGTTTTCAAATGCAAAACAAGGGTGACTCATATATGGTCATCTGTTAGACTTTATTCAACCTGTGTTAATTGTTCTTTTTTATTTTACCTCAGTCGAATTTCTTCGAAATCCTGGGAGTCCCTCTCCTCGGAATAATACTTGATCTCTATATGACATACATAGATACTGGAATATTTCAGTAACGTTCTCTTTTACATCCCAAACACTTAGTTCGTAATGCAGTTATGAACATAATTTTCCTTTCACAAATTAACCATTTTAATATGATAGTATATCGTTCTAGTGATCTCTTCATCTTACTGGATTCCGCGACAAGAATTAATCTTGTATGGTCAAATATCTCTGTTAGTGCTGTTATCTGATGTAACATCACTTGAAGAAGTTGCACCATTCATTGTAAAAACCAGTGTTGTTTAGCCCTGCCAAAGAGATTTCAATTTTGCTGCGAATACCATGTTATTTTGAATATTTAGTCACGATTTACTTTCAAGTAAAGTATACCCATGCGTGGTTGTCCGGACATACACCTGTAAAGAGACACTTTAGACACCGGAGTACAGTGCTTAATTAGCATTACGTTTTCCCATATTTAATAACTGTCTCGGCGGAAATGTTACTTTGAGTGTTGTATGTATTACGGCGTAAGTTGAATCCGCAACCTCAATAAATTTTGTAAACTATTTCAGTCTTAATGCTTGATTTTCAACTGAAGTTTTTCCAGATACGAACATCGTAATCATATAGAAAATAAACGTCCTTGCTCTCTTCTCTTATTACTGCATTTGTTTCCTCTTTGCTGCTGATCTAGGAGAAGTTAAGAAATAAAATATTAAAAAAGAACACTTAAACAAAAAGGAAAAGTTCCAAAAAACAAAAATAACAAAACCGTGATGGTAAACGTAGTTTCGTCGGTATGTATCTGACATAACCATTGTTCTGTGTTCACTTATTTTTTTGCAAATGTTTCTATGCACGTATAAAATGTGTTTGAAATAAATTGTGTCAGCCCTTTGTTTGATCTCTCCTCCGCTGATTACTTGACTTGAAATCGTGGATTTAAAGCGTTAAACCTTGCATATTTTATTAATTTGAGTCTGGCCTGTATATAAAGTATTCAAATATCATAGGTAACATATATGAGGAGACAGACATAAGCGCCACATTCGAGGAGACAGGCATAAGTACGGGTTGAAGATAGCCCGATAGATGCGATAAGATAGAGGTGCCTTTTGTTTGGATTTATAACCGATAGTAGCGATTTTTTTCTGAAGTTCTGTGACACACACACACGCACACACACACGCACGCAGACACACACAGATATGTATACATACAATGTGTAAAGAGTTAAATAAATATAAATATATAGGCATAATCACTCCGATGAATAGATGGGTATGCAGACACATGCTGGCAGATAGATCGATTAGTATATTATTAGGCAGGCAAACTGACATATGCATTGATCTTGAAAAAAGAAAACTCACGTACAGATAATTCTAGATACGCAAGGATTACTATACGTACGCATACAAACACACATATATATTCATACATATATATGCATACATATATATGCATATATATGTATATATATGTATATATATATATGTATGCATGCACATATATTTAAAAACAAAAAAAAAACCCAGGTAAGTCGCCTTCAGCGTTTAACTCTTGAATATTTAATGAAGCAACTGAATAGTGACGGATTTCTAGTAAATATATTTCAAATGAATGTTTCATCTTAACTTGCAAAGATATAAAACAGCATAGAAAAATTTATGAAATATACATCGAGGAAACATTAAACATAAATATAAGGAAATAAGCTTTAAATAAACAAATTCAAATAGTAAAAGAACTAATAATAATAATAATAATAATATTAATAATAATATAGAATAAAAAAATAATAATAATATAATATAGAATAATAATATAATAAATAAAATATATAATAATATTATAAATAAACACATATAGAAATATATACATCAAATGAATCAATATTTGAAAAATACCATGTAATTCCGAAAAAAGGGTATAAGAACATGAGCAGAAGTGATTGGAAATGATTGCGACTAAATAAAATATGTCTATTTCCAATTAGATGGACAGGAATTTCAAAAGACAGTTGCCTTATTAGACAGGTTTGTGGCCGCCGGCTGTTTTCATGCTATGGCCATGTAAAATCGTTAACGAAGCGCTTTAGTATGAAGAGGCAGCAGAGTTTACTATGGAGAAAATAAGTATGGTGGGGGGGAGATTTGAGTATGTTGTATTGAAGATGTAGAAGTTTGAGAAAGAGAGAAAAAATGATGCTGGCATAAAACGCAGTGAATCTGAACTCCGTTCATATAAGTCTACAGGCGCACATCTAAAAGAATTCTGTTGAATATACAAACACGTGAGAATGCATGACAACAAATGTCTACATAGATTAAGGCACACGTATAGATATTTGCATTGAAACTTGTTTCTGGCAGTATAGTATATATCAGTCTGATCTTTTTCTTTGGAGTAGTTATAGTGTAGCATAGCACAATTGACCAATTGTTAAATTAGTACAGAACCATTGCAATAGACAAAGTAAAATCAAGATCAGCTATGCATGCCCCATTTATGGTTTATTATTTTAAGATGCAATTTATTAGCGTAATATTTACGTAAAATGAGTATGATAAACACAAAACTCTTTCTATATATATATTTATGTATGCGTATATATATTTGTTTAAATGTTCTTGCCTACAAAGCTTCTCCATCAGTTTTCCGTCTACAGACATAAAACTTTATATATAGGGCATGGGCACATATGCGAAACGTTATATTGTTGTTTTAGCTGGCGAAAATCAAGAAATACATGTGAAAATTGACAAAAATGGAATTTGCCAGCTGAAGGGCGGACGACGGCATTATAAATATGCATGCGTAACGTACTAGCAATTAGTTAATGTGTTAATCTTAGTCGTGCAGCAATGATGTCTTCGTAGCTCAAACATTAACGTCAAAGGAATAAACAAACTTTCAGTTAAAATTTTGGTAACTATTCACGGTAGTGGCGCACGAGTCATTTTTTATCTTTTAAAATCATTACTATATGTCGGGTCTAATATAATATAGGAATAAACACGAAATCTGCATTAATCAAAATATCATATTGAAGCAGTATATATATATATATATATATATATATATATATATATATATATATATATATGTGGGGGGCACCACTTCATCAGTCCAAAAAAAGAATTGAAATGTAAACGAGTGTGAGTTCCAGAGTATTATTTTTTTTTACACAGTGATCACCACTTCCACTTATCAAGGCCCGGAAGCCACTCAGGGATAAGGGTTATTGCAAGTACATTACGTTAGTGAGGAGATTTGCTGAAGTGTTTACTTAAGGGGGCGGTTCATTAGAAATTTGTTAACATTGGACTTGAAGACATCCAAGTTGTAGTCCGGAGGGAAGCAGGCAGAGGGAACAGAGTTCCACAGGCGTGCAATTCTAAGAAAGAAGCTTTGTTCATGGAATCCGCGTTTTGATTTAGGCACAGATATAGAGTGGGGGAAATTTTTCACAGTGGATTCAGCTAGACGGGTCTTTTTCGTGAAAGATTGGCGAGGGGGAACCAGAGATTGGAGTTCAGACGAGCATCTGCCATGGAAATAACGATAAAACAAGGACAGGCTCGCAACGTCTCTTCTGTGGGAGAGAGGTTGCAGGGTAGAGAAAAGGGCATCCCCACTAAGCCACGAAGTCTATTTTGTACTCTGTCAAGGCAGGATAGGCTGTTTTTAGCAGCTCCTGCCCAGATATGGCAACAGTATTCCATCCTTGGACGTACTTGGCTTTTATATAGATAGAGAATTGCATAAGTATTGAGATATCTTCTGGAGCCGTAGAAGGATCCTACCATCTTTCCAGCGACCTTGGCAACATACTTGATGTACGTGTTCCATTTCAGATCAGGAGTAAAGGTCAAACCCAGAAGCTTGTCAAAACACGGGGCCTCACCCAGACGAGAGCCATCCATCACAATTGATGCCAGCTGGGGATCAGAGCGTTGATGATGTAAGGATAGGAGTTTGGTTTTAGATGCATTAAAGGTAACCAGCCACAACTTCCTCCACTAAACCACGCGCTCGAGATCAGAGGAGAGGGAATCAGAGAGAACTTTGTCATTTACAGCCTTTGATGTGTTGCCGTACATGGTCGTGTCATCAGCATAGATGTCAACGAATCATTTAAGTATGTGTTTAGGGAGGTCATTGATGTAAATCAGGAAGAGAGTTGGGCCCAGGATTTACCCCTGAGGGACTCCAGCATTTTTATTGCAGGCCTCCGATTTTTGTCCATCTACCACTACTCTTATGAGCCTATCGGAGAGAAATGATTTAATGATTGAGAAAACATTTCCAGTTATACCGTAGCTGGAAATCTTGTGAAGTAGACCCTTATGCCATACCTTGTCGAAGGCCTTTGATATGTCAATAGCAATTGCCCTAGAAAGGAAGCCTTTGCAAGAGATTCACTAATCCTGTGGGATATAATCGTCAGCACATCTGCGGTAGATCTTACAGAGCTGAAACCATATTGTGTGTCACTAAGAAGGTTATTCCTGCTGAGGTGGTTGACTATTTCTCTATTTAATATGGATTCCAGCAACTTACTCATAACACACAGGAGACTTGGGTGTGATCTACATTCTGGAGAAAATTAGGGTGTATGCTCTGTGAATGTGATAAATAGGGTTTTTTGGCGGGTATGGTTGGGAAGGGGATGATTTTTTTCGTGTTTTTCCGTCATTAGTAGGGAGGTTTTAAGTCATTATTTAATTGTATCGCCTATTTATCGTCCTTGATATAAATTTTCGCATATCTTTAGATTTTCTTTATGGTTGTATATCTTTTATTTATGGTAACCTTAATTTTCTTTTTTTGTAATTTTTATTTAGAAATTCATTTTATTTTTTTATCTTTTGCTTTTTAGCTCTTGTTTTCAATTTTATTAATCTGTTCATATCTTTTTAGTGTTCTATCTTCGCCGACGGTAAAGAAGGGACAATAACAAAAACAACCAAGCATACGCTCAGTAAACATTATGGGAATAAAATGTACTTAAGGTCAAAGCCTGAAAAGTAGCCGCTAGACTAATCGAATTCTAACACCTCCCAATTGTCAACAGCTTAAACTATCAAAGGACACTTCCTTCCTCCGACCCCTACTCTGAAAATTAGCAAACTAAAAGCAAAGGAACGAATCAAAAATATAAAAGAAACGATAGATAAAAAGCGAAAAATGGATAAATAAATAAACCATAAACGAATGATATAGCACAAAATAGGAAATTAAAAATATAGGGCAATAAAAAAGCCCCAAGGTAAACGAATCACCCAGATCCCTGCTATTAATGAGAGCTTAAAGGCGGAAACAGCATCCCCTTTTCCCTCTGCTTACAATTACAAAGCATACAACCCTGAAATATGTATGCATATATGTAACCAATAATGTTTGCATAATAAACAGACTGTATACAAGCTCTGCCCTGCATTGTGGACTCATTTATAATCACGCTATTGTTATTAGATTTGCATCTAGAAATCCAATCGATACAACCAGAGTATATATATATATATATATATATATATATATATATATATATATATATATATATATATATATATATATATATAGTAAGTTATAAAATATATATGGCGATTAAGCTACACTGAATATACGCGTTTCATCCACTCTAGGACTCTTCAGGCTCATGAGCCTGTTAATAATGATCCTGTTAATAACATTGGTACCAGTGTTTGTTAAAGTAATATATATATATATATATATATATATATATATAAACATATATATATATATAAACATATATATATATATATTATACATTTTCATGAGTTGAATGTATAGAAGACAATACTCACTATCGTTTACGGAGTAACGTATATATATATATATATATATATATATATATATATATATATATATATATATATATATATATATTAAATCTCCGAAAAGTGTTCTATGTAAACAACTAATGATCCTGTTAATTACATCGATACCAGTGTTTGTTAAAGTAAGTAAAACTATTCAGTGGTGGGGACGATAATTTGATTTAATGACAAAATAATGTTCCAAAGATAGACAACGTTTTTGATAGTTTTTAAAGAATAAATATATATATATATATATATATATATATATATATATATATATGTGTGTGTGTGTGTGTGTGTGTGTGTGTGTGTGTGTGTGTGTGTGTAGGAAAAGTACACTGTTTCGTAATCACTATGTTTGTATTTTATGTGAATGTCTAGAAAAATTCTAAAACATTAACCCCAAGGACCGACCACTGATTTTCCACTTACAGAACTTCTACAAGCAGTGAAGGTAATTATATTGTACATGAACGAATCCATCGTTTTCTAAGTCTAAAATTAAGTAAATGCAAAAATGTGTTATACCTGCAAGCAATAAAGAAAAATAACACCCCTAAATATATTTACTACAGCACAAAGCAAGCAAAAGTAAATTGCCGAAAGTGAAATTAATGACGAATCTCAGAATTAAATAATAAAAATAAAAATAATTCATAACAACAACGAATAAGTAGCATTAATAAAAATATATACAATAAATTAGAAAACAAATTCTAAAATGGCGAACGACAAAAAAAAACAAACAAAAAAAAACGAGTTATCAAACTTATTGCATGAAAATATTTCTCATGAGAAGCTTCCAAATTTTACCTATATTTAAAATTTGATACGGTGCCAATTTTTCTCCCTACAAATTACCTAATGTTTTTCAACTAATGGTTTAATATATCTATTTTCATATATTTGTATGTATTATTAGTTGTTCGTTTTAGATTTTGTTCTGATTTTTATTATTTTCCCGATTCTATTTTCGTTTGCTAATGTTCGCACATACGCATAAGTGATGTGTGTAAGATATAAATTAGACCGGTAAACATATTTTCAATTTGAGAAAATGTTTTTGTTAATTTCTTCCATCATTTGGAGTTTCGCCAATAATGACGGCGCGATCTGCTTAAATAATTTATAAAAAAAAAAAAAAATTAACACATATTTTTTTTTATTAAAAAAAAACACACGGCTCACGTTTTTGAAAAACTTCATAACAGGTTCTCGAAAATTAAAAAAAAAACAACAACAAAGCTAAATTACAAATACGAATTTTGGAAGAATTTTGCGGTGGAAACATAACTTAAAAACTATTTTCATCAATTTATTAATTTTATTATTTACTCACTAGGAGTAGTTACACAAACCATAATAAAACTGTCTCTTCTAGAACAACTTGTAGTGTTCACTGCGGTCTGAGTGACAACAAGTACATCCATATTTCCAGTACTCTTCACCTATTTCGATAACCTTTGCAGATATATTTTCCTTACTGAACTAACCGCATTCCCTTGATCTTCACTGAAATTTAAATCGCAATACGCCCCCCCCCCATTATCCCAAATGAACTTTGCACTCAGCTTACTGAGGTTCAGTTAGTGCTCTCTCTCTCTCACACTCTCTCTACCTCTCTCTCTTTCTCTCTCCTTGGTATTTTCGTACTTCTTTAACCTAACTTATTAGGTTTGGCGCCTGTTTATCGCGACAGAGAAAAAAGGGGCGGGAGGCAGGAGTGCAGAGGAGTTAATTAACAATTATACAGTTTCATGTTTCAGGATTCGATGTGATGTGCTTTTTTGTTTTACATCTGTAGCAGTTTCTTACATCTGTCCAGTTTGTGTCTGGAGTTCATGCGTGTGTGTCTCCACATTCAAGGGGTTTCTTTAGTATTTCAGTCGTTCTCATGAGTATTTTCTCATGAGTATTTTCTCATGAGTATTTTCCGCTGTATCTTCTCAGCCATGTCTCTATTTCCAATCTCTCTCATTCTATTTTTAAAAAATCAGTATTGTTCCTAGTGCTTTTACTATCAGTGGCCTTCTTCCTTTTATTATTATTATTATTATTATTATTATTATTATTATTATTATTATTATTATTATTATTATTATTATTATTATTGTTGTTGTTTTCGTTGTTGCATTTTGTTGTTATCTACTTATTAGTTTGTCTTTCATACGTCATTGGGACGTGAGTGACAACAAGTCTTCCAAGTTCTCTTATACTCTCTACCTATGTCAATAACAAATTGAAACTAATTTGCGTTATCACAAACGTCGCTTACTATCGCTGACTACTGAGAAGTCTTAGTAGCCGTCTTTCCTCTGAATGTTCATTATACTTTAGCATTCATTACTAGTTAATCTAGTCCCAATCGCGGCTTTGTATTTCTAGAAGGGGGACGTAATTGTACTTTACTGAAGTTTCCTTTCGCTCGAGCTCACACTCGAGTACATGCCATGTTTCCCTGACTTATTAGTATTGATAATTTGTTTGATTTTAACATTCCATGACTTTTACTTTAAACAACAGTTGTTTGCATCAGCATATCACTCATTTCTTAATGCCAGGTTTCAATGTGATTCCTATTTTGCCTAATTTTTTCCCCGTTTTCGTATTTGTTCCATCGTTCTCCTATGATAATTGCTGTTATATTTAATTCATGCTTCATATACTTTTAGTTTTCTGGCAAGTCCCTAGCTTCGTTTTTCTATCTCCATCATATTTATTTGTGGTCTCCTGAGACGGCAAAATCTACACTTTTGTACTTTTTCTTCATGCTAAATCTAATGATGTCCGCTCCATGAGTTCATCAGTTTGCACATTTATGTCCCAGTGGATTTTTATGTGTTCGTATTCTAATATTGTTTCTGGTTCTGCATGTTGCATAGTTGAACTGCAGTGATTTTCTTTCGTAGTCCTTTATGTACTTGTGTCCCTGGTGTGTTAGTTTGATGCGTCCAATTATTATGTGATTGGCCGTTTAATAATCTGTCTCCAGAGTAAACATTAACTGTTATCCAGCGTGCAATATATTTTATCCTTAATGCAATTAGTTAAAATCGCATTCTTCTGTGCATCTCTAAGTACCGATTCTAGGTACAAGTGTCGTTTTCGTATCGATGTCCAGGTGATTTCGTAAGATTCTTGTCTTGACATTCTTAAGAATTGTCGATATAGTTGTGTATTTCCCTACTGTTCTCATTTTATTGCTTCTAGTTTTACTGCTTACTGATTTTTTTTCATTTTGACCGACTCTATTTCTTCTTCTTCTTCTTCTTCTTCTTTTTCTTCTTATTCTTCTTCTTATTATTATTATTTTTCATACTAAACCAGACATACTGCCACATGTATTAGAGCCCAGATTTATCTCAAGGGAGATATCTTAAACGTGGACTGATGCAACAATCATCTTGTACAAAATGCATGCACATAAGTGCAGGTTACTACAGTCAAGGAAACGGAGATCAGGCAAATAATGAAACAAAGCAAACGGTCTGCGGATAGAAGCTTTTAAAGCAGAAAGCAGGGTGAACCTAAAAACTGCTACTGTGAAGGGAATTTTTTTTGCTGTTTGTCGTTTTAGAGGATATTCACACAAGGGGCTAGAGTAATTTTTACTAAGCACATACTATGGAAGTACTTGCGAAACAATCACATAGATACAGTATTGCAGTAATATGACACGGATGAAACTTGGCATTATTATTACCCCGTAGGTGTTTCAAGCAATCATCAGGAAATTTTGTGTGGCGTCTTATGGTCTTCCCTGGATGCTGAATGACAACGAGTCTCTTAAGATTTTGAGTACTCACAACCTCTTTCGATAATCTTTGTAAATTAGTTTCCCTTACCGCAATATCCTTTTACCATTGACTTTTATTTTGTAGGGGCCAGTGGTCTTCATTGAAAATTAGTTGGCAATAAGCCTCTCCAATGTTCTACTCTTCTTTCAACTCATCCAGTGGATATATGTTTAGTGCTTTCTATCCCCAGTCTTTCCATCCTCTGTGATCCTCCTCGACTACTTGATGTAATTTCGGTTCATGCTGACTCTACATTTTTGGAAGCCAGTGGTTAATTTACAATCATAATGTTTCAGTTTTCAGAATTTCATGTATTTTTTGTCTTTTGTGAAAAAATATCTGTCTCTTTTTAGCAAACACAATAAAGTCGTCCCTTTTTAAAGATCACCTGCCGTTATCCGGGATTCGGTCAACGTTTAACGGACAATCTCAGCATATTTACCCGGCATTACTCAGGGTTATAGGGAATTTTAACCTCCCAATGGGGATCATTATCGCTCTTCGAGACGGTCAGCCCATATTTTACATCTCTAGAAGTTTCTATATATTCGATTTGCGCAAGTAGTTCTTATGCATTAGTCGCTGCATTCAAATGTTTTTCTTAATATCTGATCCATTTTCATTATTTTATCTTCTCAGTTATCCTCTATTTTTCAATCATTTGCATTTTTTATCAAATTTTCTCCGGATTTTCCCTTATGCTCCTATTATTGCTCGTGTTATCTTTATTTTCTTTAATCTTCCATATACCTTTCAGCTCTGTGGCCACTTCTGTCTTCTTAATATCCAATCTGTGGTCTGCTGGAATAGTGAAATTTACGATTTGGCAAGAAATTTCCTTCTTGTATATGGCATTCGGTTTTCTTGTTTGGATAAATATCTTGTTAGGATGAGTTTCTCTGTTCATATATCCTTTTAATACAGTATTGCGAGACTTCTGGTTGAAAGTACTGCTACCGATGTGAGCTTGTTCTAATTCTCTGCTCATTCAAGCTGCATTAGTTCGCACTTGATCGTGTCTATTTTTATATTCTTTGTAGGCTAGTTTGCTGCAATCGCTGATTATGGGGTTAAGAGTTTCATCTCTTTGTCCACAGAGTATGCATTTATTGTTTTCGTGTATTCTGTCGATGCTTGCATTTTATTTTGTTGGTTCTAATTGCGTTATATTGGGCGCTACTCATGGGAGATTCATTTTCTCTGTTTAGCTTCCGTTTTTTTAGCCATGTTCAAGTGTTCCGTTAGTTTAGCTGTATTTATTCCCATTTTTATGTCCTCGTCTCATCTGTTGCCTCCTTTTTTGCTGTCTTGTTATTTTCATTATCAGTGCCTCTTGCTTCGATAATTCTTTCTTTGGTGTTCTGCATTATGTAATTTAAAAATCAGTTCTGTGTGTCATATTTACAGTCTTCAACGCAAACTTGTCTTCTGTGTCCATTTTTGTTTTTTACAAATTTTCGGTCAGTATCATCCTTTACGTTTAACGCGTTGTGAATCCTCATGAGATTTGATGTCCTCTGATAACATGCATCAGTTCTTCTTCGGTCCAGTTGTTATTTCTAACAAATATTAGGTTTTAAAATTTTGTCCCTTAGTTTTTGACGCTACTGTATAAAGTGTCTGGTCGAATATCATGACTGACGATTATGGTTGTGTTTAATTACGTCTCTAGTTTCTTTTCTTAGTTTTTGCAAACAATTAATTCGTCTATGCGCACTATGTATGCTGCATATTGAGATTGGCAACGCCAGAATTATCGCTGGTTGTTCAGACACTAGGGGATCCTGTACAAAGAGATACATTCACAAACAGCGCCAAGAAGAATGTGCAAGCATTGTAAAACAACATTATTAACACCGACCAAGACATTGAACAATCGACGAACGGAATGTTTTATCTTGGTTTAGAATAGCAAACGAATTCCTTACTGGGAAATCTCAGTATAAACAAATGACAAACCAAGGGAAAAGAGATCAGAATGAATGAGAACGAGAGTAAGCTGACCGATTTGTCATCTTTGTCACCCCCTCTCTCTCTCTCTCTCGCTCGCTCTCTCTCTCTCTCTCTCTCTCTATATATATATATATATATATATATATATATAAAATATTATTTTTAAAATGTAATTATCCACTGACACGTGTTTCGTCGTCTACGACTCATCAGAGTGGATGTATCTAGCGAGATTCGAAATCGGGACACAACGGTGAGTTGTAGACGACGAAACACGTGTCAGTGGATAATTACATTTTAAAAATAATATATATATATATATATATATATATATATATATATATATATATATATATATATATATATATATATATATATATATACCGCTCCCCATGTAGTGATACCAAATAAATTAACAGGGAAAGTTATTTCCAACTCGCATTTAGGTAAAAATGCACTTTCGTAAATAATTGAATTCATTCAAAAACATATCGCTAAAACCAAAACAAAAAACAACATATATATATATATATATATATATATATATATATATATATATATTATATAAGAGTAAATAGTTAATAAAACATACTATAAAACACTTTGCAAAAGAGTTAAACACATATTTAATTTGAAAAGGAAACACTTAATAAGTGGATAGTCTTATCCACTTATTTAATGTTTTCTTTCCAAATTAAATATGTGTTTAACTCTTTTTCAAAGTGTTTTAACATGTTTTATTAACTATTTGCTTTTATTATAAGCTCTATCTCCTATTTTGTTTTATCGAGCTTTTACATCTGGTATAGATTACTTTATACATATTAATTCTTTAATATTTATAATATACTTTAATTTTATCATCTTGGATCATTTTTGTGAATTTAATTGTATTTTTTTATATTTTTATATATATATATATACATATATATGTACATATATGTATACACACGCACACACACACACACACACACACACACACACACATATATATATATACGCGAATCATTGTGTAAAATAAACGAAATTTTGGTATAAATTTGCCAACTTATTTTCGTAAGCAATTTGATAGACAATATATATCTCCGCACTCACTTTGCACTCAAGCTAAAAGAAGTATATATACTAGACGGTCATCATTAAAAACGGGTAGTAATAACGTAACGTGCAGTCCATTCATTATCTGGGGTAAGGGACTTGGTATTTTCTTAGCATATTCTTAATGGGCATTAGGGTGTGATAAACAGTTATCATGATAGGATATCTCTTATTGAGTTAACTATTTGAATTGTAATCTCAATGATGATGTGTCCATCAGCTGTCAGTTCGCCATTTCTAAGCAAAGTCATTACCTAGTATTTGTACACTTGTACTTACTAGAATTTACTCATCGATTAAATTTAAGATCAATAAAAAATCAATGGGGTTCTCTGCAGTTTGAGTGATTGTAAGGCCCCTCAGACTCCCAGTTTTCTTACCACGGAACAGTTTTTTTTTTAGTATGGAGAGAATACTAACAGAGTCGCTGAAGCATGTTAGTAGCAGCAGCATACTACATATGCAAATTATTAGCCGGTGCCCGACGTGACATCACATCAGAGGAAGGGTAGAGAATGAAAAGCAGAGAAAAAAAAACACCGCGTGGTGAGAGTACCGACAAGGCTTCTCTGAGTAAGATGAATGTGTAGCCAACTTGGGGTAAGAGCGTACATTTATGAATATATATTATCATCTAGTGTATATACATATATATATATATATATGTATGTGTGTGTGTCGGTGTGTGTATGTGTGTGTGTGTGTGTTGATAGACTTGATCATCTATCGATGAGAGTATGAACAGAACATATGGCATAACAAAAACGGATGGATAACAGTTCACTTTTTGAGGGGTAACATCGGCCTATAGGGAAACATACGAAAAGCTTAAAAAATGATCCATCCTGATGGTGCAATAAATCTCGGGTAATTTTTCCAGCAAGTTTATTCTAGATATATCCCATTGGAAAACTGTAACACTCGTCCTATAATTTCACTACCGACATTTTATGATAGTCTTCCCAGCTCGGAGCCATTAGTATCTCGTTACCTCATTATTTCCACGCGAACAAAAACACAAATCGGATGATCCAGTTTGGGTTCGTATAAATGTTATCTAGATAACATGCTTATTTGTTTATTTTTATTAAAAATACCATCTTTTTTGATGTCTAGCATAATATTTCCATCCTATAAAAGATGTGTTTGTCTCGATACATTATTTCAAACATTCGACTTTACAACACCTATAATGACCATAATAATAATCGGTAAGCTCGGGCTAACTAAACACGTTAAACTACAGAACACTGAGAACTCGAAAAACGTTTACAATTTTTTTTTTTTTTTGCAGATAGACGCATATGATATTTATAATTTAAGCGAGACACACAAATTAAAATTATATTTGTCCACACTAGAGAGAATAAGGAACAGCTATTCCTAAATTTACACCTGATTGACTAAACGAATATATAAGCATGGTAGGCAGAAAACAGAATGTGCAACTTAAGAGTACAGTAAAAAATTGAATTAAATGAAACGAACAGAAAATGCTTTTTTACAAATATATATCAGCACGATACTAAATGTTAAGAAGATTGAGTCTCATATTAGCATTGTTTTCATCGATTTATTTCAGAATCAGCTACTTACGAGAAAAGAAAAACTACAGGGAGGTTGCTCATACATAGAGCTGATATGATACGATTAAAAGAGTGAAATAAACTTAGCTTAAGCAGGTACCAGTCCGCATTTTTTCTACGCCATAATGTTCACGCCTCTTCATGTATTCATCGAAAACTATTACTACGTTTCTCTTGTGTCTGGATGTATCCTGTTCTTATACGAAAGGCGTTCTATAATAATGCCCCCAATTTTTTCTGCCTGAATAAACCGGAGGAGATTGCGAATTGAATTTTTTTATGAATAACTTTATTCATTTACGATTGGAAGTTTCGTTTCTCTGTTGCAGCTATTGACGGTGTAAGATTCTATGACAGAAACTATTTTCATAAACGTGCGTGAGAAGCCGATATACGTCATTTAAATCCTAGCACAGGTGCATATAGAATGAAAGTGACTATGTAGAAAAATTAATTTTGACGCGTTTCCTGTTTTATCAGTACCACTTGTGTCTTCATAGTTCTTCAACATCTTCGTTAATATAAGAGGCTTTACTTTTGTAACGATTCTTGCAAAATGTTGTATTTTGCGGCGAGAATACAATAAGGTTGCCAACATCCAATAAAAGTATTTTCTATGACATATTGGATAAAATTAGGGGACATTAAGGTCGCTAGTCCATATCGTTATCTAAAATATCATTACTGCCATTATTATTATTATTATTATTATTATTATTATCATTATTTTTTTTATTATTATTATTTTATTATTATTATTATTATTATTATTATTATTAACATTATTATTATTATTATTATTATTATTATTATTATTATTATTATTATTATTATTATTATTATTGGTGGTTTTGTTGTTGCTAATTTAGTATAACCAACAGACTAAATGATAGTACGACTCGTAAGTAAAGAGTAAAATTAATATTCATCCTGCGCTCCTGGGGATAAAAAGCTATTTCAAAATAAAGGTCTGACCGGCGATTCAATTAATAAAAAAGAGAGAGCTGCTTCTAGAAATGGTTAAATAGATTTTTTTCCTACATAATCTTTCAAATTTACGTTTTATAAATAACAAAGCCTTTCTCGCCAAAGAACGTCTATTCTGATTGACTGAGGTCTGATAATGTTCACTTTCCGGAATCTAGTTATTCCCTTTATAACTGAACTGTTACTTACAATAAAATATGGCGTCACTAAGAACCATATTATTTCGCTCGGCGTTAAGGTCATTTAATGCATAGGTCATTTCAGTCATATCCGATCGAAAGATAGAAGAGAGAGTTTTTACACGGTGATCATCACATATCAAGGTCCGGAAGCAACTCAGGGATAAGGGTTATTGCAAGTACATTACGTTAGTGTGGAGATTTGATGAAGTGTTTACTTAAGGGGCGGTTCAGTAGGAATTTGTTAACGTTGAACTTGAAGACATCCAAGTTGTAGTCCGGTGGGAAGCATGCAGAGGGAACAGAGTTCCACAGGCGTGCAGTTCTAAGAAAGAAGCTTTGTTCATGGAATCCGCGTTTTGATTTAGGCACAGATATAGAGTGGGGGAAATTTTTCACAGTGGATTCAGCTAGACGGGTGTTTTTCGTGAAAGATTGACGAGGGGGGGACTAGAGATTGCAGTTCAGACGAGCACCTGCCATGGAAATAACGATAAAATAAGGATATGCTCGCAAAGTCTCTTCTGTGGGAGAGAGGTTGCAGGGTAGAGAAAAGGGCATTCCCCACTAAGTTACGAAGTCTATATTGTACTCTGTTAAGGCAGGATAGGCTGTTTTTAGCAGCTCCTGCCCAGATATGGCAACAGTATTCCATCCTTGGACGTACTTGGCTTTTATATAGATAGAGAATTGCATAAGTAGATAGATATCTTCTGGAGCGGTAGAAGGATCCCACCATCTTTCCAGCGACCTTGGCAACAGACTTGATGTACGTGTTCCATTTCAGATCAGGAGTAAAGGTCAACCCCAGAAGCTTGTCAAAACATGGGGCCTCACCCAGACGAGAGCCATCCATCACAATTGATGCCAGCTGGGGATCAGAGCGTTGATGATGTAAGGATAGGAGTTTGATTTTAGATGCATTAAAGGTAACCAGCCACATCTTCCTCCACTAAACCACGCGCTCGAGATCAGAGGAGAGTGAATCAGAGAGAACTTTGTCATTTACAGCCTTTGATGTGTTGCCGTAGATGGTCGTGTCATCAGCATAGATGTCAACGAATGATTTAAGTATGTGTTAAGGGATGTCATTGATGTAGATCAGGAAGAGAGTTGGGCCTAGGATTGACCCCTGAGGGACTCCAGCATTTATATTGCAGGTCTCCGATTTTTGTCCATCTACCACTACTCTTATCAACCTATCGGAGAGAAATGATTTAATGATTGAGAAAACATTTCCAGTTATACCGTAGCTGGAAATCTTGTGAAGTAGACTCTTATGCCATACCTTGTCGAAGGCCTTTGATATGTCAAGAGCAATTGCCCTAGAAAGGTAGCCTTTGTCAAGAGATTCACTAATTCTGTGGGATATAACCGTCAGCACATCTGCGGTAGATCTTGCAGAGCGGAAACCATATTGTGTGTCACTAAGAAGGTTATTCCTGCTGAGGTGGTTGACTATTTCTCTATTTAATATGGATTCCAGCAACTTACTCATAACACACAGGAGACTTATTGGTCTGTACTGAGAGGGAGATGACTTATCACCTGAATTCTTAAATACAGGGCAAACTGATGAGGTCTTCCAGGGAGTCGGAAAGCACTTCTCATTAAGGCATCGCTTAAAGAGTTTCGCAATTATAGGAGCAAGTTCTGGTTGAAGCTTTTTTAACACTATAATTGGGATGCCATCAGGACCAGTTGCTTTACTGGAATCTTGGTTCTTGATTAGCTTGGCGACTTCCTGCACAGATATTTCTATGTTACCTAGCTTGTTATGTGTTATAGGAGGAAATAAGGGTAGTTGATGGCGTTCGTCGCATAGGGTCGCATAGATATACAGATTAAACCGTGTCAATATAGTGTCCGAGGTAAACTAAAATAGAATTATTGCAAATAGCAAAGTTATAGGAAATCATTTGTAAAAAAACGATGTCACAGCCGTTTTCTAAGAAAAGCGAAATGTCCAGCAACCGTTTAATTGCTGTCGGCAAATAATAAACTCCGTTCCTGTTATTAATTTTATGTATACAATAGATTGTGTCAATTTTATTTCTATCTTAACATAAAATAAAGTTATAATATGCTAATATATCATGATACGGTTGACAGTGACCTTTTTCTTAACTTTGTACAATACAAATATAATCGAAACAAAATCATAACCATGAAAATGACCATAAAACTATCTCTTAGCGATAACCGATGCGTATCTAGAAAGTATAAGAATGGCGTGTGCGCTTCCTGAGCATAAGTTTTGGTATTTATTATTTTAGAAAACACATTTTTCTATTCAAAACAAACCTTTCCACAATAAAACGTGATAAAATGACCGACTGCCAAAGCCTTTTGCCGAGGCAGAAGAAAGCACATCTAACTCAAAAGGACACACTAAAACATAATCATAAACATTTTATATGTTAGTAAAAGGCTAAAACACGTATTTAAAAATAACACCATAAAAGACACTCGTAAAAAGCACACGTTTCAACAATCGTCTTCCTATATACACACGCACTGCAGGTGTTTTCGACGCCAATATCTCCCCAAGTTCAAATTATTCATTCTCTCGCTTTTTTTTATCAACACATGATTTTTTTCGTCCTTTCGCTAAGACAACAATTTTTCTTATCATTCTTTTCTTTTTTGAAACCAAAGATATAAAAAAAATAAACAGTAAGGAAATAAAATATACCTAAGCTAATTGTTCTACCGTTGTCTGGGCCATAACCGTTATCTCCAGGCTGTTTACTTCGTTTATATTTGTTCCAGAGTGTTCGTGTACCACATTCTCACCAGCAGAAAAATAGTAAATTTTATTCCTTTCATTTTTTTTTAACGTTCAAAGACTTGATATGATATCAGTCGACAACATTTTGGCAGCTGAGGAATTGAAAAGAAAAAGGCCTTGGAGGTCAGCATCGAATTTGAAGACACGTCTCAAACAAGTGTATACTACTTGAAGACACCAATGTAGTAAACCTTCCGGAATAATCTATCTTTCCATCTACTGAAAACGTTTAATATATCGGAAGTGGAAATTTAGCTTTTCGTTTTACTTTACTGAATGTCCCCAGCGTAACTTTCTATCTATCTATTTATTTATATATCTTCCTTTATATTTATCAATTTATTTATTTTTCTTTCTATTTCTATATTCATTTACCAATTTATTTATCTTTCGATCCATTTATAAGAATAATCCGTCCGCCACTTTTCAATTCTATGTATACATGTCAATTGTTGTATATAATTAGGAAATGCAACAATAAAAGGCGGACTATAATAATACAGTTCCTTTGCACGAAATTATCTCGTGATTTTTAGAGAGTTTTAATATTGTCATATTATATTATATCGCTGAGTGAATTGTATCATATATATATATATATATATATATATATATATATATATATATATATATATATGACATATTTCCGAAAATGTATTATGGTATCATTACAGTTGATTTGTATTTAAATGATTATTTAAAAACGTAGACAAATTATCAGCGACTCACCAAATGAAAATAAATCGAAGAAACATGTTTTGAAGTCAGCTCTTACATTTGTTTTCATCTCGTGAGTTAGTGATGATTTGTGTTTATTAAAAAAAAGATAAACTGCCAGGAAACCATATCGAATCTCTAACGTATTTAACATATCTTTTTAAAATGATAATTTGTATTTTATCTCACATATTTATGATGTCGCACTTTAAAGATTTCTTGCCCACATACCCTACGCTTTCCTGCTCTCTCTTTCTTTCTCTGTCTCTCTCTATAGATACGTATATATGAATATATATATATATATATATATATTTATAAATAAATATATAAAACATAGAAAGAAATCTATAGCGAAAAAAGTAAGAGAAATATATATATATATATTTCTCTTACTAAATTTATTTATATATATGCGTATGTATGCATGTATACATGCATGTATGTATCTATCTATCTATCTATCTATCTCTCTATATATGTTTCTGTGGAAAAATATTTTCCTATAATATATACCTATCCTTATTTAAGAATCTCAATGTTATTACAGAGCAATATAGTGAATAAATGACAAATAACTTTATTCCAAAATTCATGATGGTGACCATCTTATTCTTTATTCTTTTAAGTCAGTTGACATTTACAATTCTTGACCTATCTATTTCGCAGCGCAAAATAGATGACTTAATTAGCATATCAATCACGGAATCTATTATGCCATTAACTAATCAGAAGCAATACCAACAATCAATTCGTCAAAGGGAAACAAAGTGTGTTTTTACATGATTAAAATCTTATAATTAGAAGAGAAGCTGTAAATATCTTATAATGTATTTCCATTACGCCATATGTATATATATATATATATATATATATATATATATATATATATATATATATATATATATATATATAGTAAGTTATAAAATGTATATGGCGATTACACGGAATATTTCTCGTTTCATCCACTCTAGGATTCTTCAGGCTTATGCGCGAATTCTGTGGTTGTTTGTGGTTTTTATATGCGCACCTTCTACTAGTAAGCCAATCAGCTTTCTAGTATCCAACGCGCCCTTCCTATCAGCCAATGCGAATGCATTTATCAGACAAAGGCATATTTTCCTCTGGTTGACCTGCTCCTTTGTGTGTGCTCTATTTAGCCTGGATATTAAGCTTCTTGATCTGTTTTAAATCAAGGTTAATGTTTTTTATTTATTTTTTTTATTAATGTTACTTTATATATAAATATATATATGTGTGCACACATATATGCACATATATATACATATATATATACATACATACATATATGTGTGATCGTTTATGTATATTCATGTTTATTTAATTTATTTTATTTGTTTATTTTCTATTGTTTTTGTTAGTTTTAAAACAATTTTGTATTGCTATTCTAGAGGAAATTTTATTTTGTAACCACAGTTATTTGCTATCTCTCTTGTACAGTTTAATAGATGGTGGGGTTCTTTAAAGTACAGGATAGCAAATTTTTCATGAAGGCATAATCTACACGGGTCGCCTAGGTTCCTACACGTGGCAGCTTGTCTTATTATTTTCCATTCGACTACCGGCGAATGTCCGCTTTCCTTGTGTTCCCAGTATTTATTCGCTAGTGTTGTTTTCATACGGTGTTTTTATTGTTGAATCTACTTTTGTGGTCATAGTATCTAGTTTTGAAATCTAAGGAAGTCATTTCTTGTTATTCTGGGTTTCTTTCTCAAATATTGTGGCCTGGTAAACTACGCTTTTTTTAGACATTTATTTTGAAGTGGGCAAAGTGTGCGGTGTCTACACTTGCATTTATCTTGTTCGTTATTAGTACATTTATGTATAGTATGGTTGTTCTTGTCCGGGGTTGGTTTATTATTATTATTATTATTATTATTATTATTATTATTATTATTATTATTATTATTATTATTATTATTATTATTTCTGCTAGTGTTAGTTTTATTTTTGTCATATTATATACTTTTTATTGTTATATTTTGTTGTCGTTTACATTGTTTTTATTTAATATTTTGTTGTTATGTGCTTTAATTATCATCTCTAAATTTTCGCAACAACTGTAGGATAAGTTTAAGGTATTTTATTGAAAATTTTGTGTAAGGGGTTGGTTGCGGGAAAGTGTTTTTCACTAAGGTCTAGAAATGTATTGCCAATTTTTTTTAACTTTTGATTGCATGGAGCCGTATACCAAATTATCGTTCTTTTTCTTCTATTTTTTATTTTATTATAGTTATTGGTGTTTTGTTGCTTATATTTGATATCGATATTTTTGTATCCGCTATTTTTTAGGGCTGTTTCGTAGATATTGGTTGATCTGTTAAAAGACATTTTCATCGCTTGAGTTATTACTGAGTCTACTTACGACCGAGTTAGGAATCTGTTTTATAATTGATGGTGGATGATTGGACTTAGGGTTTACGTATATTGGAGTAGCGTTATCTTTTAAGTATGGTTCATATGTGTTTTTATCTGAATTTAACGTGACGTCCAGGAAGTTTGTTATTTTTATGTTAGCTGATACGTCTGCTTTTAGGCCTATTTTTTTTCATTTCCTTGTGTGTGATTTTCTTAAAGTTATATCCGTTGACTTTGTTGGAATGTTTTATTATAGCTAGTCCGTCAACTCTATATAGGCCGATATCCGTAGTATCAAATATGCTTGTGAGGGTATATAGAATGAATACTCCCACAAGATCTGATGCCTCTGCAGAGTCCCTGGCACCCATCGCGAAATCCCACGAGTTTTTCATTTTAGTTTGTATCCATTGGTTATTGTTATTTATTAGAACTGATTTTCTTCATTTTTTTAATGATGTTGATTTCTTCCGAGGATATATCAGTGTATGCCTCGGCAAATTTTAGGACAATGTTAAAAAGTTCGTCGGATATCGAGGGATAAAATCTATGATGTCAAACTGCATAAACGTACATTTATCTTTGTTTTCTATATTTTTTAAACCAGGTGATTGCTTCGGCAGGAGTAGCCCCCTGGTTTAATTCTAGGTCTTGTTTGATTCGTTTGTTTACTCTAGAAAGTATTCTTTTGCTAATTCTACCAATTTCTGGTTTAGTTGGGTTTATCAAGCGGGTGCTGGGATTATTATTAAAGTCTCATTTGCGGGCTTTAAGCAGAATTTATGCCTCTCTACGTTTCAATTGGCCAACTTTATCGCTAATGTTTAATTTATCGGTAATTTGTTTACTTTCATTATTGATTATATCTATGTTGTCGCATTCGTTTGTGTCTAGTTTTTTGTTGTTTTTATAATGTTTTCTGTGATTAGTTTGTTATAGTTTTGTTTATCTATTTTAAAAACGTTTCTGGTTTTATCTGCTTTTACAAAGATTTTAGTAGAGTTGTTTATGTTTCTAACGATTTTCTGTAGTTTCCTTTGGAAATTGTTAGGTTGATTGTGAAATACTAAGTTTTTAATTACGTTTATAAGGTCATTTTCGAAGTTTATCAAAGGGTCTACTGTTTTCGCATTTTTGAGTGTTTTAAAACCATAGGATTCTTTTTTGTTTACGTTTTCATTTTTAAGGAAGAAATTTGCTCGCCATCGCATTCGGCGTATTAGTTCATCTGTGTTTTGGATTAATTTAATAATATAGCTATGCTCGCTAGGTGTGGGATGTTTTTTTGTGAAATTAACTCTTTCCATATCTATTTTTTATGTGGTGAAATAACTTCTTTTGAGAGTGCTCGACTGATTCAGGAGCTAAGTATAATTACTTAATTTACTCACATAAAATTAACATACGAAATTATAGATTTATGCGTAAACTGTAAGTATTTACTTCAAAAGTGCTCAATACGAAGACAGAGCTAGTTAGTAATTTATAAAATGTATACGGCGATTACACAGAATAGTCCGCGTTTCATCCACTCTAGGATTCTTCAGGCTTACGCGCGAATTCTGTGGTTGTTTGTCGTTTTTATATGCGCACCTTCTATTGAAATTTTAATTAGCCAATCAGCTTTCTAGTATCCACCGCGACCTGAATGTGAATGCATTAATCAGACAAAGGCATATTTGACCTCTGGTTGACCTGTTCCTTTGCGTGTGATCTATATATCCTGGATATTTAGATTCTTGATCTGTTTTAAATGTAGGTTAGTGTTTTGTTTATGTTTTTTTTTATTAATGTTAGTTTATATATAAATATATATATATTGTTAAACAGCACAGCATTTTCTTGTTTGACAATTTTCCGTTTTATTTATTTATTTATTTATTTAGTTTTTCCAGTTTTCGAATAATCCTTCTTGTGTTATATGTAAAATGGTGTAAAAGTGTTCCGTAGTCTGCGAGCGCTTTCGGCGTTTCCGCCATCTTCAGGCTGGTTATATAAAAAGTCGTTTTAAAATTACGTCGAATGATAAGGTCGTGTTTTAAAATTACATCGTATTATAAGTTCGTTTTGTGCTTATGTGGGCTATTTATATACAAATTTATTGGACAGTTTTTTTTTATATATACATTAACAGAGGCATTTTAAAATATTTTTGCTTCATCTTTCCGATACTAGCTCTATCGCGCAACATTTAAAAAAAATGGCTGCCAGCATTCTCAATTTAGAAACATCATGGTAGAAAATACCAAAATTTTACAAACAGACTCTAACGTTGGGAGACTGAAGGTTTTGGAGGCATTGTATATAAAAGTGAGACAACCCAAAATAAACAATATAAATTATGAATCCAGCAAAAATATTTTAAAATGCCTCTGTTAATGATATATATGTATATAAAAAAAAACTGTCCAATAAATTTGTATATAAATAGCCCACATAAGCCAAAAACGATCTTATAGTACGATGTAATTTTAAAACACGACCTTATACGTCTAGTTGCATTAGAAATAAGGTTTTGAAAGAAGAAAACGAAAAATATTAATTCTATTCATTTAAAATTTCAGTTAAGGACACACCATCCAGGAAGAGATTATTAAGAGTAATGATAGAGTACACAGGTGGTCGGGAAAGATTAAAATTTACGGGAATAACAAATATACAGGGACTTACAAGGTTAGGTGTATATGTTAATAACGAAAAGCTACAATATTTGAACGGTATACATTTAAGAATAGGAGGAAGAGAAAAGAAAAAGGAAAAGAGAAAAAGCGGATCACTAAATATAATTTCTTTTTCCTCCCCCTCTCTGCCTTTTTACTTCTCTCTCTCCCTCTTTCTCTCTCTCTCTCTCTATCTATATATATATATAGTGTAAATGTGTTATGTATATGTATATATATATATAATGATATTGTATATTCTCATAAGATTATATATATACATATATATATATATATATCCGGGGCTGCCAAAGCATTATTGTCCGTTAATGGCACAATGCCGCAGTCAGAGTTCGCTAAGTTTATTTTACATAGCTTCTCGATATCACCGCTTTCTTCGAAATTCAGCTTAATCCGTTTCGGTTTTAAGTCAGGATTTATTATCTTAGCACGACGTTAAGAATTTTTTAGAGTTCAATTTTAATTCACCTGTGGGCTTGTTTGTATGTTGGGTTCTACTTGTATAAAAACAGTCACATATCTATCGCATCACTCCCCAAGAAACATTACGCTTATAAAGTGGAGTTAGGTAAAAGAAAATGAAATCACAACGAGTACGAACACTTGTCTGGGCCTCGTGGCGAGGCTTGATTAACTACAATTAACGAGCATTAATATTTCAGGATGTTATTTGTACACACACTTATATCAATATATTGTAATTTTTTGATATATATATATATATATATATATATATATATATATATATATACATTTTTCCAATATCCTTATTTTGTTATAACTGGGGAGCGGCATCCTACTCTCTCCTTCATTACAGTCGAGAGATACTTTTAAATTTAAATAGTTCATTGAAGATCAATTTTTGGAATTGATGTTGCACTTGGTCCATCGAGTATATTTCTAGGTTGTTTTGTAATTCTTATTTATGGGGTGTATCGTTGTTATAATTACTAGAATAATAAAGGTATTCCTATTGTACACGATGCATTGGTACATTTGGTATAATATCTTTTCTTTCTCAGTAGTTTTAATCCAACGTCGTTTACATTGTTTTTCTTCTTCTTATACCATTTTACTTATCATGTTTCATAACGCCGTTTTCCAGGCACGTCGCTTTAAAAATTGTTAAGTCATAGTTGATGATTTATGAGTTTTTCTAACTTATCTTTCTGGTATATGTTTTTCTGCATTCGATATTAAAGGTTTTTACAAGTCGTCGCGTAGATATATATATATATATATATCTATATATATATATATATATACTCATTCAATTATGTTGCACTTTATATTAACTGTGTGTAAACAGAACCTTAAGATTTAATTTCAGATTGCTCACATTACGTACATCTGTGTTGGAGCACTTATAGTCATTACTGGGACCACCAATCTTTTTTAGAAAATGGTCACAAAATCCTTGAACTTATTTTATCATGATCATAGTAGAGCGATCCTTTTTAGGTGGTTTATAGACTCCTGTTTTTTTAAATCATCATCATCATCATCATCATCATCATCATCATGTAATCCGTCAGTCTTGACGATGACTATTTGGGGCCTCCGTGCTTTATAACTCGGTGTCGGCGTA
Source organism: Euprymna scolopes (assembly GCF_053919585.1). Classification (NCBI taxonomy): domain Eukaryota; kingdom Metazoa; phylum Mollusca; class Cephalopoda; order Sepiida; family Sepiolidae; genus Euprymna; species Euprymna scolopes. The sequence continues at coordinate 32,277,637 of NC_136497.1, forward strand.
GTCTCACTCGATCACCACAGGATTTTCCACCTTGGCTCCAAACTTGCTTCCTCAGTTTAGGTGCAGTATCTTTTGCACATCAGATAGACATCCTTTGAAACACTAATGCCCATGTCCAGTGAAACGAACCCGCGACGACTGGCAGCAGAGGAGGCCGCTATCTACATAGTCCTGGATGAATTCATCCAGTCTTAGTTGACCCATTATTTCAAATATATTTCGCCGACATTGGGGGCTATTTCTGTTTTTTTCTAATTGTCTATCTTTTGTTGGATCGTCTCATCCAAAATATGTATCAAGTTTCGTTATGGAAATTGTTACGCTGCCTTCTGTTTCGTGATGTTGGTGTTAATCTTGACAATTGGATGTTGGAAGTTTATCAGATATTCTCCGGTGCTCACAATAGTCAAACAATGTTTATAGTCAATTTCCAAGATTTGCATGTCCTTGCTGCTCTAGGCACATACAGCATAGGCAGACGCTGATTTCTGCATGTTATTCTGTAAAGCGTCAAAATTTTACTTGTTTATGGTAGTGTTTATGTTTTTTTTTACCCAGTCGACAATACTTACGATGTACATTATCACTCTCATGGCTAGTTGGTTAATGGCAGTAACCCGTTTTTGTAAGCTCCGCTTTAATGACTTTCCTTAGACCACGTCTATATTCGCTGAGGTGTTCTTCAGTTTAAAGAATGGTCAATGCGAGTCTATAGATAATGATTACAAATAGCTTAGATATTGAACAATTAAAATTGGGAATTCTTTGTTTGCCAAAAGGGTGTTTGGAAAGACATAAAAAAATCAACGTAAAAATTTAGTCACGTTGGTTAAAAGAACACTTTTAACGTCATAAACAATGAGGATTCTCGATATAGTGAGATGAGGTGCGAAGTTAGAGAGAAGAATAAGACAATTACAGTCACAGTCACAGTCACAGACGAGAGTCGGATAGCGACGCAGTGGAGCTGAACCCCTCAGAGGTGAAGGGGGACAGGAAGGAAACCATGCAGTCAAAAGGGTTGAATCCCAGACATCATCAATCGGCCGGCTGAGGAATAAAAAAATATCTATATTTTGTAACTGGTTGTCTTCGTGTCGTCATTTCAACTGGAAGGTAAATGTGTTTGATTATCATCATGTAAATGAAGTTTGTATAACTCCCCCTCAAGTAATGTGTCCCCTCCTCTGCGTTAACAAGAAATGTGTAAATGTCCCAGCCAGATATTAATAATATGAATCCCCCAAGAATCGTCACAGTCGTCGTCGTGTGTGTAATCTATATAAATGGCATTATTATCTTTGTTTTGAGTCCCCGTTATATGTGTCCCTGCAACACAACAAAGACATTTGGATTTTTCCTGTTTGCATTTTTTACAAATCTGTATGTTTTCTATTCGGTACCTCTTCACATTTCTGATTGAGCATTATTCAGATTTTCCAGACTAAACAATGTTTTATGTTTAAAAAGGTATGTACGACCAGCAAAATTTAATTTAAATTAGCATCTTAGTTACCATGTTACTTTATGTGATCTGTAAAGCGTAAATGTTATGGCTCTTTTATTAAATCTTGTTAGCTATCATGATTCAGATTGTAATACGTTCGTTTCTTTTTTAATTATTTGCTTACACGACAAAAACATTGCACATTTTAAAAGAAAGCGTTAAATAAAATAGTCAGAAACTAAATTCAAATTACCCTGCCTAAATGAATACTTACTCATGTATATAAACTGACTATTTTAGAAATATAAATAACAAGTGTAAATAATGTAGAAACATAGTTTTAAGGGGTACACTATTTTATATACAGATTTTTATCTATATATATTATATAATTTTTTAGTTATACATTCTTAGAATATATTAGCACCTTACATTGCTTCACGATCAATGTATAGTTACAGTTGTCTAATGAAACCGAAATTTAAATAAAATCGCAACTAAGAGATACATCTATATTCGAAAACTCGTGTTAAAATGTATAGCTATATTTGTAATGGAGGACTATCAATAAACACTCAGTGTACATTAATTGGGTTAGCGTCTATGAACAAAAAAACACATGTGCACACAAAAGGAAACACACTCTCACACTCATACATAGGTATTTTTTGTGTTTTATAAAGACTCGGGTTATCTACATAATTAGTCCTTGTGCGAAAGAGCAGGACACAAATGTTTTAAATAATAATAATAATAATAATAATAATAATAAGAAGAAGAAGAAGAAGAAAGAATTTCGCTCGCGAGGACTACTATTGAGCGTAATCAGTTATACAGTCCTTTTGAAATATCCATCTTTATTTTTCTCGTTATCTACTGAATATTTTTAATGAAACCTATATGAAATATGTTCCTTATTAAATTATACAGATTTTCTATTCTGAAAGAAGTTTAAAAGATTTAATCTAAAAAGTTTATTTTAAAGTTTTTGTTAAAAAATTTCAGATTTTCTCATTATTCAGACATGTATAGCAAAGAGGTAGTTGCAAAAAAGTTGTGGTGTGAGGAGAAATACAAACTTAAAAAGAGAAAATATTCAGGCCTGAAATAATACAAAGAAGGGGTTGCAAAAATGAGTTGAGGTGTGAGGAGAAATACAAACTGAAATAGAGAGTAGGGGAGTTTTTATAAATACATCCAAAACTACATTCATTTTTTTTATCCAAATTAATACACTAAATAAAATATAATCTTAAAAAGATACGATACAAGGTATTAAGTTTTTATACCTTACTTTGTAAAATTTATAAAATGCACTACGAAGATAAATAAATTTGAAATTGAATCTTGTACCTTTATTTTTAAAGCCTATAGTAAAAAAAAACATTTGTTTAACAATTGTCATACCTTGGATGAAATGTTTTTCTAACTTGTAAATGTTTGATTCTACCTCTTTAGTTTTTAATATTTGATTCTACTTCTTTAGTTTTTCCTAAGGATCGTTACTGCATATGTACAAGAGAAAAAAATAATCTCTATATCCATATAAACTATTGCATACAATTTGTATGACGTTCAATATGATAGCAATATTCCTTGTATTTCAAATAATAAGAATAGGTTTGCATTCTCAGTGTGATGACACAATATGAAGGTACTAAATAAAGTGAATATTTTTTGAGTCAAATAAATTATGCCAGTTCAACAAGCGTATTATATTTCATTTGCCATTTCATTAGATTTCATTTTCATCATTCCTTAACTCAAGAATTAAGAAAAACAAATGTCCGATTTGTTTGTGCAGTATTTTTTAATCATTTCACCATAGCTACTTCTATTCTTCTAATGCAGACATGAAAATTCACAAAGTTACAGTAGGTGTTACGTAATATAAGCTTTCTGAATAAAGTTACAAAATAATACAGCGACGGATAAAGAAACAAAGAAGCTTATCCGTGATTGCGTGCATTATTTGATGTTTGTATGGCAAGATTTCATTCTTTGTTTAACCCTCAATTATTCCATTGCACATTAAATGCATAATTAAGTTTTAAACTTTAACAACAACAACAACAGCAGACAATCGGTTATAGGAAGTAAGACGTTTTAAGGAACTTGAAACATACAGAAATCTAAACACAATCGAAAAGGAAAATAATATAATCCTAACATGTTGTGTTAGCTGCCTCATTGATTGCCTGCAAAAAGTTGTTCCTGTCAAGGTTACAAAAGTAGATGGTTTTCTATGTAAAAAAAAATACTTGTAAAACGCATAAAGCAAGTCCGTTGTTCTTCAATCTTTTTAATTAACGAACAGCTGATCCGTAATCTTCCTAAATAAGAAGAATATAAACTGAATAATATTAACTGAATAATATTAAATGAATAATATTAATTGAATAATATGAACTGAATAATATTAACTGAATAATAACGCCAGGTGAAAAGCGAGCAAGATCATTCGATCAGCCAAGTTCTAGATAATGAATGGCAGATTTCTTTACAAAAACTTTAGAAAACATTAGAACATGCATTGTAAACAAAACCATTAAGTTACAAGATTTGTAAACAAAGTTACTTTATTCAACAGTAATAAAACATAGGATAATATAAAAATGTAAAGGTTGTGTATTGCTTCTGCGAAACCAAATCATGTAAATAAACATTTTGTTGTCTCATAGATTTCATGGTCTAAATCTGCGTATTATTTACTTTGAAATGCATTACGATATGAATATAAAGAAGTCTATTTAATTTACACTAAAAGTAGACTTTATTCATTGCATATTTTCGAAAGAAAAAAATGGTATGTAAAATTATGTGTATCTATAGCAGGAAATGAATCAAATATTGCAGAAAGAAAATTATAAATTTAGGCATAGACAAACAATAAGATACACACACGTAAAATTGTTTAAACTTTTTAAAACACAATTAAATTTGTTTTAAACAAAGTGAACGAAATATATATATATACATGTATATATATGTATATATATATATATATATATATATATATATATGAAAATGATTTTTATTTAAATAAGTAATTAAAAAAAAATTATTAGTATCGAAATATACATTTGTAAAAGACACTTTATATTGAAATATGTGGGATAATTTAGTAAATACTCGTTTCTAAATAATTGAGTTATGATGTCGACACGACTCATATTCTGTGTAAATACCAGCAACTGATTAATCAATGAATTTTGTATTATGAAATCGTTGATACAAAAATGTTAAATATTATTGGAAGTATATATATATATATATATATATATATATATATATATATATATATATATATATATATATATATATATATATATAAGCAGTTGCAGCCTATATAGTTTTTTTAATGTTTCTGTTACTTACCTTATACTTTAAATTGAAGATAAATATTACCATTTAAATATATTATTTTACAAAACAACTACCCCAGCGAAATAATACGATTTAAATATATTATTTTACAAAAGAACTACCCCAGAGAAAGAATACGATTTAAAAATATTATTTTACAAAAGAACTACCCCAGAGAAATAATACGATTTAAATATATTATTTTACAAAAGAACTACCCCAGAGAAAGAATACGATTTAAAAATATTATTTTACAAAAGAACTACCCCAGAGAAATAATACGATTTAAATATATTATTTTACAAAAGAACTACCCCAGAGAAAGAATACGATTTAAAAATATTATTTTACAAAAGAACTACCCCAGAGAAATAATACGATTTAAATATATTATTTTACAAAACAACTACCCCAGAGAAATAATACGATTTAAATATATTATTTTACAAAACAACTACCCCAGAGAAATACTACGATTTAAATATATTATTTTACAAAATAACTACCCCAGGGAAATAATAAATTAAAACATTCATTTTATACGAAAATATTTTTATGGAATTATCTGAATTTAAAAGAAAGAAATGTCTTCACAAGCAAGCGCCCACGGTTGTTTTTAACGTCTCTTTAGGGCAATACATTTATAATACGGCCCAATTACGTTGACGTCCCGTTTCACGCCAGATTACCAGATCTAAGCAACGATGAGTTTTACCAGTACCAGAGGGTTGATCATTAAGGAAGACTAGGCGCTGTATGTACGCGTCGAGTAGTAGAAATATTCTGGGGGCGCGTTTAACTTAAGGTGGATATATATTCTCTAATCAAGACTGAAAGCCACGGAAAACTACTGTCTTAACTTGTGCTTCCGAGAGTACCATGATTGTACAATTTGGAGAGCCATGATACTGGACGCTGTTAAAACTGTAGGGTCGCTGCATGCATGCAATTCGTTGATATGCAAATTAATTCATATCACACAAAACATAAAAAATAATAACTAATACATAGATTCAGTGTAATTTCTTGATTATGATCAGAATTTCGCCGAAATCTATTTTCGATAAAGCTCACTGTGTTCCGTTACTTGGTCGAAGTATGGTTCAATGGTAAACAATAATGCTAAGACCGTGTTTACTGGTATATTTTTATCGTTGCATTTATTACAACACAGTGCGTAAATTTCCTAATGTGGTCGCAAATTCTGATTACAGCGAACTTGTCTAACGTTTTGTGAAACAATCAATTTTTTATTTATTTTAATTTTGTTCTATTTCGACGACAGATTCATCCGGGGACTCATTGTTTTTCGAAACTAATCAACGAACCACATCCAATCTCCCTACGGTCACACCTTCAATGTGAAATTACCGAACGCTTTTTCACAAATGCTAAATCGCCCACTTCTCAAGTGGGACTTAACTGTACACCTGAAAGAAAATGAAACATTAATCGTAAAAAGACAACAATAACAACAATAGGTTTATAATGAAAAACTAAGTCTTTATATTTACAGTAAATGATTTGATGTATTAATTCATTTTAAGGAGAAACAAAAATACGATATCACATATCTTATTGCCCTACAATATAAATACGCGAGCAAACCATCTCTATATGTGTATACATATAATGATTTAAAATTACAAATATAGATATTATCCATATTATCTTTTTATTTCAAGCTATCGATATAATAAAGAATTGCATATACAATATAAAACAACTGGAAAAAATATATAATTGTGAAAATAAAATTTTAGTAAATTACAATATTTGAACGTGTTTTAGTTGAAATGAAACGATTCCGAGATTCATTGTTGAAATGTTCTTACTGAGTTTTAGATGGTTTTTTGTTAGGGTAGTACACATTTTTCAAGCGCCCCCAAAAGGATTTTGAGAAATAAAGTTTTTAAAATTTTTACTGAAGGGACTCCCTTTTGCATATGAACGACTGTGTGTATTTCACACAATTTTTGTACATTTTTATTATTGTATTGTATTATGTAGATGTGGGGTTATGGAATTTTGGCTGGATGGAATACTAAGGAAATAATGTTAAATAATGTAAATTATTCAAAGTAAACAAGAAAATAAATAAGACACAAGAGTTAAGCAATATACCTTGAAAGTCAATAGAAAAAAGACAGACTAAAGAGTTTATAAGAGGCAAACGTCAGCAATAGGTTTAAATCGAAAATAAAAGGTATTTTTAACGATCGGCAAATTGTTTTCTATGTTTTTGGAGTGAGTTGTGATGATTAATTTTATTTTATTGTTTCGTGATTCCATCCATAACGAGTAGTCCCGACTGGGAGTGAGAAACTTCTGCCATTAGGGATTTGTGTTTCTGCGATCAATCAGCCACAAAAGGTAACTGTGGTTATCAGCCGGAGCATTGGTTACTCCACTTATTCACGTCAATGTGTGCTGCGGAGGGGCTTATAAATCCCTGAAGACTTTGGCGGAGCAGGGTGATTGCAAGTGAAGTCCTTCACCATGCAATTACATGTAGGTGCTTAAAAAAAAGGGCTGACGTTTTAACCAATTAATTTCTTTCGTACAGGGAGTGATAGATCAAGATACCTGGTAAGGGTTTTTAAAGTTGTATGAAAGGGGAGTTTCCTGATTTTTGGTTGCCTCGTCACCCCAGCAAGGAATGGGAATTACGCATGATATCTGGACGCTAGTTTAAGTTCGCTAGGCACCATAGAGGGAGTGTAATTTGTAAGTTTAGTCAGAGTCGGGATTGTTTCCTTTTCATGATTCGATTCAGATTGTCGTAGTCTCCCGAATTTGCTGAAATCTAAGTGAATCTCTATGTTAAAGGGCATCTTCGAGATTAGGTTGTTGAAGCGGTTTTCTCTTTTCTTTCCCATTATTAGTAGTATAATTAAATGTCGATAATAACAGAGGGTGTAAGTCCAGGAATGTTAATATTTTTTTCTGCAACCTTAGAAAAAAGAGCTTGCCTATAAAGCTAGGGCCGATGATTCATCCCTGTAGATGAAGCAAACAGCATCTATTTGTGTTGTTTGGCTCATTGCCGAGGATTTTATCGACCACGAGTAATGTCGACGTGAGTGAAGCGATTCTCTTTTAATTTAAATGTGGTTTTATTAAGAAGTAATGAGGGCATAAGCATTGACTCCTTCTTTCAACACGCTGCAAGTATTAGCGCCACATGCCATTAACTTTTACAGGGGATTATGGCATGGCAGCATATCTAATTTCTTTAATTTAAACGAGGGAGGTATAATAATGAATGTCTTTGACATACATTTTGATACAAAACAGGGGAGGATCGTTAGAGAGTGGCCGAACAGCGGCAGTAAAGTATATCTTATCTGTCTATCTGTCTGTTTATCTATTTATCTGATGATCAATCTATCTATCTATCTATTTATCTATCTATCTATCTGTTGATAATTCTATCTATCTATCTATCTATATATCTATCTGTCTCCCTATATAGTAGTCTATCTATCTGTATATATTAGTCTATATATATATATATATATATATATATATATCTCGCTATATATATATATATATATATATATATATATATATATATATAAGTATCTATCTATCTAGTTATGAGTAGACGACGGAGATTAAAACAGTCATGATTTAACAGGTTGTCGAACATGTCAAACTGTGACCTGATCAAGTATGCACCGGAAAATATCCGGAACGTTTCCCGGACGTGTCGTGTCGCATGTTATGTGCTCCGATTTGCACAATCACCGATAATTTGATTGGCCGCGTTGAATGAAGATGGCGTTTAAAAGCACGGATGTTTGTATTCTTAGAGTGCTTACATATATTAAATGTGCAGATATATACATCAGTATATGACATCAAAACTAATATTAATATAAAATTGAAGTTTTTCTTATGCTTTCTTCTTAAAGCAAAAAGCAAAGTTGCTCTCAAATACCGTTTTAGTAAAAGCAATTCAAGTTGTATTTTCGTTAATAAGATCGTTTGTGTATGAATAAACATGTTATAAAGTGTCTTCTTTTAAAGATTTCAAAAAGTGTAAAGGGTATAATTATTTTAATCGGTTTACAGATGATTGGGAATTGCATTTTTTAAAATTTTTAAATAAATGTAATTTCTATCCTATTTACTTTACAATAAGCATTTACTTTTAGTACTATAGAGATTAACATTACGGGTCACGTAACACTTATTCTAATTATATATCTTCGTAATAACTGGATATAATACTTTATTGCGGAATATTTAGAATATTTATTCATGAAATTCCTATCTGATGTAAGAAAAAAGAGAAATCTACGAAATATGAAATTTTATAGGTTCTTTGTTTGCTTCCACCCAGTCTTACAAATACGTTTTAGTGTGATTACTTTTTAGATATTCAAGGTTTTTTTAATTGTTAAGCATAGACAAAAAGGTTATAACTCCGTCACCTCCTTTCTTATGCATTCACTGATCTCAATTACTGCAGTTAATATAATTTTATGCATCACATGAGAGTGAAAATATCACATTCGATAAGAGGAAATTGCCGTCATTTGACATGTTGTATCTGGTGTCATCTTAGCTATCTAGAAATCCTGCTCAGTGAACATATCTCGTGTTAGTTTACTTTAATCGTTTTTTTTACCCACAGTAGGTAATACTGTGGTCTCAAAGTTTCATCGCTATGATAACATGATAAACATGATTAAGACTTGATGCAGCTAAACTAACAAAAACATTGTCCATATGACGAGGCGATAATGCATTACGTTTGGACACTAATGAGTCTTTTCATATTTTTAGGACAATAATCCAATACATGTGACCGCTGTAATGCTTCAGCGATGTTCAATGACACATAGACAACATTTAGTATAAAGTTATATAATTACCTATGAATATATATATATATATATATATATATATATATATTCCACATAAATATTTATCATCGCACTAAATCTATTTGAAAAATACCATGAAATGAATATTCATTTGATGGAAATGCACCGTGTACCGTCTTTTTACATCCATAGAAATGTTCAGAAAAATGATTAGTTTTCATCGAGACGATCGTTAAATATGCATGAATCTCAGATCGACCAGTAATTATTTTTTCTGTTTGTCTACAAGATAGCAGACATCATATATCCCCAATGTGAGACAAACTATCGACTAACCTAAACATTCTCTAAAAGCAGACACACATACACGCATGTACACACACGCACACGCACACACATACACAAACACACACACACATATATATATATATATATATATATATATATATATATATATGGGTTAGATTGTTTAGTGTGTTGTTGAATTAGAATGATTATTTTATGCTAAGTTGATGATTGAATATGGTTAAATGTGCCTTAATACTATTAATCCCCAAGTGAGTTTCGAAAATATAGCGCAATTATTATATCAGCCCACCTTATTATAACAATGAGGTATAAAGAATTCCATTTAGATCGTGCAAGAAGTTGAAAACTTTCAGTGATATTTAACAACTTTTGTCTCTCTTTCTTTATCTCTATCTCTCTGTCTCCTCTTTCTCTCTCTCTCTCTCTCTCTATATATATATATATATATATATATATTTAAATGAGGGAGTAGTTACCAACAATGTGTATTTTTTAACATTATTTTATTAATCCGTGTCTTGGTTTTTCATTGAGAATTATGTTTGGATCATTGTAATAATGTATTTAAGTCATTGAAATCGTTTACGCGCGTTTCAGACGGTCTGTGATGCGTCCTCGTCAGAAATTATTTTCAAATGTGTAAAAATGGCGATTTTCGTAGTTAGTTTGAAGTTTTTCCAAGGGGTGGAGGCTTGTAAGTGTTTATTATACATTGTTATGCTGAATTTTATTGCTTTTTTTATTTGGTTTGTCCAGAGAGATTTTGACCTCGCTGTGGTCAGTCGCTATCTCTTTCTGATAATGTGTTTTTCTTTTCCTTTAGGGTGGGGTAGGGTGTGTGTATGTGTGTGTGTGTGCGTGTGTGCGTGTGTGTTTATGTGTGTTTGTGCGCGTGTGTGTGCGTGTGTGTGTTTGCTTTTATTGGTTTGGGAATGTGTATATTGTTTTATAGTATTTTGGGGTTATTTGCTTCCTTAGGAAGGCGGCTGTGGTCCGAGGTCGTTACTAATGTGTATGGCTGGGGAGGGGGGACTGGCTCTTCTGAAGTAAGGGTAGGGGTGCTTTCATTCTATTTTGATATTTATTTAAATATACATCTTTCTTTCGTTGGAATTTATTAACCCATTTTATATAAATATATATGTATGTATATATATATATATATATATATATATATATATATATATATATATATATATATATATATATATATATATATTATATGTGCCGAACGGCTGTTTTTTTAAGTACGTGTAGCTGAAGTTATTTTGCTAAAAACATTGCCTGCAATGAGAAAAAAACACCCATTGAAAATTCTTGTGTCAATGAAAAGACTATAATAATTATAGGTTCCTTTTTTTGTTAAAAATACATTTACAAACAAACAGAAATATAACACACTAGATACTCTCTCTGTTAAATAGACATTTCGTCGCGCCAACCAACGCCAAAACACTACAATCTGTAATATACTTAACAGAATAGAAATACGTTCAGTACAAACAACATCATTAATTATAACTAATATATAAAAAAGCTACAAGACACCTTTCCGAAACCCCGGCATCTAATGTCCGAATATACACCATCACCTGCACTAATTGCCATCAAATATATGTAGGAGAAACCCAGGGAGACTTAAGTGACTAAAGAGGCTTACATAATATAAAATAAGATTTAAAATATGACAATACCCTAACCGCACTTTTAACCAATTTTCATATCATAATCACTCCTTTGATTTTACAAAGGCTGGAAAAGTCAAATTCTCGCATGATAAATCTTTACGAAGAGTACTTAAGCCGGCACTAATCATAAATTCTAATACAACAGAGCAAAGAAATGGGGTCTTTAATCTAGAACATATCATAAGTAATTTAATAATCAAGGAGCACAATTGGAAACTGAATTAGTTCTATTTGCATACGTTTTAAAACACTTTGCCTATTTTATACATAGATTCGAAACCTGATTAGTCCCGTCCAGATACATTTTGAATCGGTGTCTCCAATAATACATAGATCCAAAACCTGATTAGTATCTTCTTAAACACATTTCTCCACTTATGTTATGAATTTCTAATTTTATTTTGTTGCTAATATTTCTCTACTTTCTATATACATCTTCTCCACTTATATTTTAAATCTTTCTCCTCATATGTACATCAGTATATAAATATATCACTTTTCATAGGATTCTCCTACCATCGTTTTATCTTCATACAATCTTTATACAATCATTCGAAACCGTATTAGTTTCGCTTCACATATATTTTCAATCGCTCTCCCCATTAGTACATACATTTGAAACCTGATCAGTTTCTCCTTAAACACATTTCCTCACCTGTTTATAATTTTATTTTTTTTTACTTATACTTCCTTACTTAGGTTTTACATACACATTCCCCACGTACATTGTTAATCACGTTCCCTATATGTACATAAAATATATAAATATCTCACTGTTCATAGGAGGCTCCTTTCATCATTTGTATTTTTATTTTCCTCAATCATCCTTATCATTTCCCTGAAGAAAAGTCCATGAAAACGGAGGATGAATCGTTGAGAATTTTCTATAAAGAGCACAGGTTATCTTTCCCTTATATATATATATATATATATATATATATATATATATATATATATATATATATATATATATATATATATGGTAAGCCAATAGTATTGTCGGCTATTAAAAAAAATAAACAACACTAGAGCTCTCTGTTAAAATTTCATTACAAAAAATAAAATCAGCTTTACTTAATTATATAGTAGAGTTGATATCTATTCAATGTATCTGCTTTTATTCGGGCCCGGAAATGAAAGCATGCTTTTTCCAAAAGCGCCAGCAAGAGCTCGTCGAATACTCGGCGGATGGCGGCTATCAGTCTGGCTTTTGTGTTGTTAGAGATCATGTTTGTGATCTTTTCACCGTATGGCCAAACAAAGTTTTCCAGCGAGCTCAGCGGAATAGTACAGTGAGAAAAGTGTAGAAAGTCGGAGCATTCCTTCTGAAGCCAAGCCTAGAATTCTTTGGACTTGTAGGCCAGTGCCGAATCCTGGTGCCACGTCAAGGATATGTCAGCGACCACTTTATATTGGACTAGGGAATAGCAACAGAGTCCAGCACATCCTAATACACTTTGGTGTTTATTTTCTAACCGATTCCAAAGGGTCAATCCATTGAAACCACACCAAAGACACAAACCCCGGTCGCAAACTGTTTTTATCACCTTGGTCAGGTCCCTGTTATACGTAGCAATCAAGCGATAGCTCTTGATGTTGTGCACTTGGTCTTGACAGAAGTTCTTTTCATCCAAAATAAACCAGGGCATGTTGGCTTCTTGGGAAGCTTAGTTTGTTGAGAAACCTGACGGACTTGATTAGCCTGAAATTCGTTGTGTTTTCAGTCCAAATCTGTCTGATCTAGCGCCTGTAGGACAAAAACGTCAAGTCCTTCTTCAGACTTGCATTCACAATTGTGTGTAAGACGCAAAAATCTCTGTCATTCTGTCGAATAGGTCGTTGGTGAGTTTTATTAATAGTTGCCTGGACCTTTTCGATTAACTCCTGTGCCGGGTTTTGCTGGTGATGTCGTCGGCCTTGGGCTTCCACTCCTTCAGATCTTTTGGTCATCTGATTTGTTTAGCCGTGCCAGTGTCACCATTGCGAAATTTCTTGAACCACTCTTGTGCCACACATTCGTTAGTGGTTCCTGGGGCAAACGCATTATTGATATCACGAGCTGTCCCGACAACTTTTCGCCTTAGTTTGAACTGGAAAAAGAAATTCATACGGGTTTGAATTTTGTCCATGCTGTTTTGCCTGCAAAAAAATGGATGAAGAGATTCAGAACGGTAACGAGTTAAACGATTCGATAGAGCAAAATCGCGCTTCAAAATAAAATATAGCATGTATATATCAATGGATTTATTCAGAAATATTATATAAAAGAAACACATGAGAGAGCGATATTGTTTTTGCACCAACCTAATATGTGTCTTTGTTGCAGTCATTAAAAGTAAACGATACTTGCCGGAGTTCGTATTATATTTACATATTGAAAACGTATAATAGGTGAAATGGTTACTCTCTTAGCTAAAACTATAGCAAGTAAAGTATATATTTTATAATATATAACATATGTATTGAACCATCCGTACTCGGATTACCCTAGGAGTTAAGCAACTTTAACCACTTAGACCGGATTAACGTGTATCTTTATTTGAGGAATAGCTTTTCAAATCACATTAAGGAAGTTAATCTATCTACTATAAACAAAGCATAGTCGAGTTGAACATACTGTAGATAATGCCTAGGACTAATAGTAAATATCTATTCATCTCTGCTAATCTCAGAATTCTTATTACTATCCATGCAACCGGGTAAGCATCAGTAAATGTGAATATTATATGTTTACATTGTTTCCTTATTCAAGTGTAGCGTTGTCTTTGTCTGGTTGACAAGCACCTGTAATCAAGTCATGGCTATACAGCACATTAAGATATAATATCACTTGTACGGAATACTCTTTTTTTACACTAACAACTGCATAAATGTATATTTGTCGTTCTTACTCGTAAGATGCGATGATATATAAAGTGTACTATTCGTTTAGTTACCATTATTCTTTCTATATTCTTAAAAGGAGTATTAATTAATCTCATATATTACTTATATAAAAACTCGTCGATAAATTTTGTGTTTAAAATTCATACTTTAACATAGATTTCATTCAGTTTTAGAGAAAAATTTCTTTTTGCTAAGGTTTTTGTGCCGGTGATTTTAAAGCAAAAGTTGCGCAACTTGGAATCATGCCTTTCGTGAATCAGAGCTGTTCGATTAAAGCAACAGAATAATAGTCATTACGACTGGAAACTATTTCGAGTAAAGGGAGAGCTCATACAGTATCTGTTATATCATAAATTGGCATTCAGTTTTGTGCTGACCAGGTTCAAGTCGTTTTACTTCAATGATTTCACGGAGGATGCAGTGTAAACTTGATTAAGCCGTATCATATATTCATCCATAAACAAGTGAGAAAAATACGATGTCTTGCAGCATATAATTATCTGAGAAGAGTTGAGATGCCGGAACATCTAACACATCTTTGGATGGGAGTGTTCTTTATTACCATGAGTATATATTCTGTTATTTCCGATCAAAGCACGATACCTAGCGTTTTATCAGCGAAGTCAACAGGGGATCAGCCGGACAAAATTCAACTCGTGACGTCCTCTTTAGATTGAACCCGAACTTGTACAATATTCAGCATTGTATTCAGCTGTAATGTTTCATCTGCTCATGGCAATCGCGAAAGCCGAGAACATACATCAACACAGTTAAGAAAAAAACAGCAGCAAATTCTGCGAAAAATAATTAAAAAAGAAGATACCCAAAACAATCACAAGAAAAAGTAAAAACATCAAAAGTAGAAACACAAAATGGCGTGAAAAAAGTAATTCTTCGTGTGACTATTCTTCACAAACAAAATGGCGACTCACGAAGCCACGTTTTCGTTTTTTTTTAGTTTTTCTTCGCGAAATCTATTTTCTTTTTACTTGCCTAAGCTCATGCTGGGTTTTGTACCATTTTGAGCAGATCTTCAGATCAGAGTAAAGAGAATTTAGAAAGTATTCGTCACCTGAAGCATTATTACTATTTAGAGAGCATGAATTAGAAATGCAATTATTTGTGATGAATATATTCTCATCCATTTTCCACCTCACTCCTTTCACTATCTCAATATATATATATATATATATATATATATATATATATATATATATATATATATATTGCAAACGTTGTCTGTCTGTTTGTTTACCTATTCGCAATTGGATTAATATATCCAAAATTACACTGTTTCAACAATTAATGTCCATAGAAAAACGGACGTTTACAGATGTAAATTTCGATATGATTTTTTATATATATAATATTTATTCAAGGAAAATCTACTTTAAAAGAAGTAACTTCATTGGGATATTACATTAAAACTCTATTTCAATAATAACTCACTATTATTATTTGTGTATTGTAATAGGAGTTCATTTGTTCTTCTATTTAGAAATACTATTTACATTTCAATATTTTTATATTTATATTAATCTATTTTCACTAATTATTAGGCTAAATTAGTTGCTTTTAAAAACGAAGTTAATTTTATTTATTTAAACTGTAAAACGTGTTTCCGCCTCAAGCTAATTCTCGCTTAATTTAGATTTACGAACAATTAATGTATTATATGCTTCCATAAATCCAAGATATGGTCCACTTTCAGGATTATCGTAAGAAGTTAAGATATTCTGTGATCTTTAATAGCAGGAGACTAAACCCTCTGCCCGCCAACATTTTTCAACCTGTTAATGCCGGGTATATTCAGCTGGCTGTGTGTGTGTGTGTGTGTGTGTGTGTGTGTGTGTGTGTGCAATGATCCAGTTTGACTCCCTTACTTTTGGAGGGTCCTTTTTTGAAAATAAATATATATGTTATAATTCTTTTTCTATTCTTTGCAAATGATTCAACTTTCAGTATGTAATTATGGCTGATATCGACTACCAGTTGTAAAAATGTACGCTTTTCGCATTTTTCATTTCTAACAAATATGGTTTTAAAATGTTGTCTCTTAGATTTGGACGCTACTTTATATATATATATATATATATATATATATATATATATATATATATATATATATATATATATATACCGTGCAGATCGCTTTATTGCAGGTCATTTTTTGAAGATTTAAAAATTAATATAAACGCTAGAGAAGTAAAAATTTGTACTTCGGACGAGCATATAAAATGCGTTATTTCCATAATTGTGGTGGAAATGTTGTTTTTTTTAATTTATAGCCAATTTTTCTGTTCATTTCAATTTAACTGTCTATTGCTTTGTTTCACATATCGCAAATGTATATTTTAGGGAATAAAACGATATTCAGACTTCATAATTCGACCCCATTGCAACAAAGAAAATAATCAGTAAGACTATTAATAAAACAGAAAGGACGAAATTCTTATTATTGGCATCAAGATCGATTAAGGTTAGGGTTACCAAGTGGAGTTCATTCTTTAACCCAGCCATTTAATCGATCAGGTGTTGTTCTGGCCTCATCGGTGTAAATAACATTTTGTTTTTTTTTTCATGTTACTTTGAGCCTAATCCTTACATTTTTCACGGATTTATTTAAAAACACGTATAGCTTGATTCTTCTTGCAATATTACTTAACATATTGTGTCGTGTTCGTTTGGACAATGATGGTATTCCAGCCTCGCCAAATATAGCAGTAATGCTACATTGCTGTTTGATAGCTTGACGGTGATTTTTTTCAACCTCACGCGACGAAAATATGTTTCGTGCTTTAGTCCTTCCTCGATCTAGTGTTTCGATTGCCTACGAATAAATAAATGTTCTTCGATCTCCCCCGAGTTCCTTGGCTAAATTAGCTGAAGTCAAGTTTGTGAAAAATCTGCAACAATTTACTACTTTTCAGTAACAGTCAATCCTCCATATTTGGGCATTTCCGGATAATTGCAATAAAGACGTTGACAGTTAAAATTACATGAACACAAAAACACAATCATAACTTTTAATATATATTGAGAAATTTCACAAAATTTATGGAAATAACGCACTTTCTTTTGCTCTTACAGTTTACAAACTGTCCCTTCTCTAGAGTTCATATATATATATATATATATATATATATATATATATATATATATATTTGCGTGGGAGTCACCACTTATCAAGGCCCGGGGACCACTCAGGGATTAGGGTTATTGCGTGTACAGTAATCAATGAGATAGTATTGTAGTAATCATTAGTATTGGAGACTTGATAGAGTGTCTTACTTAAGGGGGCGGTTTGTTAAGAATTTGTTGATGTTGGATTTTAATACATCCAAGTTGTAGTCAGGTGGGAAACAGGTGAACGGAAGAGAGTTCCACAATCGTGCACTTCGGAGAAAGAAGCTCTGCTCATGGAATTTACGTTTGGATTTAGGCACAAATAAAGAGTGGGGAAAATTATTGACAGAAGTTTCAGCCAGATGTGGCAGCAGTACTCCATCCTTGGACGTACTTGGCTTTTATACAGATAGAGACTTGCATCAGTACTGAGATATCTTCTGGAGCGGTAGAAGGATCCTACCATTTTCCCAGCGTCCCTGGCAACAGATTTGATGTACGTGTTCCATTTCAGAAAAGAATGAGAGAGAACTTTGTCATTTACGGTCTTTGATGTGTTGCCATATATGGTCGTGTCATCAGCATAGATGTCACCGAATGATTTAAGTAAGTGTTTTGGAAGATCATTGATGTAGATCAGGAAGTCAACTGGGCCCAGGATTGACGCCTGTGGGCCTCTGATTTCTGCCCATCAACCACTACTCTTATGAACCTATCAGAGAGAAATGATGCAATGATTGAGAAAACATTTCCAGTAATACCGTAGCTGGAAATCTTGTGAAGTAGGCCCTTATGCCATACCTTATCGAAGGCCTTCGATATGTGAAGAGCAATTGCCCTGGAAAGAAACCTTTGGTAAGAGATTCACTAATCCTATGTGATATAACCGTTAGCACATCTGCTGTAGATCTTGCAGGGCGGAAACCATATTTCATGACACTAAGAAGGTTGTTTCTGTTGAGGTGGTTGACTACTTCTTTATTTAATATGGATTCCAAGAACTTACTCATAAGACACAGGAGACTTATTGGTCTGTACTTAGAGGGAGATGACTTTTCACCTGAATTCTTAAATACAGGGCATACTGATGAGGTTTTCCAGGGTGTTGGAAAACACTTCTCCTTAATGCAACGCTTAAAAAGTTTTGTAAGTATGGGGGCAGGTTCTGGTTGGAGCTTTTTCAGCACTATAACTGGAATGCCGTCAGTGCTTTACTGGAATCTAGGTTCTTGATTTGCTTGGCGACCTCAGACAGATATATTTGTATGTTGCATAGCGTGTTATCTGAGTTTATATTAATTTCCAAATTTAAAATGTCTGTAATTAACCGATTTGAAAGGTTTATATTTATATATATAAATATGGAAATATTATTATATTTATTTATCTATATAAATATGGAAATATTGTTGTGATATGCCCATTCAGTCGTCTGAGTTAATACCTCTACATTTATTCCGTATTCTTCCAGAATTCTCTAGGAACGCAACTAACGGTCGATAATACGTGTAAAAAGGATGAATGTGATATTTAGAAATAGATGTTCTTACAAACGGTTGAAGTGCGAAATTTAGGAGAAAACACTTTCAATTTCCTGTTAAAATGCTATATCGTAAAAGAAGTATGCACACATTAACATATACTTTTAAGAATTGCTCATAAGGGCTTCACGTGATGAGATTTATTCAGAAAATATTAAGAAATTGAAAATGAAAAATATAAACTTGAAAATTATTTTTGGGCAGTTTCAATTGCAATTTATCCTAGTGCATACAATCAAAGACATTTAGTATTCGCAATGGCGTTATCGTCCATGTTCTCTGTTAAATAGGTATTATGCCGATTTGTCTTTGAGTAATAATATAAAATAAATTTGACATTGAATTACGTTATTAGATGACGCGAGAGTTTCTAGAAATACGGAAATATTGCGTAACTAATCTTATTACTGTTTTAGTAAAGACTGTAAAATCAATTTATGTGATTTTCTTTAATAATTAATGCAAATAAATTTTAAAAAAAACTCTTTAATACAAAAAAAACTACAAAAAACAAATAGCACATATGTATCTAATATCCAGTGATTATTTCTTTATTCAATTTCGATATGTTACAATATTCAAAAGGTTGTTTACTACGAAAATATGTCTGTAAACCTTGTCAGTCCTGGTATCAAAAATTGGGAACAACAGGAAAATAAAGTTCCATGAAAATATAAACCGAGTATCGATTGTCTTTCCCTGAGATGAGTCTTCATTACAAGTTTTACAGATCCGTCAACCTAAAAAAATCGGCAAAGTTATGTTCCCTGTAAGCTTAATGCAACTCCCAAAAAGATGTTATCAGTCACTTGTTTAAAAAGAACATTGCGCCTTATCTTTTGGTTGGTTTTAACTGTTGGTTTAGGCGTCTATGCGTTATGAATACTAGACGATCATAACAGCTACGCATACTCATGTTATATACTCACATTCAGTAGATGCGTGGCGCACGTAAAAATCATCGTAAAGGTATACATGCGTAAAATTAATTGCTATATAACATAAGAAACAGGCAATATGACTTGTGGCACGAACAATAAGCTTCCTTTTTGGGGAGCTGCTACCTCCGCATTAATAAACCTTGTACCATACTTACCCTGTAATCAATAGCGAAATATGCCGGAACAGGTTGGCGCAGATATTTCAAAATAACGCTCATGAATTTGGCCAGATCGAAATCTACCGATTCGAACTTGATAATTCAACCGAGTGCTCATTGGCACAAGTCAAAACTGCTTGCTAAAAACAGAATATTTTTTCAACAATGATGATATTTTGGTGCCTCTGCCTTTTTTAAAAATCTATGTACGCTTCTCTTTTCTTTCCCCAACCATTATTTCGTTATTCTTCCTTAATAATCGAGGCATTTACTCTCTCTCTCTCTCTCTATCTCTCTCTCTCTATCTCTCTCTCTCTCTTGAAACGACAGAAGAATCGTATTGTATAAAAAAAAAACAGTTCCAGTCGGGACAACTTGCGAAACGAGTCGTGTGCCTCGACGCTCATAGCAGTATAAGTCGTGATCGCATACGTCGATACACTGGTTAAGAATGGTTTTCGAATTATCCTTAAATATTAAAAATAAGATCATTTTATTTTTATCAAAAATATATCCTCTCGTTTATTTCATACAAACGATCCATTCAAGCCGAACGGTCTCTACTGCCATTAACGACAGTGAAAACTCTGCCCGTAATGATGGCAATAATACTCGAAGAGACACCAGTAACTCCCCTACGTTCATGACGAATTGTGTTACAAAATAAATATTTATGGTATTTAAAAAATATTATTTTTAAAGGCTTGTGGTTGACCTATTCGGTATTGTTTGTAATTTGGTTATTTCATTATTTTCCTTTGTAAGTAGGTCCTGTTAAGTCTGGGAAAGCTATTAAACTCTTAATACTTATCTCATATAGGAGTAGACAATCAACATATCTATTATATATAAAAAATGTTCGTGTGTGCATGTGTGTAAGCCAAACTAAATGTCTATAACCTTTGAAACACACAGCCACAAATTTTGTACACTCTTAATCAATGTTGCCCTGGTTGAATAATATCCAATATCATGAATACATATTGATTTCTCGACCCGGAACTGGCGCAATATCGTCGGAAATTTATTTTTTTAGTTAAATAATATCGCAATAATTGAAAGGATTTGTATAAAAGCGTAACGTATCTTATATGATTAATTCCCTTCTGTATGTATGTGAAGACTTGGTTTATTTAGTGTGTATATGTATAAATGTTTGCGTCTTTAGAGAGGAGACATGGGAAGTGACTAAAAGGTGGTAATGTGATTGCCGAGGAAAGAGAAATGAGAAATTGGATTTTGAAAGGAAATATGCTACACTTTTGTGCGGGCAACGCCATAACTTTCTTGTTACTCTATATTAAAGCATAGTCATTCAGTGTTTTAAGGCAGGTCTTTTGTACTTGAAATAAATGCATCAGTGATGTTGTTTTTCCGCTAAATAATTTAATCGTATTAAAGGTTTTTAAGCAATTTAAGTTTCTTACAACAACTAGACATAGGACATAGAAAAGGTTACAAGAGAAAGGCATCGGAAAAGTATTTACCAACGAATAAATGATTAATGTTTTTATATGTTGTGTAAACAACAAAATCCGTTTATTCATTTATTTAATTTGTTAGAATCTGATAAAGGATACAATATAGCAAAACAGAAGGAAAGAACTTGTTTAAACTCACACGATCTTCCTATCAAAGTGGAGTCAACGGAGATAAAGTAAAACGAAAATGAACATTTTGAATAAATCATCGGAGAAAGAGACAGAGAGAGAGAGTGAAAGAGCGAGAAAGAGAGAGAGAGACACACACAACACTATTTATCTGAAAAAAAAGGAACAAACATCGACTCGAGATCTCAGATATCACATCTACCATAAAACCAGTTTGTTTGAATCTCGAAGCCACATCTCATATCAGATCTGACGCATCGAGCCAAAGAACAACAACGCCTATCGCTGTCTACCCGGCGGCTCAAACTTAATGTACAAAATTATTGTCGTCAGATGCCTATATAAAAGGTGACACTACCATTATTAGATCCGTTATGACACAAGTTATATGAATATAACTTGTTCATATACCAAAAACAGATGAAACTAAATAATATGTTATTACGGATGATCCAAAATACATTACGGTGATTCCGCACATATTACACATAATTCCGCACATAATTGAACGCAGAAACCAAGATCTGTCTGGAAACAAAAAAATCATATAATTAGTTTTGTAAAATAGATAGCGTTTCTGGGTTTACTCTGTATTATTTTATCACTGAATGTTTTCAATTAATACAAGTTTAGTAGCTTAGTATTATTTAATACGATCCAATTAGTAAAACAATAATTCGTTAATACATAAATGCCCAATCACGTTTCATTTCTTATAATGTAGAACCTGACTACTGTTATTGTAGTATATTCATAAGCGTTTATTAATAAGGTGATTCCTCATTAATCATTTGTTCAACAAAATGTCGTCAATTTCAGTAATTTCTCATGACCAGGTGGGGGTTGGGGGGGCTTCATTGAATAATATGTTAATGGTCTCCGATTAGTATTACTTTAGTATTACTCACTAAACTTATGAAGGGAAATGTGATACTGGCTCACATCAACTTCTCCTGTGAAATGAGATTCATATGCTGGAAACTCTAACATTAATAGTAGAAATTGTAAAATATATTTTTAGGAAAAAAATCTATTTATAAACATTAATAAACAAAAATCAATAATAAAATTATATTTTACGGTAATAGATGAATAAAATCATACTTTATAATAATTTTTAAACCTAGAGTAAATAATCAAATATGATGTCAGTGATGATAGTTCATATAGAAACGTTGTTTTAATTTGAATAAAATAAAATCCGCATCAAGTGCGCTCGAAAGCCAAATCACAACGTAATATTAGGAAAATAAACAAATATTTGACTTGTTTGGAATTCATCACAAATATATTTCAGAGGTAGACTCTATCTTCAGTGTGTTGGTTTTTTTCTTACTTTTCGTCTTTCTTGCCATGTTGTAAAGTTGGAGAAAAAAGTATGTTGGTACAGAGCCGCGCGTTGAATCTAGCTAGTACAAGTTTAAAATGTTATTATTTTTTACAGTGTAATTTACATGTGTTGTTCTAGCATAATGAAAATTGTTGACCAAATAATTTTATCCCGATAAGATGCCAGGACCTGTACAAATATTAGGCAGTCTTCATAAGTTATCTAACGTTTGACCCTCTTACACGGAGCATTTATTTTCTAGCGTATGCCTCGAAATCTTCATCGTCTTAATTAAATATTTGAACCAGTCTAAAATAACCATCCTGCTGTTAAAACATTTCGAATATATTTTCTATAGATTCTTCTAACCATATCTGATCCGGTTTATTCGGTAAAATGTAAATAATTATTTCTTGTTTTTTGTGAACGTCTTACATTTGTAGTACAGACTTTATTTTTACTTCATTGGACCATGTTAACACACTTTTTAAAAATATATATTGTAGCGTGTAAAACACGGATGAAAGGTTTTACCTACTCTGGGTTATATCTACATTCTGATGGCGAGTTCGTTTTGCCCTCTGAAAAAAGTATTCGAATTTCCTACTCGATACACTTTCTTTATAAATATTATTTTGCAAAATACCATCTTATTTTACAATTTGTTTGTACCTCCGTTTGTTGTGTATGGTAATTTTCTTATTGTTGTATAAATTGTTGCTATAATGTGTTTATCGCGGTGCCGAGCGTTTTTGTTAATTCTGTCAATTGTTCTATCTCAGCAAAAAGATATGTAATTATAAAAATGCAATCAGACATTTTACAAATGATTAAATTCGTGTTGCTTGTTTTATTTATATGAATCCATTTTCATAGCGCCTTGTCATCGGATAGAATAAGATAATATATTTCAATATTTTCCCGTGGTGACAGAAAAAAAGAAAACGCTTTTTATCGTCCGTCCAAGTTTTGTAAATTGGTATCTTCTGACATCTGGCAGAGTGATGTGTCGTAAACCTGCAATTGAATTGTCAATCGTCAATCTTATATGGAGTTGATGCAATGTCGTAGTCGGGACTTATCTCGATAATCTGTTGTAAATTATACGCGATTTCTTTTTCTAATCCGATGACTCCCGTCTGATATAGATTGCAAGTAAATGTGTTATCTAATCGAAAACTTTATGAACATTTCTATTTCATGTAAGCAGTGGTGCAGCAGCGTTAAGGCATCGCTCCTTTTGAACACTGATAACACTGGCTAAACAACTAAACTATAACATACATCCAATCGTTTGTTATGGTCAACGTATAAAGATTTGGGTGTATATTATTATGCCAAGTTACATTATTCTTATGTAAAATCTAATATATATATATTCAATTTTAATGAACAAAATTACTATTAGTCGCTACAATAAATCTACCGTATCAGTCTAATTAGACATCATCAAGAGATAATAAGCATCCGGTCTTACTCGAAGCTAAACTACAACATATCTCTAAATTGTATTAATTTCCTTATTCTATTACATTAAGAATCTTAGGTTTCCCAGATTAAAATTAATCAGGATATTAATATAGATCCTTTTATTTAACTTATTTTCTATCCAACCCCAAAAATTCTACTCGAGATATTTTTAGTCGATATTAAGCGAGTAACACTCTATTTATTACAAAAAAATAAACTGGCTGCAAACAAAACAAACAAACAAAAAAAAACAGGGAAAATTCTCCCCACTCTCTTTCAGCTTTCATAGTCAGCTTTTCATTCAGTTAATTCCTTATTAATAATCAAAAAACAAAAAACTTACCTCGAGTACGACCGGAGACTTCTTATCGCATGATGTTTTATTTAGACTGTAACAGTAGATTGATTGTAGGCACTAATAGTAATTTTGTAAAACTAAATTAAAAAATACATTATTGCTAATTTTATTGAGCACTATTTACAATCTCTTTGAAATTCAATGCTTTTTATTTTTAAATATTTTAACCTGGAATACACACACACACACAAACATATATATATGCATATATATGTGTGTATATATATGTGTGTGTATATGTATATGTGCATATATATATATATATATATTTATGGATACATATATGCATATATAACGTTTGTATATTCCACTGTTCACTGACTAGAGAGAACATTTACTATAATTTACAGGTAACTGTTTAAAATAGCCTGAAATGATATTTACTAGCATTAGAAGACATTAAACAATTATAATATGTATTTTAATTACTAAATTAAATTATAATCAACATTAAATCGAAAAGAAAAACTGTGAAATGACCTTTTAGAACGAAGCCTCTATTAATCAATTATATATTCTAGTACAAAATAAAACGTGATGGTGTATTTTTATTGTATAGTTCATTCAATGCTGTTCGACTAATGCCAACAAAAAAATAATGTTTATATTTTCAAATGATACAATTACAATTTAATAAACACATTTTTTTATATTCGAAAAAGCATGATCAATATTTTCGCAAATTATTCTTGTGAGAATTGGCTGGAAATTTCTTTAATTCATGTTTTTGATCGAAAGTGTCAAATCCCGAAGTGAAGGTTTTTCTTTTTTTTCTATTCTATCCGTATCGAAAAAAATAAAGACTTTTCATTCAATCAATACATTTTCAATATGTTTTGTGAACCAATAACAATGAAAATATTGTAAGAAAACAATACAATGATATGCAAGCTCATACACATACACGCACATATATATATATATATGATATATGATATATATATATATATATATATATATATATATATATATATATATATATATATAATACAATTTCAATATAGCGTAATGGAAAAATATAAAGGTACCTGCAGCTTCTCTTACAATTTTCGGATTTTCACAATGTTAAATCACATTTCAATTCCTTTTCACGGATTGATTGTTGCTCTTTCTTTCGATGAGTTAAGGACATAATAAATTCACTAAGTGATATAATAATTAAGTGATTAATTTTGCGCTACGAAACAGATACTGTCAAGAATTGTATAAATCGACTGATTTAAAGGAATAAATTATACGATGGTCCAATCATGAATTTTGGAATATAAATTTATGTCATTTATTCTATATCTTGCTCTGTAATCACATTGATCCTCTTCTCTAAGGATTGTTATATAATAAGAAATAATATTTCTTTAGAAATATATAAATATAAATATATGTATTCATATATATGTATATATATATTTAAATATAAGCATATATATGTGTGTATATATATATACATATATATAGTATGTTATAAAATATATATGGCGATTAAGCTACACTGAATATTTTGCGTTTCATCCACTCTAGGACGCTTCAGGCTTCTGCGATAAGCCTGAAGGGTCCTAGAGTGGATAAAACGCGGAATATTCAGTGTAGATTAATCGCCATATATATTTTATAGCTTAATAACTAGCTCTACCTACGTATTGAGCAGTTTGAAGTAAATACTTACAGTTTATGCATCAGTTTATACTTTCGTATATTATTTTCATGTGAGTAAATTAAGTAGTTATATATATATATATATATATAACAACTTATTTTATTGCTGCCTTATAACAACAACATTTGCGAAGGAAAACACGAATAACAAGAAATATTACGTAGCATGACTTCCCTAGATTTCAAAACCCGATACTATGACCACACAAGTACATTCAACCATAAAAAACACCGTATAAAAACAACACTAGCGAATAAATACTGGGAACTCAAAGAAAGCGGACATTCGCCCGTAGTCGAATGGAAAATAATAAGACAAGCTACCACGTGTAGGGATCTAGACGACCCATGTAGATGATGCCTTCATAAAAAATTTGCTATCCTGTACTTTAAAGAAGCCCAACATCTATTAAACTGTAGATTTGAAATAGCAAATAACTGTGTTCACAGGATAAAATTTACTCTAGGATAGCGATACAAAATAGTTTTAAAACTAACAAAAATAATAGAAAATAATGAAATAAATAAATTAAATAAACATGAATATACATAAATGATCACACATATATGTATGCATATATATGTACATATATATATATATATGCATATATGTATGTACACACATATATATATATATATATATATGTATATACACTAACAATGAAAAATACATTAACCTAGTTTTAAAGCAGATCCTTTGTCCGATAAACTGCATGCTCATTGGCTGATAGGAAGGGCACGGTGGATACTAGAAAGCTGATTGGCTAACTAAAATCTCAATAGAAGGGGAGCATATACAAACGATAAACACCCACAGAATTCACGCATAAGCCTGAGGAGTCCTCGAGTGCATGAAACGCGGATTATTCAGTGTAGCTTAATCGCCATATATATATATATATATATATATATATATATATATATATATATATATATATATATAACTATTTACCTGAAAGAAAAAACAATTCTACAGTCAACTTTCGCAAGCAACTGCTTTCAACCAAGTTTGAACCAATTTGGTCATCCTCTGCTCTACAAATTAAACGAAATCAAAATGACAAATATTATCAAATATCAAAAGATTATTTGTTCACACAGAGAACATTGCAATAAACCCTAATAGGAATTTAGGATATTTATTTATGCACAGACAAAATATTCTTGTATATATATATATAAATATAAATATATATATATATATATATATATATATATATATATATATATATATATTTATATTTATATATATATATCTATCTATATACAGGGTGAACAGAAAGTCCTTGGACCAATTCAAAAGTGGTTTATTGATAGAAAATTACAAAAATATAAATTAAACATGAATGAAAATTATAAGTTAGGAAACCAAGAATAAATTCAAATTATGTATTTTCAATGTGATGTCCCTTCCTTTCGATTAGACGTTCAATTCTCTGTCTGAAGTTACACACCAAGGCACGCAGCGTTTCCTGAGGCATTTTAGCCCATTCACTCAGAAGAGATGTCTTCAAAGCATCAACACTTGGATGAGCAACAGAACAGACCTTTGCCTCCAACAAAGACCACACCGAAAAATCTATGGGATTCAAATCAGGCGATGCAGTAGGCCACATCTCTTTACTCCAGAATCTCGGAAAATGACGTTGGCACCAGTCCTGCGTTATTTTGAAGGTGTGGGATGGTGCTCCATCTTGTTGGAAGGTGAAAGGCTGATCTTTGAAGTGTTTCTTCATCTCTTCAAATGCTGGAACCAAAATATCGTTAATGTAGCGATCTGTGTTGATCTTAACCCCCTGCTCTACGAAAATCAGAGGCAAATTCCAAGATTTGGAGACTGCAGCCCACACTATGAGGGTAGACGGCTTTTGTCGGCGGAAAACTATTCTCACGGAGTCATCAATGTCTGCTGAATATTTTGCGTAAACTCTGTCGTTCTGATTGTTAACAGTCGCTTCAATTGTGAAGAGTTTTTCATCAGAAAAAACGATCTCTCGCGCTGCCGTGCCAGCCTTCAGTTCTCCAAGAAGAAGCTTTGCTCTTTCAAGTCTCTTGTGCTTTTGGGCAGGTGTGAGGTACTGTCTCTTTCTCATCTTGTAGGGGGACAACTGAAGATCGTTTTTTACGATAGTTTTCATCGAGGTTACGCTCACATTCATGTATTTAGCCATTTGTCTTGCAGATATCTTCGGGTTCCTCCTTGCCCTCTCTCGGACAGCTTTAATCACCTTCTTTGTTCGAGCAGTGCGAGGTCTTCCACTCCTGGGACGGTCTTCAGATGTACCAAGTTCCTTAAATCTGTTCAAAAGGTACACGATGGATTTAGCCACCTTCAAGAGCTTAATGATCTCTAAGTTTGTCCTTCCCGCGCAATGAAGCTGAATTATGGTCTCTCGTTTGCTCATTTTTCTGAAAGTTTAAACAAAATTATTTTAATATTTTTGTTGAAAATAATTAGATCAATAGTTAGACTAAATACTTACTTTATTCGAAAAGAGAAAAAGTGATTTTAACAATATTTAATTTTAAAACTAAAAATGGTCCAAGGACTTTCTGTTCACCCTGTATACATATATATACATATATATATATATATATATATATAAATATATATATATATATATATATATATATATATATATATATATATATATATATATATATATATACAGTGATGATCATATTTATTGGCACGGTAAAATAAAAGTTAAATTTTGTCTAATAAATTCTAAAAAAGGGATTAAATTAAAGAAAATAACAAAGTATATTATGTATTTTTAACTGGCCTTTCCGATGCAGCAATCGGATTTTAGAAAAAATAAATAACAAAGGAACAACAAACATAATTGCAAAAAACCCTTGTTCAAAATTATTGGCACGATTTATTTAATAATCAATTGTATAGCCTTTGGCCTTGATTACCTTCCTCAGTCGCTTTTCATAGTTTACAAATAAGTTGTTGCACTCTTCAGTAGTAATTTTAGCCCACTCTTCCTGACAATAATCCTCCAATTGCATAAGATTCTTAGGCTTCCTTTGCATTACCCTCAATTTTAATGTTCTCCATAAATTTTCAATTGGATTAAGGTCTGGGCTTTGTGATGGCCACTCCAAAACATTAATATGATTGTCCTCAAGCCATTTCTTAGTCAGTTTAGCCGAATGCTTTGGGTCATTATCTTGCATGAACCACCAACGACGACCAAGTGAGAGCTCTTTAGCAGAGTCTTTCAGGTTTTCATCCAATATTTTAACATAATCTTCCTTTTTTATGCCACCTGTGACCTTAACAAGTCGCCCTGGTCCAGAGGCAGCAAAGGATCCCCAAAACATCAAACTGCCTCCACCGTGGTTCACTGTGGGTATGATGTTCTTAGGCAGGTAAGCTTCGCCAGATTTTCTGTAAATATAAGACACTTTATTATGGCCAAATAACTCTATTTTCGTTTCTTCAGTCCATAGAACACGTTTCCAGAATGCAACATCTTTATCAATATGACGTTTTGCAAAGGCTAGCCTTGCATGCAGGTGCATAGGCTTCAATAAGGGAGTCTTTCTCGGACGACATGCTTTTAAACCAGCTCTCTTCAAAACTCTACCAACTGTATGTCGAGATACATTCACTCCAGATGGGCTCTGTTCATCAACAATCTCCCCAACAGAGATCCTTGGGTTTTGTTTTACTTGTCGAACAATTTTCCGTTCATCTCTTGGGGAAAGAATCCTTTTTCTCCCTCTACCCTCTAAACTCATAACGTGGCCTTGCGATTTGAACTTGTTTATTATGGCTATAACAGTGGATTTGGGAAGGTTTAGCTTCTTTAGAAATCTTATCATAGCCCTCCCCATTGGTATGGCATGCTACAACAAGCTTCCTGACGTCTTCGCTGTGTTCCTTAGTTAACCATGGCGATTGAAAAATATGATTTAGTAACTTATAATAGTTTAAATAAATCGCTATCTAAAAATTATCTGAAAAATATTATTCACTGAATTAGCGTTAAACAAGCATAATATGGCTATAAAAAAGGTTCAGAAAGCACGTAAACCGGAAATTGATTGATATTATACTGATACTAAAAGTAAAACAAAGCCGTGCCAATAATTTTGAACAAGGGTTTTTTGCAATTATGTTTGTTGTTCCTTTGTTATTTATTTGTTCTAAAATCCGATTGCTGCATCGGAAAGGCCAGTTAAAAATACATAATATACTTTGTTATTTTCTTTAATTTAATCCCTTTTTTAGAATTTATTAGACAAAATTTAACTTTTATTTTACCGTGCCAATAAATATGATCATCACTGTATATATATATATATATATATATATATATATATATATATATATATATATATATATATATACATATATATATGTATAGAAGTTATCACTTATAAAGACATAGACAAAATATTCTTGTATATATATAAATATATAGAAGTTATCACTTATAAAGACATAGAGGACAAGGGGTAATGAATGTACAGACGACATTGAGACAATACCGTAGTAACCGTTAGTAGTAGAAAATTGGATTACTTAAGAGGGGTGCTCATCAAGAACTTGTGTATGTTAAACTTGAAGAGGACAATATTGTAGTCAACTAAAAACAGGAAAAGGGAAGGCGTGCTGTTCTAGGAAAGAAACTTTATTCATGGGATCTACGTTTAGGTTAATATATGTATATATTAATATATATATATATATATGTATATAATAATATGTATATATATATATATTCAGATATATATATTAAGGTATATATATATTAAGATATATATATATATATATTAAGATATATATATTTGTGTTTGTTATTATTATTATTATTATTATTATTATTATTATTATTATTATTCCTCAACCTCTGATAACATACCTAACAAATACATTTTCATTAAATCAAATAGACCTCCTTAGCAACCACAAAACAACACAACAACATCCAACACTATACAAAGGCACAGCTCTGCAGAACAGCATACCACATTAAATGACTGCATTTTTTCGACAAGCACTCCAGAAACAAAAAGCAAACAAAGAGAACACCACCGCATTTCTTACATACCAACTAGCCGCCCCTTACATCTCTTTTCGGACAACATTGACCTAGACAACAAACACACATGACATTAAATATATATTATCTATCGTGCAGCGAGAACTATATAATATCCGACCCAGTCTCACAAGAAACTCCCCACTTTCAGAAACTTACAAGATAAAAAATATAGTGTTCCTTTCGTCAGAATAGATATATCGCCTTGACATTAGAAAACACCGATTGCAAGACACTATATATCCCTACTACCCCCCTCCACGGAAATAGAATACCAGATAAACACAGCCTGGAACCTTATATGTAAAATAAAGACCTCCCTTACAAGTATAAACGAAACTGCACCACCAGCAGTCTTCCTACAATTTACCATCTCATGAAAACACACAAAACAACCAAACGACACACAAAAAAAACAATTGTCTAAATTGTAAAGCAAGCCCTTTTTAAAACTCCTGTGTCTGCTCCCAATTATTAAAACCCCTACTGTGTACTTAGCCAAAATCCCTGAATAGTTCAGGCGAGGTCATCAAAACATTACACACTCTTCAACCCGAACTACTACAATACAACAACAACGCAATTATCCTCGATTTTGTCTCCCTATACATATCTGTACCAGCACAATCCGCCTTTGACATCATCAGGAAATGCTTTTCCGACAATAATTTTTACTGTATTGCTCTCACTATTACCAGATACTAAGCCTAATAATAAAGAATGCCCGTTTCAAGTTTAAATAGCAAACATGCTAATAAATATCAGACTTACACATAGGATACAGCATCTCCGAGATAACGGCTATTACATACCGAAAAGGCTGGAACAATGTGCCTTACGAAACTGTCACTCCAGCATGTTCTTCATCCTTATCCTCACATTGTCTCTTGAATGACCTATTAAAATACTCATCATTTTCAAAAAATGCGCACTCTTGTATAAAGTTCAATATTGTAAACCTCGATAAATCTGGATCCCTTTCACTTCTAGAATTCATTCTTAACTTTATGGAAACAGGACACATATACCAAAAAAATCAGTAGAAAAGCGCTTGCAGAGACACTTTCATGAATTACAAATCTACCCTCTCCACCAAAGCTAAAATATGATATGCTATGGAGGAGGCCGGTCATATATTTAGCAAATGTGCTGATGCCATAGAAAAGGTTACCTCTATTAGGTGTTTTTAACAAACACTCAGACAAAAGGGATGCTCTGCAAACACTACATACTACCCCAAAACATCTAGAAAATGACAATACCCACTCTGCCATATTTGCTTCTAAAATCAACCGAATTTAAGTGACAAAATAAAGTAAAACAGTTAAAGGAATGAAATATTTCGCAGATGAAATAAAGAGTAGAGCCTAGCTGACTATGCGGAACTTATTAGGTTGGCGACTTTCTTTTAAACTCTGTCCAAATTTGTGTGACTAGTAGCAGATGCACCAGCTGAAATGTGGTAACACTTCTCCATTCGTAGGCAGATGGTGGCCTTCTAGATGTACATGGTACTCTCAAGCGTAAGTAACTTTTCAGCATGGTAAAAGAGCCCACCCGTTTTGAAGTAGCCTTGGCAATGCCCTCGATGTTTCTGTTTTAACTCATGTTCGCTGTGAGTTTTAATGAAGTACTTTCAGATATTGTATCATCATGCATTATTATTTCTCGTCGTTTACTTTTATTTAAGAAAAGGGATGCCACGATCCTAGGTCCGGAGAAAGGCGGGGGAAGAAAAATGAGACTCCAGATTGGATTAAGTCAAGCAGTGGACATAAGTCCATGGCAGAAGGCACCTAAACGAAAGCGACGCTGCTGGGGGCAAGTTACTTTTAGAATCAATGTAAGGCGATGACGAGGTCGTAGGTGACACGAGCAGCAGCAGCCAAACAGCGTAGAGGGAGAGAAAGAAAGAAAGAGGTGAAGTCTCAGTTCGCGATTCCGAAAGAGCAGGCAGTGTTATTTTTTCTGGGCCCATAGAATCAGAGGCGATGAAGCGAATGATACCTTAAAAAGAGTAAAAACGTTATACGGTTGAATCTGAGTGAACCATGAAGAGTGACGAATTTTTCTCCTTTTTTTACTGTGCTCCGTTTAAAAAATGTACGGAGAAAGTAATGAAGCTTAACAAAGTAAAGAAAAGAAGAAAAAAAGAAATGTCATATGCGGTAATATATGACCCCAAAATGGAAATAACACGAACCCTCGATTTGTGCTCGCATGAGAAACAGGTTTGTGAATTTCTCCTCATCTACCCCCCCCCCCACCAAAAAAGACTTGTGTTGTTTGCAATCCGGCAGATACTCGAGCGGAATTTATCGTGCGGATGTACCGTTAAACGAACTGTTGGCCCTATCTTCGAACTACCGTTCAGTCCCTCTGGAATTCTTGGCGACTGCTCTTTCTCCTCCATCATCAATGAAGTCTTTTTTTTTTCGCTACTTTCAATCCTGGAGTATTTTGTTTGTTTGTTTATTGATTTTATGTATTTATAAAAAATGATAAATAAAACCTATATTAAAAAAAGGAGTACATAAACTCTATTTCTGCCTCCAACCTCCTCAGTTTTTTTATGTTTAATTTCCTTTCCATGCTTCGGATTTCACTGTTTCGATTATAAACCCGGGAAAATTCGGTAGAGGATTAAATTTGCTTACACTCGACTGTATTCAGGGGACCAGCCGGATTGAGAAGCAACCGAGTAGCCACCATTAATGGTAACGTCCTTTATTATTCTCTCAGCCGTGTGCGCACCTTAACCCTTAGCCTGTGTGCCGGAGTTAAAGTTACTGCTGTGCATTTATACCTGGACCAAGGATGCAATAGTTATTTAGAAAATTTCTTTTAACTACGAGGTGTTTTACATGTTTCCAGATTTTTGTATAAGTACTTATATTGATAGTACACACATGAAACTTTACTCCCCTTTCCAAGTAATCTGCTTTGGTTACGATGCACTTGTTGTGCTGTTCCAACAACTTATGGAAGGTTCGATATGAAGTTCTCTTATGTGAATAGTTCAATGACCATTGTCACACTCTCTTTTATCTCCTCAATTATATAATAACAATAGCCTCTAAGGTTTTACTTGAGCTTAACGAATAAAAAAAGTTACAAGGAGCAATATGTGGACAATAAGAGAGAGTGGAACTGTATTGATGCTCATCTTGGTAAAATATTCGCGCAAATTTTCCATATCTTCAATTCCTCACGAATAATTGTGTATCTCTATAGAAACCCGATTGTCGTTATCAATGAAATTATTTATTTGGTGTTCTCACTTCCCAACATCTGTCATATCATCCCTCACTTCTCTTCATCCCTCACGATCTTCTTGAATCTCTTATGTAAGTCAAAAAGAAGATTCCTGCAAGATTATAACATTTTTTAAAGGTTAAAACAGATATACATTGCATATTTTCCCTGTAATTTGTCCTCACGTCCAGATACCAATTTTTTAAAATTTTCTTACAATCAGGATTAAGTAAGGTAGATTTTAATTTCTGATGCAAATTTTGCTTTGAACCCGAAATCATAAAATTTAGCCGGTCATCTCATAAGATGTATAGCAATAACCTACTGAATTTTAAAAAAGTGTACGACTATTTCATGCAAGATTGTAACATTTTTTAAGGTTAAAACAGACTTTCATTGCATATTGTTCCTGTAAGTTGTCCTCACGTCCAGATACCATTTTTTAAAATTTTCTTACAATCAGGATTGAGTAAGGTACATTTTAATTTCTGATGCAAATTCTTCTTTGAACCTGAAATCATAAAATTTGGCCGGTCATCTCATAAGATGCATAGCAATAACCTACTGAATTTTAAAAGTGTATGACTATTTCATGCAAGATTGTAACATTTTGTAAGTTTAAAACAGACTTTCATTGCATATTTTTCCTGTAAGTTGTCCTCACGTCTAGATACCATTTTTTAAAAATTCACCAGATCTTACAATCAGGATTAAGTAAGGTACATTTTAATTACTGATGCAAATTTTTCTTTGAACCCGAAATCATAAAATTTGCCCGGTCATCTCATAAGATGTATAGCAATAACCTACTGAGTTTTAAAAAGTGTACAACTATTTTAAATGGTTCCATAAAAAAAAGTCTGGAAACTTATTGAGAGCACCTCGTACTGAAGGAAATAATCTTAGTGTTAGCAGCATTAGATGTTACCATCATTTATTTGAGTATTCCATTACAGAGTGGAGGACTTCGTTCAGGGTTTCCGCTATTGCTTTCTCTGCGTGTTCATTCGTTTCCCCCTGTCTGTTATACAGGGTGATTTCTCAGCAAATATACCCATCTACGAGATAATTCTATCAGGAAGGTTATTTATGAATATCAGGAATAATAAAAGTCCAAGGAGAAACCCTGGATTTACACCCGCATTTATATTATATAGTTTTGAAATACGATTATTTGGCTTCTTCTTTTAATAAATAAGTATGTAATTATGTCAATTGTTCATAAAGTGATACCATATGATCTGATTTTCATGAGAAGACTATCGTGCCATATCATCTGAAAGGCTTTGTGTATATGAAGGGCTACTTCCCTGCCTTATCCAGTGCATGGTATATACGTTCAGACATCGAAAATAGGATATCTGCAGGTGGCCTAAGTCAGTACTGTTGATTGGACAGAAATATAGTAGCTGTGAGCGGGTGAACTAGGGCGTTATTAATTATAGAC
The DNA here is from genome assembly GCF_053919585.1 of Euprymna scolopes. Classification (NCBI taxonomy): domain Eukaryota; kingdom Metazoa; phylum Mollusca; class Cephalopoda; order Sepiida; family Sepiolidae; genus Euprymna; species Euprymna scolopes. Next base: position 32,314,117 of record NC_136497.1, read on the forward strand.
ACAAATATTTTGGCAAAAAAAGGGAGGAGGCTAATGGTGCGGTGATTCAATGATTCGTTTTTTTCAACGGAATTCCTGTGAAGTGGTATCACAGAAGCAGTTTTCCAGCAGCCAGGAAAGAAATATTCGTAAATGCATTTGTGGAAAGATTTAGGCAGAACTGGATCAACCTCAGCGAAGCACTTTTTCATAGTACAGCCGCGATGACATGAGGTCCACATGCTTTCGAGTTATCTAAGTTTTTATATTATCATGAATTTAAAAAGAATAATGATTTTCGGACCATGTAATGTGCTTTCTGTCCGTAAAAGAAAACATGTGAGGAGGTGATTTGCTGGGACCATAGTTAAGTTGAAACCAATTCGACGGGCAAGTAGGTTAACCTTTTTGTTGCCGTGCAAACAACTTAAAGATTGTTGGATAGTGAGGTAATTGTTGATTGGAGTAAGTAGTTAGACTTATGTAATATAAGTAGTTAGACTTATGTAATATAAATTTTAAGTTATATTATAATTCGTTTTTTTTTTCAATCCCAACATAGTACCTCAGTAGTTGTTGTCCCTGATAGTAGCTCGCTACACCAAAGTGGCAATGTGCCTTGTTTGGGGTGAAAATGTAATAATAACAAAATCATACAATGTCATATTGGATAAGTTAGTAAGCCGAAGGTCTTCATTATTTTCGATAGAGCAAATATGCTAAATAACGGTGTTGCCCTGAGAAAAATAGAAATCCCTTTCTTTGGTCATAGTATCATTTACAAGAAAAAACATATAGTTGTTACCATAGTTTAATACTTGTAATAAGACAATATTGTATTTTTAATAAGTACAATCGAAGTGCACTTAGTATCTTAGATAAGCCAGCTAGGTTGAAATACAGCGTTGCCCGTGAGAAGCAATTTTTTTCACTGTTTTATATCGTATACCAAAGTACATGGTGTTGCCTGCAAGCGAAAATAGGAAATTAGGTGTAATAATCAAACGATCGTTCTCCTTTAGTTTTTTTCATTCTTTTGTTTCATTCATTTTCAATCATTTTTCTTTAATTTCTTTTTCACTGACATTTTCATCTATATATTCTTTAATTCCTCTTAATTTATTTTTCCTTAGTTGTTCTTATCAAAATTAACTTGCATTCAATTTTCTTCATTCAAACCTCCTCGTGCATTTTTATTATTTTACTTTTCACATTTCATTTTACTTCTTTATTAAAAATATCCTCATTGATTTTCCTCTTAATAGTTTTCTAATTCAATATTTTTATGATATTTTTCATTGCCTTTTAATTGTTTCGTTCGCTTTTTCATTAATAATATTTTAACGTTAATATTTATTGATATATTTATAATTGATTTTCTACTCATTTTTATTCCATTTTTTACATAGATTTATATTTTTAGTAACGTTATCAATAATATTTTCTTTTATTTTATAAATTGGTAATCATTTTTATTTATTTGTCGCCCATAAATTTTATTTTATTTTTTTTGTTTATTTTTCGATCATTTTTCTTTCTTTAGCTTACATTGATTTGTTCTTGATTGCTTTATTTTTTACATTTATTTTTCTTGATTTGTTTTCACTTTTTTAAATTGTTTTCATTCATCGTTTCCTTATTCAATAGTATTCTTACGGTTTTATTTCGTTTCATTTCATGTGAAATTCATTTTGTTATTCACTGTCTATACATTTTTGATTTAATTTTTTAAATAATTTTTAAAAATAAATGTTTCCCTTATTTTAATTTTATTTTGATTCAATCTTTTTTCTTTTATTTGCATTTGTTTTATTATTTCATGTGTCTTCATTCTTTTTCATTAATTTTTCTGTCATAATTTTTCTCCATTTAATGTTTATCATGATTTTTTTTAATTCGTTTTCGTTCAGTCGTTTTATCCGTTTTCCATTATTGACTTTTTCAGTAATTTTTCTTTCCTAGATTTACTTTCATTCGGTTTTATTTATTTTTATTTATTATATCGCTTTTATTCTTTGTTTCTCATTTTTCTTTCATTTAGTTTTTCAATTGCATTTTATTATTTTTCTTCATTCAATCGCTTATTTATTTTAATTCATTTCCCTTCGTTCATTTTCTTTCCTTGGTTTCATGCATTTACGATTATTTATATATATGCATAATATTTAAGAGTTTTTGACAGCCCTTTACATATATATTAATAATCATTATATTTTGGGTTTACGTGGCCGCTTTTCATTTATAAAAAAATAAATACGTTTTACTATTAATTTGTTAATCTTTATAATATTGGCAGTTCTAAATTCGCACTCAACATTAGTGAACGCAAATTAGTTTTATTTTATTTTTTTAGTGGTATATAATGTTGCGAGGTCCGTGTTAGCGCGTTATATTTATGAAAATTAAATACGTTTTACTTTAAAATTAATCATGTTTATGCTTTGTAAGGCCCGCGTTCGCACTTGATTTTTATAAAAATGAAATATGTTTTTCTTTAATTTATTAATGTTCATGATATCCGTCAGGTCTGTCTGCGAACTTGATATAGTGCAGTCTGCGTTTGCGCTTGAAATTTACAAAAACATTTTACTTTTTATTTATTCTTGTTTATAATGTTCTAAGGTATGATTTCAGTAGTAGAGACTATTATCACTTTTTTGCATGTGGTATAGCTTAGTGAATTCAAAGTGTGCAATAATTTTTATGAATCAGATATACGTATAGATTATGTTTTCCGTGATAAACAATATACATGTGTTGTATTATTTAGGAAAAAAAATCTACTCCCAGCTATCAGTGCATAACAATAGTATAACTACAGCATACTATCTGGAAACTGGTATGTTGTAATTGAAGAGTACTCAATATTCTTAGTAGAATATGTGCGTATTAATGGCACATATTCCGAAATAAAGTAAATTCTTAGTTTTTGTTATTATGTTGCCTACCAGACAAAGTAAGTATAGGGTCCCGTATTCCATGAAAATCATACAGGGTGGAACGATTATATTGTTGCCCTGTAATGACGACATTATTCCATTTCCGATAGATGAAAATCGGTTTTATTTATTTATTTTTTGTTGCAAACCATTTCCGAGTTGGTCAGTTGTGTACGAATCCTGACGATTCAACTCTTGAGCTCGAGCTCAACAAATTTTCCGGCAACGGTTATGGTTTTTGGTGTGGGTCACATTATGCCATATCACATCTTCTAAATAAGCATATACATTAACCCCAAAATGTATCTGGATGTGCTGAGGAATGTGATGATTACCTGGTGCAATCAAGTGGTCGTTGGCAGACCTTGAGTATTGCAGTAGGACACGGCGCTGGCTCACAAGTCCAAAGAGACCCAGACTTAGCTTCACTATGAGTGCTACAACTTTGTAACTTGTTTCATTGGGCCTTTCCCCTTTTCCCTTGACCTGAACACGCTGAAATAGTTCGTGTTGTCATACGTCGAGAACATCACCAACATGACCTCCCACAACACCAAATCCAGCCTTATCGACGCCATTAACCGAACTCCTGCTGGCGCTTTTGAAAAGGCATGCACACAATTCCGGACCTTATCGAGGATGTGAGTGAGGCTGAAGACAGCTAGATTTTGTAGATGTCAGCTTCACTACACACTAGAGTAAGCTGAATTGATTTTTTCAATAAAATATTTTTTTAAAAAGTTGTAGTGTTGTTTTCTCTTAAGACAACACATTCATCTTTCCACCCTGTAATACTTTTCATATCTACAATGTGTTGTACGTCAAGTAATCCAACACACTCGCTATCCTGGACAGGACATATTTATAATGCACATTGCACAGGAATACACCACTATTATATATTGTTATTCTATTCGAAGCAGCAAAGTATTCTGCGCATGGCCGGAGTCAAAATACTAAATACCCATATCTAATATATGGTAAATAGTCCACAAAAAGCGTTCAGCATCTTAGACAGAGGTTGTGTGTATAAATTAAGCATTGCCTCGGGGGAATAAATTAATTATCGTTTGTAACTATGTGTTTGCTCAATGCCCTGAACAGAGCATGTATTAGGTTGGTGCAAAAATAATGTCGTTTTTTACGTTCGACTTCATTTACAGAAAACGACATTATTTTGCACCAACTTAATATGCTTAAATCAGTTAACTTGGGGAAAAGCATCAGCTTCTTTTGCTATGCTATTTCTTATAAAAGTAAATTGAATGAGTCATATTACAAATAAGGCACTCATATTTTGTATGCAGTATAATATAATAAATAAGTGCTCAATACTCTAGGTAGTTACTATCTTATTCAACAAAATTTGCTTGGCATGACAGGGAATCATAATGGTTCCCAATCTGTCAATTACCTGGTTATTATTACATATCAATCAAACAGTGTTCAATATCCTAGATAGAGGAAGTTTATAGGTTAGAATTTCTTTCTTATATGTCGCTATGTTGTATACCCGCAAAGTACATGTAGTTGCTGCGTCCGAGGTAAGGAGTATAAGTAAGTTTATCCAGTGCTTAATATCCTGGATAGAAGAGGTATTTTTAAATACTGCATCGCTCAAGCAAAAACAAAGTCACCGTGTTTTGCCATTCTACTACAGACAGAAATTTCTACTCAGATTTACTTAAAGGCTATAATATTTATGTTAAAGTATCATATCTGGTAAGTCGTATGCAGTTAAAAAAACAAACTGTGGGTTATATACCGTATAGCATATGTTTGAATATCTCGTTTCCCATTACTATGTTTTTTTTCTACAGGTTCATACAAGAAAATCTACTCAGTGTTGCTCGGAAGAAGAAGAAGAACAAGAAGAAATAATAATAATAATAATAATAATAATAATAATAATAATAATAATAATAATAATAATAATAATGATGATAATACCAATAACAATAACAATAACAACAACAACAACAACAATAACAATAATAATAATAATAATAATAATAATAATAATAATAATAATATATCAAACTGGTTCTAAAAGAGGCAAGCTAGTCCACTCAGATGGCTTAAACTTCCAACAACAGATCTGATAAAGCATGTTGACAGCGAGAGAACCTTTAAGTATTTGGGGATACTGGGATCATGGTATGATTACGAACGTAAAAATGAACAAACAGATCACAGCCGAGTACAACGAAAGACTAAGGGTTATTCTTAACTTCAGTCGGAATACAATACGTGACATCAACGCCAGGGCAGAAGATATTCGATATACTGCTGTTATACTTGACTGGAGTGTAGAATAATTGAAATGTTTGCATACAAAAAAAAATAAATAAAACAAAACAAAAACGTATAATGCTTACAATTTATGGGATTTGCGAAGAGAGGATGGTGGTCGGGGCTTATTTAATGTTGAATATGTTGTAGCTATAGAAGAAGAAATTCGAAGTAAATATCTTTCTGAAAGCCATGAAATTCTTTTGCATGAAGTGAGAAGAGAAAAGATAAAAAGACATGAGGTGAGGAGGAGTAACATTACAAGAGAGAGAGAGAGAGAGAGAGAGAAAGAGAGAGAGAGAGAATAAGAGAAAAAGAAGGAGACAAAAAGGAATAGTGATTTGGAAAGAATCCAGGCAGTGTATTCTTTTAGAATATTGGGGTTAGAGAAAATGACAATTGGAATTAGTTGGTCAGGAGAGATCTTTTTAGATCTACTGAAAGCATATTAATGGCAGCCCGGGAACACGCCACTCGCACTAGGTCCATCAAACACTACATCGACAAAACTGCAGAATCATTGTGTGCAAAATGTGTAATGAACGTAAGGAAACAGCGCATATTGTATCAAAATTCCCTAGGCTTGCTCAAAATCAATATAAAACATGGAAAGACGACTATGTCGCTCACGTGCTACACTGGAATATATGCAAACTCTATGCATTAGTCCACAATGAGAAGTGGTATGAGCATAAACCAGAAGTGGTTCAGGAAAAGAACAATGTCAAACTTTTTTGGGATGTGCGCATATAGACTAATTATGTCCTTGAACACTCCAGCCCTGATATAATTTTGCTAAATGAAAACAAAATAAGTTGCTGAACATTGATGCAGCCTCTTCTCTCGATACGAGGGTGCAAGAACACAAAAGAAAATACTAAGATCTTAAGCGGGAATTATTAAGGTCTGGAAATGTAAAGCGGTCAAGGTGATTCCTATTGTGATTGGAATGCTTGAGACCATAGTAAAAAGCCACCATAAATGGCTTAATCAGATAAACAAGATACTTCTTTTCCAATTTTATACATTGCTTGCTAGTTGGGAACAGCAGAAGTGTTAAAGTATAGCTTGAATGTCTAAACCAAAGCTGAAAAAAATAAATATAAGTAATTGAGACTGTTATGAAACAATAATAATAATGCAATGCCAACACCTCGAACGGTAAGAAAGTCAAGGTGATTCCCATTGTGATTGAAACACCTTGGATCATAACAAAAAGCCACCATGAATAGCTTCATCAGATTTGCAGACCAATTTCTTTTCCAATTTTCAAAAAAGCTTGCCTGTTAGGAACGGCGATAATGTTAATACAGCTTGAATGTCGAAAGCCAATCCAATTGACTTGATGGTTAAGAAAAAATCCCACTTTAAACCATCCCAAATGAATAATAAAAAATAAAGTGTCCAGAACGTGGTATAAAGTTATAGTAGAGTTGTCCGGTGGGGGGAAGTAATCCTATGTTTTTTAATGCACTAATACACTCGGCATTCTTGAGAGTTGTAAACATAATAATAATAATAATAATAATAATAATAATAATAATAATAAGAAGAAGAAGAAGAAGAAGAAGAAGAAGAAGAAAGAGAAGAAGAAGAAGAATAAGAAGAAAAAGAAGAACACTTACGAAAAAACTTTTAAAAAAGAATGGAATCAGAGGAATGACTGGAAAGATACACGGAATAACAATAACGAAAACAGGTGAATACAACTGCGACAAATACACACGAGCCACATGTGCTTCATAGACAAACTGCTGCATAGATAAAACACGAAGAAGCGATACATGGAACCAAGAATATTGAAGATGCATATGTATAAGTTCTTTATCCCCCCCCCCCCGCACAAGAGAATGATGCCGATTAGCCGAGAATGGTCAATGAGGATGGAAAGACCGAGGAGATAGCACTGACCATATCTTCGCTGGACACGTACGAAGAGAACTGGGGTCTTGGGGAGGTTTGTTGCCACTCAACTTTCAGTGGAGACTAATGTCCGTAGCCGGTAAGCGACTGTTGGGATAATGCAAATTCATATGCAAATGTTACTACAAAAGGTGCAAGGCACTGGGAAACTGGGGAGACGTGTTCCACTCAGCTTCGAGAGTAAACCATAGGCTGTTTTCCAAAAGAAACTTTTTATGAACTTTGTGAAATCTCCTTGTGAGCCAATAATAATAAAATTATTATTATTTAATCATAATAATAATAATAATAATAATAATAATAATAATAATAATACATAATAATAATCAATAATAATAATAATAATAATGCATTACCATGTATGCACAGTATTTGTAGATGGAAGGGTGCACAATATCCTAGAAAGAGCAGGTGTTTTGAAATGCAATGTTATATTATGCAACAATTTATGTGTCATTTGTTAATATGCTGCACACCATATAAATTACAAAGTGTTGAACATTGTTATGCTATTTATATACAAAGTGTTCAATTGTTATGCTATTTATATAAGATCAGCTACTCTGTGTTAGCCGTGGTTTATAATAGTAACAATACCGTACAACACCATAATAATAGAAATTAATAGAGAGTAATCATGATAAAGCAAGTGTGTTGAAAACATAATTGCCCGGAAGAATTATTTTGTGTTTATTTTTTTTTTATTTTTTATTATACTGAATACAACGCAAAGTACATGAAGTTACCTGACATCAAAAATAGGAATAGTAAAGTATCATATGTGTTAACGAGTGTGTTAGTCAATTAAAAGTTTTCAACATCCTGGATAGAGCGGATCTGTTCTAATAATATGAATGCCTGTAAATAACAATTTGACTGTTTTGTTAAACTGTTTCATACAAGAAAATCTAGAAAAAAAGAAATCGAAAGTGATAGATAATAATAAAAAATATTATTCTAAGAATAGCAAATACGTTCAAACGTAACTTGGTTTTTGTTTTATACAGTAAAAGGCAACAATGGGTAGACTTGCGCATATATACATATATATATATATATATATATATATATATATATATATATATATATATATATAAATATATATACTAGCATGGGTGCTAAGCGTTGCCCGGGTGTTTGTAGGTGTGTGTTGAGCAAGAAAAAAGTGGTAGTACGAAGGCAGGCTCGAACCCGTACCGCAAAGAAGGAAAATAATGAGAAAAAGCCTAACGTATTTGTTGTTACGACCACCGCCAAACCGGAAGTGACTTAGGTTTTAATTAAGGCTAGGCAATTGAACGAAGAGGATGACTTTCGAAAATAACGACGAAAAAAGCGACCCCCTGTATAAAAGTGCCTAATTGAAGGTGAAGATATTAATGTTTTAGTCAATTTTTCGATATTTTTCGTATGAAAGGTCGAACTTGCAAAACGATACTGATATTGTAAAAATCCGTCGCCTCTGTGGAAAGTTTTAGGCAGATATGCAAACATACATACATATATACATTTATCTAGTGGTAACTCAAATTTTTTACCCAAACCGATTAAAAAGCTTGCCCTATCTCTGAATAACCTTTGTAAAATTTCAAATGTTTAAGCAAGAAATTGTCTGAGTAATTTGGTAGAGACCGAAGCGATAAAATTTCTTTTAAATTTTACCCCTCTTATGACCCCTTAACATTTATTGTTTCAGGCTCAAAGCAAGTTATTAGGTTAGAGCCCTGTCCAAGGAACCTATATCTAAAATTTACAGTGTCTAGACCCAACAAGAAGTTTGGTAGAGTTCTCAAATAGTAATTCGTTGAACTTTGACCTCTTAGCAGCCAAATTACTGGCCGAAAACAAGTATATCAAATTTCGAGTCTATAGACTGATAATTGACAGAGATATTGTCTAGGGAAATGCACATAGAGAGATAGACACACAGACAGACACCTTCACTTATATATATATATATATATATATATATATATATATATATATATATATATATATATATATATATATATATATATATATATATATATATATATATGCTTGTCACATCGTAGAATGTAGAACTGGATAAAAATATAAGAATTTAAAAACTGAGGCATCGCGAATAGATTGCGCCGTGGCCCATATGGTTAGGTCGGTATGCAAAGTTCCTGCGTGCGACGACCTGGGCTCGCGCCTATGTCGGAGCACATCACTGATGAGATGCAGTACATCGAAACCAACTTTGGGTCTGGCGTTGTCCTTTGTCGTTGCAATTGTTCGATTCTATTTAATTCTGGGTTCTAGCTTTATCGCGAAAGGTGTATGTGAACAGGTATATATATATATATATATATATATATATATATATAATGGTTTTCGCAGCCAAAGCTGTGGAAGTAATTATATAATACGCCACATTCTGAACTATATATAACATAAATACAACAATGTTATGTACGTATATATATATATATATATATATATATATATATATAACATAAATAAACGACGCTAAATACTTGTCAAATATAGTTAAGTTCGTGTATAGATTAATACTTCATGAAATACTAATTCAAGTTATTTTTAATAGCTAGAAGTTTAAACTACCAAAACACATCATTTACTTCCCACTTCGCTATCTATGTTTGTTATTTGGTTGCCATCTTAAAAGAGCTGTTAGTTCAACAACTCTAATAAGAGCGACAGAAGTTACTCTCTTTTTCAGTGCTTCTTTCTTAAATGTTACATACCAATTAGATATCATTTTTTGTCGCAATTTTACCGCCATTAACGCTGTTCAACACAACACGAAAAAGGAGAGCTAGCTTTCAAACTTGCTACTTTTTAAATTCATTATGTTAAAACTTGATTTTCATTTAGCTACTATAAAATTATGTACCACTTAAAAGATGTTCATATATATATATATATATATATATATATATATATATATATATATATATATATATATATATATATATATATATATATGGGGGGCGCGCACGTGCGTATTTATGTATGTATTTATATATATATATACATATAAATTGAAATGTTGAAAAGACATGACAAGTGCAGGATAGTTGTTTAATATATTTATTCATTTATCAAAATTAAATTCAAATTTTCAAATTGTATAAGATTATTTCTTAGGGAAACTGGTCACTACTTTTTTTCCTTTCTGTAATTTGGGCGCAATGCCTGGCACGTCCTCAGAGTTTAGAGATGTAGGTTGAATGAGCTTTAAATGTCCGATAATATTGTGAAGTGTGGAATATACTCGCGAATCACAATAATTGAAAATACACTGTAAATCTGTGAATCCCCTAATATATATATATATATATATATATATATATATATATATATATATATATATTTATATAACGAACCAGGACTGTATGTCGATGATTACAAATATTTACCCCCCCCCACTTTGGGTAGAGCACTACCGTAAGTAATCTCACCCGCTACTTAATTGGCTGAAAAAATGCAACGGTCGCTCTTTGTTTATAAACAAAGCTGTTAGAGCACTGTACAAGTAGTGGACGGATGTTTGTTTATATAGACATTTGGCGAGATTATTTTTAGACGCCGCTCCCGTGGGTCGATCGGTAGAACTGCTGACTGTCGATGGTTCTGGGTTCAATTCTCGGCTTGTGAGAGGTGCTAGTCTAGCGACACTGAGGAGTTGTGATACGTCCATGGCTACATATATATATATATATATATATATATATATATATATATATATATATATATATATATATATATATATATATATATATATACTAACAGGGTGCAGGCTATCAGTCTGCAGCGGAAATTTATAATCATATTATAATATATTTTTATAATTGTATAATTGGGACTCACAGAACCATACAGTAATACGGTCCATATATGGGCAATAACCACTCATGTATCTAACTGTTTTCCGAATTTTACTCCACGCGGAACGCGTGTCGAAATACAGAAAAATCTAATAAATTCTACAAAATACAATATTTAATAAATCGCATCAACACAGACTTTGCTGAAAAAATACAAACTGATAGAGCTATATTCCAAGACATACCATCCGCTTGTGTAATAGTGTAGTGTATGTTCTGATTTTATTTGAGTGTTCTCCCAAGCATTACTACATGTTTAGAATTGTCACATACAATTAGAAAAAAAAAAGAAATTAACATTTCATTTAATAAATACTTGGGAATATATTCGAGTGAAAGGAGAATAGTTCCTGCGTATATACAAAGTCAATTGACAGAGTTGACAACACCGGGGACGATGTCAGACGTTTAAAAATCTAGCTTGGAAAAGAACCATAACTGAAATTGTGTTTCTATTAAAAAACCGGTAAAGTGGATAAAAGACGGAATCATATTATTTAGTATATTCGTGGATGCCTTAGATTTAATGCGAAAACATGATTACATATAAGGCAATTTATAAATCGTATAAAATTCTTATGTCTATGTACATTATTGTGAAGATCGTTTTTCTGTTCGTTTTGTCCGGTTGAATAACCACCCGTTTTCAAAATAGCGCTCATCTTCCCAATGCCATTTCTGCAATTTTTCTTCTATTCCCAAAGGTAATTTGTTTTCAGATCGTCGGTTGTGGTTCTGGCAAAATCTGTTTGGTTCTCCATTTGAGTAGCAATAGCCAATCTACGATGTAATCAGCGACAACTTTTTCCCACCGTCCGAAGAGTCGACCATATTGTTTTCAAACCATTTTCAATAGACAATCTCATTTATCCATATTTATTTGTCTCGTTCAATCGTGCTTACTTTCTTTTCTAATATGCCTTTTTGATGATCCAATTTAACGTTGTTTATCTATTTGCCAATTTTTCTGTTTAATCATTTTCTAAAGAAAATCTTTCAACCGAAACTCCGAAATATATATCTTGAAAAATATTTATATTATCAATATGTGTTAATATATATTATTTCTGAAACTGGGACATTGTAGGAATATTTATCCAACTATGTTTAGTGTTGATCCATTTGTGATGTAAATTGTTGCAGCTTAGAACGGATCAAGTTTTGTCAATTTTCGATTTTTATCGAAATCTTTAGTGCTTTATGTATATATAAGGTAGTTCATCCGTGCATGTGTGTGTGTTTCTGTTTGAGTTATTTTTCTGTGGATGTTGCTGATGTTTTTAAATTTGAACACAAATGTATTTTATTGAGCTGGGAATTTCTCAGAAAACTTTTGTATCAGGATATGCCCGATAAGTATCTAAAATTAATACTCGAGATATAAGATTCATGAAGGAACAGTTCAATGTTTACAAACGTTAACACCCTTATACAACCTAAAATCACAAGTTCATTTGAGAAGTTTTATTACTGCACAAGTAGAAGCGTATAAAATCAAATATTGCTTATTTGATAAAACAGCAGCGCGTTCCAAATAAATCTTTTCGTTCAAAGCACACCCGAACCATAATATTTGACTTTCGAATTAAAATTATAATTCATGTTTTTATAAAAACATACTTTTTTTTTCAATCAATATCGATCATCTACCGTTCAACATATACTACACTAAACCACATTGAGCCTGTGTCTAGATAAAGCAATCAAGCTATTAAATTAAAAATGGGTCATTTCACCAATTTTGAGAACAATAAATGTATTGGAAGTGTGGCATTTTCGTTAATCCTTAATCAATACCAGGACGCACCGGATCTTCTTACTAATATATAAATAAAGTAGGAGGTGTTACGTTTTCTGCTAGACAACTAATATTCAATCAATTAGAAACAATACATTCCGACTTTTACGCAATATTTTAATTAATTCCGTTACTTTTTATTTGGACATTTTAATAGAGTTTTAATTTACCTAATCCAGTTTAGAGATTCAGTAAAATAAAAACAAAAAAAAAATTATTTCATTTTTAAAGAATGAAATTGGTGTATCACTAAGTTCATGTAGTTTAGCTAAAACACTCGAGGGCGATGCTTGAAAAGCATGATCAATATAAATACCTAACAATACTATAATATATATTTTCTTGGCCTTTTGGAATGAATAAAGAAAATTAGTTTGCTTGATCAGTACAATGTTGTGTCACGTGTGTTGCTGTGCATATATAAGGAGGAAGGAGAAAAGCCAGTAGCTTAATCAGGTAGGATCCGTAGGGATGGAAATGAAGTACGCAGCGATGGGTGAAAATGAGTGTAAATATATTTGAAATTATATTCTACTAGATTCCAAAGTCGATTAAAGTCTGTTAAAAAATTAAAAAAGTAATTTTGAATTGTAAGTTCCAATGTATAGCAGCATTAGTATAGCTTAAGACGATCTCACTCTTATGTTATGCGTTTATTACATGGTAGAGCATAAAGCGTATTGCATTTTTAAAATGATCCAACAGTTTATCCAGCAACTTTAGATCATATACCATATATTTTCTCTTAAAGCTATTAAATTCATTAGCCAAACAACTTTTTAAAAAATTATTTACGAAACTAAAAGTATCGATGATTAACTGCAAGCAAAACAAGTTTTCACTGTTGTAAATCCATAATCCAATGTAATTTCTATCTTATATTTTTTATTTATAAAGGAGTCACTACTTATGAAGGCCAGAGTTCACTCGAGGATAAGGGTTATTATGTGTACAGTGGTCAATGGGACAATGTCGTAGTAATTGTCAGTGGAATTTTTGCAAATTGGATTACTTAAGGGGAACGGCTCATCAGGAACGTTTTTTACGTTGTACTTATAGACGGCCATATTATAGTAAGCCGGAAAGCAGACAAACGATGAGAGTTCACAATTGTGCAGTTCTAAGAAAAAAGGCTTTGTTCATGGAATCTACGTTTAGGTATAGGCACAGACAAATAGTGAGGGAAATTATTGATACTGTTTTCAGCTAGACGAGTGTTTTTCGTGTAAGTTTGGCGATAGGGTGACCACAGATTGGAGATAAGAAGGGCACTTGCCATTAAAATAACAATAAAGCAGAGACAGGCTCCCAACGTTTCTTCTGTGAGAAAGATGTTGTAGGGAAGGGAAAATGGCATCCCCACTTGGTTATTAATTCTATTTTGAACTCTGTCAAGGCTAGGATAAGTTTTCTATCAGCACCTACCTAGATGTGACAACAGTTATCGATAATTGGACGCATCTGGCTCTTATATAGGTAGGCAATTGCATCAGCAGTGAGCTATCTACTGGATCGATGCAAGGATCCCACCATTTCCCAGCAACATTGGCAGGGGATTTGATGTACGTGTTCCATTTCAGATCAGGAGTAATAGTCAAACTCAGGAGTTTGTCAAAACATGGAGCATCCCCAAGATGAGAGCCATTCATTTTGATTGATGCCAGATGGGGATAATAGCGTTCATGATGTAAAGACAGAAACTTTGTTTAAGATGCATTAAAATTAACCAGCCACCATTTTCCGCATTGTACCACATGCTCCAGATCAGAGGAGGAAGAATGAGAGAGAACTTGGTCATTTACAATCTTTAATGTACTACGATAGATGGAAGTGGCCTCTGCATAAATGCCTACGAATGACCTAAGGATGTGATTTTGGAAAATCATTGATGTAGATTAGGAAAACTGTTGGGCCCAGGATAGACCCCTAAGAGACTACGGCATTTATACGTTGAGCTTCTGATTTCTGCCCATCAGCAACTACTCTTATGAATCCATTAGATAAAAATAATTTAATAATTGAGAAGGCATTTCCAGTAATACCGTAACTGGAGATCTTGGGAAGTAGACCTTTATACCACACTTTATCAAAGGCTTTTGATATGTCAAGAGAAACTGCCATAGAAAGGAAGCCTTCGTCAGGAGATTCGCTAATCCTATGATATATAACCGTAAGCACATCTGCTGAATACCTAGCAGAACAGAAAATATAGTGTATTTCACTAAGAGATTTATTTTTGCTGAGGTGGTTGACTACTTTATTTCTCACAGATTCTACAAACTTACACATGGTCTGTACTGAGATCGAGATGACCGATCACCTGAATTCATAAATACATGTCATACTGACGAGATTTACAAGGGCGTGGGGAAGCAATTTTCTTTAAGACTACGCTTAAACAACCTTGAAAGTGTGGGAGCTAGTACTGGTTGAAGCTTTTGGGGCATAATAATAGAATGCCGTCAAGGCCAGTTGCTTTTCTGGACTCAAGGTTTTTGATTAGTTTGGCAACATCACGCACAAATATTTTATGTCGCATAGAGAGTTTTCTTATACAGGAAGAAATACAGGAAGTTGGCGGCCTTAATCGAATAGGGTAGAATTTTCTGCAAATTCTTGGCAAAGAGTTTGGCTTCGTCTGATAATGATGAGATTACCTCAGTCCATTGATGGTAGTTGGGATAGAGCACACGCTTCTGTTCTGTTTGCTATTTGCCAAAACTGGTGGGAACCAAGCCGCTGCTCAGCTACTTTAGAATTGATGGACTGAGCATACAACCCTCTCGTCTTTTTATTACTCTTTTACAGTGGATGCTGCCATTGCTGAAAGCTGCTTTAGTCTCAGTACATCTATTACGTTGGAAGCAACGGTAAAGAAAGTGATTGCAGTGCGCAATGGCAGCAGCACATTCTGCAGAGAACCATGGCTGGCTGTTAGGTTTTTGATGGAATTTTTTGGAGAGAATGAAACGGTCTATACTTACAATTTACCATTCCGTCAGGTTTGAGAATATAGAGTACCCATGCTTTTAAAAGATGAAACGCAGAAGTATAGCTGATGTAAATGTACGGAATCGATCCCTATTTATAATAAAAGGTTTTTTCCTCTTGACACACAATATCATAGGTTTACGACAACCGATGGCACATACACTATTAGTAATCACCTTATTTAACAAAAGAACATTTTAGACACATTTATTCGTAATATTAACGGATTAGATTCAATTCTATGAGGGACAGCATCATCATCGTCATAACCTACAATGGGAGTACTTCCCATTTGACCCCTATTCGCCAAGTTCTCCTACCGTCACTCACTTAAACCGCGTATTTCTACTAACAGGGGACTGAAATTTAGATCCCTTCCTACAAAACTGATCTCTTTCCTATTTGCCACAGCATTTACCTTCCATTTTTCTATGCTAAAAATATTAACGTATCCCCATACTTGTCCCTCATATTCAGATTCGTTTACACGAGCCATTAACCTAATTATCAATTTATAGAATGAAACTATTTCCTAAAATTAACGAACACTTCTCCAACTTATCTTCTTCGATTTTTAGCCAGTATATTAATCCCAATTTGCATTTTTTTAAAGATTCTTTTGTTCTTATTTCATATGATCAACATGTACATAACTCCCTAAATAGTTTACTTTCTTTTTATTATGTGCATTTGTTTTTAGTATAACTTATCGAATTAAAAAAAAAGCAACATTCCCTTGTTTTCTTTCCTGTTTCTTCTGAATTTATTTACATGAACACACTTTCTTTTTTCGTATCCAGCTTTTTAATTATATTACTTACTGATACATCCACAGACTGTATTTCTTTCCATTTCCATATTATACGATTCCACGTTTTCTTTCATTAAAAAGATTTCTGTTTCTTATTTAAATTTTGGTACGACCTACTTTTTTCTCACAAATGCCTGTACGTAAACAATCAAGATTAGCACATTTTCCTGTATTTTCATAAACACTGCTTCTAATTTTTAAATACAATCCAAACAACCGCCCAATTGATTATTCACTTAGTTAAAGTGTACAAAACTTAACAGCCGAAAATTGTCAAAAACACAATACAACAGCAAATAAATAAATAATAATACAGTAGCATTTACTTTGTAATATATTGCATTTTAACTTTCATCATAACCACTGTTTTACTTTATTATTTTTTCTTGCAAAACAAAATATACCCTCTATAAAAACCAGGTAAAACTAGCTGATAAAATTTGAAAGCCGTCTCGCGAGCTAACCGCTTCAATATAATTCAAAATATATAGTGAGAACAGCGGAACATTTTTTTGATGACAGTACATTAAAAAATTACGCAGACCAAAACTCAAACAAAAACAACCTGCCTTCTGCCTTGAGGCTCGCATTTACGAACATCCGTTGGCTTAGAACCAATTTAAATGATGTTGAAGTATTTCTCCTAACAATCACCCCGGATATCTTAGGATTAAGTTAGACTAACCTACACTCCTCAATCCCCTCTAACTAATTTAACATGCTCGGATACCCCTCACTCTGCCGTAAGGACTCTGACAGACATATGCATGGACCCTCCCCTTGACTAGAGAAAGAAAACTAGAATCGGACGATCAAGCCTTTATGTGCTTTAAACTCAACATGCAACCCAACATTAGCTACTTTTATTTTCTCTACTGCTTTCTCTCGACCCATTACTGTGCTCTAATAAACAAAGTCTCTGACAGCATAGATACAGCACTTTCCCTCGACACTAGCGCACAAGTCCATGTGTTTGGTGACTTCAATGTCCACCAGAGCAACTGGCTTAGATTTTTTATTCACACAGATGCAACTGGTACCAAAACACGTAACTTCCCTATATATCATTCCCTATCACAGATGGTTACGTTTCCAACCCGTTTCCAAGACCAGCAAGAACAACATGCATCGCTTCTAGATCTGTTTCTGACCACAATTCCCGATGACTGTGTAACGAATGCCCACAGCCCTCTTGGGAACACCGATCATGCAGTGGTAATAGTTGAAATCGCCATAAACTCTAGAGCTAAAACTGAAGAGCCACTACACAAAACAACGAGATATTATAAAAAGGCTGACTGGGAAACGATCAAAGACCTCATCAGGAACGCTCCATGGCAAAATATCTTTTTACTTCCTGCTGAACAAGCTAACATGCTTGCCAGACGGTTTTCTTCCAACTCCACACTGGACTCTGCTAACCACCCCCTCCCTGACTTTCCTTTGCGGACAGACGTCACACTAGACGATCTGAAAATCACCCCTGCTCAGGTGCATGCTATCATAAGAAAGATTGACACTGCAAAAGCATGTAGGCCTGATCTCATCCCAGCTGTGCTATTAAAAAAGTGCGCCGCCAAAGTAGCTCCAGTTCTCTCCAAACTTTACAACAATGCCTTAATGACTCTTGCTTTCATGCCTGCTAGAAAACAGCTTCTGTAATGTTAATTTTCAAGAATTCTGGCGAAAGAAGTAACCCAGTAAATTATCGCCCCATTAGCCTCCTCCCACTTTTCGCCAAAATATTTAAGACAAAATTTAACCAAGCTCTAGTCCATCACCTTACAGATGCTACACTTCTGACTGAGCAAAAATATGGATTTAGGCAAGCCCGTTCCACAGCAGGCATCCTAACTTTAATCTCAGAACGTATATACCAGTCAATGGACAAAGCGGGGAGGGTAGAGCGGTAGCTCTAGATATATCTAAGGCTTTTGACAGGGTATGGCATGAGAGTCTCCTCAGGAAAATCAGATCATACGGTATCACTAGAAGAATACATTACATAATTGGATCCTTTTTAGATAAGAGAAAAGTCCAGGTTGTCCTTGACGGTTGGACAACAACATGATATAAATGCGGGAGTGCCTCGAGGGTCTATCCTTGGACCTCTGTTATTCCTAATATTCATAAATGACCTCCCTGACAAAATTGTCTGTTAGATGGGTATATATGCTGACGACACCACGCTCTATAACAGACACGACAGGAATACAAATGAACACATATCTAAAGAAATGGGAGAAACACTAGAGGAAGACCTCCAATCCGTAGTGCAATGGGGACAAAATAGATGGTCACCTTCAATGCTGCCAAGACTAAACTTGTTTCCTTCAATAATCACAAGACACCTTCCCTACCGCCAATAGCAATTGCCAAAGACTCTTTATCTGAAAGTACATCGTTTAAACTCCTCGGCCTAACGTTCACAGGAAACATGAGTTGGAACAATTACATTGAGAACATTGCCAGGACCGCTGTGAAGAAGGTAGGTTCTCTCTAACGTGCTAGAAGGCTATTAAAGCCTGAAAGTATCCTATACCTCTATAAGGCCACCATTCGGCCATGTATGGAGTATTGTTGCCATATTAATATGTTAATGACACCACTCTCTATAACATACATTTTGAGAGAACAAATGAAGACGTATCTAAGGCAATGGAAGCAACACTAGAGGATGAAATCCAATCTGCAGTGGAATGTGGAGAAGAAGGGATTGTCACATTCAGTGCTGCCAAGACTAAGGTGTTTCCTTCAATAATTACAAGGAATATTCTAAACCATTAACAAATATGATTAAAAATACATACTTGAACGTACTTTTCAAATTCCTTGGCTCAACATTCACAGGGAACATGAGTTGGAACTCATAAATTGAAAGCATTGCCAAAGCTGCTGCGATGAACCCCAGCTCTCTCTAACGTGTTAGAAAGTTACTTACGCCTGAAGGTATCCTGTACCTCTACAAGGCCAACATTCACCCATGTATTGAGTATTTTGGCCAGTTTTGCGCCGGTGCATCTGCTGCTAGCCTCTTACTCCTGTACAAGGTTCATAAGAGAGTCTCCAACATGATACGTCATAAATTGGTATCTAAACTTCAATCTCTGCTCCATCGACGAAATGTTGCAACCATCTGCCTGTTCTACAAATATTTTAGTATTGGATGCGCCAACGAACTACATGCTCCTTCGACGTAAATAACCCCGACAAACCCGACAAACAACCCATATGCAGTAGAACTTCCTAGATATAAGAAAGCCGTCTACTATAATAGTTTCTTCACCAGAACTCGGCCCTGTCGGTGGGGCATTAGAATACGCCGACTGCCCCCCTGCAGAGGGTAAAAGCCCCTCAATGGGGGTCCTGGATATGACCTTAAACTATATCCAGTGGTGAGAGCCCAGCTTGTGGGCTTTGGGGAGTGTGGAGCCACCCTTTAATTACCATTGCTCCCAGGTCCACTCTGACCCGGAGTGGTAGTACCTGTTAGAGTCCCAACTATGAGTTAAATAGAAACCGACGTGAAAACAACAAATATATTCTATAAAAAAAAGATTTCTTCCAAATTTTTGGATTCGGCATTAAATAACCCGAAAAGGGTTGATATGCCGTAAAACAAAAACAACCAACCAACCAATCACCAGAACTGCTAGACTTTTGAATTCCCTTCCGGGTTCCTGTTTTTCCAACTGCACTGACGTACAGAAGTTCAAGTATAATGTGAACAGACATCTTGCTACCCAACTCTCTACATAGTATCCATGCAACTTATGTCCCTTATGTACCTGTGCCTTCTTTGGGATGAAAATGTAGTAAAAACATTATCGTTATATAACACTATTACCAATCTAGTATTGTATTTGACCTATTCCCTCAGTATATAAAGTACCACCAAATCAGTAATTGGTGATATCGCTAAAGACTTGTAGTAATATAAAAATCATTCTCTCTACTTTTTGTTATTATATTTAATTAGTTTTTTTTTGTAGATATCTTAATTGTGTTAATTTGTACGTTAATCATATCAGTTTCATCACTAGGAATATTAACATGCTTACGAAACAACGAATGGCAGATTAAAGGGTAACATGCATCTATATCACCAGATTCTCAAACCACAAATTTACTTTAGTTAATTAACTTCCTAATTTGTGGTGAGTGTTATATTTAATTATATGTATTATTCTATTTAATATTCTTTTATTTATTATATCTATATCTGATATGCCGGATTATATAAATCTAATAGATAAGTTATTTGTAAAGTAACTTTTATTGCTCTTAAATGTACATCTGCGATATTTACTAGTGTAAATTTCTATGTTGCTTAGAATATTTATATTAGAGCATATTTCTAAAACGTTTATTTTATATGTTAGGGAGCGAAGTCATTGGTTACTTTTTCGTATACTTTTAAACATAAAATAATCATATGTTTTATAAGAGATTTTTATGCGTTCTATGTCATATCTGGCGGTACATTTAGTGCAGGATGTAACCTTATTTGAAATGGTTTTATTATTGTTTAATGTAGTGTTTATGTATTTAATTTTGTTATCTTAATGTTTATTACCATATTACGTAATTCTTAATCAAAGGTCTCCAGAGCGAGAATAGGAGGTGGACATTTTCACATTTTTTGAATCGGAAACATGTTGTGCAGAATGATCGGGATGCGAGTATTCAAAGGAGGTCTGTCTTTGTTTTTTCAGAATTGCATAGTTAAGTGTCATTTTTAGTGTATTTGGTCGATAATTAAAACTAAATTATTTTAATAAATTAGTACCATATCAACCATAACCTTCCAAGTATATTACAAATGAGAAAATGTCATTAACCCGCATTTGTATTCATTATATATATATATATATAT